>NC_053169.1:27380575-27998700 GCF_016835505.1 Polypterus senegalus | reverse complement strand
AAGAAAAGGGTTAGAATGAAAACCTGCAGCCACAGTAGCTCTCCAGAGTTGGAGACCCATGCGCTAGATACAAAAAAATGTGATATATACTGTACACTAGCTACTAGCGCGGCCATTTTGTCAGTTTTAATACAGTGAGTCCTCTCACAAGTATGACATTTTTTGTTGTTGGTGACACAGATGACTTCTTCACAAATGTATCTATGTGCACATGCGTGCCATTTCAGTGGACAGATGCATTTATGTTCCAGTTAGATACTGGCCACTTGTGCTTATGAATGTGAACCATCAAGATAGGCAAATCCAGTCTGAGCCAAAAATCGGAATTGAGCAATGAGGCTTGTAATGTAAACATAGTATTTGAGGGACAATATGGTCACATATGTTCCCTTCTGAGATCAAGCGCCCTCTGCTTGCCAGGGGATATTTCTGCATAAAGTACGTTAAAGAAATCTAGTCTCCGTAATTTACATTTTTGTATATTTTATACAGCATATCTATTTACCCATCCATTTTCTGAAAAAAAAAACCAAAATATAGTAACATCTGGATAGCACTGAAATTTAGAGATAGTTTAGGACAACAATCCATCTATGAGACAGAAATTAAATATGGTTTCAATGACTATTTGTTTGACTGTTGTGACCACTCTTGGAGGTTGTTCCTCTTAAACCTGTAGTAAACTTCAGAGGTAGCTATTTCCACTGTGGGGATCTAAAGGAAGAATGGTGGAGGATAGGGTCTTATCAGAAAAACCCACAATTTTATACAGTATGTGGCTTCCTACAGCCTATGATGAAGTGGAGATTATCTGGTAGGTGTCCAAAATTTTAAAGGAAAGCAAGGATCTTGGATTGATAGAGTTGATTATCCAGAGAGGGTGGCCTCAGGATTTTCCTGGACCATACAGTATATGAATGAATCCAGGAAGTTCCAGAAGTAATATTTGGTCAGGGCTTAAAAGTCCATCCGGCCATAAACTCTTTGAATTTGATGTCGGGAGAAGTGGAAGACCAAGGTTTCATTAGTAGGTGGAAAAGTAGACAAAGTGTATCATGAAAAGACATGAGAAGCGAGAAGAGATTACTTGGTACTATTTATATTCTACTGTATGTAAATGTTCTGAGCACCCTAGACGTTCAGGGAGAGATTGCAGAGCACTTGGAAGGGCAACAGGGTTACTATTTTTCTGTTAATTTTTCACCCTTTGTTTCTCCCTCTCTTGTGTTATTATTATATTATTAAAGCACACTTTTGGTGATAATCCCATTTTCTTGAGCTTTATTTTGGGTTCAGGGTCAATTATGTCCAATACTGGCCAAAAAATAAAACACATGCCAATGTTACATTCTCATATCTGCTCAATCCAGTTTTGGTTAATGGAGAGTACTGGTCACAATGTGGGAATGAGCCCTAGACAGGGCAAGAGTCCAACAACAGGCCACTTCTTCACCTCCTCTTATTCTTATATAGCAGGATTCAGAACTCATTTTGGTAGCACTCAGTCCTCACTCCACTTAGGCCTGTTTATAGTTGCCAATTAAGCTAGATTGCATTTCTTCTGACTAACAACTAGAAGAAAACCCAAACAGACACATTTTAGGGATTAGCAGACTCCTTAACAGACTATGAATCAAACCCAGATCAAAGGATTTATAAGGCAGCATGTGTAACTCACGGTCCTACTTTTTAAAAAATATGTATGCCTTTTACCTCTTTCCAGATTTGATATACATTTTAAGTGAAACCTTTGACTGTTGTGATCATTCATTCTTTTTCTCAAAAGCTTTATCTTTGAATGCTGCTACTTCTCTTTTATTGTTGGATATTTGTGACTTCTTTTATTATCAGAAGTGGAAAGACCGGCTTATAAAGTGATTGCTCTTTGATAAAGACTTCCTTCTTCAAATCCTTAGGACACACCGTTAAATGCAATTTTAATCCATGTTAACCTCAGGCAACCCTGAAAACTCTGAACATCTAATAAGATCTGTGTAGCATAGGCTGAACACACACTTCAAGCTTTTTTAATAAACCAGTACCACCTTCTTTAATTAGGAATGAAAAAAGTTTGTCTACTAACCGGTACAAATTTTAAAAGTAAAGCTATATGGCAATTCCTAATAAACTTTATTATTTTCATCCTGCTTTCCTGGGTCATGCTAATGTTGGCAGCATGCTGAGCTGGGCTAACCAGACCTTCCTATGCCCAAGAACTTCCTCCAGCATTTTTTGGGGGAACACCTAGACATTCACAGGACAAAAGGGAGACAGAGAATTCCTACAGTGTGTCCTGGGTCTGCACCTTAGTCTTCACCCAGTAGACTCTGCATTGTACACCTCCAGACTGAGATGTGCAGTGGCACACTAACTACATGCCCAAACCACCTGCACTCTGTAGAAGTTCCACTCCTGTATTACTGAACTTCTCATCCTGTCCACAAGAGTAAGCCCAGCAACCCTTGCACAGGGTCCATATTTCAGCCACTGACGCTTGCTAGTTCTTTAAGTCACTAGCAAGCATTCTTACCAACCAATGGGAATGGAGATGGTGTCTGAGGAGTAAAATGACAGCTTAATTTGATGAATTAGCTGCTACTTCACCATCGCAGACAGGTACTTTCAAAAAAACTGCTTTCACTGCCCAGATTTGTTGGTGAATATCACGGTCCTTTCCAAAATGACATGGGGAATAAGACAATGAGGTACTTGAACTCCTCTCCTTGAGGCAGCAGCTTACCTCTTATAACTTTAGGAGAGAATCATGACCTCAGACCTGGTGGTACTAATTCTCATTCCAACCTCAACAAATGCATCTTAACTCATTTTCAGAAATAAGTAGTCAATGGTGTAGGAGATATTTTAACATTTAGAACTTGAAACATGAGTCATAGATAAAAATTAATTAGATTTGTGGCAAAGGTGCTGGTGAAAATTGATGTGATCTACTGGGCTGCCTGAGATAAATTTTTATTGTTATTGTGTAATTTTTAATCCTATCTGTTCTTGTGGCAATTACACCACCTGAAGTAATACTGAGTAAACTTTATGCTTTCTATATACTCTCTTACAATTATTCTTTCATGAATTCATTCCATTTTCCATTCATCTATCTGTTTCTCTCAACTGCTTTTGGTCAGCAGAAAGATCTCAGACGTCTCCCTATTAATGGTAAATAAGGCTGATTTATGAAGTTTTTTTTTTTGTTTTTTTTTTAATACAAACTCTCCAATCTGTTATTTCCATAAAGATGTGTATGTGAGGTTATTTGGAAAATAGAAAGGGGTGTTAGTTCCTCTGTTGTGTCCAGTGCTGCTGGAATAGGGTCTGACTCCCAAGGAGTGGATAAAGTGGGTTGGAAAATGGGAGGATAGAACACCTTATTGTTAATTTCAACTACATTCATTACATGAAAACAAATAATCCAAGCACTGGCCTAGCAATTGTACAGACTGTGAAAAGAACAAGGCCTGCGAGCTTGAGGGTCCCACTCTGGGCCATATGGATTTTTTAAAAATTTGTAATAACTTAACTAAAACAGCATTTCACAGTCTCGATGCAGTGGCTTCATTGTTCAATGTCTTGTTACCATCAACTCTGACCTCGATGGCTAATGACAAATCGTATGCTGCTGCCGATCTTCTCATTGAACACTACAGCACCGACATTTCACCAGTGTTTTCCACTCAATGGTTGTCATTTCATGCATGTTTTCAGTCCATCCTGTCAACCAAGTTGACTGTTTTTGAAGTAGCTGAACTGTTGCTGATAGATCACTGTGCATGGTCGTCTACTTTCAGTGATATATGCATGGCTTACATGTTACTCCTGACTATATCAGTGTCTGTTGCTGTGTGTGAACGATCGTTCTCTAAGTTAAAACTCATCAGAAATTACCTTAGAAGGACCACATAGCAAGACAGACTTAGTGGCTTGCAAGTACTTACAATCGAAAACGAGCATGCCAGAAAACTTGACGTGTCATACGTTGTTGAAACGTTTGCGCAACAGAAGGCACTCAAGCGAGTATTTTAAGATACTAGTGATATTATACGTAATATGATTTGTGATTTGCCAGTCACTTCCATTTGTGTAAGCTTTAACATTTCTGTAATGTTTTATTGTGTACCTTAGTATTGCTTACTGTGCATTAGTGTCACCACTACTGTGAGCATTTGCCAGCGTGACCACTTTTTGATGTCTATTTTCTCAGAACTTGTGTAAAACAGCTCGATTATGTAGTACAAGGGACATTCAAAAAGTTTCCTCACTTTTTTATAACTATTTATTAAGAATTTCAAAAACAAATTACCTCACTTTTATACACAGTCACCTTCGTTTGCAATGCAATTTTCCCAGTGGTGTACCAGCTTTAATGCCCAATTACTACTCCTCCTGCCTTCAACGTTTCCAACGAAAATATAAAACTGCGGAAAATTTTTGAACATCCCTCGTAGTATCCTGTTAGCTGATGTTGTTGTCGTTTTAATTTGTTACAAATTGAAATTGCTTCATTTAATAGCACAAAATGGTTTCTACTTTCTAGCTTGTGTTAAATCATCTTTCTTCACAAAGTTATCTTGGAAAAGTAAGCGGGTCCACATTGTACATATATTTATATACTAGTGCTACTACCCACACCTCCCACATTCCATTCTCACAGTTTATTTTATTTTTGCTAACTTACAGAGGCTGTAATAAAGCAATTTAAAAAGTTATTGCAAATCTCCTTTAGAGAGCAGGTTTGATTGTCACCAGTGTATGATCTGATAGTGACGCGGTCATGGACGCCACTGTCCAGCCGGCCTCTAGGATCTAGTTGCAAATAAATTACTAATAGTTATGCTAGGTAGGAGTGGCTCACCTCAGGGCGCTGCACAGGGGCCTTCAGTAAGCTAGCTACGCCACTGAATCCAAACTATGGTTTTTAATCATTTTCGTCACTATGGGCTGTGCTGTGCATGCTTAACCACAGAGGCTATTCTACATTTTCCTAAAATGAAACCCTGAGTGGCTTATGTCACTTCACTTCAAACATTAGTCCTCACTCTTGCTTAGTGGATGCTAGTGCCTCCACTGCTGTCTTGAACTTAGCATCACTCAATCACTAACCCTCGACTCATCATCAACGAATAGCATAGTTGTTTATTTGACTCATAATGTGTATATATTTAGAACCCTGTCACATACTTATTTGTATTTGAAAATCAGAAGAACATGGAAAATAGCTGAAGGCATTGAAATGCCAGGGTGTGTGCGTTTGTCAAGGTAGCAATCTCTTCCATAACCTGGTGAAAGTGATTGCCTTGCCTGACACTCAGCAATTACTATCTGATGTTATTTATAGTAGCAGGTACAAGATGCCCCTTCAGCCTATTACTGTGCTAATGGACTATCCATTCTGCTTTAGCCTTGCATAGGCAAGCAATATATCACTGTTTACTCTGGTTCTGTGGGCAGCATTCCACATGCCAGAAAGTTAGAGAGATTAATGGTGTCCACCTCTCCAGACAAACTTTATTTGCCGTAGCAGAGATTTAAATTACCACACAGCTTAACCCTTCCTGACATTTGCAGTGCTTATTCGGTGGCAATAGCAACCGTTTAGAAAGACATTGTTTTGTCATAAGCTTGAATGGCACTCCGATATGAGCTGGCAGAATTAAATATCCTTAGTCATGCATTTATTCATTTGTTCTGCTGCTGCTTGATCCGTAAAAGGAAAATATCAAGTCTTTTCCGCTGCCAAATGCTACTGCATTTCCTGGATATCTTACTTACCAATGAAATACCTATAGCAATATAGTGTTATGCTACATTTTAAAATTCACATTTCACAGTTAATGTTGTGGAAAGGTTCGGACCTGGACACAAACAGGCAGACACAAAATGTCCATAACACACACATTTATTGCATCACACACGAATACAGTACACCAATCACCTTCAGACTTCTTTCCTTCTCTCTCTCTGTCGCCTCCACTCCTCTCTTCCAAGCTCTGTCCACTTCCACCTGTCTCCGGCTCTTGAGTGGAGTGAGGCAGCCTCTTTTATACAGCACCCGGAAGTGCTCCAGGTGCTCCCTAAGCACGGAAGTGCTGCAAGCGAGTTCAGCTGCTCTTCTGGCAGCACTTCTGGGTGTGGCGGGAGTGCTGGGGACCACAGTTTTGGAGCTGTCCAGGCACCCCCTGGTGGTGGCCACGTCCCTCCATAGGGTTGAGCTCCCAAGCTCTGTGGCTCCTATGTAATCCAGGGAGGTCGCACCCTTGTGGTCCAGGGAAAATACTGCCCTTTTCCCGGTCCTTTCCGTCTTTCAGCGTCCTGGTGGGGCAAGGTCCCTTGACATCACACTGTATATAGTTGCTGTGCATTGGCTCTCAATCGGTTGATTCCTGCTAACCAGGCACAATTGGAATACACCAGTGCCCAGGGAAAAAAAGGCTGCATTAAAGGAATACTCCACCGAAAACTAATATATTTTTTATATGCTACTTACCCCATGTAGTTTGTAGCAATGCCCAAGGAAATAAAATAATCTCATGTTCTCATGTGGAGCAGACATAAAGTTTATGATATAAGTGTTGTGGTGGACAGCTGGGGCCCTTACCTGGCCAGGACACCTCTATAATGGAAGGACTGGGGCAGAGAGCATATTTGGGGCATTACCTCCCCTGGAGCAATAGATGGCAGCCCCCCTGGGTTCCTTTGGGATCTGGAGTTTGGAGCAGCCCTGTTGGGTTCTGTGGGTGCCACCAGGGTGCATTGCAGGAATGGCTGAGCCCTTTGGTGCAGCACTTCTGCCACACCCAGAAATGCCTTATTCCAGAATGGATTAAATTCATTTTTTCCTCAGAATTCTACACACGACACCCCATAATGACAACGTGAAAAAAGTTTACTTGAGATTTTTGCACATTTATTAAAAATAGAAAAATTGAGAAAGCACATGTACGTAAGTATTCACAGCCTTTGCCATAAAGCTCAAAATTGAGCTCAGGTGCATCCTGTTTCCCCTGATCATCCTTGAGATGTTTGTGCAGCTTCATTGGAGTCCACCTGTGGTAAATTCGGTTGATTGGACATGATTTGGAAAGGCACACACCTGTCTATAGAAGGTCCCACAGTTGACAGTTCATGTCAGAACACAAACCAAGCATGAAGTCAAAGGAATTGTCTGTAGACCTCCGAGACAGGATTGTCTCAAGGCACAAATTTTGGGGAAGGTTACAGAAAAATTTCTGCTGCTTTGAAGGTCCCAATGAGCACAGTGGCCTCCATCATCCGTAAGTGGAAGAAGTTCAAAACCACCAGGACCCTTCCTATAGCTGGCCGGCCATCTAAACTGAGCGATGAGGGGAGAAGGGCCTTAGTCAGGGAGGTGACCAAGAACCCAATGGTCACTCTGTCAGAGCTCCAGAGGTCCTCTGTGGAGAGAGGAGAACCTTCCAGAAGGACAACCATCTCTACAGCAATCCACCAATCAGGCCTATATGGTAGAGTGGTCAGATGGAAGCCATTCCTTAGTAAAAGGCACATGGCAGCCCGCCTGGAGTTTGCCAAAAGGCACCTGAAGGACTCTCAGACCATGAGAAACAAAAGTCTCTGGTCTGATGAGACAAAGATTGAACTCTTTGGTGTGAATGCCAGACGTCACGTTTGGAGGAAACCAGGCACGACTCATCACCAGGCCAATACCATCCCTACAGTGAAGCCTGGTGGTGGCAGCATCATGCTGTGGTGATGTTTTTCAGCGGCAGGAACTGGGAGACTAGTCAGGATAAAGGGAAAGATGACTGTAGCAATGTACAGAGACATTCTGGATGAAAACCTGCTCCAGAGCGCTCTTGACCTCAGACTGGGGCGACAGTTCATCTTTCAGCAGGACAACGACCCTAAGCACACAGCCAAGATATCAAATCAGTGGCTTTAGGACAACTCTGTGAATGTCCTTGAGTGGCCCAGCCAGAGCCCAGACTTTAATCCGATTGAACATCTTTGGAAAGATTTTTAAATGGCTGTGCATCGACACTTCCCATCCAACCTGATGGAGCTTGAGAGGTGCTGCAAAGGGGAATGGGCGAAACTGGCCAAGGATAGGTGTGCCAAGCTTGTGGCATCATATTCAAAAAGACTTGAGGCTGTAATTGCTGCCAAAGGTGCATCAACAAAGTATTGAGCAAAGGCTGTGAATACTTATGTACATGTGATTTCTCAGTTTTTTTTTTTTAATAAATTTGCAAAACCTCAAGTAAACTTTTTCACATTGTCATTATGGGGTGTTGTGTGTAGAATTCTGAGGAAAAAAATTAATTTAATCAATTTTGGAATAAGGCTGTAACATAACAAAATGTGCAAAAAGTGATGCACTGTGAATACTTTCCAGGATGCACTGTAAACACACTGTTTATATAAAGTAAAACCTAAATATTATTTGAAAGATATTGAGCGTCCCCGATATCACATACAGTATGTTACAGCCATTACAACAGACAGGCCACCAGCAATAAATACGTACAATGCAAGAAAAATTTTTACAGTAAAATGTGTGAACAGTGACACTAAATGTATGTACATGTAATAAGTACTGTATGTAGAAAATTGATTATAGTTACTCACCAACAATGACACGACGACTTGTCCGATAATGATGAGTTTAATTTTACTGCACAACAAAGGAAAGCGTTACAGCTCTTCTAAAAGAGCCTCTTCAGGCGACTCTGTAGCACCGCCGTTCTTCTGGCAGTCTTCAATCCAAATCCCTAAAGAAGATTCCATCCGGACTACCGCCTTATTACATCCACTTACAACTCGTTTTGCGCCCTGGTTAAAGGACACTGCGGCCGTAGATCTTATATTCTTTTCCTCCTTTTTAAATAAAAAAAATTGTGGACTCATTAATGCCGTAATGGCGTTCTGCAGCAGTATAGCTGTTCCCTTTCTTCTACATATCCAAAACTATTACTTTTTTGGCAATCGTTAGCATCTTCTGTTGGCGCTTGGGCACGGCCCCTGAAGCAGAAGCAGGAGCAGATCATTTTAGAGCCATAACGAAGGGCTTGACTACGCACAAACATAAACACAAAAGAGCACAAAAGTTAACTCTTTACACAGCGAAACACGCTGATGCTGAATGAGTGAGATGAGACTTCCTGGTTAACGCAGCAGAATCGAATTTGGCGCTCCGTCGCTGGGCCAATCAGCACACAGGAACTTAACTGCATGCTCTGGTTGGGTAGCTTCTCAGCCATCCACCAATAGAGTCCCTTGTATGAAATCAGCTGGGCAAACCAACTGAGGAAGCATGTACCAGAAGTAAAAAAAAAACATTGTCCGCAGAAACCCGCGAAGCAGTGAAAAATCCGCGTTATATATATAGATATGCTTACATATAAAATCCGTGATAGAGTGAAGCTGCAAAAGTCGAAGCGCGATATAGCGAGGGATTACTGTACACATTTAGTCTACGTAGCGTCAAATGTCATTGAGTCATCTTTCATATATTTCTAAATACTTTAATTTAATTAGTCTGTATTTTTGACTTTTACATGAAAATCACGCTACCCACTTCAAATTCATAGAAGAGAATAACACAGCTGCTGTGTTAAGACAAAGACAAGCACAGCATGAGGCAGAGACAGAAGCTAAAATGGTCTACCAGTGCATTCTGGTACAGAAAGGGACAGCAATAAATCAATAAATAAACAAAAAAATACTACCTTATTGAACAAATAAAAAATGTCATTATTAGTGAATTACCGTATATACTCACGGATATGTTCTCCTGCGGATAAGTCGGGACTTGATTTATCCGTATAATTTCTGGTATTTTATAAAGTCGTTTGTATAAGTTGAATGCGGAAACCTCACGCTATTGGTCCAATAGATTATAATATGCTAACGCCCACCCGTGAGAGTAACCAGGGAGCATACTGCCTTTTTTATTTTTCTATGTATTGTGCCTACGTGACCACACGGTAATACCTGAACTATTCTGAAGTGACGTTTGTACTGTTTTGTGTTTTTTGTATCTCACACCCTCATACACTTTTATCGTAAGAGCATCTCTTATCTATGACGGAGTGCAAGATCAGAAGAAAATATGAAGCTGGTTTTAAATTAAACGTAACGAAAGAAACTGGTAACTGTGTTGCTGCAACAAAATTCGATGCGTCTGAGAAACTGATGTGAGATTGGAGGAGGAAAGAATATGTAAAAAAAATATATGTGAGCATATACGGTAATTAACTATATGCACATCTTCCTTATATAGAAAAACTCAGTCCTCTAACCCCACCTACATCTGGCCCCACCCCATTCAATGTCCAGCAGTGAGGTATATTAGATTCAGCTCACACAGCTGCCAGTGTTTCACTGTTTTGCCTACAGTGAAATGACTAAAAGAAAAAAAAAGAAATTTACAAGTTGATGTATAATTGAAACAATAAGCTAATATGAAGTTGAAGTCACATAGAATGTTTCTCTGTTTTAAGACAGATGAGTTTGCATACTTGCCAAAGCTTTTAAATAGGAGGTTTTTAAATTTCAAATCTGTGGAGTGTGCTCCATTGAGGCTGTCCTAATGAATATTTTACTATCCTGACAAATTTCCTTGTTGAATAAATGTGCCAAATAAAACTGGTCCACTGGGACCCAAATTGCTTCATACAGACAAAATGAACAAACAGACATGGCTATCATAGCAGCAGGTATAAGGCTGGAAATGGCTCAGGATTGAGCAGCAGTCCATTACTGTGCCCCTTCATGCATATACCAGTGCTCACCACAGATCAGTTTAGAGTCGCCTTTTAACCCAACATGCATGTCCTTGGGGGTGTTGGAGGAAACCTACGGGAAAATGTGATAATCCCACATAGACAATAAGTTAATATGGGATTTGAACTCTGGCACTAAATATTTAAGTCTGCAGTGCCTACCACTGAGCTTCTGTGTCACCAAACCTGTTAAAAAGTAATAATGATAATAGTGGCAATAATGCATTTTCCAAAGCTGCTTAACTCATCAAACTTATTCATCCAGCATTAGGCACAAGACAAAGACCCAGTCTGGGCACTGCGCCAGTCCTTCACAGGGCAATGATAAATAAAACTACCAAGAAAACCACTTCTAATAAGAATACATTTCATCCATCTCCTTTATTATGCAATGCTAATATACACACACCAACCATTTTTTTAATCCAAAACAAGGATGATCATTTAAGAAGAAAAATTCAAAAGTAATTTATATTTGTTAAACGCAAAAAATACATTTTTGAAATGCGTTAAAAGAACTGTCAGAATTGAAAAATTGCACAAGTAATGCTTGTAAATAACACAAATAACAGGTCAGAAATATCCCCATATCTTTGAGTTCCTTTAAACCAGGACTTACACTTACCTCTAAGCTTTCACATCTCATCTTTTGTAGCATCAATAATTACTTGCTAATCATTCCTAATTGGTTTTGTCTTATTACTGCACAGCAAATGTATTGCTAATTGGGCAAATGTATCTGGAAGGCGCAAGAACATAATATTGGACAATATGGTAATCAGCAATCTCACTAACAGTCATTACGGCCAATATTCTCTTACTTAACAACTGTGCAGAAATGTCATTAAAAGAGGTTGCTGCACCACCACTGAAAAAGTCAATTATTGTTGATCAGAAAGAAAATCTGGGGTGGCTTTTCCTTTGAAATTCAGTAAAATACTATAATTGGATACTACGTCTCAGAAAGCATAACGCATATTAATCTATTAAAGATTACAGTAAACTATGGGTTTGTTTTGTTAGCCATACCTGATACAAGTTAGTTATATAAGTCAGTTATTGTCTGTTGACATGATTTGGGCATCCTGTCTTGTGTACACACAGAACCTCTTTGCTTTCCTTTTGCAGAGAGGTGGATGTCTAGTAAATGGCTTCATATCCCCCACTCCCTGCCATTCCCCTAAACTTGTTTCGCTGGAGTCACTAAACACAGGATATTCATTATAAATAAGGGAGCCACTGCCCCATTCTAATAAACAAATTCTGCCAGGACCTTTTCTTCTCACATTATTATTCTCAAATTCTCCGTCCTTAGGGAGTGCCACTGTCCTGCAGACTTGGTCCTACATGCCATTCTGAATAACACACTGCACATATGTACTGTACATGTTAACACATGATTGTCATGTTGTTGTCACAAAGGCTTGTGTTCCCAACTGTCAGAAGTAAACATTTCTCTAATGTTATGAGAGAGTTTCCATTCTTTTCAGAGAGATCATGATACAGTTCCTGTTAGATGACTTTAATTTAAAGACAAACAGGCTAAAAAGAGAAAAATGTGAGGTGACCAGCATATCCTCCTTGGCAAGCCTTTGCACTTCATTGCATAAACTTGATGACAAGATTAACAATGAACTGAGAAACTGGGGCTTCAAAACCGTACCACAAAATAAAAGAGCTGCCATGTACAGCAGTGAAGGACACAAGGAGTCTGGCAATGCAGGGGACTTAATTAAATTTAGAGTGATGGTAATCTAAAACTTCACATATACAAAGAAAGGAAATACCTGATAAACACACAGTATAGTGACATGAAAGATTTTTCGGTTTTGTATTTTACTGTTATCATATTCTAGTTGTAAAATAGGTGTAAGTGCTCCAGAATTGTACTCAGTGAAGGGCATCGTACAAGAATAAATTGAATGGAAATGAAATGTAAACTCAAAGGAATACTCCTATATATCAATATGCAGATAGCATTCATCCTTCAATCCATTTCCTTACTTGCTTAATCCAACAAAGTGACTTCACATTAAATTCACTTACATTACCATCACTTGGCTGGCTGGTGCTGTAGTTATGGATGCTGCCCTTCGACTCCAGAGTTATGTATTGCAATCGTAGCCTGATCACCATTTGTTCTTTTTTTTTAGTGATCAGTATTTTTATTTGAAGTTTAATAATCGTAACATTAGACAACAATAACTCCCTAGGCAGCAAAACCCCACCCTATTAAAATCACTTTGTAAAAGGGGTTCTTATAGGATTAAAAGTGTACTGATGTGAGGGGCCCAATAGACCCAATGAGCCCAAGAGAAGAATCAGAAACCTGAAGAATGAATTATATTATAATTGGTTTATTATAGTCTGTGCTGGCCATCCAATCTGATGAGAGAATCTTTCCATCCAATGATTCAAATGTTCCTTTATCCAAGTTGACTTTTCCATACATGGGAGAGCAACCTGGCAGTAGAGCAGTGGCACCAAGTGTCCAGATACCAAGAAGATGAAAAGAATAGAGGAGGGTTAGTAATGGTTTAAAAATATTGTATTACATTATATATATATATACTAGCAAAATACCAGCGCTTCGCAGCGGAGAAGTAGTGTGTTAAAGAAGCAATGAAAAAGAAAAGGAAACATTTTGAAAATAACGTAACATGATTGTCAATGTTATTGTTTTGTCACTGTTGTGAGTGATGAGTGTTGCTGTCATATATATATATATATATATATATATATATATATATATATATATTTACACACACACACACACAAACATATATATATACATATCTATACATACACACATACATACACACACATATATACACACAAATACATACATATATATATATATATACATACACACACACATATATAAACATATATACATATACATACATATCTACATATATACACACACAGCTATTTCGTATCAGTGCAATACGCTGTTTGTTAAAACGGATGACACCCGCTCTTACGTGCAAGTCTGCGTGGATATTATGAACTATCGATTTGTTCAAGTTCTATTTAAATTTTAAATAGAAGGAATTTTTATTTAGTCGACAGAAATATCTTTGGTAGGAATGGTAAAAACAGACAGGAATATTATTCCTGAATAAATCAACTCAAACCTTAAACAACTTATAATATTTTGCTCTCCATAAAAATATATCCTGTCTAAATTATACAAGTTAGAAATAAAGTAAACATTAAAAGAACAAACATTCAAATTTCTTATGTAATTTTATATTTTATAAAAAATAAACTTAGATTTTAAATATCCCAAAAGATTTTGCTCTCCATAAAAATATATCCTGTCAAAATTATACAAATTCAAATATGAACATGCTGCATAACAAAACCTGGAAATATAAATAAAATGTGTTCCTTTCAGCAATAACAAATCAAATCATTCAGTTGTCTTTGCTCATATGTCATTTTAGAGCTGGACGCCTGGCATCTTTTTTTGGCAACAGGTTCGTTTCTGTTTGCTGTGAGGTTCTGTGTTGTGGAGATTCTCAGGATGGATTGCAGGTGCTCATCAGTGAGGCGACTCCTGTGTGCTGTTTTGTTAGTCTTTATCACTGAGAAGAGCTTCTCACACAGATATGTGCTACCAAACATGCACAAGGTTCGAGCCGCATGTAGACGGACTTTTTTTGTTCTTCAAAGTCACCAAAGCGCCGTGCAAACTCAGTGCGCTCAGTTTATCAGCAAAGTGCGTATTTGGGAACACCGTAGTGACGACTTGGTTTAACATTACTTGGTAATAGGGAAAGTGGGGCAAGTGGTTGTGTCTCCCATAAAAGCAGCCTCAATTGAAATCACTTTGTGATTGTGCACGGTAAAACGTCCGCTGAAGTGTCAGATTCTTATTTAATTCTTCTGCTTTCTGTATCTTCTGCATTGCATTCAGGTATTTCAGGTTACCCTGATGTTTTGTTTTATAGTGCCGTCTTAGATTAAATTCACACGGGTTCAGTAAACATATACTCAGCCTCCCATCGGTTTTTAAAGGCTCTATTTTCAGAATCAACTTTTCTCTTCAGCATCGTGTGAGCTAGCTTCGCAATAACTTGCAGCATCATAAGGTAGACTTGATTAACGCGGTAAGGCAACTGAAGCGCTGCATTATGGGATCTGTAGTTTATTGTGTTACCAGCGCTTCATATACCGGGCTTTAATAACAATAATACAGTATATAAAATGATCTTGCGGGCGGATATAATTACGCCGGGCGGATGTGGCCCGCGCCCTTGAGTTTGACACATATGGACTAAATAGAACTTGAAAAGATATATTTTTTCAAATGTGATCGCGCAATTCAGATAGAGTTGACGCGCACTACAGCCTGCATGCCTCAATAAGTCATCCTCCCTCGCCTTACTTTTTACCGTTCATCTAATGAATACACTGAGTATGGCTTTACCAAAACAATCATTGATGGCGAATAAAGTATCCATTATTCGAGTATGTAGATCGGGTTATATATATATACATATATATATATACCCGCGTATCGCAGCGAGAAGTAGTGTGTTAAAAAAGCTAGAAAAGAAAAGGGAACATTTTAAAAATAACGTAACATGACTGTCAATATACAGTATTTGTTTTGTGAGTGTTACTGAGTGTTGCTGTCATCAAGGATTTGATTATCATTATTTCTTTCAATCAGGTTCGTATTTGTAGGATGTGTTGTGTTCAAGTTACATTCCGTGTTTGTCAATCGTTGTAAAGATGACAGGTTTCATTCATCGATTCGTTTCTTACTGCATCAATAAACAGCTCGTCTTCTTCTTTATCTGAGACCTGACACACTGCATGCACGTTTTTTTTTACACTGTCTTCCTTTAGCGGGACATTGACTTTTTCCAACGTGTGCTTTGTTTCCGCAGTAGTTGGATTTATGAATATGCTTGTATGTATGAGACGCTTCATATTTTTGCTGCCTTTTCAATTGTGTAATTCGGTTTTGTTCAGCTCTTTGGAACTGTTGCCTTTTATCTGTGCACTGCGTCAGTTCACGTGAGCCACTCGGTGTACATGCATCGAAGGTTCCCAGCTGTGCTGGTGCCATCTCGTGCTATGTCCATGGCTGTATTTAATGTTACCTTAGTCCTGGCACTTAAAACTTTCTCTCGCAGTTTCGCTGAGTTTGTGTCAAACACCACCCTGACCATCTCATCTTCCTCTCCATAAGCACAGTCCTTCACCCGTGAATATTTACCCGTGGCAGTTTGCTATTGGATTGCCGCTGACGGACGGCCTTATATGGGCAGGCACTAAATTACAAACGCCAGCGCAGCCTGTCTATGAACTTAATTTAAAGTGTAGGTTTACATCGTGCTTTGTTTCGAAGTAGCAGAACTCGCCGCTTCTTATTGTTTCGCTGCCTTCTCAATTATATAATGCATGTTTTCTTCAGCGCTTTTGAGGTCTTCCTGGTTTTCTATGTACTGCGATTACATGGGAGGCGTGATGATGTCATACGAAACTCCGCCCCCACGGCGTTGAAGCTCATCTCCATTACAGTGAATGGAGAAAAACTGCTTCTAGTTATGACCATTACGCGTAGAATTTCGATATAAAACCTGCCCAACTTTTGTAAGGAAGCTGTAAGGAATGAACCTGCCAAATTTCAGCCTTCCACCCACACGGGAAGTTGGAGAATTAGTGATGAGTCAGTGAGTGAGTGAGTCAGTGAGTGAGTGAGGGTTTTGCCTTTTATTAGTATATATATATATATATATATATATATATATATATATATATATAATATATATATATATATATATATATATATATAAATATATATATATATATAAATATAAATGAGTAAAATTAATTTAAGTAATGGTTTAAAGGGGAATTACAGAACAGCACAGTAGTTAGTGCTGCTGCTTTACAGGTCAAGGGTCAAGTTTAATTCCCTAATCAGTCCTTGTCATTCTGGACTTTGCACGTTCTCTCCAGGGCCCTCATGTATAAACGGTGCATACGCGATGTGTAAACACTAATCTTGCTGTAAAGCCACGCACATTCTCACGCCAGCTCATACCGTTGCGTATGCAAGTTTTCATCTTGGTTTTGCAAACTGGCGGCACCCAGAGTCAAAGCAGTGCTACTGTTTCTGTGTGATTTCTTTCTTTTTTAGATTCACATCCCTGACACAGCTTTATCAAATACTTCTTTTTTCCCTGTGCTTTTGCCATTGTCTTTTTATAGAACGCTGAACTTAAGGGGTTATTTATATTGATTTGCATATTCAAAGAAGCGTAATTCTAAGAGGACTCAGGCTGGGGCGACAGGTGCGTGCACGTAGGTTACATTTCACACTGACCGGGATTTATGTAGTAGAAGAACATGGAAGTTGCTGTATGCACAGATTTATACATCTGAATTTTTTGTATGTACGCACATTTCTGTTTTTGTCCGTATGCCATGTTTTAGTGTGAATTCTATGTACAACGTTATTCTTGGGGCCCCAGATGTTTAGGTTTTTTCTGGGTTGCTCAGGTTTTCCTTCCACATTGCACATACAGTTATGTTAGGTGAAATGATAATTTAAATTGTTGTAGTGTAAGTGAGTATATGAGTCCAGTCTATTGTTTCTTCCTGTATTGTATGTAATGCTGACTTCTAAACTGATGTATGCACAACGTTAGGTACAAAAATAACACAACACTGGTTCATTGATAAAGGCTAAAATAAACAAGATACCGGAAACACAGCATTAGGGTCCCAGGGAGAGATACATTTACTTGCCAAAAAGACAAGGACAGAGAAATGCCTAAAAATGTTATAGACACTGGATAGTGTTGCTGTGAGTTTAGAAGCGTTCCCTTTGGAGGTGGTCCATCAAATATGATCCTCCTTTTGCTTTAACCTGGTCTTCTATCTTGAGGGGCCCTGGAGTGACATCATCACTTGTCTCATGACAGCTTGTCTTCAAGACCTCAGATATGTTTATAGAGTGTGGTATTTTCCTCCCACTGGTGCATTGTGTCCTCACAGTGACCCTCACAAAACACTGGATGACCCCCATGCATGACAACATTCGGTAATTTACTTTTGCTAAGAGAAGTTCTGCCTTTAGATGCAATTGCTTTATAAGTTTCTGAAAGCTTAATTTTTCCAGCGTTGTGTCCTTGTGATAACACAGGCATGAAAATCATTTTACATGGAGACTACTCATTTTGGCATTTGAAAACATTGTTCAAAGCCTTTTGTGACTCTTTGAGCATTTTTCTCTCTAAGCTGGTTTCTCATTTAAATATAAAAATTTAAATGCACTTTCCACTGCAATTTTAAAAGAAAAGTGTCATTGAACTACGTAAACCATATCTACTTTTGCTGTTTTTAATTTGTGAGTACGAGTTGGGCTAAAGCAACTGAACCACTCAACCATGTTACTAATATAACAGAATTCTTTTAAAATGCAGTACAAGTGAATGACTTTTACTTCAATATATGCAATTTAAGTGATTATAGTTTTCAAGAATTTGTCAATCCATAGCAGTATGATGCATTAGAAATAATATGAAAAAGTAGCACTTTAGACAAAGCTTGAGAAGTGCATAATATTTTTATTATTGTAATACATGAAAGTAAAAGTATTTTAGCATTCATATTATACTGTAAGTCTTTACAATTAAAGGAAATCATATGGACAGGATAAATGAATTTTTGTATTTAAAAGGGAAACATATACAGTATACTTTTTGCTAGCGACTCCTTATAACAGCACATCTTCTGTCAAGAACTTACACTGGATCTTTAACATTGTGCAATTATCCCTCAAATGACAAAAATGTACGTTTAATTAGTAGTGTATCACATATCAACGTTGTCTCTTGCTAGAAATCTCCTAATTTATTATCTTTTGATTTATGGAAAACCTCCTTTTCTAATCTTATTTTGCTAGATTTATCTGAGACACGGATTAATGATTTGTCTACTACCTGTATTTTAAGCTGGCAGTCAGCCCCACAGTTTGTCCTAAATTTATTTGGTTATTTAATTACTTATTTGGTTATCTTCTTTTTTTTCATTGTGCCTTTCACTCCAGGGCTATCTTTGCTCATATAAGGTCAGGGGAGGGTGGGATCTTGGTTGGTAGGCACCATTTGGTGGGTGTTTTACGATATGTACTTTAACAAAATTTTGATCACAAACAAAAATCACATGTCAGCATTACACTTCCCAAAGCACATTTTTCCCCATGGTAAAAAAAAAATAAGATGTATGCGGTATCTTGCACAAACAATTTACTACATAATTTTATATGTTTTCTTTCATGCTCAAGAACACAACAAAATCCACACATTTCTTTAGTTACGGTGTGAGAGAAATAAGAAAAAAAAAATCAACTTATTTGTACAGTGCAATTTCTATATTGATATATGATTATTTCCTTTAGTTTTAAATGTAGACAGAAAGCATGAATAACTTTGGGGGGCCGAGATGATTTAAGAGGACAGGTACGGTTAGGTGTGATTATAATGTACATGAGATGGAGCTTTATTTTTGAAGAAGGCAGGCTGCATGCTGAGCTCGTTCATTTACTTTTTTCTGTGAGGGTCACAGTGGTAGCAGGCCTTTCAGTTCCTAATAAATTTTAATATTTTCAGCAACTCTTAAGCTCCTCCCTGGGAAATTCCAGAAGCTCTCAGGTTAGGATTAGGGTTAGCTAAAAACTAACTCCTTTATGCTACCCTTGATCCTAGTCTATGCCTACTGAGCCATCAGTTTGTAGGAGGTGTTTAGGGTGCATCCTCACTTGATGCCTAATTACATTACTTGGCTCTTTTCAACCCAGGGTAGTAGTCAATCTACACCAGCATTCTACTGGGCTGTCATCCCCCCTTACCATGCTAAGTATATTTTAGAGTTTTGTATTAAAAATCATCTTTATCCTAGATCCTACTTTAAGTGAGAACCAATATGTGAGGATAGAGACATACAGTGTGTATAAAAAATAGTTACCCCTTGGGCCTTGTATTGCTATACATCATTGAATCACAGTGAATTTAATTTGTTTTTTGACACTGATCAACAGAAGAGGACTTTTTAATGTCAAAATGAAAAGTTATCTGCAATGTAATCTAAATAAATTATAAATATAAAACACAAAATTATTGATTACATAAGTATTAGGACACCCATCAGTCATAACTGGTGCAGCAAATTTGTTTTAGAAGGCATAAAATTAGTTCAATGGAAATCATCCACCTACTGTATGGTTTCAATTGATTGTACCACAAAGGTTTCTTATCTGGTTGGTCTATCTTGTGGTGTATCAGTATGGTTGTCTAAATTACACAATGAAGACAAAAGAACACTCCAACCAAATCCATGAAAACATAATTGAAAATCACAAGTCAGGAAATGAATACAGGAAAATATCCAAGTCACTGAATATCCCTTGGTTTCCAGTTTAATCAATCACTAAGCATAGGAGTATGGCACAGCTGTAAATCTGTCTAGAGCAGGCCATCAACAAAAACTCTGTGATCGCGTAAGATGTGAGAGGTCACCAAAAGACCTATGAACTCTGATAGAGTTATATGCCACAATTACAAATGCACACATAACATTTCAGATGGAATTTGCCAGAAGACGCTGAAGTCAGCTGGAAAAAGATTTTATTGTCTGATGAGACAAAAATTGATTTTTTTTTGCATATCAGACTAAGCAACATGTTTGGAGAAAGCCAAACACTGAACATTATCAGAAGCCCACCATTTCTACCCTGAAGCATGGTGGTGGCAGCATCAATCTGCTTCTCTGCAGAAGGCCTGTGAGAGTAAAATGAGTGCAAAAATATATAGGGAAATCCTGGAGGAAAACCTGTTGGAGTCTGCAAGAAACCTCTACCTTGGGAAAAGATTTGCTTTCCAGCAAGACAATGACCCCATGCACAACCCCAAAGCTACACACAAATGGCTTCAAAACAGCAATGTTAATGTCCTGGGGCCTCATGTATAAACGGTGCGTACGCACAGAAATGTTGCGTAAGAACTTTTCCACGTTCAAATCGCGATGTATAAAACCTACACTTGGTGTAAAGCCACGCACTTTTCCACGGTACCTCATGCCTTGTCGTACGCAAGTTCTCCGCTCGGTTTTGCAAACTGGCGGCACCCAGCGTCAAAGCAATGCTACTGTAAGAGCAGGTGCTAAGAATCCGCTACTCTCCTTACCAGAATTCGGCGTCGGTTCTTCTTGTCTTGCGGGCGACCTCGGTAGCGTAGCCGACTGAGTCTTCGATGTGTGGAAAGGCACAAAGAGATGGTCACCCCAGTTTTGTGGACTATTTGCCAGTTATATTTATTTCTTTAAGAACACAACTGTGGACATACCGCACTGAGCTACACAAAAACCACTTCTATGTTTTTTTTCTATCTTTATCTCTCTACTCCACCCACCAAATTTCTCCTCCCTTAAACAATCTATCAATTAACTTTATTGAAATTTCCTGATATGAACTCCTGCTTACACTACTGTTCTTGTGTGATTACTCATTATTTTCATGATGCGGCTTTATAAATACACAGAAACTAACCGCATATTGTTTATTAGTGTAATGCATCTGATTGTAATTAACTCGTAACAATATAATGGTCCAGGGAACAGCCATAGTATTTCAAATACCATAACTGCTTTAGCGTTGTTACTCTCACTTCTTCTTCTTCTTCTTCTTTCAGCTCCTCCCGTTAGGAGTTGCCAGAGCGGATCATCTTTTTCCATATTACTCTCACTGCACGACTCGGAGTATTTATATCACTGTATCTGAGTGTGAATCACAGCAGCAGCTGATCGGAAAGAGAATTATCGATATACGGCATTAAGGACACGCTGTCTCAGCCACTGCAAAACGTTTCAAAGCCTTTCCTGTACAGACCTCACGGTTCAGAAACAGTTTAATCCCAAGAACTTTAAATGCACTCAATCAATTGCTCCTTGTAGAACGGTTTGTACTTATAAGTACAATCACCCCACTGTAAACTTGTACTACAGTTATAATATTACACAACCTGGGCCACTTTATAAAGCGTGTATTTACATATGATGACGATATCATTTTTAAGGTGAAATGCAGCAAAATATGTTTGTTAAATTATACACATAAAACTTTAACTTCATTTAAATAATCTGTATTCTTCACTGGGAGTGTCGTGAAGGATAGAATAATTAAACATGTACTACGAAGATATTTCAATGTTCTTTAAACGTTTTGAAGAATCGGCGCTAAGCTTACAGATGGCTTAACGTCTATTACAGAGCTGATTGTGTGGCGATCGGTTACTTGGGGAAAGAAAAGCAAGGACTCTTGGGCGGCCACGCCAATATATATTGAATATAAAACAGAAAGAGAAAATAACAACACAGCTAAAAGCAGCGACAAATTTCGACAAAGATAAATGCTTGTCATGAGCACGAGGCTCATGAAACACATGTTTAATAATATGCTTTAGCTCCTATCATCATGAAAATGATATCACGTATACATCTCAGTATTTTAGTTATTCAGAGAGCTGTAATATCACAAATGTTATGGACTCTGTGTCCAGTTGGAGGAAGAGAGCCAGTTTAGGAAGCAAGTAGTGATTCACACACACAGAGCACATACGAGTAGAAGATCAAATACAAAACAAAGCATTTAACGTGCTACTTTAATTATGATGTAATTTTGAGAAACTGGTTAATTAAACGATTTTAAGATGAAGTTTATAATGTTCTACTAAATGACAAAATAAACTACGTGATTAAAGTGGAAAATTCGAGATTAAAGTTGACATTTCGTGCTTTTTCCTCACTGTGTGCCTTTTTCTCTGTACCCTAATAAGCTTTCATATGACACTCAGACAGTGGGCTTACAACTCTTCTTTTCACGGCAACTTTGATATGTGACTTCTTTTTTATTTCCGGCACTGTGCGATTTTGTGAATGTGAGCTTTCAAGTTTCTCCAACACGCTATGTCACTCGATCAACTTCCTTTTGTTGATTATACCACGGCTTATTTGAACAAGTAGTATGTTTTTCCTTTGCCTCCACTTGGTATTCGCTGAAATTCTTATATTTTCCCCGTGCTTTTCCCATTATCTTTTCACAAAAGGCTGTGATTAAGGGCGATTTATATTGATTTGCATATTCAAATAGGCGTAATTCTGGGAGGATTTGGGGCGTTACAAAATGCACGTGCACGAGCGTTAGTTTTCACGCTGATCGGGATTTATGTAACGGAAGGACGTGAAAGTTGGAGTACGCACAGATTCCTGCATCTGGATTTTTCTGTGCGTAAGCACATTTCGGCTTTTGTGCTTACGCCATGTTATAGTGCGAGTTCTACGCACGGCATTATACATGAGGCCCCTGGAGTGGCCAAGTCAGAATATGTGGCTGGACTTGAAAAAGGCTATTCATTCATGATCTCCATGCAACCTGACAGAACTTGGAGCAGTTTTGTAAAGAAGTATGAGCAAAGCATGCAGTGTCCAGATGTGCAAAGCTGATAGGCACAGACTTAAGACAGTCATGGCTGCCAAAGGGACATCTACTAAATACTGACTTGAAGAGAATGAATACTTATGCAATCAATTATTATTCTATGTTATATACTTATAATTCATTTGGATCACTTTGCAGAGATCTGTTTCCACTTTGACATTTAAGTTTTTCTAAGTTGAAACTGCTAGAAAAGACAATTTAAATTCACTGTATTTAAATGTTATGTAAGAACAAGAGCTGTGTTTGGGACTGGCAAAGTGGGACGACCTCCCCAGGCCCCGCACCTAAGGGGACCATGATTTTGAGGTCCGCATGTCCCATTCGAACAGATTTGTCAAGTTATATTCTCCAGTTATATTTTGATAAAAGTCTGCATGTTATCTTGCAAAAATGTAGCTGAATATTGTAATGAGAAAATCTGGTGTATGTTAACATTTTTTTTTATTAAAATAATGCACAAGTTTATAAAGTCCACCCATACTGGTAACAGCATTTGACGTAACTGGCCCCACATGGGGTTGTTCAGCCGTAGGCCCCCCCGGTGCACCCCTTAGGCTGCCTCTGTGTAATAATAAAATGTGGAAACTTCCAAAAGGAGTGAATATTGTATATAGGCTCTTTTCTAAGTTTCTTCTGAGTTTCAGATTTTTTTTTTGTACTGCGAGACCTGGTAGTTCCCAGTACACATCACTCTTTATGTGAAAAACAGGTAAAGTTTATGGTTATGCTTAAAAAAGAAATGAAAATTAGAGACACAATTTCAGCTTTGTAGCCTTCATCAGATTGTGTTCCTCTGGTGACACCTGAGGCAGACTACACAAATGAAACATCATCCTGGTTTCAAGTCTGGACTTGCTAACCTGTAAGTTCTAATGAATCTTTTTGAGCCTAGTGTGCACTATTTACCTAGAAAGAGTCAGAAGGTTTTTCTATTACTTAAGTAACAAGCTTGATGGATTTAATATTCTCCACATTTGTGTTGTTTTGCTTTTGCTTTTTTAATTTTATATTCTGTGATCACCAGGGGGTGTAGCAGTGCCCCAAACCCCCAGACACAACTACACAACACAGTCCTGGGTCCAGTTTCAATATCGTCTTATTTTTTTACCTCCACTATTCTCCAAATTCTCTTCTGTAATAATATAATTACTAAAACAAATTTCTTTCCTCCTTACATACCTCCCTTGAAGCCTCATCCACACACCTATAGACTCTGTCTGTCTTTGCATGAAACTCGGCTTCTTTTATGCCCACTGCAAGCACTTCCGGGTCAGGCAGAAGTCTATTAAAGAGGTCATATTGATTCCTTATAGGCAGCATCGAAAAATTCCCAAAAGGGCTGTCCCATGGGACTACAATTCTCAGCCTGCTGTGTGCCTATTCTTATGGGCGTCCCACCAGGAGGATACTGCCCTCGTGTGTACTTCCATCCCAGCTGGAAAACCGATCTATCCCACACAAATCTCACAATAGGCAATATAGCCAAGGTTTTCAGGATTCTGAATAGAATAGTTAGAATAGTATAAGGGAGATATAAAAATACTGGCTAAAATGGACAGTAAACAGAATTGTGAATTACAACATACTACTTTTATTATTACTGTATTACATTTCTGTTTATACAACTTATAATACAATACAAGTTACTTTTTGAAACAGAGTGCTGGGAACAATTCTCATTTAAAATACAAGTACTGATTATACTAAGTACTAAATAGAACTGGTACACATATAAATGCAGGTTTGTTAAAACACACAAAGAGCAAGGTGGAAACTGATTGAGCATAAATGGAAACCAACAATATCTGTTTATTAATGTCAATTAATCTGTCCATTCAAGTCAAAAATAAAGTCACAGTCCTGGAGACAGACCTTAGCCAACTGGCCGCCTACATACTCCTGGGTTTTCTATAGTGTAGTCTATATATTTATAAAGAGTCAAATGACCCAAAGGTGGACCTGGCAAGGATGGCAGATAAAACTAGGAGGAAGTGCAGAGCAGCAAAGGCTGTTCAAGTGGCAGAGTGACGTCTGTACCTTAGGATCCTAGTGAGAGTAGTGACCCCTGGAAGAGCTGGGCTGGGCATCTTCCCAACACCAGAGTGTTTAACACTGCTACAGTGAAGGAGAGTTAGAGGCTGGCCCACGAGGAGATGAGAATGGTTGTGGAGGAAGAAAGGATCTCAAGGGAAGAAAGAATGAAGGAACAAGGGGGAGAGGGCAATGGTGATAAAAGTTACATGGGCTGATTTCAGGCAGGCAGAACCACAACAGATTAGGTTCCTTATCCAGAATGTGTACAATGTCCTACCAAGCCCATACAATCTACTCATATTACGAAAGGTTCAGTTGTCAGATTGTCAGCTGTGCGGAAAGAGAGAAACACTGGAGCACATCCTGAGCAATTGTACGAAAGTGCTAGGAGAGAACCGATACAGCTGATGCCACCATCAATTGCTTACCAGAGAAATCATTGTCTCCAAACAAGCACAGCCCACTACTCAAAAGATCTTGTTTGTCAGTCCTGGAGAGCATCTGAGTTCTGATGTTATAAGTTGCTTTTTGCTGCACATTGTCAAGATCATTTTGAGGCCAGATATCCACTTCACCTGAGAGTCAACAAAGAACATCATACTTTTGGAATTGACAGTGCTTTGAGAAGATCAGCTGGAGGTATGCCCAGGTATGAAGAGCTAGTGAATGACTGTTGAAGGCAGGGATGGAAAGCAAATTGTATATTGATTGAGGTTTACTGTAGGGGATTAGTGAGCAATTCCCTCTGCAAAGCCCTCACTCAATTCACTTGGTGTCAATGGAGTGAAAAGGACTGTTAGTAACATCACAGAGGCAAAAGAGAAATCATTGAGATGGCTCCAGATGAACAAAAAATCTCCTTTGCGGTCCGCAGCTAGTGCCAATTAAACACAAGTTGTGATCTGAACAGTTATGATTGGATCATTGTAAGCATACGTTTAATACTGTCACTGTGCTTTGTGCAAATATATCTTATAAAACGATTTTTACTCGCATAACCAGATTAAGGATAGAAGCTAACACAGAGAACTGCAAAGCAAGCAATATGACAAAAAGATAGACTAGGACAAATGGATACAGTGTGCAGTCAAACTGTGGGAACCTGTAACCACATACTATTTCTATCTGTTAAGTCAGCACAAAGTTGGAGAGAATTGCTGCCTTGTTTGGAATTGCATGCTCATCTGTAGGAGGGCATGAATGTGGAGAAACAGTATAAAGCCTTGGAACATTGCCAGGCACACCTTTGAAACCAACAAAGGGATGGAAGATGCCACCATTTGTTCCTGAGAATGCCTTCCACATCTACAAGAACAATACTGACAGGCTCCACTTCTCGAGCCCCCACTCTAGGACTAGGTCTTGTCACTGGCTTCAATCGTTTTTGTACTATCTGCAGTGTAAGCCGACATTAAACAAAGCTAAGTTATTTCTCTCTGATTTCTTACTAGCGTATCACTTGGATGTGGCATTGTCTTTTATGTTATATTTATATAGATTCGGGTTAAGTAACACGCCTCAATCACAAAAGAACTCATTCCCAGGGAGCGAGCGGCCCCTGCTGGACACAATCACCTAAGTGAATATGTCTGATGTTGAAAGACACAAAATGACCCAAAGGACATTACTGATGATGTATTTAAGAGCATTAACTGATGTATTCTGATATTAATAATTATTGTTATTATTATCATGAAGGCATTTTGGAAGAAATTACAGAGCACTTAATTAAGCTCCATTTAATGGTGACTTCAGTTCTTCCAAGTTAGTACTGCCAGCACCTGTATTGTTGTATTTAAACAAGAACTGACATTTAATACACAATAAAAATTCATAGTTGTCTGGGGATATGATTTCCTAAATTCTTAGTCGTGATAATAAATAATGCTGACATCTGACATTAACTTCAACATATACTTGAAAAAATTAAGTAACTTGTAAAAATATGAAAAAAATAAGATTCTACTTAGAGTAAGTGAAATATGTTTAATTGGGGTTATTAAGCATTGAGTTTAATAGTGCAAGTATTCATATTCATTTGCTATCCTTAAAAAAAAGAGCAGTTTTAAAGTGTTATCTGTAGAGTGTACTCTCTGTTGTCGTCATCATCATCATCATCATTGTGGTATGTCTGGTGAAAAATTACAGATTCAAATGTAATTAAGAACAGCTTTGTGATTTCTCGGCATTGTTCATTCAAAAGGAAGTCCTGCCATGATTTCAATGTGAAGTTTGCAGACTAGTTAGCTTCATGTTATTTTTCATTTACTTATGCAAGTGTATGGGGGCAAAATCTAAAAAGTTATTATTCTAGTCTGGACCATAGATAATAAAATGCTATTACAACTTCTTCTCCATGGCAATGAAGCTTTGTCAGACATTACAGGAAATGAAAAAGAACCAGATGTTCTAGTAATCACACCCATTTTTAAATGAAACGGCCCTTGAATCAATCAAATGTGTAATTTTGGCGGCCTGAGAAACAACAATGAACAGCTCTGCATTCAGTTTTAATCACAGTTTTAATCAGTGCAATTGCCCAGGAACATATTCCAAAATCTGGGGTAGCAATAAATTTGCTTCAGAGAGTATGTGGCCAACAGCAATCAAATTAAACTTGCATGCATGAATTCAGGGGTAAAACAAAGCCTTTAAAGGTTAAAGAAAATGTAAATGATTTATTTAATAAAAAGTTGGATTTTTTTATAAGGTGCATGTATATTAATAACATAGTGATGCTGGAATAAAATGGGGGCAATTTGCAAACAGATTGATGTCAGATGCAAAAATGATACAACAGAGTTTTAAATTCCCATTTCTCATCTTCATGCTAAATATTGTATATTTCAATGTGTGTGTTTAATGTATATTTAAAGATGATTTACATCTTCCTGTCCTCATAGTAAAAAATTCAACAGGTGAATTTTGCCTGCTGAACATTATACTTTACTTCATTCCATTTTTCAATCGCCACACCTCTCAGCCTCATGGCCTTCCAGCATTTATCAGTACAATCAAGACATTCTCCATCTAAAATTGTGGAAGGGTCTACTTCTACTCTTTAAGTATCGTTTTATTAGTATAATAGCTTAATATATAATTAGTCATGCTTTTATGAATAATATACATATACAAAGTTTAAAAACAAATTTTTAACACAAATTACACTTTGAGGGTCAGCTCAGGTTGGAAGGTTTGGAGACAAAGTCAGAGAGGCGAGATTGTGTTGGTTTGGACATGTGCAGAGGAAAGATGCAGGGTATATTGAGAGAAGGATGTTAAGGATAGCGCTGCCAGGCAAGAGGAGAAGAGGGAGGCCTAAGATAAAGTGGTGAGGTGAGATGTAGTGAGAGAAGACATGCAGGTGATGGATGTAACAGAGCAAGATGCAGAAGCCAGTAAGATATGGAAAAAGATGATCCGCTGTGGCAGCCCCTAATGGGATCAGCCGAAAGAAGAAGATGATGTGGATGTTTCGGAAAGATACATTTTCAAAATGAAGGAAAATTTTACATGGTGAGCAATTTCTGTCTTGAATGCTGGGGAAAACTTAACACGTTATTTAACATGGTTTGTTAAAACTTTTTTTCTTGCGACCCAATCTTGCCCTTCTAAGTGTCTTCGAAAGCTGTGATGATCACAAGAGGGGAGAATCGCTGCCTATTGTCAGAGTTTCCCCTTTGATGAGTCTCCACTGATCGTCTGAGCATATGGTGAGTGGAGTTCATCCTTGGAGAATTGCTGCCGATCGTCACAGCAGGGTAGTGGGGAATGGACCCCTTCGAGAATTGTTGATTAAACAACCTGCGCAACTCAGCGCCATACACTTCAGAAACCACACACAACCTGTTCTCATTAAATACAATGGTGACTCGCAACCAACCAACCGACTCAAAGGCTGCAGTCCAGAAACCAAAGTTTAAGAAAGGTTAGAGGTTTGAATTGGGTGCCATTTCAAACTTTAGCAATGTCATTTTATGTTAACTGGCCGACAAGTAAGACACCTATGGCACATGCAGAGAGGAGCCACGCCCACCAACTCCAAGACCATTGGATACGACGACAACTAACAGAGCCACTCCCACCAACTCGACACAGAAAAAAAGGCATCATTTATATTCGTCTGTCGTAGAGGCCACATGCACCTCCGACCCACGCTGACTGTTCATAGAGGCATGTTTCTCGCGGAGTTGAGCCGCCATATGCAGCGTGTAAAACGGTTTGCGAGGGGTATCCCATGGGATTCTTAAAACAATCCTTTACAACTGAGGTTAAAACACAATGAAGTAAGCAGTCTTTAAAAACTGAGTTTTCGGTTACGACGCACGACCGCATGCACCATAGCAAACTGTTTTACACGCTACATAAGCAATTCGCATCCGCGACAAACATGTGTCTTCTTCACTCACGAACAATTATATGTTGCTCTCTCCAGAGTTCCATCTTTTCATTCACTTTCTGTTGTATTCTCACACCAACCCATTTTAGACAACCGTGTCTTTCCAGAAGTGTTTAGCATTCAATAAATAATTATGCATGAGACTGAGCGTGTGTCTACCCGGCGCAGAGAGGCGTGGGTAAGCCGTTGAACCCCATTCGGGCTGCAAACCGTGGAATTCCCACTAAGTGCGACTCATACGCTCCCACTGGTTGCGTCCCCACCCTTTGTGCACACCCCCCTCCCACCTCGCTACTACCGTGGTCGGGTGTCTTGGTGGATTATATATAGAAAAGCAGCCAAAACCGCACAGAGCAATGAAAAGTCTACGTGAGTCACAGGTGCATCTTGACTGTGTAAAGACGACAACGACTTGAGTGACGAGTTGGAGGTGGGCACATGAGTGGGCAGTGCATACTGGGCGAGAAATCAACAGACTAGTATGACAGAGGGAGCCGAGTGGACGTCCTTCTCCTCTCCTGTCGTTCCACACTCCGTGCCTGAGAGCAGTGCACTCGCATCCCTCCGTCTGGCAGGAGAAGGCGCGATGGGGATCCGCCAGTTCTCAGTCACGGACGATTGTGTGTTGGTTCGTTCTGTGCATTGTTATAATGTTGCTTTTCTTGCTGATTTATTACATTACCGATTTTTCAAATGTTAATATTCTCCCTGTGCTTAAAAATCATTTAAAAACCGGCCTGATTATGCGGTGTATGGTACGCCACGGGTTGGCTAGTATTAAATATTCCTGTATGTAGTTGGTAGCACTGGGATCGCTGCGCCATAAGGAGTTCTGTTGCACCTTATCAGAAGAGCAGTTCATCCAAGGAAGGAAAGGATGAAGGTCTGGAGCAAGGATAAAAGTAAGGTGGAAAGATTTAAGAACTGGTGGTTCTCCATATGATGAGGACTGCTTGATCTATTAATATAGTGGAAAAGGCAGGTGGGGGACTGGAGATATATTGTGACACGTGAGTCACTGTCTTGCACCCCAAAAACGAGGCTGAGTCTCGGTCCTTCAACAGAAACAGCAAGGTTATTTATTACAGCGGGAGCTACCCCTCTCATATACACAGACACAGAAAACCGGCATAGTCGGGGCCAGGCCAGTGGCCATGTTCTACGGTTCCATGCATTTGTAATGCATCACCCATCTGCGACAAGAGCATATAGTGCGATCTCGATCAGCTTGTAGTTGCTTCTGTGCTGCTGTGCTTCAAACCTGTGGTTTCCTTGCCAATGAACAAGCAGTCCTCCACAGACACGGCAGTCGTGCTGCAGCATTTAATCCCGTTGGGGGTGGGCGATCCTAAAAGAGTTCAGAAATTTCACAACACGTGAAAGAGTATTGGTAAAACAGCAAGAATAGTATCATTAAAGCAACTGTGTGAGCCAGACATTGAAATGCTGACTACATTTGTCCATGTTACTGCCTACAGAGATAAGCTGTACAGTAATCCCTCGCTATATCGCGCTTCGACTTTCGCGGCTTCACTCTATCGCAGATTTTAAATGTAAGCATATCTAAATATATATCACGGATTTTTCGCTGGTTCGCGGATTTCTCCGGACAATGGGTCTTTTAATTTAAAGTACATGCTTCCTCAGTTTGTTTGCCTAGTTGATTTCATACAAGGGACGCTATTGGCGGATGGCTTAGAAGTTACCCAATCAGAGCATGTATTACATATTAACTAAAACTCCTCAATGATATACGATGTGCTTCCCCGAGCGGATTGTTTGCTTTTCTTGGCCTTTCTCTGACATTCTCTGCGCCTGACGGAGGGGGTGTGAGCAGAGGGGCTGTTTGCCTAGAAGATATGGACGCTCCTCTAAGAAATGACGCTTTATCGCGGTGGCCCAAAAGCACGTATTGAGTTTTTGATTGTTTGCTTTAATCTCGCGCGCTCTCTCTCTCTGACGTTCTCTGCTCCTGACGGAGGGGGTGTGAGCAGAGGGGCTGTTTGTTTAGAAGATACGGAGGCTACTCTAAAAAATGCTGAAAGATTACCTTCACATTGCTCCCTTCTTTGTGGCTGGGTGCTCATACTTAAAAGCCCATTACGTATTGATTTTTTGATTGTTTGTTTTTCTGTCACGCTCTCTCTATCTCTCTGACATTCTCTGCTCGGTGCTCGTTTGAAGAGAAGATATGTTTGCATTCTTTTAATTGTGAGAAAGAACTGCCATCTCAGTTTTGTCATGGAGTACAGTTTAAACGTTTGTCTAGAGGGCTCTAATAATGTTAACAGGGTGGGAGAGTTTATAAGGGCTTAAAATATATAAAAATAACTACACAAACATATGGTTTCTACTTCGCGGATTTTCACCTATCGCGGGGGGGTCTGGAACGCAACCCCCGCGATTGAGGAGGGATTACTGTATCATCCTTGTTCATTTTTATTAACTCGGCAACAGAAAAGATTCACTCTGTTCCGAACACTCTAATGATAAATCGTACTGATCTTCGAATGCTGGTGACTTCAACCAGGGAATGTTAGAAAGGACAGACATCGATCTGTCTCTTTGTCTTTCACAAGATGATACTTTCCATTCATAAAATTAATATTACTGTAATTTTCATGCAGAAAATTGTAAGAAAGAAAATGTAAATACATTTTGGGGCAGTAAAAACCTACTGTGTGTATTTATTACGGTGTAAAGGAGGGTATTGAAGGTTTATTTTATTGATTGCCAACAAGGGAAGCACCTCTGTGTATTTTGAATTGGACTGGTAAATTTGTTTGCTTGACTATAATATTGTGTAGTCAGAGAAGTTCATAAAGTGCAAGGGGAAATGCCTGTTAATCCATAAATTTAATCAATTATATTTTTTTCATTATCATTGGAATAGAAATGAATAACAGATTGTGTGTTTATATCAATATTGGGAAAATTATATCTGCTATAGTATTCAAGCATAATTTCAACTTTATAAATAAAAAAAAAAATTAAAGGTTAAACACTTATCCAATCACATTCTTTTAAAGATTTGTATAACAGCTCCTTTAGGGAGCTGAAACTAATTCAAATTAATTTACTTGGATCATAGGAGACAATAGTATTCCCATTCATACGCTAGAATAAACACTCAAAACAGCTTTTCTAAATTTCTATTACCCATGTTACTAAAACCATGTTTTCAGTAGGACTTGCTAAACATCACAGAGTAATTTTCACTTTACAGTACTTGTACTTGTACTTTTTATAGCTTTCTTAATTTTGGTCTAAATAAACAGTCTATCCCTAGACGGTGACCTTTCATCCTGCAACAGAGGTTGGAGTGAAAAAAAGTCTGTACCCCTGATAATTCAGTTTCTTCAGATTTGAGGGGTCTCCGTCATATTGTATATATACTGTAAGCCAGGAGACAGACTCATTTTAGGAGTGGTCCACCTTGTACTTTTAAAAAAAATAGGTGACGGAAAAATTTTAGATTGGAAGAAATTGTAGTAAGGTGGATCAAAAAAGCAGTTTGGCTTTATAGGATTGGGCGATATGTAAAATTTTTTGGTGGATTAATCGTCCCCTACACATTGTCAATTGACAATGTCATTGCTTTACCAGCCTAACAAAATAAGTCAACAATGCTGTTGTGGCAGTTCTTCTAATTTTTCATTTGGCCACAGGGTGTCCTCATTGTTAATAGCCATGTACTATGACAAAGTATGAAAAAAATAATTTAATATACAAAAGCATAGATGGGCAAATGGATGGTTAAGAAGAGATTAATGTCACCAATATGGCAGCACTTTGCCTTCAAAGCAAATGAACATGGTGAGCTAAACAATTTAACCAAAGCTATTTGTTGACTTAGCAGGAAGGTTGTTGTTACGAAGGATTCACAAACAACAAACTCATTCAATTGCGCATACCAGTGAAGTACACAAGTTTAGACAGTGCTGCTTGAACAGTGTCCATTTTAAGACATTGTTTCTTCTCTGACAATACTCCATAATAGCTCGTTCAAAATTCCACCCTCCTTCCTGCCCCTTTCAAATCAAAATACGACCGTTGACAGAAAACCGCATTCACATTCCACCGTCTTACAAAGTGCCATCCTTCTTCCTCCCGCTTCCTTCTTCCTACCTCTTCTCTACTACCTCAGTGCATGCTGGGCACATTTTTGGCCGGAGGTCGGGTTCTGCTTTGAAAGAGGCAGGAGGGAGGATGGAGTTTTGAATGACGGATGATGGAGTTTTGTTGGAGGAAGGAGAATGTCTTAAAATGGACATTGTAAGCTAGTTCAAGCGCTCAAGGCTTGTCTTACCAGCCATTTTATTATTGTTGTTTCCGGATTTAGAAAAGCATAAAGTATAACCAGGGCAGTTGCAGAAGAACACAAATGTACCACATCGATTTCATATTATTCATGTGAATAAATTATGTTTGCTTTAAGTATTCTTTAAAACATTTTATTTTAAAGCATAATATTATTTTTCTTACTAAGCCACAGACATCATCCTTTAACTCCTCTGGTAAAGAAAATGGAGTCAAATTAAGTGGTGTCCCTTTCTGTTGTAATAATTTGTGTCAAACTTTTTTGCGAGCAGTGACGGGATACATGAGCCATCATTTGCACCGCTGCGGCAAATCAATTCCCTTGTTGAAACCTGATGAATATTACTTACACAGCAAACTGGAGAAGATCACACTCTTTCCAAATGCACTGCCTCACTGATGGTTTATTTATTCCAGTAAGGCTGGTTAAGCTTTTACAGTCACCCCCAGTTGGAAGACACCATAATGCTGGCTGTGAAACATATGTTGAAAATCTCTGTCTTTTCTTTTCAACAGCCTAAAAGACTGTAGTCTTTCACACATATAGAAAAATGTTAGGAGACACCTGTGGAGACAGGGCAGCATTAAGGGGTAATTGATCGATCCCAGTAGGATTTTATCTTTCCAGCCTTGATTCTGTGCACACATCCCGACTTGAAATTGAAACATTATAGGACATCCTCCATTCTCTTATCTTAATAATAGGCTGCAAACAGGTTCTTTGGTGGACCTTCATGATCAGTAAAAATTTAAAGCATACAAAATCGTGTGCCTATCATGATGAACCACAGGAAAGGCTGACATTTGCATTTTGCGAGTCTAAATGTAATTGTAATTGTATCGTTTTTGCCAAAGAAGCATTTAAAGTTTCTCGAGAAATGCAATGCTCATATAATGCATTAATATCCTCCTTGTATACAATCAGGGTGCAAGTGGCTAGTGTAAAGAGGATAAATACAAGGCTTTTAATCACATGGTTCATATCATTAGCTATTAACGTCCACTGGTGATGTAAGTAATCAATTGTCAATTGTGTTTGGTATCACATATTGGCACAAGCGTATGACATTACAGTACCGAGAGGTTGTTATAAGTGCTGGTATGGAGTACAGTACTGATAACAAAGTGACCATACTCCAAAGAGTAAAAAGTGCCGGGATGCATACTGGTGAGTACTGGGTGACTTTAAACACCGTTAGTACACATGGAAAAACTCCTGGTACCCCACACGGCAAAACCTAGGAGTGCAGGTTCAGAGAACTGGTGAGTACAGGCAAACTTCAAAGACACTGCAGTACTGAAAGCAGGCAGTTTTTAAATCCTTTCTCCAAATTACTAATGTCGCCAATAGGCTACCCTCTAATGCTCAAAAGTCAGCAAATCAGAAATATTTCTACTAACAACAGACGTCCTTGCACCCTAAGCCCTGATCTGCCTCTAAAAGGCAAGTCTCCAAAGAAGATTAGAAACTGCCAGTTCTCTTCTTGAAGCAGCAGTGTCTGCCCAATTTCTAGTGAGATCTCTCAGCTGCCAATTGTTGGACTAAAGGGACTTGTGTAGCCTGCTGCAGTGGCACTCTCAGATGTGAACCATTAGCATAGGTTGAAGTGCCAGCCCCCTTCTCTCTCTCTCTGTTCAATCCTTACTTGAGGCGATCCTAGAGGAATCTCCCCTGCAGTACAATGACTCGTTTTTCACTAGACACTGATATACAGAGGAGTATTCCCTACTGTCAGAATGGGCCTTGATGAAATATTCCCCATCCTTTGTCACTCTCAGGCCATTAATGCCTTTGGTAACCCATTAGAACATTTAAAAAAGTAACTGTCTTGTATTCCATAGCTCTTCATCTGATGCAAGTATGTAAATAAGTATGTTCATGGGCAGAGTCTTTTTTCCTTACTGGAAGTCTAAACAGTACTATATTTTGATGAATAGAATTAAAAATTTTCAACTGCAATAACAGACGTTAAACTAACTCCTCATATTTTACTTTTCTAATATGCCATTTTCTATTTATCTGTTATGAGAAAGGCAAATAGTATATCAGGCATGTTCATTTTTAGGTCTTTTTGACTTTAATTTTAGTTTTTTGTTATCTTGCACATCATAGTGACATGCCATAGATAGCACCTTTTCTATGAGTCATGTACTGGATATAATGGTGGGTTTCTGTATGCTTTCTCATGACAGCATTGCATTGTGTTTGTTTATTTAGCACAGGGCAAGCACAAATTTAATCTTGTTAAAATACAAAGTGACTCTACCATCCATCCATCACCTGACCTGCTATATCCCAACTACAGGGTCACAGGGGTCTGCCGGAGCCAATCCCAGCCAACACAGGGCGCAAGGCAGGAAAGAAACCCTGGGCATGGCGCTAGCCCACCGCAGGGTGCACACACACACACACACACACCAAGGACAATTTTGAATCACCAATCCACCTAACCTGTATGTCTTTGGACTGTGGGAAGAAACCGGAGTACCACGCAGACACGGGGAGAACATGCAAACTCCACAGAGGGAGGACCCGGGAAGCGAACCTGGGTCTATTAACTGCAAGGCAGCAGCGCTACCCACTGCGCCAGCGTTCTACCCGTAACTCTGCCATCTTGTATCTAATTTAGGACAGATTAGGAAAGGCTCTGACCATGGCTAAAATGGTTTTCCTTCCACATGCCCAAAAATGTATATGTGAGGTTAGCTGGTGGCTCTAAATTGGCACCACAAGACTGGGCCCTGTGATGGACTGATGCTTCATATCGGGCAATCGCTGCCTTTGGTGTCTCACCAGCATCCTTGTCATCCTGATCACATTCTGGGCCTTTTTTTTCTTCTTTACACCTTTTTTTTTTTATAGGACCATTCAAAATACTTTTAAGCTACAATTTCCACCCTCCTTTTTTACGCTTCTTTTTTCATAATTTTTCCTATCTCAATTTGTGCTCTCCATTTTTCCACTAGTAAATATTATTTTCCCAGCTACTTTTGTTATGCTGCCTTTCACGTTAACATTTAGCTTGCAATTGATGACACAATTAGTGTGTAATTGATGTGCCGCCAGTTCTGAATTATGGATGTGTTGTCCCACTAACTTTAGATTTCATTATAGCAAATATAAATGTTTTGTGTTTTGCTTTATTGAAATATTCAAACAGGTGGGTGCAGTCAATACTCATTTTCAGTGGAGGTTACATTCCTGAAAAAACCCGGGGATACAGAAATTTGGCATTGATCTTATGGGAAAAATTGGGTTAGGTTCCATTAGGACACTTTGGAGATCAACTAGGTTGGCCTGACACACTGGCCCTCTGCTTTCACCCTTTGAGGTTTCGGAATGATTCTTCCACAGGTTCATCTACAGAAATCTTGTTATGACTTTGACTTCCTCTATTGTCAAGTTTGATCATTTTCTAGGCACTCTGCCAGAGATAACAATCGATTACAGGAAGAAGCCTATCCCAGGACCTCACTAAACCATCCACATGGTAGTAGTGACAGGCACTGTGTACAAAGGCAGGAACTTTAATAAGTGTGACATTATGACCTACACCTGGTGGGAATCCCTCATTTGTGGGGAATTATTGCAAGCCCCCTGTCCCCATCACAAATGGGGTTCAACGTCTTTCCCACACCTCTCTGCACTGTGTAGACATACATTGATCCATTCAGCCCTGGACATCTAAGGGCATCACACAGCTGTTATTGCTGAAACTCAGCAACGCCTCTCAGAACTTATTTTTTCTGCTGCACATGACCACAAATATGCAGAAGTAGACTGCAGGTGTCATAAAAATCGTAAGAGAATCCGCTGGAACGGAATCCTTAGATAGCAAGGAGTGATTGTATTTATATTATTTGCTTGTGTATAAAGAAGAACTGAAGATTAAAGGGCTGGGGGCCTGACATCGCAGGTATCCGCCAATGCTTGGAGCCCTGGGTGGTCACCTACTTTGCAAAACTTAGATAACATGGAAATACAGTACAATGAGTAAAGAATTCATATTTTTGGGCAAACGTGTCTGGAATTTCTTAGAAAATCAAACCTCAAACGCTGTTTACCAGAATGATTACCATATCCTATGAGAATGAAAAATGCATGAGAAAGCATTGATTAGAATGACTTACTAATTATTGATTATATTTGCTGCACACAACAAAGCCAATCTAACATCTAACTGTTAAATATAATTAATGAGCTGATTTGAAAGCTCTAGTCTATATTGCTGTAACAGATAGCGCTTTTAAAAAAAAGGATAATAAAACCAATTTAGAACTAACAGGATTCCTGCATTGCTATAATTAGGAGACAACATGAATAAGTACAGTATATTAAAATTAATTTTAGCGTAATGTGTTTCTCTACAATTACACATTATGCTCAGTATTTAGTCTATAATTCTGGCAGTGTATCATTTAGTTTACTTGCTAAATTGTACTAATACAGTATTTTCCAATTTTGTTTGTCTCTCTCTCAACTGAGTTCACTTTATACATTTGTAAGAATAAGCGTTTTCAAGAAAATGCCTGCACCATGAAAGTTTTTGATTGTGCTTAACCGCTTTGAAGAAGGGTCTTGTGACATCTGTGTGGACTCAGTAGTTTCCCCTGCTGTGAAAAGGAGGATCAAAAGCTCATAACTCCCTCAGACAACATGAAAAGTCCTGCTTTTCAAAAAAGATCCACAAAAAAGTATGATTTCAAACCACTTGAATTGCCTTTATCTTTAATCTGCAAAGCTTAAACACTAGTTTCATAAATAAATCATTTCTGCGGTGTTACTGAAATAGAACTTTCTTTGGCCAAGCTTCAGTAAACTGATTAGCACCTGAATGGCTTTACATAGTCAGCTAGATTTCTTTTTTTTTTTTTCTGGTATATTTGACATTTTCAGTTTTTCAGGTTTCATCAATAGTAGAATATGTTCTGTATCCCGACAACTGACATTTTGCATTCACTACTTCACAAACTTCAATTGTAATTAAAACTTAAGCAACAATGAAGGCAATATATGATAAAGAGGCAAATTTTTGATTCTTGTCTGTTTCTGGATAGCTTTTAATGATCATATATTTCAGTTTTGAAGCCACACATGCATATGGAAGGGAAATAACAAGCACTTTCAAAGCGACTCAGAAGTACTGTTTAACTTGTCAAAAACCAGGCCAGCAGGGCCAGTCCATCAAAGACCAAAGTCATGCACATACCCACAAACTCTCTTACAAGGACAATTTAGAGAAACAAATTAAACTAACACATGTGTCTTTTGAGATCTGGAGTACCCAGAAAAAACCTTTAGAAAAGAAGAAAGAGAATGTGCAGACAGCAGCAGGGCGGCAGATTTAACTTTAGGACCTTGGACAATTAGCCCACAAACCTGCCAATCATAAAGTCTTAATACACAAAATGGCCAAAACTTTGCGGACACCCATCCAGATAATTAAGTTCAGGTTTTCCAGCTGAGCCCATCGTTAGCAGGTGCATAAGCTCAAGCACATACAGTAACTGTGCAATCTCCATTGACAAACACTGACAGTACAATAGGTCGTACTGAAAAGGTCAATGATTTCAAACATGGCACTGTCATAGGATGACACCTTTGCCACAAGTCAGTATGTGAATTTAAAAACTGAAGTTTTATGCTCTGCTAGATATGCCCTGGTCCACTGTAAGTGTTATTTCAGTGAAGTGGAAGTGTTTAGGACCAACAGCCACTCAGCCGCAATGTGGTAGACCACACAAACTCTCCGAGCTAGGCAGCCGAGTGCTGAAATGTATAACGCATACAAATCGCCAATCCTATTATGCGTCATTCACAACAGAGTTTCAGACTGCCTCTGGGAGCAACATCAGCACAAGAACTGTGCGTCAGGAACTTTATGAAATGGGTTTCCATGGCTAAGCAGCTACACACATGCGTAACGTCACACTATGCACAATGGGAAGTGTATTAAGTTTTTCTTCATATGTAAAACCTTAGATATATGGAATAAAAAATTTTCCAGTAGTGTGGTGGAGAGCAGGACTTTAGGGACCTTCACATCTTGACTGAATGAATGCAATGTGTGAGCTTATTAGGGTGAAAGACCAGTTCTCATCACAATTCTTCTAATGTTCTAAAGTTATAATAATAAGAGTAATGTTTGGCGTAGTGTCTGTTAAATAGCATAAATTTTCTTTCATACAACCAATGTAAGACTAGCTCATGGAATGCTCCAAAAACTTTGAGATCTCAGTGTGACCAACAATCCCAAAACCTTGTGTTTTATAACCAAGACTATTTTACTTTTCTAGGTTCAACAATACAGCCAGCACACATTAGCAGCAGTGCCATCATGACAGATATTATTGCTTTTTGGTGTGAACGTGTTTTTTGATGCATTTCTTGTTCACTCGCTATTTACTCAGAAGCTCCTTTACCTGAGGACGCCCCTCTTTTCAGTTTTTTGATAATTTCTCTATTTTTAGCATTGTACAGCAGATTTTTGTAGCTGTGCAATGGATCGCTCAATGTTTTGTTTTGGCTCCTGCATTATTTCAGTGTTACCAGGATAGGTTTCAGTTCCAGAGACCCAGAAATGGATATTGGCAAATTGGTAAATAGATTTATATTTTATCTTATGTAGAATTATGCTGGAATTTCTCATCATCTCATTGGCATTCTTCCGATGGATTTCAAGTTCTGTGTATAGGCATCTTATTATATTGCTGGTACTTTCCGGTCACTTAGCTCAAATAATATTATTTACAGGCCATTGGGATTATTGTGTTTTTCTGTCATGTATTAATAATTATATATTGAAACATTGTGTGCCTGAAACAAATAACTAAACTGCACTCAGCGTAGTTGCTTTTGTTCCTTCTATTTTTTTATTTCATTTTTTCCCAGTTTTATTTGAAGCACAGAAAAAAGGAGCACATCAAAATTCCCAAACACTCAAAGCTGCATCTCTGAAAAACCATAAAAATAAGTCAATATGTCAAAACATCATCCACTCTGTGCAAGACTGACAGCACACTATTGATAACAGAATTCAACATCTGAAAAGATAAACAGGGGTAATTAAACATTTTGCCTCAGAAAAAAGGTATGCATTGATAAATGGAATGCCATGTGATTATGAACAATGTCTTCGTTTCCATTTTATGATGAATGGCCTTTAGGATTGTAAGAGGGCTATTGCTGTCAGAAAATTACTGAAATATATAAAGGGTGTCAAACCTGAACTTCTTCAGGCTGTTACAGAAGGTAATTTATTCTTCACGGTGGTTACAGCTCCAGCACACACGCACCCTTTCATTCTTCTTTGCAGTTTCTGATTCTTGACTTCTCGTTCCTCTCACTATAAAAATTCAAGAGACACATTAATATTAAGCAATGCGTAAATGATATGGACTGGGACCTTTGCTCCTTTGGAAATAAAGAAATGTCATATTTGCACATGGTAATGACTTCATGGCAAGACAGAATAGACAAATTAGTGACAGAATTTTAAAGATTTTTTTTTTGTCTTTGACCTTTTTAGAGAGTTAATTTCCCAGTGTTTTGCATTTTTAATCAGCACTTTATTTACATTGTAGCTAGGGCTGACATGGTATAACTGATGATTAAGTCCCACTCAGGTCATGGGTACAAAAATGGTTCAATTCAAGTTGTTTTCAAATATTTCTTGACTGTTTTTGAAAGCTCATATATGCAGAGTGAATTTGCTTTGAATTCATACAGAATTCAAATGAAGGCTCTGCACCTAGCAGAGTGGTTGAAGCATTCAGTTGTTGCTGAGGTGTGAGTGTATTGTGTGTTCCTCAGTGAAATTAAAATGTGGATGGAATATAACTCTTTAAAATTAAACTGTAACACAGAGTCATGCTAACAGTCACTATAGCACATGAGCTCTTCCACAATCACCCTTGGTAATGATGTTATCAGATGTTGTTGTTCTTCTAAAAATCTTGGTGTCATTTTTGACTCCTCCCTTTCCTATTCTGCCCACGTTCATCACATTAAAAAACGTTCTTACTTCCACTTGCATAACATATCCCATGTTCACTCATTACTTTCCATACCCAATGCTGAGAAAGTTGTCCCTGCTTTTATGTCATGCATCGACTACAAAAAACTCCGTGCTGGCTGGTGCCCCTTCTAATCTGTCATCATAGCTCCTGTTGGTTCAGAACTCCACTGCAAACGTTCTGGCACAGACCCACAAAAGCGAGCACATAACAGCCGTGCTGCTGTGCCTTCCCTGGCTCCTTGTGTCTTACTGGATTGAGTATAAATTTCTACAAATAACAAATAACCTGCAGTATAAAGCTCTAAATGCCCTTGCACCAGACTACATCAGCAACCTCCTCCATCACTAGGCTCCTGTCCGCTCACTAACGTCTGATGATTCTGACAATCTCACCGTGCCCCAAACTAACCTGCGTTCCATGGGTGACGAAGCCTTCAGCTTTATAGCCCCCAGACTTTGAAACGACCTCCCTAAATTCTAGAGATCAGCCGACTCAATTCATTCTTTCAAAATACAACTTAAAACTCATTTAACTTACCCTAACATTCTGACCCTTCTTTCAGTTTAACCTCCCTGTCCAGATGTCGATAAATATTTGTGTTTGTACTACAAATGTATGTTATTAGTTCAGAGTTTTCTTGTAGTATTTGTGTTTTTATTTTGTTATTTTTATTTAGTATTTATTCAGATGTTATTTGTATTCAATGTTGCATATATGCCCCTGTTGTTCTTTCTTAATTTCTGAGAAGAACTTTGAGCATGCTACATAAATAAAATGTATTGTTATTATTATTATTAATTTAGTTGGAATTGTTGGAAATGACCATTACTGTTTTATGTTGTTTGTATTGATGTTTTATTTGGATGAGCTTCAACAAATCAAAGTTAGTGAAAAGTATGTTGTTATGGCAATCAAATAAACATACTGATTAAAATTTATTAAGTTTTTAGAATATGGGTTGCTATCTACGTTGATGTTGCTTTCTATGTGGGGAAATGATCACACATGTTGAGCTTCCGTCTATGGTGTTTTCATACTTAGAGTCCATTTACTTCATCTCAAATCAGAAGCACAGTTACTGTTTTTGAATTTCCAGTTAGTTTGGTTTTGTGCTTCACACTGAAAACTGTCAAGTGAACCAGAAACAGCAGATTAAATTGTGTCACACACATGTGAATAGGAGGAAGCTGGGTGGACCGAAAGAAGCTAATTTCAAGGTAGGTTTCTCTGCAGACCAGATGCAGGAAAACCGTCTTGATTTCTCTTCGAAGATACCACTTCCAGTTCCAGCGCCCCGAAAGACGTCACTTCCGGTCCTGACATTCAAGATCAGGCATGTCAAACTCACTACCATTGGTGGGCCGCTTCGACTGCCATACGTGCATCAGCGGGCTGCACTGTAACAAATACTATTATACTATTCTGCAAAGTTACTGTAGCTTTCTTTCCAATTCTGAAAACTTTAATAAATGTAACACTTAAAGTTTAAAGAAAAGCAATTTATTTGCATACACTCTCCGTACAACAGCGTACAATTGGAGTCTTAGCCTCTTAGCTAGGTCCTTATATTATTATATTATATTCATTGCTTATATAGGAGTCTTACAGTGTGAGATCTATTTCTTTTGTCCTGACACTTGGCATCTCTTGTTAGTAACCAGTTCTTCAATATCAGGCTTGAAATCTATGATGGATGAAAAGTGCTTGACAGTAAGTGCTTACGAACATAGACAGTACTCTCGATGCAAACTTACGGATCTGCACATACAAGGGTGGCAGGTAAGCATATAAGCCTGGCGCACCAACTTCGTTGTATTTTGCCTTCAGAATAGAATCGGACTTCAGTTTAATCAATTCCATTTGGATATTCTCAGGCGCATCATCAACGTTGTAAGAGAACAGCGCAAAGTCCTGTTTGTGTGAACTGAAATCAAGATAACGCTCACTGAATTTATTGCTCTGTAATTCAAGTTGGAAAACAAATCCTCCAAAAACCAAATTTTATTTTATTAAGTTTACTTCAAAGTTTGTATTGTAAAATAAGCCGATATTCAAAAAGCCACCTGACCTACACTAATTTTACAAACTCAAAATCACAAAAATCTGTTAATAAACAACTCACCAACTTCTCGCGTCCACTTCAGATCTTCAGCTGTAGTCTACACTAACTTACTATACTAGCACAAAATTACATAAAACTATAGCAAAAAAAAACGTGAAAATATGTGTACTATTACTACTTGTGATGGTCAGTTCTACCCAGTGGCCAGTTTCAGCAGCTCAGCCAGTAGTGTAACCTAGCAGGGACGGCCCTGGGTAGAGAAAGAATCGGTGGTCCCTTCGCCCACCAATGTCAATATGGTATCATATGCACAGCGGATGCCAACGTCCGTTGCGGACACTGCATAGCTACCTCATGCTCATGACACGCTGCTATATGTGCATGTCCGGAACTTGAAAACCAAGAGGTGGCCCATGATATTCTCATTACGACAGAACATTATAATACTACATATAGCTTACTGCTCTGACTCTAGCGACATTAGTAAATACAGCGTACTAATTAACAAGAAACGCAATGTTTTTCAGCCACACTGCCGTCAGCTGTGTTGTTATTTTCTCTGTTTTATATTCAATATATATTGGCATGGCGGCCCTGTGCAGGTGCAATATTTGCACATGCCTAAGGCCGCCCCTGCTGCCCACTGCTTCAGCCTAGCACTTCAGTTGTGACATTGCAGGTCATTAACTTTGGTCAAGGCTCGTGGCTATACTAGCAGATGACGTTTCCAGTACCTTAATGCCATGGGAAAACGCGCTTTTGTCAGAAGTAAGAAAAGAAATTAAGTAACGCCGAAGATGCTAAATGATTCAATCACAAACGATAGTAATCTTTTTGTACAAGTTCAGTGCTAACTAGGATCTGTCATGCAGGCCGCATGCAGCCCAGGGGCCGTGTGTTTGACATGCCTGTTCAAGATGACATCACTCCCAGGACCTGGTCTATAAAGACGCCATTTTTGTCTTAAGAAAAATCTAAATAGAGGTGATGTTTGTATGTTATGCTCCAAGAGAGTACATATGGTGAAATGAAGCTCTGTCGACTGTCTCCCTGCAATCTCCCTGCCTAGGGCTCCCAATGGGCAAATCTGGAGTCAACTCACTCTTAAAAACTCAAAATCTGCAATTGAAAAGGTGGTGCCCACTGGGTTTCTTTCTAAAAATCCACCCTCAATCTTCTCATTTTTGTGCACTTTAAATATACAGCAGCTTAACCTTTACTTCTTATTTATTAGCAAAATACTTAAGATAACTGTTATGCACAGGTATGGAAGTACTGGGAGAGAGAGAAAGAAACTTAACAAAAGACTAGCCAGTGAAAGCTAAAATTATTGTTGTGAATTCAAGAGATCAGCAACACAAGTTTGTTTCCATACCATAACCCATTATACCAATATATCCGGTCAACGGCAATCACTTTGGCTGGTTATTTACTCAAAGGCTAAGCGGACTGAATCTGGGCTATTCGGAGGACTGCTGATTTTGGTATTTGCGTTTAAAAGCAGTTGCAGCTTGGCTATTTCTGCAAACATTATTTAAGTTATTTACATTTTTCTAATTTTTCCACCATTCTGCACTATAGCCTGTACCAGGGAATGAGCATGCATGTGAAGTGGCAGTAACAGAAAATGAGTGTTTAACTGAATGTTAAATTATTAAGACTAATTGTTTTATACTTTTCATTAGCTAAAATATCAGTGAAGCCCATAGGTATTTTCTTCAGCCTTCAGTGGTTGTAACACATAAGTATATTTATGAATAATACAAAAAGCAAAAAAAAAAAACAACCACAAACCATTTTGAAGATTTCATTGGACTGAATACCCAAGTGAGACCATCAAGCGTATAATATCCATCTTTACCATCCGGAGGAGAACAAATCAGTCCTGCAGTACTGTACAGGAACTACTAAACTGTAAGTCATAATAGGAGATGGGGTTTTATAATCATTTTTCAGATGTCATCTTTACTGATTATTTTATTTTTAAATAATTGAAACAACTGATGAGAATGATTTGGTAAAAGGAAGAAATAGCAGCTTAATTTAAAAAGAATGCCAAAGGAGCAGAAAGATTACAAAACTGTTAGTCATATTTCATTTTAAAGGCATGTGAATTACACAAGCAAATACTGTATATACCAAGAGCAGAATTGTCTATATATATAATTCACTAAGGCGAGACACCCATGGAAAGCACGCCGGAAGGGGAGTGGATTCATTAAGCCGCCGACAAGTAAGACACCTATGGCGCACGCAGGATGGAGCTACGCCCACCAACTCCAAGACCATTGGATACGACGACAACTCGCAGAGCTACGCCCACCAACTCGGACGCGACGACACAGAAAAAACATTGTAATTTATATTCATCTGTCGTAGAGGCCACATGTGTAAAACGGTTTGCGAGGGGTATCCCATGGGATCCTTAAAACATTCCTTTACAACTGAGGTTAAAACCGAGTTTTCGGTTACAACGCACAACCGCGTGCACCATAGCAAACTGTTTTACACGCTACACGCTACACGCTACAAACATGCGTCTTCTTAGATGCTCCTGCACTTTGTACACACCCCCCTCCCACCTCGCTGCTACCGTGGTCGGGTGTCTTGGTGGATTATATATAGAAAGGCAGCCAAAACTGCACAGAGCAATGAAAAGTCTATGTGAGTCACAGGTGCATCTGGACTGTGCAAAGACGACAACGACTCGAGTGACGAGTTGAAGGTGGGCACATGAGCAGGCAGTGCATACTGGACGAGAAATCAGCAGACTAGCATGACAGAGGGAGCGGAATGGACGTCCTTCTCCTCTCCTCCCATTCCCCTCTCCACGCCTGAACGAGTCATGGATGATTGTGTGTTGGTTCGTTCCGTGCATTGGTTAAAACCCAATGAAGGAAGCAGTCTTTAAAAACCAATAAGCCCTGTGCCTCTGTTTCATTACCGTCTCACCTGCTTCATCAATGCAGGCCCTGCAACAGTCGAGACACTCTCTCAGCAGCTGACCTTCTCTGTTCTTGACCGGTTCACTCAGAGGCACCACATGACCAGGCGGTGTGTATGCTTCGAGAACGAGGGTGGACGCGACAGGACTAAGACGAGGCATGTTTGTCACGGATGTAAATCGCTGTATGCAGCGTGTAAAACAATTTGTTGCGAATGTGAATCACTGTATGCAGCGTGTAAAACGCTGTATTGTATGTTGCCCTCTCCAGAGTTACATCTTTTCATTTACTTACAGCTGTATACACAATGAAGTGAGCAGTCTTTAAAAAACGAGTTTTCGGTTACAACGCACAACTGCCTGCACCATAGCAAACTGTTTTACACACTACATACAGCAATTCGCAACCGCGACAAACATGCGTCTTCTTAGATGCTCCTGCACTTTGTACACACCCCCCTCCCACCTCGCTGCTACCGTGGTCGGGTGTCTTGGTGGATTATATGTAGAAAGGCAGCCAAAACTGCACAGAGCAATGAAAAGTCTACGTGAGTCACAGGTGCATCTGGACTGTGCAAAGACGACAACGACTCGAGTGACGAGTTGGAGGTGGGCACATGAGCAGGCAGTGCATACTGGACGAGAAATCAGCAGACTAGCATGACGGAGGGAGCGCGTGGACGTCCTTCTCCTCTCCTCCCGTTCCACCCTCCGCGCCTGAGCGCCGCACGGACGATTGTGTGTTGGTTCGTTCCGTGCATTGTTACAATGTTGCTTTTCTTGCTGATTTATTACATTATCGATTTTTCAAATGTTCATTTTCTCCCTGTGCTTAAAAATTATTAAAAAACCTGCCTGATTATGCAGCGTATGGTACGCCGCGGGTTGACTAGTTAGTTATAATGTAATAATAGATTTAAAATATCTGTCTTCTCCAGTGGTGGATTAGACATCGGCAGCTGCCCAGACATCTTGTCAGAGGTGGCATCAAACCATTCAGAATTGTGATCACAGGCTGAGCTGGCCTATCTGTTTGAAGTGTCATTTATGAAAATTAAGGTGTGAACGGTCCAGACACCAAGTATCACATACTCTGTAATATCCGGGTAGACAGAGGGGTGTGGTCCAGACATTGAGAAGAACACTCCAAGAAGACTTGCATGTGTCATCTGCCCACTCTGCCATAAAGCCTAAATTAGTCAAGTGTTGCAGTGATGGTTGACCTTCTGGAAGTTTCCTTCAACCCAGACGAATACTAACCTCCTGGCTAAGGCAAGGAATACCGTGCCACTCTTTTTGCCTAAGAAAGAGGAGTCCATCCTGGCAGGAGCGCATATATTGATATATGTATATACAGTTTGTTATGTTACAATATCTGTTTTTATGATTGCCAATACAACAAGGTTGTGGTGACTTGTTGATAGGAACTGCCTCTGAATCTGTTGGTGCGAGTGCCAGTGGCACATGAACTGCTTGTGTGCAATGTAGCTAAAAAATACTGAAACTTTTCATTATTCTTTACTACCTCAACCTGATTTTTCTGGCATTTAAACTGTCTGATGAGTGTGGAAGAAAACTGAACTTCTGAAGGAATTGCATACACTTGCAGGTAGAAAATGCAGTCCGTACAAAGAATACACCTAAGCTGGGGCACAGCACTCACACTGGCATCAATATCCATCATGTCACCTCTGTCCAGCTTCTCTTCTAATCAAGTGCGTTGTCAATGGAGCCTTTTATCTATTTCCTTATCACATTTATTTAATGGCTTTTATTGTATTTCTGTTATACGTGTAATATTTAGATGAGTGCCTTTTGTTCACTGTATGTAATTCAGATCACTTTACGAGAGCCAACCTGCTCACTTTTTAGTACATTAAACCTGGCAGCAAATTACATTGAAATGGATAATGACAGGGTCATGTTATTTAACATTTTAGTGTTAATGTTGTCCATTTAAATGTATCACGCAGTATAATAATGTTTCAATTGTTGCATAAATTAAGTTGAAAATCTAATAGAGTGAGAAAGATTACTTTCCATGATTACTTTGTCTTATAAAAGAGGATTCTGAAAGTACCATATTTAAATTCTTTGATTTCTACAAATGAAATTTATTCCCACTAACAGTTTGATGGATATTCCATTTTTATATTTATAAATGTATAATGAGTTTTAGAAATCACTCCAGATAATATGCGATCAATTTACAGATATGCTGCTTTATTTATTAAGAGGCATTTTTCTGATTAGACAAAAAAGTACATTATATACAAAATTATATAATATTAAAGACTTTCTAAATATTTAAATGCAAAATAATAACAATAATTCCAGTAAGATCAATAATCGCAAGTGATACTTCAGTTTCCCCTACATTAGATATCTCATTAATTGTTAGGCGACATCCCATCCTCTGCCAATCTCAAGGCTATTTTATGAAGTCTTCTCAATTGTACCCTTGCTGTCTGAGTTGTAGAACTTCTTGCCAGACCCCACGAACCTTGAAAATGTATCACTTCATTATCTCCCTCACACACACTCCCCCTCTCTCTATGTACAACAGGGGTGCCCACACTTTTTCGGCTTGCGAGCTACTTTTACAATGACCAGGTCGAAATGATCTACCTACATTAAAAATTATATACATATATACTGTCAGGGATGCCAGGGGCAGCGACCCAGCCGGGACGCCGTGAGGGACCGGATGTGGGTCTGCGCCCACCCTGGATCACGTGGGGGCCGCCTTCCTGGTTGCTCTGGGGGCCAAGGGTACAGGGCATGGAAGCTCCACCCTGTAGGGGCCCGTGGTCACCGCCAGGAGGCGCCCCAATGCCTTGGGGACTTGTTACCAGGAAGTGCTGGGGGGAAGAATTAGGACGGCGCCTGGAGAGCTGCCGGGAGGACAGCCGGCACTTCCGCCACGCAGGGGCGTGGCCAGAGGAGGAATGCCGGGAACACCTGGGGCTCATCCGGGGACTGTTTAAAAGGGGCCGTCTCCATTCATTCAGAGCTGGAGTCGGGTGGAAGCAGGACAAGGCACGAGAGAGGTGTGGAGGCGGCCCGAAGAAAGGCATTGTGAGGCCAGGACTGAGTATTGGGGTTGTGTGCACTATTTGGACTGGGTCTGAGTGACCAATATTTGTAAATATAATTCTAAATAAAACGTGTGGTGGTTTGAAAACAACATGTCTGCCTGTCTGTGTCCGGGTTGGCTCCACTATATATATATATATATATATATATATATATATATATATATATATATATATATATATATATATATACATATACACACACACATACACATGCTAAGTATACTTTATACATAAATGTATGCTGTCGTACCTTGCATAACTGAATAAACTTTATGGCACAATAACAATTCAATACATTTCTGGTCACTACAGTATTTGGATTTAATAATCTTCATGTGAGAAAAGGCTGACTCGCATAAATAAGTAGAGCCGAATAACGCAGTCAAGGAGCTTTTGAATTCAGCCGAGTGAAAAATGACGGCTATCTGATTAACTGAGATTTTAGTTCCCTTTCTTTTCTCTTTCTCGGATCGCTTTTTGGAAGGACGTCAGTTTCGTAGCTTTTATGAACAGTTCGAAAATGCTTTTCCACATTTTCCTTCTTTCGAATAGCAATGATAGATTGACAGATCAGACAAACGCACTTCGATTGTGACATTGTGAGACAAAAATCCTCTTCCAATTCCACATCCAGCCCATACCCTCCCCAAACAATTTTTTTTAAAATCCCTTCTTTAGTCGATATAAATTTGAAAGCTGACTAGATCACAGCTAGAGTTTTGCAGTAGCTTGCGCGTTTGATCATGAGTGTGGGATGATCAGCGTGTTAGAAGAGAAGAGATCTCAGACTGGCCACCCTGTATGTCAATCAAGTGGCAAATGCCATAGGGGGGATATATGATAGATTAACGTTTAAAAAATTTTTTTTGAATGCAACGTGATCTACCTGCACTACCTTTGCGATCTACTGGTCGATCGCGATCGACGCATTGGGCACCCCTGATATACAATAAATGCCCTTCAGATTATTTGTGCCATTTCAAACACAGTGGTGTTTTTACCATAGAGGACATCCTCAAATTTCCTCTAAAACTAAAGTGAAGTAGTGCCAGTTTCAAAGATCTCTTACAAGCCCCATTTTTTAGCTATTTGTACCAAAATATAACAACTATGAAGTATTACTGACCCCTTCCCTATTCTGTTTCTCTTTTTACTATTTGAAAAAAAGCAGAAATATTTTAAGGACTGGAATCCAAGGATAAATTCATCAGTGAAAGGATTCTTACTGGATTATTCTGCACAAACTTATACTCTAGAATAGCTCATAGGGCATGGGTGGCCATTGGGCCTAGGTCTCCAGAATTATGAGCGTGTCAATAACTATCAACGTCTCAGAGGTTTATTTTCTCCAGGGATTTCAGGGAGTTCTTGTTTTCATCTCCTGTTTTTTGACAGCCTGGCCTATCTCAACAATACTAATGCCTAATGGCAAGCAAGGAGAACCTTATCTTGGTAACATGTATCATGTTCTGTTTAGAGGTGTGGATCAGCACACATAGTCAGCAAAAAAGCTTAAGTCTAATGTGGAATTGATATGATGTTCATATGATATTGAGACGTCTACATTGAGGCAACAAAACGTTCCTTACACCATTGCACTAACACCTTCATCCTGAGTCATTTACACAAGCCAGGATTTTGCTCATTCTAAATTCTCACCCTACCACACGCATAAGAGGATGTATTTCCAATCTTCAGTCCTCCACTTTTGATGATCACATGCCGACTGAATCATCATCTTCCCGTTCTTAGATGACAGGATTGGAACCTGATATGGCCTTCTGCTACTGTAGCCCAAACGCTTCACTGTCCAACGCTCTTCTGAAAGCCACAGTTGTTAACAGTTTTTGAATATCTGTGGTCTTTCTGTTGGCTTCGATAAGTCTGTCCTTTCTGTTCTAACTTCTCCTTTTGTTTTTGTGCAACTACCACTCGCCTGATGTTTTTTTTATTTAATTAGCCATTCTCTGTAAACTTAAGAATGTAGTGTCTAGACATCCTAGTAAGGGCAAGTGCATCTGATTGTAATGGTTTAGCCAGTGTGCCATCCCTCACTTTAGTTTCATAGAGGTTTGCTTATTTATCCTGCTTGTTTTTGATTTATTTTTTTATATTTGTTAATGTAAATGTTTTGTTAATCGTTTTTCATTAAGTCTTTTTGTGTGTTTTTCCTTTTGTGTGATTTTCTTTTAGTGTTTTACTTACCTGTTATTTTTATATGTTGAGCCCAAGGGTCTCAGCCATTGTGACACTGCAGTTATGGCTGCCTTTAGCTTATATAAAGGCTCATATGCCTCAGCCTAATGTTGAAGAATGACCTTCTGCCCCTGCTCTTCAAACCATCATGAAAACCAGTAGCTGAACATGATTAGGCGCATATGTGCTCAAGCCTTGCAGCAGGTATGAAAATGACAAATGGCACATCAGTTTTGTCATCCAGCAAACACAGAAGAAAGCAGTGTATGATAATTTGCAAAAATGATTAAACTATAAAAAAGAACATATGGGAAGGACACATCCTAGTGGTGATAGAAAAATGATATTCAATATAAAGAGAAAGTGTGGCAAGCATAGAGGTAAGGTTTCTGATTAATGTACTCATCAAGGTAACTTTAAATTGTGACACACAGAGCATCAAGGATCACTGGGAGCAGAAACAACCAAGAGATGACTGAGAAATGAGAAATTATGGTTACCAGCCATACCCCATGCACTTTAGAAGAGGTCATCCATCTGAAGCTAAGCATGTTTGGGCTCAACCAGTACTTGGATAGTAGACCATCTAGGAAAAACTTGGGATGCTGCTGGAAGAGGTGTTGGTGAGGCTATCAGGGGCTTACCCTGTGGTCTGTGTGTGGATCCCAATGCCCCAGTGCAGTGACGGGGACACTGTGCTGTCAAAATGGCGCCGTCCTTCAGATAAGATGTAAAACTGAGGTACTGACTCCATGTAGACTGTTTCTCAATGTCCAGGCTAAATGGCCCACCACGGCTTAGTCATTCTGGCCCCTTAACCATCCCTTGGTATTAATTGGCTATCTCTCTCACCCCTTCACCACCTAATAGTGAGTGTACTGTTGCAAAAATTGCTGCCGTCGCATCATCCAAGTGGATGCCACACATTACTGGTGGTTGAGGTGGTTCCCCACTCACTAAAGCGCTTTGAGTAAAGTGAAAAGCACTATATAAATGTAAAAAATTATTATTATTGTTATTAAAGGATAGGCTATGGTAAGAGAATTATGGAGAAACCAAAAGAAGAACAAATGACCAGAATCTAAGGGCAAAGCAAAAATCAAATGTCAGATTCAGAAGATGGTCATAACGAAAACACCAAACCCTGATGCAAAAGTCTATTTGGAAATTAAGCTAACTATCGCTATGAGGATCAGAATGTTTTTCATCCATCAAGGGAGAACGTAAAGTGCAAACACTGCTAATTTCTTAATATGACAGTCATGGACCCGTGACCTTCAAAACTGTGTTGCGTCAGACCTAGACCCACACATACTAAATAATTATAGGCCTATTTCAAATTTACCATTTCTCTCTAAAATACTAGAAAAAGTAGTTGCCAGTCAGCTTCAGTCACACCTTACGCATTACAATTTATTTGAGAAATTCCAGTCTGGCTTTCGCACTGGTCATAGTACAGAAACGGCACTAATGAGGGTTGTAAATGACATTCTGATATCCTCTGATGAAGGAAACTCCACTGTAATTATATTGTTGGACTTAAGTGTAGCATTTGACACCATTGACCATTCTATTTTACTGCACAGGCTAGAAAATGATGTTGGGCTTACAGGCCCGTGCTCGCTTGGTTTAGTTCTTATTTATCAAATCGATTCCAATATGTACAGAAATGTGCTGACAGTACTCCATCATTATACACAGAAGTTCAATATGGTGTCCCGTAGGGCTCAGTACTGGGACCTTTACTGTTTTCACTTTACATGCTTCCACTGGGATCTCTCATTAGGAAACATAATGTTAATTTTCACTCGTATGCAGATGACACCCAGTTATACCTTTCATTTAAATCAAATGAAGTTTCTCCGATGTTGTCTTTAATTAGTTGTGTTAGTGAATTAAAGGAATGGATGAATGAGAACTACTTGTCTTTAAATACAGATAAAACAGAGATGTTAATTGTTGGAGGGAATGACGCTGATCACAGCAATATTTTGTCGGCATTTAACTCAGTTGGAATCCCAATTAATTTTACTGAATCAGCCCGCAATCTAGGAGTTATCTAGCATCTAATTTAAAGCACATATTACAAAGTCGTCCAAAACATGTTTTTTCCATCTTAAAAATGTTAGGAAATTAAGGCGCTTTCTAAATAAACAGGATTGTGAGAAATTAATTCATGCATTTATCTCTAGTAGGATTGACTACTGCAATGCGGTGTTCACTGGCTGTTCAAACTGTTCTTTATACAGCCTCCAGTTAATCCAAAATGCGCTGCAAGAATTATTACAAGAACAAGAAAATATGAACACATAACTCCAGTTCTTAAATCTTACACTGGCTCCCAGTTAAGTTTAGGGCAGATTTCAAAATCCTCCTTTTAACATATAAAGCATTAAATGGCCAAGGTCCGGCTTACTTGTCTGAACTTATCATGACTTACAAACCTGAGCGCACATTAAGATCTCAAGATGCCGGTCTGCTTAGGATTCCAAGGATTAATAAAATAACAGTGGGAGGTCGAGCTTTTAGTTACAGGGCCCCTAAACTGTGGAATGGTCTTCCTGCTTCCATAAGAGATGCCCCTTCAGTCTCAGCCTTTAAATCCCGCTGAAGACTCACTACTTCAGTTTAGCATATCCTGACTAGAGCTGCTGATTAACTGTACAGACTGCATCTCTGTTGTTAGTCATTAGCACTAAAACATAAGTAACATGATAATTATAATTGAATACTAACCCTCACCTATTCTGTTTCTTTTCTCGGTACCCAAATGTGGCAATTGGTGCCACGGCCCACCTGCCAAGTTGTTTGCCTGCCTATGGTAAAGTCATCCCTGATGGAGGATCACAGGAATCATGGGAAAGAGGAGTCCTTTCATCAGAGCAACGTTTCAGCCCTGGCATGGCCAAATGGGGAGGCAGCTAGATGGATGAGGTCTCCAGGACTCTAAAAATATCCAAACCTAATTATGTCATATCATCTATTGTTAAACCGTACTTCTAAAATTTGTATTATTATGCTGTATTAAGGAATTGTTCTGTTCTGTGTATTGTATTGTATTGACCCCTACTTTTGACACCCACTGCACGCCCAACCTACCTGGAAAGGGGTCTCTCTTTGAACTGCCTTTCCCGAGGTTTCTTCCATTTTTCCCTACAAGGTTTTTATTGGGAGTTTTTCCTTGTCTTCTCAGAGAGTCAAGGCTGGGGGGCTGTCAAAAGGCAGGGCCTGTTAAAGCCCATTGCGGCACTTCCTGTGTGATTTTGGGCTATACAAAAATAAACTGTATTGTATTGTTGCATAAATAATGTGGTGAGAAGTCAAGCAAAATTCCACCTTTTATTGGCTAAGTAAAAAGATTACAGTACCCCAGCTTTCGAGGCAAATCTGGCTCCTTCTTCAGGCCTTGAAATCTTGCATATTGTAATCATTTTACTTAGCCAATAAAAGGTGGAATTTTGCTTGACTTTTCCCTACATCAGTGGTTCTCAACCTGTGGGGCGGGCCCTAGGGGGAAGCGAAGTAACAAAGGGTGCGAAGATGTGAAAAAAAGAAAACAAGAATCAAAAATATGAAAAAAACATCTGTTGAAACCAAAACAAATGAACTTAAACTACATTCTGATACTAGAACAATAAATATAGAGTTAGATAAATGTTGATAAAAGTTAAGTAGGTATAATATAAAATATGCATCTACATTTCAAAAAAATGTTAGGGGGAGCGCGATTAAAACTGTTATGAAAACTCGGGTCGCAAATACTTAAAGGTTGAGAAACGCTGCCCTACATCCATAATGGCTAACACAGTACAACATGCTAGTACTTATGAAAATAAAGAAAACTAAGACTTACAAAGCAAAATGTGGAAATAATAAGAGAAATGGAACCCTCATAATTGAGAACCCCAAAACAGACGAAAGTACACATGGAAACAAATGTTAATGCTACACAGTATTGGTCACCTGGGAAATATTCGTTCCAAAATCAGGAAGAAGACAGAAGGAACCAAACCAGATGCATGTTACATTAAATGGCAACTGTCTCATTGGTGAACACAATTGTATTGTTAAAGAAAATGTGCCACCTAAAGAACAATTCACCGCAAGATGAAATGCAGTGAGAGTCAGCAAAGGTTGTGATGTTCATCAAGAAATAAATGAATAATGACTGAGTCAATCATGGCAGAGTGCAAACGCCCAGAAGGCTGTTAGTTGGTCTGCAAGTTGCCTGATTGTAAGGACTGAATTTCCTGAACCGTTATTTGCCTCTTGTCACCTTGGTTAGAAAAAAACAGGTGATAATACATTGGCATGGGGCTTAGACAAATCAAAGTCAAAAAAGCCTGCCAAAGTTTAAATAAAACGGAAAGCAGAAAAGAGAGAAAACAGATTTATTAACCCAGGTTTTAAGACTGAGTCTGGCTAATTTGGAGCTGCTTTCTTAAACAAGCAACAGATGACAGCTGTGTGTTACGACAAGACGTCTTTTGTATACACTCAAAGCAAGCTGTTTCTTAGAGCTGAAAGTAGAGCTGTGAAGAATAATAAATCAGATGATGATTGTCATGTTCTGCAGCCACTGAATCATTTTACTTACCGGACTTAATTTTGTTTTAGCTTATTTATTATCTCCAAGTTGTTTGGCTATTAATCTTCCATTGTTTCCTGGAATTCAAGAAAGCCAAGACATTGTGATGTCGCATGGCATTCATGACCACAGGGATATCGTTTAGCTCCTCTAATCTCTATTGGAAAGTCTGACCCCATGATTTTGAAGCTCATTTTCACTTTTTGTTGTAAGTCAAGACTCACAATGCCAAGACATATATGTATATCCTGCTTCAGGATGAGATTTAAAGATCTTAGTAGTCGACTGCAAGGCCTGAGGATAGCGCATGTTCTGATAAAACCATCAAAGCTACTTCTGCAGCCTCCCTAGATGATTTGGATCAGTAACCCCAAATTCAAGTCCTGAAGTTGGCTGTAAATGCCTCACAGAAGCTGCTCAAGCATAACACAATCAATTTTTTGTTTCACTCTGGAGTTTAAGTTACTTGTAACATAAATCTTCCAAATGGGTTTGAAGTTCTCACTGTAATTCTCCAGTCTTTTATTTAATTACCCAACAACAAAATTGCTATGTCCCTGGGTTTTTGACATTTGTGGTGGCGTCACTCAGCACTGTAACCAAGGCTGGATAAAGACCCCTACAGGCTCCTGGGTGACTTGATAACTAGAGCTCCTTAGTAGAGAGTTGAGATCATACTTTAAACAATCATGTGCGTGGACACCAGGCCATTTAATATGGCACGATAATTTCCGCTATTAATGACATGCAGTCATTTCAAAAATGGAGTGATTGGTGATTTTAGTGTGTGGACAATGCACAGATATTTATAGAAAGTCATCTGTATGTAATCCAACTGATGTCTGCCAACTGGTGTCAGCCAGTGTGGTCCGCACTCCCTCTAGTGACACCACTCGAACTAATATTGTACAACGTGTAGCGAAATTCTTTTTTGCATGTTCAACGAACATAATGCAACATGTCGCCACTCTCTGGCACCATAAGGAACATTTTATAGATTAGAAAACACAAATCAGTCCAGTTGATGTTCAGTTATGCTCCAACTTCATTTAATTCTTCTTTTGTTAATAGTAGTAGTGTAACAAAAGGTGGATATCATACTGTATACTTCATTTAACACAATGTTTTATGTAATTTGTTTCAGATTGTCTTAAGCAATGAACCTTGTGTGGTGTCATTGATCAATAATAATGCATGTGTCCCAATAAAATGTTGAGACCGTTTACTGATGCAATAAGAAAACAAAAATAAACACATGATGACGCACATAATAAATACAAAGCTTATCCAGCTGTCACTAAGAAATGTATGTTTTAAATAGTAATCTGCCTTCAAGGTTGGAGCTTCATTTTGCTGGTTGCTCATCTCCTAAATCACACGCCTTCTTCCGAGAGCACACTGCTTTTATAGCTCATGGATTGGAAGGGTGTGGGTCAGTTGCCCTCATTGGATGTTTTCTCTGAGCTGTGGGTAACAAAAGAGTGCTGTCGATCGTGTCTGGTGTTCCTGGGTGGTAGCGCTTACATCTGATGAGCCCAGAAGGAAACCCTCTAATGTGCATGTGTGACAGAGTGTAAGTTGGACAAGGTGAATATCCAGCTCTCCCATTGGCCACAATTATACTAATGATCTTCATTCAGAATTTCCTAGAAAACCTATGACTTCATCGAACTTGTAAGGAAATAATGGTGGACCCACAGAAACTGCAGGAGAAGATGGTTTATATAACATCGCCTTTACACACTCAATTCCTGGCTCCTTTGAACCCTTAAACTAATGTTACAATGCCACCATTGTTTTCAACATTGTTTTTTTAGCTTTTGGTTCATTAGTAAGGCCAGACAAAAGCATGCAAAGATGTTGTTGGTAACAACAGAACACTAAACTCTGTCCCGCTGGCTGAGAACATGCTTCAAGCATACATAACTCTGAAGTGCAATATGTCTCTGAAGATTCACATCCTGCGTTCACACCTGGACTTCTCCCTTGCTATTCTTGTTGACAAATACGGTTAAAGGTTTCATCACAACATGTGCAACAATGGAAAAGCGGCATCAGGGGAAGTGGAGTCCATCAGGACAGGCATACTATTGTTAGAAAGTGAAACGAGAAACATCAAACGCCAAGTAAAAATGACAATCAGCAGCAGAACCCAATAAGTGAAATAATGCAATGTGTCAGCATCATTACGAGGGTAAACATGGTAAATTCAAAACAAGTTACTTTCATGTTTACCAAATTCCTACACAATACACTCAATCTGAAATTATATTTGTGTTCAACTTGAAGCTGTTTATCATAATCACCAAAAAGGTTTCAATGAAGAAAACTAAAAAGAGAAAGTCGTTGCTCAGTTTTATTCATTATTTTGCTTTCTCTTTTTTCTTCTTGGTATCTTCTTGCGATGTGGCATCCCTACAGCATTGTCCAAGTTTATCAACAGTCCTATGGAATTCATCATCAGCTTTTATCAGAATTCTGTTATTTCATTATCAATTCTGTATTAATGTTGGTCGACTATTGTTAGATATTCAGTTCGAGAAATATCAGATGTGGAGCACAAGCAGCAAAACATTTTAGCTCAAAGGAACTCATGCAATGTGTCAGCATCATTAACTGACTAAACACACTACAAAGGCAGTGGTGTAGTGGTTGGACTTCAAGCCTTGAGATTGTGGATTCAAATCCCACTAATGACACTGTGTGACTATCATTGTCATTTCAGAAATGTAACCAATCGCATCTCAAATGTTTTAAGACACCATGGATAAAAGCATCAGCCAAATAATAATAAAATAATGGAGTGACTATATTAAAATAGTAAACGATAGAATGCCTAGCAGGGCAGCTATTTAACCTAAAGTAAACTGTCTTTACTTTCTTGAACTGCTGAAGACCTCAGACCCCCAGATGTTTTCTTTCTTTGGGAATCTGTTACCTGGAATTTTTGTTTTCATCAGCTCTAGTGCCATCTGTCCATAGCTATTGTGACACAGTAAATTATTGACTCTGTGAAGTCTTTGTATATAGGATAAATAGGTAGTGGTTTTTAAACTTTTATAAATAAAAATGTATAAAGTTTATATATATTTTTATATGCAATTTCAATAACATATTTATATGAATTGTATTATTTTTTTGTGAAACATTTCAACTACATTCAAAGCATGAAATGTGGTGTATAAATTCATGTGCTTATAATATTATTATTTAGCTCCCCAGTCCTTCTTTGTTTCTGCTGCACTCTAGTATCCTGCAGGATTGCCAGACACTTCTATGGGGGCTTCTCCTTTCTTTTAACTACTGTGACAGATTAAGTGCTTGCTCGCACCCTTGCACCCGTAGACACCACGTCAGACACTAGGTAAAAGTCCAATAATGATATTTATTATATCAATAATGTGCACAAAGCACCCTCCACTCCCAAATACTCCAATAACAATAACAACAATAATAATAATAATAATCCTCCACTCTCCCAGACGCTTAGCCACCCTGCCTCCCAACTCAGCTCGTCCGTCTGGGATTTCCCATAGTCCTTTATACTCCTTGACCCGGAAGTGTTTGTCCCTCAGTCCATGTGACTTTCTATCACTTCCGGGTCAGGTAAAACTTCTCTTTTTCTTCATCCCGGAAGCACGTCATTTCTTCTGTCCATGTGAGTGGGACGTACTTCCGGAGTGTAGGGAAAATAGTCCCTGGGCCTCCCTGCAGCGACTCCTGGAGGCCCCCATGGTATCCAGTAGGGCACCTCTACGCTGCAAGGAGGGCTCCATCTGGCGGCCTGGAGGTATTGGCCGGGGTACATAGCCGGCCATATCTTACACTACACTTGACTCCCTTCCTAAAATCCTTACAGGCAGACATTGTCTGGCGGTGTATTGACTGAGTGCTGGCACAATAAATTGTGCGACCAATGCCAGTGTGCGTATCACTTATCTTGCTTGAGCCTTGAATGGCTCTGCCCCTGCCCTGAATTAATACAATATCCTGACTAATACACCTGTTCTGGACCCCCCACAACATTAATTCAGTCTGATACAGTCAGAGGTTTACTTTGACGAGATTTAGCAGAATATGCTGTAATAAAAGGGAGAATGTGAGTGGCGAGACAAGCAGCAAACCCTGTCTGAGAAAATGGACAACAGAGGTGATCCAAAGGAGGAGGAAGAAACGATTACAGGGAGTAACAAAGCGCTACAGAATGAGACAGAAGGTAAACAGCTGAGAGCAAAGCCTTGACTGGGATGTCTAGAGCGTGTTTAAAACAAAAAAAAAAAAACATATGCAGTGATAGCAATTTGGAGGCAATGGCTGTCGAGCACATGCCGCTAGGCAGCAAACCAGTCAGACAGACACTAATGATTCACTTACAATGAGTTGCCAGTGGTTTTATATCATCTGCACTTCAATTTCAGTAAAGCAGGCTTTTTGTTACTGAGCTGTGAGATGGATATTGGCTAGGATTCCCCCAGAGATCTAAGACCAATCACACAGAAAGTGGAAAAGCAGTCTGTGTTAAGACTTGCAAGCAGCAAGTAACATAATGAAGGTTCAAGTCAAGCAGTCATTTCATACAACATAAACTGCTCTTGACAGGAAAGATGGGAGATAAACAAACAAACAATACATTTAACAAGGCAACATTCTCCATATTCTGAAAGTATGACTGACACTTGTGTTTCCAGTTTTCAGCTCCTAAGCACTTCAGCAGGCTCTGTCCTACCTAAGAACTTGTACTCCTTTACCAGGAGTTGATCATCCACAGGTTTGTAACCCAGTAAAATTAATTGAAAGTGTTAATTAATAGCTGATTAAGTCATATATTGCTTACAAAAGTAGATCTATTTTCAAATTACTTGACCATTACTGGGTCAATAGAACAGAAACAAATTCTGGCAACAATGGGTGCAAAGCAGGAATAAGTCATTAAATTATGCAGCTGATGTTGTTTTGGCACTCATCTATAGACACTCATCCACTACAGCAGTGGTCTCCAAACTTTTTTGCACCACGGACTGGTTTCATTCAAGATATTTTTCCAGGGACCGGCCATCACGTGCACATAACAAAGCATATTAAAGTGCATAATAAATACAACTCATCATAATGCAGAATCAATGGGATCCTCGAGTTTGTTTCCCTGCAAGAAGACAGTCCCATCTCGGGGTGATGGGAGACAATGACACCCAAAGTGTGTTCCTTATGTCCAGTCTACTACTGTTTGCTGTACACTGCAGAAAACTCCACTTCACAAAAAAAAGGATGTTGGAAATGGAAGCAGAGTTTTCAGTGCTTTTGTGCCAATCTCTAGAGACGTTTGTTTTTTACTCATATTAGCTAAGGTTAGCTTGTGGGCTTAATTTATTGGGCATGAAAACTGTGACGGAGACAAGTGTGGTGTGGGAAAAAGTCACAGACGGAAGCGATGGGGAGATCGTTGAATGACAAGTGGTCACAGTTATTGAAATCTATCAACAGTTTACTGTACACCACAAACAAATCAATCTGCACACTCATCCAAACTTTATACTGCCTGTCCTACTTCCTTAACTACAGTGGCCGTCAAGGTACATAAACAACAGAACATACTTTGTAGTTGCTGTTCTGCAGAGGTGATCTGATCATTTTTGAAAATGAACCACCCTGTAGACTCTGATAGTCAATAAAATGGAAATAAAAAGTTTTTTTTTCTTTCTGTGCAGCCCGATGGTCATGGACTACTGCACTACAGGATAACACTCAACGTTGATTCACTGGTTGAGCTAACGGATAGTCTGTAGGCAACAATGGAGAGCATGTACTGTATATAAGGTGGCAGTAATAGAAGAAATCTTATCTCTTGTTTCCAGTGTTGCAGGTTTATGTTTCATTTTGTATTTCATGACTGACTGTTGTCAAGATTTCATGTTGCATGTTGAGTAGCTCATGCAAGTAATACATTCAATGTACTCGGTATATATGACAGTGCTGGCCCTATAAACTGTGTATATGCTCAACTGCACACCTTAATTCACTCACTATGATTGCCTAGCTTTGGTTACTGTTATGTAAAAAACAGACTTCCAGGTGGTCTAAAAGGGAGACACTCTATGCATCATACACTAATTTGTCATCAAGTTTGCTAAAAACGTGTTCATCATAATTGAGGATTAATAATTGTGAATAATCCCAAATGGGGTAAGATCAAATCAGCCAAAAACACCTTTCCCAACGAATTTTCATTGAAAATCCAAAATTTTAAAACATACTGAAAAATTAAAATTCCAAAAATCCAAAATGTATACAATCTAAACTCTAAACATTATAAAGAGACTTAAAAAGTTAAAAGACTCCAAATTCCAATCCAAAATAAAAAAAACTCAGATCCAAAAAAAAAAGTTAAAAAAACATACAATCCAAAACAATCGAGAAGCACAAAGGAAGATGTAAAGGACTCTAAAAAGACAAATATCACAGGACGTACAGGATCTGAGGAAGAAGGTGTGTTAATTAGAGATCTAAGATAATTTACGATTTAGTACCCGATAACATTATTTAAGAAATCCTATGGAAAATAACCATTTCAAAGTGACAAATCTATAATAATAAAAGGCAAAGCCCTCACTGACTGACTGACTGACTCACTCACTCACTGACTCACTAACTCATCACTAATTCTCCAACTTCCCATGTAGGTAGAAGGCTGAAATTTGGCAGGCTTATTCCTTACAGCTTACTTACAAAAGTTAAGCAGGTTTAATTTCGAAATTCTACACATAACGGTCAATAACTGTCGACAATGCCCGCCATGTTGAACTTTCTTATTTATGGCCCCATCTTCACAAAATTTGGTAGGCGGAAACCGATGTATTTACTTATTTCGATGGTATGACGCCACTGTCGGCCACCATATTGAACTTTCCAACGTCACCAATTTCCAAACTTCCCGTGTAGGTAGAAGGCTGACCCCATCTTCACGAAATTTGGTAGGTGGCTTCCCTGCGCTAACCAAAACCGATGTACGTACTTATTTCAGTGGTATGACGCCACTGTCGGCCGCCATATTGAATTTTCCAAACGTCACTAATTCTCCAACTTCCTGTGTAGGTAGAAGGCTGAAATTTGGCAGGCCCATTCCTTACTGCTTACTTACAAAAGTAAAGCAGGTTTCATTTCGAAATTCTATGCGTAATGGTCAACAACGTCCGCCATATTGAACTTTCTTATTCATGGCCCCATCTTCACGAGATTTGGTAGGTGGCTGCCCTGCGCTAACCAAAACCGATGTACGTACTTATTTCAGTGGTATGACGCCACTGTCAGCCGCCATATTGAACTTTCCAAAGTCACTAATTCTCCAACTTCCCGTGTAGGTAGAAGGCTGAAATTTTGTACTTATTTCGGTGGTATGATGCCACTGTCGGCCGCCATATTGAACTTTTAACGGAAACCGATATCCGTACTTATTTTGTTGGTATGACACCACTGTCGGCCGCCATATTGAACTTCCCAACGTCACTAATTCTCCAACTTCCCGTGTAGGTAGAAGGCTGAAATTTGGCAGGCTCATTCCTTACAGCTTTCTTACAACAGTTAAGCAGGTTTCATTTCGAAATTCTATGCGTAACGGTCATAACGGTCAACAACGTCCGCCATGTTGAAATTTCTTATTTACGGCCCCATCTTCACGAAATTTGGTAGGTGGCTTCCCTGAACTAACCAAAACCAATGTACGTACTTGTTTCGGTGGTATGATGCCACTGTCGGCCGCCATATTGAACTTTTCAACAGTCTTTGTTACTTATGGGCCCATCTTCAAGAAATTTGGCTCATGGGTTCCTAACGCTAACTGAATCCTACTTACGTACATATATACGTCCATAGCCTGCACCTCGGTCACCGTGTGAGGTGGCGTTGGGTCCCCCATCCCACGTTGTTGGCTGCCTGCCTATATAAGGCCGTCCATCGCTCTGTTCTCTACAGTCCCTTCCTTGCTTCGCCACGGGATTCATTTCTCCCTACTGATAACTACAGCCTTTTTGTTTAATCCACGGCTTCTCCGCTGTTTTATTGTATGTTTATTAAAATTATAGTTATTGTGTAGGTATTTTAGACTTACTTTACATTGCTCAGGTACCCATTTCCTTTATCGTTCCAAACCCCATTAACATGTCAATCAAGATGATCACTATCGATCAAAGAACTGTCACATACCGAGTGGTTTCCATGCCCGGAGATGGCACCTACCTTTTCCATTCTCTTTGTTACATATTGCACAGCCATATCAGGCTCACTCTTGATATCCGGAGGGACATTGTGTCTTATGTATTGAATGACTGGGACAGGTTCAAGGTGTGGACTGATGACGGTACAGGAGATAATTATACTACACAGGAGCACTAGAAGAGTGAAATGCTTAAGCCCTTCACCTATGGTTCTGCATGTGAGTTGATGGCTGCCGCTGAATTGTTCGGTTGTCGCTTTCAAGTGTACCGAAATGGCCAAATATTTTACACCTTTTGAAACCACCAATGCCTCTTAAACATCTTAGATTGACAGGTGACGATTTCAGTAGTGGACACTTTGATGTTTCTGAATGTTTAAACTCTCAAAAGCTGGATGTGATTTTATCGTTAAAACCGGTTGTGTGCTTACAATGCTTGACAGATGCCGAATGTCTCTTCAACACAAGTCCTACAAATACTGTCGTAATTGAAACAAACCATGAAACTCAAACCGATTATGACAGCAGCAATCCAAGCTGTGAGATTTGAGAGAAGATTACTGTTCACATGGCCATGCTTGGTCATGTTACAACCGGAGGGCCGAACTCACAATGTGGTATACAAAGAGATCCTTAACAAATAATTATTGGCATATTTTCCCTCAGTTTGAAAAGGTTTAATTTTCTTCTTATTAAAAATTTTAATACAGTACTTCGCCGCTGCGAAGCACGGGTATTTTGCTAGTATCAAATAAATCTGAGAATATTATGTATGAATCAGTGTATATCTATAGCATGCGGTGATAGCACGTTGCCACACCTACTTCTCTATAGGAAGTCGTTGATTATCCACACTTTTTAATACTTTTGTTTGGGTTTGCTGTCTAGCATTCCTCATGCATAAGTGAAAACATGGTGTGTCTTTGGTCACAGTGGCAAAGTTTCAGACATGAACAGTCAGATTCTCTTATTCTTTTCTAGAAGTAAGCATGGCCACGCCATTCTCTGTTTGCACCAAAGAAGAACAGCGAGCAGTGGTCTGCTTTTTAATGGGTAACAGGGTCCAAAATTCAGAGAAGTCTTTCTGCACAATATGGAGACTCCCGTCCACACCCATAGCCGATGACAACACTAAGCGCATCTGTGCCATGATTTTGATGAAGTGACGAGGATTTTGGCTCCCAGTACACCAGAGATACACCTTGTTTCCACATGTGTGCAGGGAAAGCTGTACAGCCAACTCAAACAAAATTATCAAAAAAGTGTGGATTATAACTTACCCTTGTGTATCTATAGTACTAGGGTGTTGTACCGTGTTAGCCATTATGAATGTAGAGAAGAGCCAAGCGAAAATGACACCTTTTATTGGCTAACTAAAAAGATTACAATATGCAAGCTTTCGAGGCAACTCAGGCCCCTTCTTCAGGCAAGATGTATCTATGTAGTTTCAATTTTCAAATATTCAGTTAACTTTGTTACACTAAAGATATATCCCAACAAATATTATAGCCTCCAAAAGAAACTTTGATTTAAGGTAGTGGTGAACAATTACTTCAGGTTATGCAGTGCTGCAGTGGTTACCGTTGCTGCCTCACGGAGCTCTGGGTTCACATCCTGACCTCCACACTATCTCTATGAAGGTTGTATGTTCTCATTAAATATTTCTAGGTCTTTTATTTCAAATCCTAAAGGCTTTACTTAGCAAGTCTATGTTGAAACCACATGCAATAGTACAGCACTCCATCCATGATCAGGCCCTGCTTTGTGCCCAGTGATGCTCGGGTAGGCCCAGACTCTCACAACTCTGAACTAGATAAAGCGGGTTCAATAACGAATGAATGGATACTTGTTTCATTCGCTATAAATTATATTTGTAATGCATTGAATGCAGATGATTCAGCTACTCCTGACGTCTGCCAGATCTCATCTCCATCATTGATGTCTTTGGGTTGTTAATCTAGAACTGCTTGAATACAGGATTACAGTTTCTCAAAAGCTCCTTTCACAGCTTTTTTTTAAAAAAGCAAATTCTTCCGAATATGTAGTATGTATACAGTAGTAACCAACAAATAACACGTAACTTCAATGGAATCATTACACAGCAAGATGGAAGTGGTCAAGGCCAAAAACAAACAAACTAACAAACCAAACAGTTTATCAACTATGCAACAAGTCACTGTAATTGCCTTTCAGTGCTGCAGGTGATATATAGAAATGTGTGCTTTTTAAACTGTTATTCTCCTTTGTTTCCTTTTTCATCATTTGTAATTAAAATTTAAGAAATTTGTGCTGTTCAATAGGTTCTTAATTAAAATCATGCTTTGAGTAGCAAACAATACATGCTGCACTTGAACGCTGATCTTGTTAACATAATGCTTCCTTTATAATGTATACTGTCATTTTCACGCTTGTTTAAAAAAAAATAAATAACACGCTACCATTCAAATCCTGCAAGAGACTGTAAGGAGTAACATTATTAAGATTATAAACATGTTTCGTACCAAAACTGCATGTTCTCTATAAAAGCCTTTTATATATCTGCTGAAGCATATGCCAGAGGATCAAAGCCATTGCCAACTAAGAACATTTTTACAAAGCTTTTAATTGCTGTGACATGGAGAAGGTCCAAGGGCTGGAACATTCGAAGACACAGAGCTGGCAGCTGGTGACGATTTTATGAGGGAATATCATCATCTAACTGACATTCTCAAACCTGATTAATCCAATTCAGGATTGTGAGGGTCCAGAGCCTGTCTTTACACAAAACAGAAGATGTGGCCACTCAGAGCAAGCCTTCAATTCTGACTTCAGGTACAGGTATTGCTTAATTTATAAAGGGGGATGATCCTTGAAAATGGGACAATTTAATCTGTAGGTCTATTCATGCTAATTAACTATAAAATAATGATAATTCACATTTCTTTGCCACATAAGAAAGTGCCAGGTCAGCTGATCTGTCTCCCTGTGATGCATCTTAGAATAGCTGCTGGTTTTTCTCCGAAATCCGCTGGGATTTATGGCAGTGTAGCCCTACAGCCGAGGTGCCTGGCTGGAAATCACAAGACTGCCTGTTTAATCGCCGCCTGACTCTGCGTGATCCTAGTCACTTAAACAGCTTCTTGTAAAAAATTAGATAAGTAAATAGTTAAAAATACTTAAGTAAGAACTGGAATGTATCCTGAACATGTAAGTTACCTTGGGTAAATCTGCCAGGTAAAGAAGAGGGTGATATATATTGTGATTCTGCGATGGGACAGGAATGGAGACATAATTAGTTAATGCCATTGTGACTGAGTGCACGTCAGCTCTTTTTATAACTATAAGTAGATAACAGCATCAGAAAAGACAGGTTCACATGCTCACTGAATGGCTCTTACTGGGCCAGAAGAGACTGACCTAGAATTTTATATACCATCCCAAGACTCCAAAGTTGCCAACAAATTAAAATACATTTGAATTATAAATTGTAGCCTTTTTTTGCCTTAACCTGTCATTCCATTAAGAACTTAGGATATGGTTTTCATACAGTGGCAGACATTTCCAAAGGACAGTCAGTTGTTGTGTGAGTCACAAACATTAAAAGTCATCCGTCAAATCTGACTGACACTGAAAATGCAAAACAAAACCAAATTCATAACCAGCACTGAACCAGAAATTAATCGCTCCAGAAAAGTCTTTAAATAAAACAAGATCATAGCAGTCAGACATACAATGGGACTCCCCCCAACGGGGCGACATGTAAAGAGTGTCCCAAAGCGCAATCACTGCGTCTGTGAAAGACTGTTTATCTATTTCCGGGGAAACCGTAGGCCCAAAGCGCTGTAGCGGCTTGCCGCCGAAGAAAATCCGAGCCGATTGCTGTCGCGCTATAAGTGCCTGTTATTAATGGGTGATGCAAGGAACATTATAAACGCAGGGAACAGGATAACTTAGCCACTAACCTGGCTACGACCCTGCCTGATTGCTGTGTCTGTGTATAAGAGAGTGGTAGATCCCGCTACAATAAATAACCCTGCTGTTTCTGTTTCAAGTTGAATAAAGCTGATTTTGCTAAAGTGCTGAGACTCAGCATCGTGTTTTGGGGTGCAAGACAGGGACTCACGCGTCACAATTGTAACACTTAGAAAAACTTGAAACAGAACATGGTAGTGGCCAGACCCATTAACAAATCTAAATACTGAGCCTGGCATTTGCATTTCTGTGTGTGGGCTCTAGTCAATATTAATATCCAATTTAAAATAAAATGGACCCTATTCAACTATTTTAACAAAGTATTGATGTCAGCATAATTTAACTTACATGAATGCCAAAGATGCTAATCAATCAAGCACTACTTTAAGGAGATGATCTGCAAAGAAGAGGTCAGTGGCACTATGAATAACAGACAAGCTCACATCAGCTGAAGAGATTTCTTGCTCAGATGTCACTCCATAGAGCTAACTGAAGAACAGCATGAAGCCCAAGACATCAAAGCAAACATGCAACAGGCCGATAAATGTATTGCAGCCTTTGAACACTATGATGAGTGTTGTGAGCATAATACAAGGCTACAATAATCATGTATTATGTTAATCAACTACTACAGCATATATTAATGACACACTGAACACAAGAACAGCCCCAGAAAAAGCCAAACAGGACATGCATGTATAAAGCTTTACAAACACTGTTGTGGGTGTGGGACGCATGCACATGCCACAAAGCACTCTAGCAGCCCAAGATAAAAACTTGCCCTGTATGAAGCTCCCTCAGCATTTGTTCAGTACAACCTGATTAAGACTGTCCTTGCTTGAACTTGCAGCTGCTAGAATCCTAACTGGGAAAAGAAAATCCGAACACATTTCTCCAGTTTTGATGTCACTACACTGGTTGCCTGTGTTATTCAGGATTGACTTTAAAATACTGCTTATGGTTTATAAAGCCTTAAATAATCTCGCTCCATCTTATATATCGGAATGCCTGACACGTTATATTCCAAATCGTAACCTTAGATCTTCAAATGAGTGTCTCCTTAGAATTCCAAAAGCTAAACTTAAAAGAAGTGGTGAGGCGGCCTTCTGCTGCTATGCATCTAAAATCTGGAATAGCCTGCCAATAGGAATTCACCAGGCTGATACAGTAGAGCACTTTAAAACACTGCTGAAAACACATTACTTTAACATGGCCTTCTCCTAACTTCACTTTAACTAAATGCTGATACTCTGTATGTTCAATTCATCACAATAACTATTCATAGTGACTCTAAAATCCGTACCGACCCCAACTCTCTCTTCTGTTTCTTTTTCCAGTTTCTTTGTGGTGGCAACCTGCGCCACCACCACCTACTCAAAGCATCATGATGCACCAACATTGATGGACTGAAAGCCAGAAGTCTACGTGACCATCATCATCAGGTCCTTCCATGAAAACCCTAAATACAAAGAGGACTGTTTGACTTATGTTAGGTAGATTGCCCAGAGGGGACTGGGCGGTCTCGTGGTCTGGAACCCCTACAGATTTTATTTTTTTCTCCAGCTTTGGAGTTTTTTTTTGTTTTTTCTGTCCACCCTGGCCATCGGACCTTACTCTTATTCTATGTTAATTAATGTTGACTTATGTTTATTTTTTATTGTGTCTTCTATTTTTCTATTCATTTTGTAAAGCACTTTGAGCTACATTTTTTGTATGAATATGTGCTATATAAATAAATGTTGATTGATTGATTGATTGAACTTGACACATGCGATTCAGTCCCACTCTGCTCAGTGCCTATTTCAAAGTTAATGCCAGCGCAACTCCCACTTCTGCTGTTTGATAGGTGAATTCTGTCCCCAGTGTGGGGGGCAAGGTCACACAAACATTGGAAGTGTCTAGCGGATCTGGATTTAATCAAAAATACTGTAAATGTTTTTTGGTGTGACATGGCTACTAACCCAGTTTCCATTTCCATTAGAGTGGAGGAGAACTCTCTGGAAGACTGTGGAGGTCACTTCCTGACAGGACAATGTTAGCTCCACCCCTTCTGTTCCCTCAATTACTTTAACAAACTTCCAACAGGAAATATCACTCACCTGACTTCACACCCGAACAGATGAGCTTCATTTCCAGGAAGTCACTCTCAGGCTACAAGAGCTTTCTGAACTTTGATTGTTACGTATTTCATTTCTAAAACTCCTATTTTTATTTCACCATTTTGGACATTAAACAGAGTGTTCATTTTAGGTCCAACCCTCAATATTTGCAAACAGGTGAAAACCATTCAGTCCATTCAAGGTACTTAGTTACCTAATTAATAAGACACTTTAAATGTTTCTTCCTGTCTGTGTTTAAACAATGGCAAAAGAGTTCTTGAGTAATGGCTGGAAGTTTTCATCTACACTTTCACTGTTACTTTCAATGTAAAATATGACTTCATGTTTTCTACACTTGAAGAGTCTTCAAAATTCTGTCATTAACTTATAGTTGTTTGTTTCAGTACTTCAGAATAACTGCTTATGCTTGTAATGGATGTCAAAACAAAACCAATCATCAAAAGAGAAAATGCAAAAATTAAGTTCCCATTACAATAACCAGGTGGGGAAATAAAGAGTTTTTCTAAGTACTCTTTCCAAAATGAACCTGTGAGAAAAAGAGTTTGTTTATGCTAAAAGATTTATCCATAAACTTGGACATTAATGTTACCACCATTAAATACTTAAATACTGGCATAGTGATGACGTTTCCCCTAGCTAGACTGCAATCAAGTGACCAGCAATGTTTCTGACAACCACAAACAACATGGCTGCAAGCCGAGAGTTTCCTGATAATATCAGCTGAGCTCTTTATCACAGTCAGCTGCCTCCTTATGTGCAGCACGGCCAAAACATTCCACATATCCACAGCGCCAACCACGGCAAGAGTTTACTTGAAACATAAAGCTCTTTTTATCAAATGCAGAGAATCTTTTCCTGTAGACCTATACTTATATATTGCTCTTTTGCCATTACTCCCATTTGCCTATTCTTACACTTACCAACCATCGGGAATATATAGGGTGGTCCAGATCTAATTATGCAATTTTCATTATGCTATAACTTATTAACGTTATTACATAGAAAATCACCCGAAAAATCCCAGACCTTCGAGAAGTGTGTGAACTGACGACATGATGAATCGTCTTTGCGCCGAACTGGAATCGTCCCCGCATAAATCAAAGTCATCCAGACGATCTGGATCTGCATAATTAGATTTGGACAACCCTGTACAGTCAACTACCCTGAGACTTCACCCAGGTATGATTTCATTTTAGCTTCTCTGTTGCGAGTGATCTGTCTCCCTCATCAGTGATTGGCCTAGTTTTAGAAAAGAACTCAGTATTCAAAAGTCGAAATCTTTAAATATAATATTGCCAATAACAAAATTAAGTAGAATATGTCTATCCAAGCCATACAACCTAATAGTTTTAGATGATCAATCTCTCAAGCGGCACTTAATCTTGTAGTTACATGTATGCTTGGTTTGACTTCTCTCCTCTCTCTGGTCAGCTCCTCCTCTAGCCAGGTCATCATCTGACTTTATACAGCTTACTTCCTTCATCTCCTGAAATGGTGCACTCACCTCTTATCAAAGGGGCTCATCAATTCTACCTACCTCTTCCTCCTGTCTATGTTCCTGGGAGAAGGACTCATGTGTCTAAAGTCTATGGAAAAGTTATCTTAGAGTTTATAACATCTAAATTCCCATCTCCTCTAACCCTGACATAGGCGGCATATTTAGGAATAGCAACTAAAAAAAAGCAGATAGCAAGATGTGCCTACATCACTTTGTATTCAGACGTGGTACCTCCAGAACACCTGATCAAGCTGCCTTTTAAACAGAAGAAGCCCATCATTAGAACATTAGAACCATCTAGACAAGAACAGGCCATTCAGCCGAACAAAGCTCGCCAGTCCTATCCACTTAATTCTTCTAAAGAAACATTGTCTAGTTTTGGAAGTCCCTAAAGTCTTACTGTCTTCCACGCTACTTAGTAGCTTATTCCATGTGTCTATACTTCCTAATGTTTGTGCAAAGTTTACCCTTACGAAGTTTCCAACTGTGTCCCCATGTTCTTGATGAACTCATGTTAAAATAACAGTCTTGATCCACTGTACTAATCTCCTTTAAAATATTCAATCATGTTCCCACTTAATCTTCTTTTGCTTAAACTGAAAAGGCTCAGCTCTTTTAACCTTTCTTCATAATTCATCCCCTGTAGCCCAGGAAGAGTACAGTCCACTACAACTCCTAAATCCTTCTCATAAGGTGTACTCTTGATTTCCGACCGCCCATTGTGTATTCAAACCTAACATTTTTACATCATATGTGTAATACTTTACATTTACTGACATTAAATTTCATCTGCCACAAATCCGCCCAAGCTTGTATGTTGTCCAAATTCTTCTGTAATGATATAATGGATTCCAAATTATCTGCCAAACCACCTATCTTGGTATCATCTGCAAACTTAACCAGCTTGTTACTTATATTCCTATCTAAATCATTTATTTATATATTAAAAACTAGCAAAATACCCGCAGTTCGCAGCGGAGAAGTAGTGTGTTAAAGAAGTAGTGAAAAAGAAAAGGAAACATTTTAAAAATAACGTAACATGATTGACAATGCAATTGTTTTGTCACTGTTATGAGTGTTGCTGTCATATATATATATATATATAGACACACACACATATGTACAGTATATATACATATACACATATATACATATACATACTGTACATATCTACATACATACACACACACATATATATATACACACATACACATACATACATATACATATACACACATACATACATATACATATATATATACACATACACACACACACACACACACGCATATACATATATATACATATACATATCTATATATATATATATATATATATATATATATACAGTATATATATATACCAATATAATAGTTTTGTTACTGTTATGAGTGTTGCAGTCATCAAGAATTTGATTATCATTATTTCTTTCAATCAGGTTCGTATTTGGAGGTTGTGTTGTGTTCAAGATATTTTCCGTGTTTGTCAACCGTGGTAAAGATAACAGGTTTCATTCATCGAAGTGTTCACTACCCAAATCGGTATTCGTTAATCTAAGAAGTTTAACAGGCATTCCCAGTATTAAGTTGTGGATTTGCCTGCGAATATTTAGCGGTAGCGTGTCTATGAACTTAATTTAACCTTTCCCAGTCCTGCAAAGTCATTTCACGTGAGCCGCTCGGAGTACATGCATTGAAGCTTCTCAGCTATGCTTGTGCTATCTCGTGCGATCTTGCAATGTCCACAGCTTTATTTACTGTTAGCTCAGACCTGGCATGACAGCAATTTAAACTCCATTACAGCAATTTTAACTCTGTTACAAAGTGATCAAAAGTCTCGTTTAAACCCTACGTCTTCTCATTAAACTTGTATCTCGCGAATATTGTATTCGTCGTGGGCATGACAAACGCCAGTGGCAGCCTGTCTATGAACTTAATTTAAACTTTAGGTTTACACCGTGCTTTGTTTCCGAAGTAGCTGCAGTCATGACTATGCTTGTATGCATCACTCGCTTCATATTCTTTTGCTGCCGTCTCAATTGTGTAATGGGTTTTTTGAATAGGTTTTAATTCATCAAAGTGATCGTACTGCGTTCACAGTCAGTGCACGTGAGCTGCTCTCTTGTGTGATCTTGCCATGTCCACGGCTATATTTAATGTTAGCTAAGACCCAGCACTTAAAGGTTTCTCGCTACTGCTATTTTAACTCCGTTACAAAGTGATCCAAAGTGTCGTTTATACCTCGTGTCTTCTCATTAAACTTATATCTCGCGAATATCGTAGGCATGACAAACGGCAGCGGGAGCGTGTCTATAAACTTAATTTAAACTTACAGTTTACACCGTGCTTTGTTCTGCAGTAGCTGCACTTATGAATATGCTTGTATACGTCACTCGCTTCATATTCTTTTGCTGCCTTCTCAATTGTGTAATGCGTTTTTTGTTCAGCGCTCTATGGAGCTGTTGCTTTTTGTCTGCATACTGCACTTCACGTGAGCCGCTCGGTGGCAGAGTGTTTCTATTGGATTGCCGCTGACGGACGGCCTTATGTAGGCAGGCGTGACGATGAGGGACGCAACTCCGCTTCACACGGCGACCGAGCTGCAGGCTATGGCCGGTATATATGTACATAAGTAGGTTCCAGTTATGACCATTACACGTAGAATTTCGAAATGAAACCTGCCTAACTTTTGTAAGTAAGCTGTAATGAATGAGCCTGCCAAATTTCAGCCTTCCACCTACACGGGAAGTTGGAGAATTAGTGATGAGTCAGTCAGTGAATGAGTGAATCAGTCAGTCAGTCAGTCAGTGAGGGCTTTGCCTTTTATTAGTATAGATAGCAGCGGCCATAGCACTGGCCCCTATGGAACACCACTCTTAACATTGGCCAATTCTGATGAGGTTCCTTGCACCAGCACCCTCTGCTTCCTGTGTCTGAGCCAATTCTGCACCCATCTAAAAACATCACCCTGAACTCCCACTTCTTTTAGTTTGATGCCCAACCTCTCATGTGGCACCTTATCAAATGCTTTCTGAAAGTCAAGATAAATAATACCATATGCTCCACTTTGATCGTACCCTTTTGTTTCTTCTTCATGGAGTTCCAAAATGTTGGTAAAACACGACCTCCCTCTTCTGAACCCATGCTGACTATTCAAAAAAAAAAAAAAAAACTCCTGTACTTGTCATATGCTGCTCAATCTTATCCTTAATAATTGATTCCATTAATTTTCCTGTGATGCACATTAAGATTACTGGCCTGTAGTTGCTTGGATCTGCCCGGTCACCCTTTTTATATAACAGCATGATATTTCCATTTTTCCAGTCCTTTGGAATCTGGAGTCATCAAGAGGACTTGCATATAAATTCTTTTTGACATAAACTGCAACCCCACCTCATTTTTTGGTTCTATTTATCCTTCCTAAAAAATGGATATTCCGTTATGTTATACTTATACCCAACCTTGTTATTTAGACAGGTTTCCAGCAGCATCAGAACATATCTGGATTTAAGTGAAGTCTTGTGAATCCATAATCAGTGAAAACACACATTTCTTAAAAACTCTGGCCGTACAATGATTTGGAGTCTTTTAACACTGTTCACTTACTAGTATATACTTATTTGTCTGAAAGCTGCTTCTTTCATTTAAGCACCCAGTTCATAATTTGTACTTTAAAGACATTATACAGACAATTATCACAAAAAGAACAAACGCACAGCTACAAAGTTAAAAATTGTAAAAGAACATTAACAAAGCAAGTTTCAGAAAACAAATGAATTTTGTGCAGTTGATTTTTTCTCTCTGTTGAGCATAATTTTTAGTCTCCATTATAATGTAAAATTAGCACAGTCGGCTGGCTTTGAATGCTCTAACAAGACTTTATTGATTTTAATGTTCTGTTGCTTTGTTTCTCATTATTGTAAATTGACCTCCTTTGTAACTTTGTAAAGAAGGTGTTTGAATTATATAGCTTCTTTTGTTAATTACTCTTTAAAATTTGCCACATATATTCCATTATCCTCCTGGTAATTGTCAGTGCTGTATTTATTTCTATTTGCTGTTTTTCTTAAACTACTCAGTTTGTGTATTTAATATTGTATTGTAATCTTGTTTGTCACCTTCCATGCTCTGTGGTGGTAGCACCTGTTAATGAGGTTACTATATATTAAATAACTAGCTGTGTAAGCCCATGTTGTAAAAAGCCTGGGCTCCTAGAAACTGTTGAAATCAGCAGAAAAAAATTGAAATGCAGAGTTGGCAGTTTCGTTTTGCAGACGTGTTCACCCTCCTTGTCTATCAGCGGCTAAGCGAGTTTCTTTCTCATTTGTTTTACCTTGGCGGTTTCACTTTGGTGCCGGAGTTACTTTCTTTGAGCTTCATGCTGTAGCCTCACACTTCCAGGCAACACACACACACACATGCGTAGATGTTTATACAGGGTAAGTCAAAATTATGTTAACATTTGAATGGTGGAAACAAGTTATTCATACAACATACTTCATATGTGTAAGATGATATACAGGAATCTCTCAACCTGTTCGCCATCATATTCAACACACAAAAACCAAGGAGCCATTTAAAGCCCGGACACAAATTTTGTGGGGGATAGATGATACCACAGTCTGGATTCTGTCCTTCAGGTCATTGATATCATGAACTTTTTTGCTATACACACACTCCTTCACCATACCCCATAACCAGAAATCACAGGGTATCAAATCAGGGGAGTGTGGAGGCCATGGCAATGGTCCACAATGATCTATCCATCGATCTATAAAGGCATGGTGGAGATAAAAAGAATCCATTAGTGTTAACATAATTTTGACTCACACTATATATAAGAATATTGGCTAACTTCTTTAATAGTCTCAATTTCAGGCTTCTTTTGACTTTATTCAGAGTGAAAAGGCCTTTTTAGCATGACATGTTTCAAAGCCTATCCTGCTTAGATGTTTTCCTCACTTGCTTACTGTATTTTTCCCAATTGCTTTGAATGTGACACTCCCAATGTCTGTTAGAGTCACTCTTCATGACATGAAGAACCTGAAAATATGCAGGAACATCTAAATAAAGCTTCTGATGGCCCAGATCAGCAGGACCCTCTACCAGCCCTAACCAACTTGAAGGAGATCCACAGCAATGTTGGACTGTACTACACCTCTCACACACTAAGATGCTTGGGTATTCCCTTTAGCAGCTGTAGACTGCTGCCAGAGGAATCCAGTGTCTGGCACAGAAAATTTGAAGAGCTGAAATATGATATGTACTGACTGAAACATTTCATGAGGCAGGACCAAGATCATAACTGGAAAGTCAAAAAAGATATCAAACTAATTACGACTAGTTAACTGTGTAACACTGGTTAGTTAGTGTAACACGAGTTGGATCAGTGTAAATTTAGGATGCCAGGAGTCACAAAGAATTACACGGACTTGCTATAATATTATCCAAATCTCAGATGATCTGGGGAAGCACTCAGTGACTTTCATAAGGTCACCAGTGATGTCACCACTCATGGGGAATCATAGGATACATTGCCATAGCAATTGACCACGCAAAAAAGCCCAATAGCAAAACAAACAATTGTTGAATATAACATTAAAAAATCAACAACTACTAAAAGAGGCCTTCTAGCAAAAAAAACCAAAAATGTCATAATTGTATTACTTGGGTTACAAAAAAACAGGAAGATGTTTACATTTTACTTACAAAACCCACCAAAAAATTAAAGCAAGATGTTTCACAGTTACTATTGTATTTTTGGCTGATGCCTTTATCCAAGGTGATGCATACAACATTTTGAATATCCCCAACTGTTTACAGATATTTTTTTAGTATTTGGAGAACTGTAAGGTTAAATGTCCCCCTCAGCGTCTCAGTGAGACATTATTACATTTCTAGTTTTATTGACAGTAGAGACATACAAACATGCAACCAGCTCTTTTGACGCTTTCTCAGGCTTGCAATAAAAACATAAAGCAATTATATAAATGTAAGGAGGCCATTTGATTCATTAAGGTTAGTTAGATAAGATCTCCCTAATATCTTATCGAGATGTTTTCAAATGCTTTATGGTTTCTGTTTCAAATACACAACTCAGTAGGTGACATTTGTCCTGGATGCACTTCTACTTCGTCTCCAGTAGGTGTCATCAATATTCGATTCACTGTCCAGCTGAATATCTTTTTGCTGGAGGACCTCCAACCGTGCATTTGCAATTCCCAATGTTTGGATATGCCTGCGGTTTGTGTAGTGATTTACGTAACAATATTTTAGTAAAAATTCATGTTTGGCAGTTTTTAAGCATACAACTGAATGACTTGACTGGTGGATTATGCGACACGAGTAAAATAAGATATTTTTGCATGGACTTCTTTAAATTTGCTTGCTGTTGTCCCTATTTAGTCAAACATTGTCATTTCTGTGCTGCAAGAAAAAGTTTCTCAGTTTCCACTACAAACTATATGGGGTAAATAAAGTCTAAAAAAAATGTCACTTTTCGGTAAAGTATTTCTTCAAGGGTAGCTCCAAGCAGGAAATAAAATAACAAAAATATACTCTGATCTATAATAATAATAGTTATAATTATTCAACAATAATAAAAGAGGCCCTTTAGCATAAATTTATCATACTTCAGGTTCAAAATAGGAGTCAATAGTATTCTTATTCTTATTACGTAAATGTAAATATGTGAAATGATAAAAAAAGGATAAATGTAAAGCGAATACATCAATGTAAATGTATTTTACTAAGCTAAAAATTTTTTACGTAACAAAGCTCAGCGATGAGAAATGTTATCAGGATTTCCATTCCAATGCTACTTTTGCAAAGTATTGTAGCGACCCGTGGTTGAGTCTTAAAGTTTTCAGAGCCGTACTCAGCCGTGCACTTCCCCCAAGCTGGTCGGCCAGCGGAATGCCAGCGCCATACACGCAGCTGTACCTAGCTCATAAAGCCAGCGAGCACTCGTGTCCCATACACCGCACGACTCCGAGTGTCTAGGCAATCATTGCTTAGATGAAATCTTAGCAATACACAGCTCTGTCCTGTTGTATATCTTTATTAAGCAGATAGTCAGAAAACAAAGCTCAATCTCATTGCAAAGCCATTGCCAAGGTCATTAACGAAACCATCTTTCTCATTGATGGTAACTATTTACAATTTAATAACCCCAGACGGCAATAACCCAAATCCACCCTACCAGTTGAACACAAACACATACAACAATTTCAACAGGAACAATAATTCAATTGCCTTGCTAATGTAACACAACAGTAACTTTTACATAAATTACCCACAATGCATCATGCCGCCAGCACTGGCTGCCGGGTCACTACAGTATATTCAATGTAATTTGCGTTGTAACCTTCTGACAATAAAATGTGTTTTATTTAATGTCTACATAAACATTTCTATCTCTATAGAGCTTATTTATCCTTCACTCTTTTCCATAGTTCTTTTCAGTGTAGAGCAGATTTTCTGTAAATCTGTATCCAACAAATATGAAAGTAATTGCCAATAATTGTTATTGTCTTCTAAAACAGCAATAAATTTCATAACAGATGGAGAATAATTGTGTTGGAAACAAATGTGTTTTTGTGTAAACCTCCTTTGTAAATGTTGAGAAGAGTTTCCCAGTTGGCAGGAAGTTGCCAAGATGGAAAATGGAATGGTGGAGGAGAAGTGCCCAAGTAGGCCCTAAGAGAGAGTGAGGGAAATGTACATTGGCAGGGAAATACAAATCAGCATGGCAATGCAGGAGGAAAGGAATCACTTGGACATGGAAAACAAGTGGTATGAGATAAAAATAACCTTGGGCTAAACAAGAACCATAAAGTCCCAAGTCATGAGAATTGGTTCCAAATTTCTCTTTTAGGACTGAGGCTTGGTAGGATGGACAGGAAGGCAGTGGGTGCTTTCCACCTCATTACATTTTAGCTGACCATCTGTGAATTGGAAGAGGAGGAGATATTTTGTTCTAAGAGTGTTTCACTTAAGTGTCTCATGTTCTAATATAAAATTGAAACTCAATCACTTTCCATTTCTTGTGGACAAATTTGTCTCAATCTTGTGTGAAGGCAACAGTGATAACTGACACACTTGAGTGTGCTATGCATCTCTCAAGACTCCCAAAGCATGCAAGGCCCGAACAGTTCTGAAAATGCCCAGTAGTAGGGCAAATCCCATCAAAACAATGCTGGCTAGTAACACATAAGGCCGCATAGAACCATTATAAAAATAAAATAATTATTTCAACAAAAATGTACTGAAATAACATGACGCTTCATGGAGCACAAAAAGGCAAAAAAGGGAGTTGCTAGCAAAGGCAATCATGGACAAACAATGTCCCAATACAATAATCCAAGGCAGAAGGTCTAAAATCCAGAAAACGCAATAAGCATAAGCAGAGACACAAAAAAAAAACACCCACTGACTCCCCAGCGCATTCGATTGATCCACCAGGAAGTGTGGGAAGCCCTCACCTTCACAGGGCTAAGGACAGACTCTGGCAGTAATGGGCAGGTGGTCCCAACTCTTGTGTGGACCACCCACTAAACACAAGGCACATTACAAAGGCATTGATGCACAGCCAAAATCAAATACAATGCAAATAAACATAAATACAAAATAATGTGAAAAAAAAAATAGAAAATGAACAAAGAAATTATAAAACAAAGACTTCAACTGCAGCCGGACGAGAAACCCTGACTGAAACATAACAGAATAATTCTTAGCCACATCATCACTCCCATCCAAGCTACTCATGGTCCAGCTAGCCACAACTTCAAGCCTTAAAAATGTTTCCATTGTAATTGAAGTCAGGAATGGATTATCTTCCTGACTGGGATGCACTGCTCCTTGTCTGGGTGAAAGGCCAAATATGGTGGGAGTCCCAACCTGGATGGCTAGTGTCCCCATTCCTGGATGGGACAACAGAATGGAAGGACAGGTGCAGACTGGCTATCAGGGCTGTATACTCCCCAGTACTGCATAACTCATGTGCACACCCACAGAACAACCTGGGAATTATAGTCCTGTTGAGCAGCCTTTCTGGGTGCTGTGGGTACTGAATACCATAGGGAACAACCAAGAATGGATGGCCTTATACTGAGGAGGCTTTGTTGCTAAACCTGGATGCTTCCTTTTAGTTTATTTCTGGAAATACTCCCGGTTCTGGATGGAAGGTGGACAACACTTAACTGAGGAAGAGTAGAAAAGAAAAGAAAACAATAATGTATTGCTGGTCGTGGATGAAGCCTGTGCAGTTTATGTTATAAAAATAAAAGACTCATTTGAACTTGTAACTGTCATTAGTGTGGTTGCCTCTGAGGTCTGGGGTTCTGAGATGCTCCCTACAGATCACACCTTGTTTGGAGGACATTGAATGCATTAAGTCATTTCAGCTAAACCAGATGGCACAAGGCAGGGGACAGGATTCATAACAGAAAAGAGCTTGTTAGCTATTAAAAATATTTTTAAAAAATTAATTGTGAAGGAAAAATGAGTCAAGAACAGGCAAAATATCGTACCAAAGGAAGAAGAAAAAATCACAATATCCATAATGAAATACAAAAGGGAGTCATTACAAAAAGAACATCTGTAATAGCATTTAAAGAGGCAGAAAGGCACAATGGTTGAGCACACAGCGGGCATACCCATTACTGATAATGATTTACAGTCAACACAACAAATGTTTTAGGGTGTATTGGAGGAGGTGGACAAGGTGGGGCTGAATGAAGAACAATGTCTGGTTTGACTTAATACTGTAGTCACCAGTCACAGAGGTGGGCTTTTGTTTGTGCGATGACAGCCATTGAGCGCACATCCAGAAGTACAATCCTTAGAATTGTTGAAACATTCACCTCCTGCAGTTTGCAGTCTGCCATAATTACATGTGATTTTGTAACTTTATGGGAATTATTCTTTGATTTTAACTTGATTTTGGAGGTTTACAACCATTTGAAATATATTTAAAATTTTTGGAATTTATTTTGAGTTTCTCCTGTTTTTTTGTTACTGACTACAGTAATCATGGTCTTGAAGTCACAAGCCATCTGGTATAAATACAGCTAAAGCTACTGTCGAGATTAGCCTCTGGTGGTATAAACAACATCTTTTTAGTGAGAGTTAGTTTCAGCTCAAGTAGACCAAGTACTTAATTTGTATCTGTAACTCCTTTTTTAACGTGACTTTGATTTTTGTTTTTTCTCTGATCTTTTGGTTTTAACCCTTGCCTGGCACTTACTATTATTTTTGTCATGCATTTACTTTCCCGGTTCTTCTGATTAGCCACAATAATACCTGGAAACTCTGTCTCACAATGCAGTTATATTGTTTGACACAGAGGCAATAAGCTTCAACCACTATAGTCATTAAATTTGACATCCTTTTTAATCATGTCAAGTCATCAAGTAATATTTAATATTCCAGAATGACAAAGTGAAAAAAAGTTTTTTGCAAATTTATTAAGAGTAAAAAACGGAAATTTTCCATAGACTCAAGTAAACAGAATCTTTTCTCAGTACTTTGGCAGGAATTTCCAGCCTGGTGTCTTCTTGGGTATGGCACAACAAGTTTTGCACACCTGGATATGGGGATTGTCTTCCATTCTTCTCTGCAGATCCTTTCATGCTCTAGCAAACTGAATGGAAACAGTTGGTGGGCAGTTATGTTCAGGTCTCTCCAAAGACGATCGATTGCATTCAAGTCCGGGCTCTGGCTGGGGAAACTCAAGGGCATTGACAAAGTTTTTCTTAAGCCACTCATGTGTTGCTTTTTGCTTTGTGCATAGAGTCATTGCCTTGTTGGAAGTTGCACCTTCGGCCCTGAATGTCCTGGAGCAGGTTTTAATTACAATGTCTCTATACTGTGCTCCATTCAACTTTCCACCAACCCTGACTATTCTCCCAGTTCCTTGCACTGAAAAACAAACTAATGGCATGAAGCTGCCAGCATTGTGCTACACCACTGGAATAGTATTGCACAGGTGATGAGCAGTGCCTGTTTTCTTCCAGACATGGCATTAATCTTGGTTTCATAAGACCTTGAGAATCTTATTTCTCCCGAGGTATTCCATTGTAGATTTTGAGGTGTGTTTCGGATCATTATCTTGTTGTAGGACCCATTCTCTTTTTAACTTTAACTTTTTCACAGACAGTGTGATGTTTGCTTCCTGAATGTGCTGGTATTTATTTGAATTAATTGTTCCCTCTACCAATGACATGCTCCCTGTGCCACTGGTGCACACAAGCCCAAAGCCTGATTGATCCACCACCATGCTTTATAGTTGGAGATGTGTTCTTTTCCTGGAATTCGGCAACCCTTTTTTCTCCAAACATACCTTTGCACATTGTGGTTTTATTTTGACTTTATCAGTCCACAGGACTTGTTTCCAAAATGTGTCAGACTTGTTTAGATGTTCATTTGCAAACTTCAGGTGCTGAATTTTGTGTCCAAGACACGGGATAAGTTTTCTCCTGCTGACTCTACCATGAAGGTCACATTTGTTCAGGTGTCATTGAACAGTAGAACAGTGCACCACCACTCTAGAGTCTGCTAAATCTTCCTGGAGGACATTTGCGTCAAATAGGGGTTTTTATTTGCCTTTCTAGCAGTCCAACGAGCAGTTCTTTCAGAGAGTTTTCTTGGTCTCCCAGACCTCAACTTGACCTCCATCATTCCTGTTAACTGCTTCTTAATAACATTATGAACTGAGGAAACATTGACCTGAAAGCAATTTGCTATCTTCTTGTAGCCTTCTTCTGCTATGTGAACATCAATTCTTTTATTTTTCAGACTGCTGGGCAGCTGTTTAGAGGAGCTCATGGTTACTAAATTGATAAGACAAGGTTTGAAGGGTCTGAGGATTTATCACTAGAATCCCTGAAGCCTATGAAAAATCTCATAATCCCAGCCCACCTCAAATTCCTTTGTATCTCTACCATCAGCGTCTTTTGTTTTGTAAATGTGTCGATCAGCACAAGCAGCAAGCAGACTGCCATCTATCCCCTGTACCGACGGAGCTCTCCCAGCTCAAGTCTTATTTATCTGGGTGTGAAGTGCCTGGAGTTGCATAGGTTAAATAATATATTGTTATTTGGAACACGTGCTTTTCATGTGTGTTATGTGTCTACAACGATCTATGTAAGTGTAGGATGACAGGAAATGTGAGAAACGCAAGACATGCTGAACACATACCTAAAACGCAAACTTTTTTCATGTTTTAGCACAAACGACAAAATTTTAACATGAAGTGTATAATGTGTGAAGACTGAAGTCCAAATATCAAATAAACACTTTCACAAAATGTACACGTATAACAAAACAAGTGCGCTTTTATTCAAGACTATAACTGAAGAAAAAGAAATCGGGTTAGGGTAAGTAATTGACACGCCCACTTTGGTGGTACAGCGATAAAACTGTTGGCTCATAATCAAGAGGTTGCGGGCTCAATCCTGGCCGCTTCCCAGAATTAACATTTTGAATATTGAGCTACTCTTATTGTTACTATTATACAATAAAAACATACATTTGATTGGAGTCTGTAATAGCCGATGTAAATTTATGGTACTTGTAAAGGTTAGCGTTTTTTTTTTTATTCACTTTTATTCGCTCAATCACGCTCACAACAAACCCTCTCCCATTAATTGGTCCCTGCTGCTTTCTGATAAAGACGTGCTATAACAGAGGTGAACTCTGATGAGGAAGAGCATGGCTTGCCAAACTCACCAAACAATTGTGGAAAGTTCTGTTTGTGATTGTGTTTTGTGATGGTCTTTATATAAAAAAAGCATTTATATGTTACTTATATACTGTAGAAGCCAGATCAAATGCTATTTCCCTATTTACCTTAAATTTTTTTATTTATCTTCCTGCAGTGTAAAATCACAAGTAGACTGCAGAGCTCCCTGTGTTTGATCAACACCGGCATCCTCACAAAGTACATGTGTAATGTCTCAAAAAGTGCAGCGGCAGCTTCCACCTGCAGCCATCGACTCTTCAGTATGCAAGCGACTCTCCATGCTAGGGTTTCGATCTGATGGTATATGTGCCCAAAAAATGAAAAAAAAGACTGCATTCTCATACCATGGCACTGCCAGTTTTGCAATTTGTATCATCTGGGGTTTCCTTACAATGTGTGTGAACAAGCCATAGCCCTGATGAGCTAATGGAGGTCTGGGACCTTGGGAAAAGTTATCCGAGACCTCAATTATCTTGGGGTGCCCAAACGTTTGCATGGTGCCCCTTCTCTTTCTTCACTGTACAATTGTACAAAAACAAAAAACAAAATACAGTAATCTTCCATAAAATGCTGAAAAGGAATGTGTCACCTTTAACGTAATGCCTTTTGGTGATCGGTTTGTCTTCTACTCACTTCACTATTCACAATAGCAGACATTTTAAACAAGGGTGCCCAGACTTTTGCATGCCACTGCAGACAGATGTGCGCTTTTTCTAATCAGTGCAATCAGTGGAACTGACCACAGGTAGACGCCAGACAAAGTGTAGAACTTAATCTCAATGATGATTAATGGAATGGGATGTACTTGAGCCAATGTGTCATAACAAAGTGTTGGAGTACACGTGTCAATGGGATGTTTCAATTTTATATTTTCAATAAGTTTGCAAACACTTCTAAAGTCCTGCTTTTGTTGATCTTTCTGAGGTGTTGTGTTTTGGTGGGTGACTTTTTATCGCAAGGTGGCAACATAACAAAATGTGAAAAACTGAATGGGTCTGAATAATTTATGAACCTAAAGGAAATGTGAGGTGTTCCAGTCACCGAGAATACGATCAGATGTACAAATAATCAGGTCTAATTACACTTTGAGAATAGTTTTTGTTTACTGTTCTACTGTATATTATTAGTTTCACTCCTATTGCAGACTAACCTCTATTTAAAGATGAATGTTTGTGACCAAATCCATTTTATATCTGATTGATGTTACTTGATACAGTATCTGTACAGGACTCAAACCACACAAATGCAGTCGACAGAACTTCAGACACTGTGAAACTCAGGCTTTCATTACATTTCAAGAAATAAAAGTACAACCTTCATGAGTGAGCTGAATCTGTCCAAGTCAAAAAATACAAAGATCAGAATAATTGCCCAGCATATGACAAACAGCCTTGATGAGATGTCAAAACACTTGCCTTTCAGATAGAAACGATGTCTTTTATCTTTCTCCCCACATTAATCATTTTCTCTCACTCATGCCAGTTTTTCTTTCTTTTTCCATTCCTGAATGGTGGTTTCTTTTTATGGCCCCATTCACTGTGTGTGTATTATTGCTTTCTGTTGTAAGATATCTTTCATGCTTTTAAGATGTATTGAAAGCACTGTATTAGAAGAACGATAATCCGTTTCTGCCATTTACCCTGAGTTTTATGCTTATTTTACTTCTGTGCCCATAGAAAATGGTTGCCCTCGGTATTCATAAATGCTGAAAGAGAACATTTTATAAATTTTACTGACAAATAACATGCTTACCTAATAGGGTGATGGCATGCCCAGAGAAAGCTTACACAGGCATAGGAAGGACAGGAGCTGAACGAGACTCCACTATTCCATCTTTTTATATCAATCTAATCATGTTTCTGTTATGTGGTTTATTAAAAGGGTGCATCATCACAAGGTGCTTTAGACATCTACTGTACAATATCTAATACAAAAACAAAATGCTTCAGTAAAACAGGTCAATTATAAGAAATGCAGCAGTGAAGTAACTGGGATAGATTTGAAATAGTAAGTAGTAAAAGAAGACAGACTGATCAATTAAATTACACTTTACAATTATAAAACAGCGTTCAAAGTAACCATTAATTTTGCTTTCTGGGCTAAAGTTTTGAAGGCAGTAAATAGAATGTATGCCTATTACTACTTAATATATACACCTACTAGGCAAATGATTAGGATCATCTGCACACCAGCTAATGTCATTTTCTAATCAGACAATCATGTGGCAGCAGCCCAGTGCATAAAATCAGTCAGATACAAGTCAGGGTCTTCAGTTAATGATCACATCAAACACCAGGATGGGAGAAAAATGTGATCTCTGTGTGATTTTAACCTGTAGAATGATTGTTGAAAACTCGGACAACAGAGATTAACACAAGCGCATCTCAGAACATGCAGTATGTTGAACCTTGAAGCAGATGGGCTACAAAATGAGAAGACCACATCAGGGTCCACTCCTGTCAGCCAAGAACAGAAAGCTGAGACTGCAGTGGGCATAGACTGACCAACACTGAACAATTGAAAACTAGAAAAGTGTAACCTGATCTGGTAAATCTCGATTTCTGTTGAGGCACACAGATTTGGCATTAATTTGACATCCACAGCATGAATCTATGCACCCAACCTGCCTTGTGTCAACAACTGAGGCTGCTGGTGATGGTGGAATAGTGGGGGGAATATTTTATTGGCACAAATTAATACAAATCAATTATCCTTTGAATCCACTATCTAAGTATTGTTGCTGACCATGGCTGCAATTTAAGCAACTTCTATTAGCTATAGTACTTCCAGAGTGATAATCCACCATGTCACAAAGCAATAGTCATCTCAAACTGGTTTTATGAACATGAGAATGAGTTCTCTATTCTTTAGTGGCCTTCCTAGTCACCAGGGGCCTCATGTACAAACAGTACGTATGCACAAAAATGTTGCATATGCCCATTTCCTTGCATATTTTGAGATGTATAAAACTTAAACTTGGTGTAAAGCCACGCAAATTTTCACAGCATCCCCCTGCCTTGCGTCCGCATGTTTCTACTCAGTTTTGTAAACTGGCAGCACCCAGCATCAAAGCTGTGCTACTGTTTCTGTGTCATTTACCTTTCTCTTTCAGATTCACATTAATGATGCAGGATTTATCAAATACACCAAAATTATTTGCATGTCATTTACAAATTTAATTCACTCGATTGTAATCTTTCTGTAACAATATAATGATGCATGGAATGGAATCAACCATAGCTGCCTTAGCTTTGTTGCAAGACAACGCAAATGGAAGAATTATAAGAGAGTGCATATTTATGGATGATGATGATTGGCTTCTATGTTGATTTCAATTTCCAACAGCTATTCTCTTGACGCTGTGTGCAGAAACTAGTGCCAGCCTTACAAGGGCAGACTTTTTACCTGCCCCTTTGCAAGTTCTGTCCATGCTCGGGTTTTTAACCACAGGAGCTTTTTAATATGATCTTGCTAACCAATTGGGTATTTCACAATCATCACCGAGTCGTACCATGCCAGCTGTATACAATGGTATTATCCACTTGTTATCCAGATACAGTATATAAGATTTCCTTAAACTGTGGTTGAACTGCAAAACATCAAAACGCAATTTGCAGCAATGTACGGTTTTCCAAATGTAATCGGAGTGTTCAGCTGCATGTACATTTCTATTGCAAGGGCACTGGACAAGTTACATCAGCCAAGGATGAATCAACAAAAGAAAGAGCTAGCATTATATAACATATAGTTGGAGAACCTATAAAAACGGCAAAAGCCAAGCAGTTCTTTTAAAGATAGCAAGTCACCTCAAATAGCTATGTAAAGAGAAGAGAATCGGTCCATTGTGTTGCTTGGGGCCAATGCTACACTATAAAGGCGTCGTTAGAGAATTAATTTGCTTAGTTAAATAGTATGCATTTACACTCATTAATATTCATATGCTGCTCTTTAGTCCACAGAAAGTGTGTTGCATTATGCTGGCTTGTACCGTCCTACTTGCCTGTGCCTGAAGATATGAGGTATGATGAACCTGACGCTTACCCACCAAATGGTAAGCCAAATTGGACAGCATTACAGCTACGTTTGAATGTAATTAGCAGAATGTACAAAAAGGTTATCAGTGCAGCATTTATTTTTTAACCAATTAATTTAAATCGTGGTCAGTATCCCATAGTACAGCCCTTATATACCTTAGTTCATTGGCCACATCTCTTACAGCTTCCACTATTGGCTTTTGAGACTCCAGAACAGCATCTGTTAGCACACAGCTGGATGGTTGCCCATCCGATTTCCGACGTAGTGATGTGTGTGTGCAGCTAGCATCTAAAGATCCACATGGAGTCTTGTCATTGGCAAAGGGGGTCAGAGTTTATAGTATTGTCTGACACGGAATAAACAGACAGTGGGCTGTGACTCGCCTTTTCACATCTGAACTTGAACTTTATAGTGTCTCTGCCATGCTGTATCGCCCTTATACCACTGCTTAAGCCAACAAATAGTACATTTTTTCTTGCCTCCACTTCACATTCACTGAAATTCTTTTTTTTTTTGTGTATGCACATTTCTGTTTTTGTCTGTATGACATGTTTGAGTGTAAATTCTACACACAGCGATATACATGAGGCTGCAGACCTTAATCCAATAGACCTCCTTTGGGATGTGCTAGAATGAAAGATTCATAGCCTGAATGTGCATCTGAGAAATCTGCAGAAACTGCGTGACACAATCATGACAACATGGATCAGAAACTCAAATGAATGTGTACAACATCCTGTGGAATCAATGCCATGAGTACCTAGTATTGATATGGTACTCCTCATCCCAGTCTCTTCCCATTTTGGAGCACGTGTGTGCTGAAGGTCACAGTCAGATGAGGCCAAGAGGACATCATCATCTGCACAAGGCAGTAATGCTTCCCACTACTGGGCACAATCAAACATTCACCTGTACCTTGATATCCTTTCCTTGAAAATCATCAGCCAATGATGACGATTAGCACATCCAAGTCTGAAATCATGGTTCTCTCTCAGTAAAGAGTGGATTACTATCTAAAGTGTGAGGTGTGAACAACTGCCCTTAGGAGACAAGTTCAAGAATCTTAGGATTTTGTTCAAGAGTGATGGAAAAGGGGAATGTAAGATCAACAAGTCGATTGGAGCTGTGGTTCTTAGAGCCATGTACCAATCCATTGTCGTGGTGTGGTCATGAGCTGTGGTAGTGACTGAAGGAATAAAATTGCGAGTATAAGCGACAGAAATGAGGGTTCTTTGCAGGGTACCTGGGCTGACAATCCATTATAGGGTGAGAAGCTCAGCAATTTGGTAGAGCCTCAAAGTAGAGTTGCTGCTTCTTTGGATTGAGAATAGCTCAGTTGAGATTGTTTGTGCGTGTTGTAATGATATTCCCAGGTGTCTCACCCTAGAACTGCTCTAGTCATGTCCCACTGGGTGGAAGCCCTGGGACAAACTTAGGGGACATTGGAGATATAGTATTGCATAGTTTGGCTGGCTTGGAAATGCCTTGGAACTCCCCAGGCAGAATTTGAAACTGTAGCTGGAAACAGGGAATTCTAGGCTGACCTGTTTGGTCTTCTACACCAAGAAAAGGATTTCCAGAAAATGAGATGAGATGAGACAAGAACTCCTCCAGCTTTAAGAACATTAGAACAATCTAGACGAGAACAGACCATTCAGCCCAACAAAGCTCACTGGTTCTATCCACTTAATTCTTCTAAAATAACATCAAGTCAAGTTTTCGAAAGTCTTACTGTCTACCAGACTGCTTTGTTGCTTATTTCATGTGTTTATGGTTATCTGTGTAAAGAAACATTTCCTAATGTTTGTGTGAAATTTACCCTTAACAAGTTTCTGACTGTGCCCCTTGTGGTCTTGATGAACTAATTTTAAAGTAACAGTCTCAATCCACTGGACTAATTCCTTTCATAATTTTAAACACTTCAATCATGTCTCTTCTCAATCTTCTTTTGCTTAAACTGAAAAGGCTCAGCTCTTTTAATCTTTCCTCATAATTCATCCCCTGTAGCCCTGGAATCAACCTACTATGTCTTCTCTGGATGTTTTCCAGCTCAGCTATCTTCTTTTTGTATCCTGGGGACCAAACCCACACACTGGACTCCAGATGAAGCTTCACCAATGCGTTATAAAGCTTGAGTATAAACTCCATGGTCTTGCATTCTACACATCAAGGCGCTATATAACCTCACATTCTGTTAGCCTTCTTAATGCCTTCTGAACACTGTCTGCCATTTGATAGTGTGGAGTGCACTATGACTCCTAAATCTTTTTCATAAGGTGTATAGCAGAGAGATTATCTCCAAAGGTTCCTCTAAAGCCACACACAAAGGGCCAAAATGGGTTAAAAGTGCAAAAAAATAAAGACAAATTACAAGACTATTAATTATTATTATTATTAAAAATCGCTCTTCAGTAGAGAGTACTACTATAAACCCTTGGTTTTCAAGACAAAAGTGATACTTAGTTCTTTAAAAAAATGTTGGATAGAACTCCGGCCCTTTATAGAGTACACTGACGTTCCTTATGCCAGGACTGCCAGTTAACCTCACATCAGAATCTGTGAGATGTGAAATAAAAGTAGAGCACCTGGAGAAAACACCACAGACATGGAGAAAATGCTGACCTCACACAGAGAGTGAATCAAACCCAGGTCTCTGAAGATGTGAGATAGAAGCAGTGACCACCAAATTTTATAATAAAAATAAGATTTTTTGAACATGCTTAACCCATTTCAGGTTGGCAGGGGGTCACAGTTCTATCCCAGCATCACTGTATGTAACACATGAAATGGCATGCCAGTGCATCGTGGGCTCCCTTAACAAATGAACAGAAAAACACTTTTGTTATTTGCATTGAAAAAAAAACTTTCATTCAAACTCAGCATTCCCAATTTTTAATGTCACTTAACTGCCAGAATCCGCTGAGAATGTGCAGCTTCCCAACCTGGACCACTTTAGATTAAAAAATGATGGCAATGTCTCTAAAGATTTGAACTGGCATGTTAGGATGAAAAGATCAAAACTGTAGCCAAGGGCACAATTTAATATGACTTTATACTTTTTGTTATGCATAAAACCATCTGATGAAGCAAATGCTGTACTGGCGGCTGTGTCACACGGGCCTGATAGCATCATTTCTTTCCAATTCTGTAATGAATGCACTGCAGAGGTCTAAAGAAACACAGCTTGAGGGAAGCTTCATGGTGCGGCTACCAATGTCAGCATCAATTTTGCAAGAACAGCCACTGCCTTAGTAAATGTGCATTTTACAAATTAGAAATTTTCCTTCACATTCCCTCTGATTATTATTCTTTAGTAGTTTTACACTCCCTTCAGCAGCCAGGCTACCATTGCATTCAAGTAAACACAAAGTCAGTTTTTCCTTATGTTCCGTGACTTGATTCTTAAGATATTAAGCTCTTAGTTAAACTGGCAACAAAAATTGTTAAATGAGAGAAATCAGTGTTGCAGATACAGTACTGCATTTTGCATGTGCTTGCTCACCTCCTCTTTATGGAACTATTTTCACAATATTAATTCAGGATCTCTTATTACATTGCTGTAGTAATATTGTTGAGCAAAAATGACACAGCTCACTCCGATGAGGCTCACCAGCTGACCTACTTTTTTTATTGTTGTAGCAATGTTGCAGCTGCTAATGCCATCAATGTGAAGAATGATAACAGATAATTAACATGCTTTGATATTTCATGGGCATATCTGCCCATTCTGTGTCCATGCTAGAGATTCAATTTGGCACTGAAGGAATATCTAAATATTTGGTCAGAAATGGTGTGTATGACATATTTAGAAAGTTCAAAGTTTGTTTATATTTTATTGTTCTGACATTTTGTTCTCCTGAGTGCCACTAGTTTAAATATATGATGCCTACTTTCCACTGGTGGTAAACAAAATCCATTTTGATTACATATGCTTTTATATTAATTGCCATAGCTCCCAGAATGCTCCATAGCTCACTAATTAATGACATCATCATGAAATGTAAATATCATCCTTCAGTGGTCCTAGGGTATCTAAGTTTGATGGATAAACATTGTTTTATTCTGCTAAAAAAACTTTCATTTTTGCCCTTTGCGCTTATTAAATCTTTGCTATTTTCTTTAGACTTTGATGGGGTTCTTGTTTAGGTTTTGACATTCTATCATTTTTTCTAACGGTTTTGGCCTTTGACTGGTCCCTGAAAGAAGGAAATATCAAACCAAACCAGTCTTGTCTTCTTTTGAAATGTAATGTTGTTTGGTTGATGTTATAGAGTTACCCACAAAAACAGGCCTTGAAATTCCCTAAACTAGGACAGCACTCTCCTGTCTTGGAATCTAAAAGTAGGCCTCACAGCAGGCAGCCGAGCCCCACACACAAAGGGACAAAATGGGTTAAAAGTGCAGAAAAATAAAAATTACAAAATTATTCAAAATTGCTCTTCAGCACAGAGTACTACTATAAACCCCTGGTTTTCAAGACAAAAATGATACTTAGTTCTTTAAAGAAATGCTTAACCCAAAAATTACGTTTACACCGTGTGTTATGTACTGATAATGAGAGAATGTTTAATGTCATGTTTCAATGCAGAAAAGAGGTAGCAAAGTTCATGAATTTCAACCAATGCAGGCCAACAGCAAACACTATCAAAAACATCTATGATAAAATCTGACATTACTCAGGTTGTGTAATCCACATGCAAAGTCATCCAGTTGTGTGCTTACAACATCCCAATCACATATAGTTTTACTAAAACGATTAAATAAACAATTTCTGGAAAATTCACTGGTGAACAAACAAGGAATCTACACAGACACAAATGAATTGGGGCTTGGCTGCCTAGTGTGAGGCCATCACTATACACAACACGTGGGATAAAGAACATATACAGTAATAAAGATTTCATCTTTGGGTGGAGTATTCCTTTAATCTTTCAAGGTTTTATAAAAGAACAAAAATAGGAAAGGTAGGAAACACAATTAATCAAAAAATGTTATGCCTAAAGAGGAAACCTAAAGCAAACGAATATAGTCTGAAATAAAAAAAAAAAAAAAAAAGATTACAAAGCCAGAAGAAAAAAAAATTCAGAACCTAGAAAATCCAAACTCTACAACGCATAATGCAGTTCTGGATGAACTCGTTCTCTGCCTTGAATAAATCGGCAGAAGTCAGTCCACCAGCAGTATGTTAAGGTGGTCTTGGCCCTGATACTGTGTCTTTAGGGGACAGGGCATATAACTGAACATAAACACAACAACATAATATATACCTCATAAATAATCAATAAGCAAAATAATATTTAAGCCATAACAAATAACAGGATTGAATAAGTGTTCAATAATAATATATTCAATATAACGTACAATAAAAAATGTATTACAAAAAAAAAAGAAGTGAATTAATGAAAATTACATAAGCAGGCAGCAAAGCCCCAGCTAAACCATGTCAACTGCTAGCTCAGTCAGTCAGTTGATTGGTGTAAGTGGCCATCATTTATAGGAGAATCCTCCATTAAAGGTTTATATAAACACAGTGTATGATCTTTTTTTTTTTTTAGCAAAAGCCCCACAGCCACTTACAAATGATCACCTAGAGAAGCTACTGTACATATCTGAGTTGGACAGCAGTACAAAGCAACATTCTAAAGTGGAATGCTAGATGTTTAATGCTACAGTTCATCCCAAATCTCAGTGGTAAGTAACAGGCTAAAACAAGCAGGGTGGGGTCTGTGCTGCTGCAGACCCAGAAAGAGAACATAGGATAGATAGTTTAAGGAGTCCCAGTGTCCTTTGCGTAGAGGTGCGTCTTCAAGAGGCACATGAACAACAATAGACTGGAAGAGGTTTGGATTGCCATGGGAAACTTGTTTCAAGGAGTGGGTCATGCAGTGAGAGACACAGAACATTCTCGACTTGTCCAGCAAGAAGAGGCACCAGTAGCAGGCAGGCAAAGGAATTGACTACTCCAAGGAGTACATGGAGTGAAACGAAAGAGGTAGGAGCAGACATATACAGTGATCTATAGCATATGACAAGAGTTTTGAATTGGAACCTTACCAAAACTGTCAAATACTTGAGGAAGCAAATAAGAGGATTCCAGAATGTATCATTTAGATATCATTTAGGCATCATCTCACTGGTTGACTTAGAGGAAATGAGAACAGATACTGAAAAATCTCTCAGCAGAGAGTAAGGAGAGCCCAAGAGCCTCAATAAAACCTAAAGTGGTGTAGTTAATGAGGAAGGGTAAGATCTTGTGGATGTTGTGAAGAAAGACTTAATAATAATAGGTCACTAAAGAAATGTAGTCGGATTCATTTAAAAGTGTATACATTTTTCCAACTTGATCCAATGTATTTGGATGTTGTGGAGGAGGAGATCCTCGTCTGAATATTTTCTTTCAACATGTGGGGGCATTTTTAAATGTAAACCTGTGGCAACATGCTTAACAATTCCATTTTTATGGCTGACTGAAGTTTCCTCCTTAACACCATTTCCTTTAATGCCTGTGTGAGTGGATGAGCTTTTTTCTAATGTCATGCCTCTACTATGCTGCATTCATTAAAGAAATATAAAATTTGTGGACCTGGACAAAAGGCTACATATGTGATATTAGTTTATACCTGCTATCCTGGTGATAGTCATGGCTACATGCTAAGCTGGACGTGCCTGGCTGTCCAATCTTCAGCAACTTTTGGTATAAACCTCCTGGGGAGTTCCCAGACGTCCAAGACCAGTGTACAAATATAATGTTTCAAGCATATCCTGGGTCTATTCCTGTGTTTTCCACAGTGGAAAAACAACTTTATATCTTTGCCTTGGGAAGCAGCTGGGGAATCCAAACTAAATGCCCAAACAACCTAAACTTACTTCTCTGTATCGGTAGAAGCACCAGTTGTACTATATTGCCTTTCTGTATTGCTGAGCTCCTCACCCTATCACAAAGAATGCCCACAACAGTCATGCATAGCAACCTTATTTTAGGCGTCTGAGCATGTCATCTTGTGCTTTTAGTCACTATCCAGAGCTTGTGTCTGTCCTCCAGGGGACGATGAAGTTGTACACTGACCTGTAAACCAAAAGCTTTGTCCAAGGGTTTTACCACAAGTGTCAAATACTACATCTACAAAACCATCACTGAAATGGTTAAATCTTTAATCTTATCACTTCTGCTGTCACTTGTGACCAAAACCCACATAATTTGAACTCCTCCACTTGGAGTTCCTGCTCACAAATTACCAGTAGGGATCAATACAAAGATTGACAGTCAGGTAGAATGCCAGTCAAGTGACAAGCAAGAGTGAGTCAGGACAAAGCACACTAGACCTTGACAATGGAAACTGGCTTTTGGACATGCCAACATACTTTTACTTGTGTAAAGAAATGTGTTTCATTATGTGAAATTTAAAAAGAAACTTCTTCTTCTCCTCTGACCGATTTTTTACTCAGATCTCCTAAATATTGTAACAGGTAAGCCTTTGATGCAAAAGACACTGTAATTGCCCAGCCTCCAGACAAGCTTCTTAACCTTAGCTGGTAAGGTCACTTATGAATCGGTTGCACAATGCAAGGTAGGACATGAGCTGTAGTATTTGCTAAAGGTTAACATGCCCTTTGACTGGTGTATACTTGTAATAATAATATTAATTCCACAGACTATCAAAAATCTTTATCTTAGTCAATAAAGTTGCTTATGCGTCAATTGCATAGAGAATCCTATGAGCAGAAGGACTACAGATCAATGTTAAGTGAAGGATGCTAAGGGTGAACCCTGTCTTCATTACATTATTCTTTTCTGCACTAATCATATATTACATTCAACTTTCTTGGGAAAAATTAATACGTTTTAAAACATTGTTAGGACTTCCTGACCGTTAAGTCTTACCATAATTGTAAATGAATGATACTAAATTAAAATGTAATGAATGCCTAAAGGACTGGAAATAGTAAGTAACTGATTAAGGTAATGCAGCCAAGAAAAACCTAAAAGGAGCTTAATTAGGAAGAGGAAAATTAATTGAGGCTGCAAGAGCAGAAAATATGAATTATGTGTATTTTCATAATCATAATACTGGTCCAAATTCCTGATATACAGTGTCACGCATGTGCGCATAGGGGTCAGCGTAAGGGCTTTGGTGACTGTAATTCCCTGCCGCTCCAGGAGTTGCCGCTGTATCATCAGGCTTTTTCTCTTCCTCCCTCTGCAGACCAGAAGATTTACAGCAATAACACCACTGACATCACTTCAGGTGTATATCCACCTGGACCCGCCTCTATCTGCCTGATGGACTGAAGACCAAAAGATCCATCATCTTGAGGCAGTTCATTTGAGAACTCATGTCTGGAAAGACATTTCCACAATTATTGTGAGAATTAGAACACTCTAGACACAAACAGGCCATTCAGCCCAACAAAGCTCACCAGTCCTATCCACTTATTTCTTCTAAAATAACATCAAGTCGAGTTTTGAAAGTCCCTAACGTCTTACTGTCTACCACACTACTTGGTAGCTTATTCCAAGTGTCTGTCGTTCTTTGTGTAAGGAAAAATTTCCTAATGTTTGTGCTAAATTTACCCTTAAAAAGTTTCCAACTGTGTCCTCGTGTTCTTGATGAACTCATTTTAAAATAACAGTCTCGATCCACTGGACTAATTCCCTTCATGATTTTAAACACTTCAGTCAGGTTACCTCTTAATCTTCTTTTGCTTAAACTGTAAAGGCTCAGCTCTTTTAATCTTTCCTAATAATTCAACTCCGGTAGCCCTGGAATCAGCTTAGTTGCTCTTCTCTGGACATTTTCTAGTGCTGCTATGTCCTTTTTGTAGCCTGGAGACCAAAACTGCACACAAGACTCCAGATGAGGCCTCACCAGTGCATTATAAAGGTTGAGCAGAACCTCCTGTGACTTGTACTCCACACATCAAGGCGCTATATAACCTGACATTCTGTTAGCCTTCTTAATGGCTTCTGAACACTGTCGGGAAGTCAATAGCTTAGAGTCCACTATGACTCCTAAATCCTTCTCATAAGGTGAACTCTCGATTTTCCAACTGCCCATTGTGTATTCAAACCTAACATTTTTACTTACTATGTGTAATACTTTACATTTACTGACATTAAATTTCATCTGCCACAAATATGCCCAAGACTGTATGCTATCCAAGTCCTTCTGTAATGATATAACGGATTCCAAATTATCTGCTAATCCACCTATCTTGGTATCATCTCCAAACTTAACCAGCTTGTTACTTATATTCCCATCTAAATCATTTATATATATTAAAAAAAGCAGCGGCCCTAGCACTGACCCCTGTGGAACACCACTCTTAACATCGGCCAGTTCTGATGAGGTTCCTTGCACCATCACCCTCTGCTTCCTGTATCTGAGACAATTCTGCATCCATCTAAAGACATCACCCTGAACTCCCACTTCTTTTAATTTCATGCCCAACCTCTCATGTGGCACCTTATCAAATGCTTTCTGAAAGTCCACATAAATAATATCATAAGCTCCACTTTGATCATATCCTTTTATTGCCTCCTCATAGAATTCCAGCATGTTAGTAAAACACGACCTCCCTCTTCTGAACCCATGCTGACTGTTCAGAATAACTCCGGTCCTTGCTCAATCTTATCCTTAATAATTCCTTCCATTAATTTTCCTGTGATGCATATTAAGCTCACTGGCCTATAGTTGCTTGGATCTGCCCTGTCATTGTTTTTTTTTTTGTTTCATTTCAATTATATAGGGTTGCCAGGGTGGTGCCCTCATTTCTTTATTGTGGCCTATCTGTTCTTTTACAACAGTTATTAAAAAGTCACATGTTTTAGCTTCCTTCCTTGACATATATTTGTTGTGAGCACACTCAGGTATTCAAAACCTATTGTGAGAGCAAAAGGAACTAAAAGATGATAAGTACACAGGACCCCAAGTGGAATCAGATAGTTATGCAGTCAAAGTAAAGTCTAGTGCCAAATGAAAATGATGCCAAAGTCAGAAAACTGAAAAAAAACATCTCTGCTTGTTGTTGGAAACTTCTGAGAAATCGCAAAACTTTTTTGTCTTTATCAACCAAACAATAACTACGCATGTTAATACTGCCAAATTTATATGTTGTGGCTAGGAGAATGAATGGCAGGTAAATGAACAAATGAAAAGATGAGACACCAAATGTGTTGTTCCGTTTAATGAAAGCAGTGCAAACAAAAACCACACCGCTTGGCGTCAGTGTAAATAGCCTCAAATTATTCAGCTCTTTGGGGTCAATCACTGGAGCTCCGTTACACACGGGTCAGCAATGCAGCTCTTTTCTTCATTGACATTTTGAGAAGCCTATGACCATATTGTTTCTTTTTTAATGGGTAAAGTTTTACTGGAAAATGTCAATGGGTAGAACTTTCCAACTGGTTGTGGCCTAATATGTATAGTCTGAGAACCCATATCATGGCATCGCAATCGGACCAAATGTCTTTTTATAGCATGAGAACACACATAAATGGCAAGTCTGTCATTCAGTGTGGATAGTCACTTGACCTCGATTTCTAATAATTGCAAAGTTTATGCCCGGCTTTAAAATATAAGATGCAATGGAATTCCCTGAGCACCAATGTCACTTTTCACACATGTTAATTCAAATCATTTCTGGAATTCTCTTCCATAATGCTGATATTGTTCTGAGATTCTTCAGGTAAGGAAGACAGGAGTTTTGAGATAAGTTGGTTCTTCTCACTGATCATCACACCGGAGAGTGAAAACGTGTTGCATGTTGATTCAGACACGCAAGTAAGAATTTCAGTGTACTCTGTACATGTGACAATGAGGATTCTAATAAACCTAGAAATCAGTAATTGGGCTATTCAGATGGAAGGCACCTGCATTGGTTAAAGCCAATTTTGTTATATTCTTTGACTTTTATGTTTGATTTCTCTTGCCTGTTGTTGTGAGGAGATGCTTCTGACAACCCTTAGTTGAGCAAAGCAGACTTGGAAAAGAACAGCTTGAAGTTTTTCTGAGCTACTGAATATTTGCTTGCTTGTCTAGTAACAAATCAGAGGAGCTGCCTTCAAACATCTGCCAGTTTTCTGATACTTAAAATTCATGCCTTTAGTTGGGAGGTGACAACACAAGACTCTGTATACTAACGCTCATGAAAGATTTTTTTTTATATATATATAACTGACAAGAAAGTGTAGAGCATTTGTATTGTTGACTTGGCAAAAAAAATGCAGTACACAGTATGCTTGAGGGAAGCAACTCTTTCAGAATTAATTCCGCTGTGTTGGTGCAGCCCTGGTACAACTTCTGAATTTTATTCTACAGACGTCAATTCAATGGCCAGGCTATCTGAGCTTCTCTCAGTATTTGTAGGTGTTAGGTACTTTTGTGGGTAGTATAGTGGCACTGTGGTTAGTCCTCATGCTTCATGGATTTATTGTCTTGTTTTCAAATCCTGTCCCACATTGTTGTCTCTGTAGAGCCTGCACATTCTCCGTTGTTTCGCAGTGAGACTCCTCCTGCACCCTCAGGGACTTGTGTATAAAACTGATCAATGATACTAATTTGGCTCCATTTCAGTGTGCAGGACTGGTGTCCTGTCCAGGACGATTTCCTGCCAGAATGCTACCAGGATAGGTTTATGCTCCCCATGACGCTGATTTAGATTAAACAGACTTGAGAAAGTCATATTTACATTTTCAGCTGCTTGCAACTGAAAACGGGGTTGAAAATTAAATTCCCACTGCATTCTTGCTCATCTCCACTTTTAATTATCTCTTAGTGATTAACTAATCCATTTTCTGAACCTCCTTATTTTACAGGTTAATTGGGGCCTGAACATTGGGTATTGAGTAGGGGTCACCAGTACAACACAGGGGACAATCACTCATACTGGGCTAGTTCACATTCACTAATCAACCTAGCACACATCTTTGGGAAGTAAGAACAAACTGCACCTTCTGGAGACGAGTGTGAATGGGAGTGAATATGATGGTGGATCTCAGCAGGCAGCAGGGGATGCTACCTTCTCACTTTTGACATCTGTGTTTATTACCTATCCATCTGTTTTCAGGCCTTCACAGTTGTGTTGGGGGTTTATGCCAGCAACAATATGCAACAGCCCAGAAACGAAACCTGCATGTGATGCCAGTCCTTCAAAGAGCACTTTTCGACTGGCCCAGTCTAGACACACCAGAGCACATGGACAAAAACGAAAATCAACACCACGATAACATACTGACACCATGAAGACGCAGAGGCTGGGTACAGGATGTGAATACAGAACAATGGAGCTGTGGAGCAGTACTGCACCACCATACACCAACTTTAATTAATAGCATCCGACCTAAACTCTCTCAAGCTAATTCTTTGTGCCAAAATAGATGTACAAATTCATGTTTTGAGCCCACTTAAAGGATAATAGGCACACAGAGGTTACACCAACATCAAAAGGGCACTCGCCCTTAGACCCCATATGGACAGACTGATGTGCATTGTGATAAAGGCTTAAAAGTGTTTTATTTTAATTAATGCATTCAAATGTGAATGCCACAGTGGCATTGTGACTACTACCTAATGGAAATACAAAAATCTGCCTAGAATGGTCTGTCAAGTACTTCCATGTAAATTCCAATATAGTAATACAATGTTTGAACTATGCATTATTTCCAATCAGTAAAAATATTTATTATATACACAAAAAATTTTGAGGAAAATGAGGAGGAAATTGAATGAATTGAATTTGAACCTAAACACATTGGGTTAAATGAAGAAAACAATCTGCATAGACAAACAGATTGGTTCTGTGGGGCAGCTTAAGTCCTCTGTCCACGTCGACCTTTACAGATTTTTTGTGTTTGTGCTTCTGTTTCTTTGTCTTCATCATCCAGTGTTCTGGAAGGGCAGACAAACTGTTTGCTAACTTCACTTATACCTTTCTTTGAGTGTGAATAAATTATGAGCCTCAAAAACTACTCATGCAAAAATTTAGTAAATCCGTAGGTCTGATCCAATGTCTAAATGGAGCAGACTGCTAAAATCCTGTTTAAATGAAACAATTTTTAAGGCGGTTATTGCTGGACAGAGATCAGAATGTTTTCGAAGGATATGGGGATACGTACTGATATAAAACTGGACCAAAAAGAACAGGCCTGGAGCCTGAGATATATCATTCTGTTGGTGTTGTCATTAAGGGTGTGTATTCATCCTGGCCAATACCCCCTAGGTCTCCAGAGGGAGCCCTCCCTGCGACATGGAGATGCCCCGAATTCCAGCAGGGCATCATGGACTATATAGTTTTAGTACACAGCCCTGCTGGATAACGTCGGGGCCACCAGGAGACGCTGCAGGGAGGCTCAGAGATGTTTATTTTCCCTATAACCCGGAAGTACGTCTTAGGCACAGCGACAGAGGAAATGACGTACTTCCGGGATGAAAAAGAAGAGTTTTGATCTGACCCGGAAGTACAAGGAAGTCACATGAACTGAGGGTTCAGAAGCACTTCCGGGTCAAGGACTATAAGAGACTGTGAGATCCCAGATGGGCGAGATGAGTCGGGTGGCAGGGGACAATGCGTCTGGGAGAGTGGAGGATTGTTTGTGCATTGGATTATTGATTATTATATGAGTATTGTGGAGTGCTTTGTACACATATTTATTATAATAAAGTCAACTTTTGGACTTTTATCTGCTGTCTGGTCCGAGGGTTCAAGGGGACGACAGCGCCCCCCTATCTGTCACAAGGGTTAAAGTGTAGATTGATGAACAGTAATGTCAAATGAATTCATTTAAAGTTAAACCAACAACACAATAAAGTATGTAAAAAGTGAAAAAGTATTAATTCTTTCTAAATTCACTGTATACTTCTGTTTGTAAATGTTGAATCATTTAGTAGCCTACTGTTGTCATGTTGTTGTTGTTGTGTTCTGTGACTATTTTTCAAGCATGAATTAAGCTGAATTGATGCAGTAATTATACTTGAAATGTTTTACCTTTCTGTCCACAAAAAACCTTTCCACAATTCCTTTAAAGTTTTCCTTGACTACACAGCTTTAAAAAATGTTAAAGGAGAAAAGACAAATTGTGCTGGCAGGCAACAGAAGTGCAGAGCACAGCTGATGTGACGTTCTGTTTGTGTCGGTGTATTGGTCTTCTTTTGAATGACACATTTAATTAGTGTAAAGCAAGGCAGGTTGATCATTTAAAAAGATTTCCAAAACAGAAAGAACATGAAAATGGACATGAGTAATGGTCATTGAAAAGACTGGAGATTAAGCTTAACATAGATTTATTGGCTGCTAAGAAGATGTGATATCTCTGGCAACGTAAAGATCACGGGTATTGAAAGTCTATATAACTGGGCTTTTAATCCTGCTAGTTTATTTGAGACTGAAAGAAGAATTGAAAGGTAGGCAATGAACAAGGCTCAAAGAAGTAATTGAAAAAAGATGCCAAAGAGGACTGAAACACCGCTTTTTTTAAGTAATAGGTAATTCAATGTGATGATGGCAAGATTAACATTTTGGCACATTAAATCTTGAGGAAAACTGGGAGCTTGAATGAGATTGGAAGCTTCCATGGAATACACTAACCATTCTGATGGAATAAAATCAGAGGCACAGTATGGTCTCCTTCCCTTTTGATGAAATAAGATCTCTGAGGTTTAAGCCAAGTTTGAGAAGTTGTTCTGTGGACAGGTACTGGAGCTGGTGCTCATCTCAGTTTAAGGCACAGCTTGAGTCATAGTATAAGTATAATGCTGTGGAGCAACATAACAATGAAGAGCTTTGGAAAATTGTGTTTTATTTCTTTTAGCACAGTCAGCGAAATCTCCTTTATATTTCTGCATCATCATATAAAATGATAATGCATGGCTGCTTCCTTCCGTCATGTGCAGCTACTCTCTGTTCATCTTTTATCTGTGCATGCACATTTTACTCTTACTTCTGTCAGGAAGCCAAACAGAACACTTTCTTCTTCCATCACTGTTGTTCTCACTTCTTCGGCGTTCTTCTTGATCAATAGCTCCATAATTAAACACTGGCTTCAGTATTTGTAAAACGTTGATGGCCTATTACTACTGTACGAGCCATTTTCCTAGTTCTATAAAATGTATGAATATTTACTAGATGATAATGCATAAAATATGGGAGGTTCCTATAACCCCCGTGAATAGAATTGAGTTGGTATTTTCCTGTCATTTTCTAACAGTTTTGAGTAAACAATGTTCTCCAGTTAGTGTCTAGCCTTGCCTTGTGTAAGGTACAGAGGCATACGGTTTTTAACCGTGTTCTTGTTTGTGCTCGCGTTCGTGCTTGCGCACGTGACCATGCCTGGGCACATGTCTATGTGCCAACGGCCTACGGGCCTTTTGAGTGTGAAGTAACTCGTAAAATAAAAGATTTAAGTGTTGAACCGTATGTTTAAGGCATACAGAAGAAGAAATTAAGAACCTTTAAGTATAGAAATAACCAAAGCTTCTCAAGAAAAGCTAAATTTATTGAAGATACATTTTTTCCTTTTTTTTTTTGCCTTTATTCTATGTGTGTAACTATTTTTCTTTTTATTCTTGTGTGGATTAATTGCTTTTAACTTTCACTAAATATTTTAAAACGAACTTTTGGACTATGAGATTTCTTTGACACGTGTCTTACCTGTGCCTGACTTCGCCTTATACATCGGCGGCTACAACTACATTGTGTCAGAGATGGCTGGGGTGGCGACTCGGCTGGGACGCCCAGGAGGACCAGAGGAGGGCTTGCGCCTTCCCCAGACCATGTGGGGGTGACCACCCTTGCACCTTTGGGGGCCATGGGTACAGAGCTTTGAAGCTCCACCCTGTAGGTGCCCGTGGTCACCGCCAGGGGGCATCCCTATGCCTTTGGAGCCCTGGACCTCAGCACTTCCGCCACACCCGGAAGTGCTGGGGGTAAGAAGACTGGGGACACCCGGAGTGCTTCTGGGTACGCAGCCGGCACCTCCACCACACTGGGGAGTGCCGGTGGAAGATTGCCGGCAAGCACCTGGGCTATAAAAGGGGCCACCTCCCTTCGTATAATGGCTGGAGTCGGGTGAGGAGTGGACTAGAGCTGACGAAGAGAGAAGGAGGCGGTCTGAAGCAAGGCATTGGTGTTGTGGCCAGGACTTTGGGGACTTGTGGGGTTTGTGGTGCACTTTAGTGAGTTGTAAATATGGAGCACTTAAATAAACATGTTGTGGGTAACATGAACGTGTCCGGCTGTCTGTGTCCGGGCCAGCTTCCACAATTGTTACTGTCAATTTTGTGGCATATTCTTTGATAAAATGTATGTTTGTATTTATCATTTGCAATTATTATTATTATTATTTAGCTGATGTATTTATCAAAGGCAACTTAAAAGTAAGTTATAATAAATCTATAATACATACAAGAATGATTAGAAGGTGGAAGCATCAAAAACCAAGCAAGAGCGAGTAGAAGTACAACATCTACTACTACTACTACTACATAATTATACCTGCAACTAGACTAAGGCCAGATTTATACTTCACGCGAGATGATGCGTGCTCCTGCGGGTGCTACGCAAGCAGTGTACTGTTTATACTTGTGCAAATACTTTACGTAAATCTGGAAGATTTCAACAGGTGGCAGCGCAAGACATCATCACGGTGACAAAACGCTCAGCTTTGCTGAAACATCCATTAAATTCCTAAGACACGTTGCCACAATATCTCTAGAAAGGATGGATGTTTAATGATTACATCTGTCAATCCAGGGATTAGCCCATTACAGCAAGCATCGGGCGCGAGGCAGAAACAATCCCTGGACGGGGTATCAGCTCATCGCAAGGTGAATACAAGCACTAACATACACTAGCGTCATTTTAGCTTCACCAAATCCCCAAACCTTGTCTTTAGAAGGAAACTGGAGCACACTGTGGAAACCCACCAGGAAAACATGCAAACTCCTGGCAGGGAACACCAGGGGCCTCATGTATAAATGGCGCGTACGCACAGAAATGTTGCGTAAGAATGTTTCCATGTTCAAATCGTGATGTATGAAACCTAAACACGCACATTTCCACGGTATCTCATACCCTGTTGTATGCAAGTTCTCCGCTCGATTTTGCAGACTGGTGGCACCCAGCGTCAAAGCAGTGCTACTGTTCCTGTGTGGTTATCCTTTCTTTTCCTGACGCGGCTTTATAAATACACTGAAATTAACCTCATATTGTTTATTAGTTTAATGCTTCTGATTATAATTAACTAGTAACAATATAATGGTTCACAAAATGGTCAAATTATTCTAAATACCATAGCTGATTTAGCGTTGTTACTCTCACTGCACCTTCTTTTTCTTCTTTTAGCTGCTCCCGTTAGGGGTTGCCACAGTGGATCATCTTTTTCCATATTACTCTCACTGCACCACTCAGAGAAGCTGATCGGAAAGAGAATTATCGGTATATAGCATCAAGCACACGTTGCCTCAGCCATGCTTCCTATTTGAAATGCTTCTCACATGGCAAATGCTTTAAACCTTTCCTGTATGGACCTCACAGTTCAGAAAGAGTTTCATCCCAAGAGCTCTAAACGCACTCATTCAGTCCATCAAGTGCTCCTTGTAGAACTGTTTGTACTTATAAGTACAATTACCTCATTGTAAACTTGCACTACAGTTATAATATTGCACAACCTGACCCACTTTATAAAGCGTGTATTTACATATGATGATATAATTTTTAAGATGAAATGCAGCAAAATATGCTTATTATATTATACAGCTAAAACTTTTATTTCATTTAAATAATCTATATTGTTAATAATTAAAGGACACAGTGTTGCTACGCTAGCAAGGATCTGGCGCTTCGCTCACGGATTGTTCCTGCCCCGCACTGTATGCTTCACTGGGACTGGCGTGAAGGATAGAACAATTAAACATGTACTACGAAGATATTTCAATGTTCCTTGAAAGTTTTGAAGAATCGGCGTTATAAGCTCACAGATGGCCTAACGTCTATTACAGAGCTTATTGTGTGGCGTTACTTGGAGAAAGAAAAGGAAGGACAAGAATTGGAGGTTAGTACGTTTGAAAGAGACAGTGCTGCAGGGGCGGCCTTAGGCATGTGCAAATTGTGCACCTGCACAGGGCCGCCAAATCCCAGGGGCCACCATGCCAATATATATTGAATATAAAACAGGAAGAGAAAATAACGACACAGCTAAAAACGCAGCAGCAAATTTCGGCAAAAGTTAAACGCTAGTGTTATGAGCACGAGGAGGCTATGCAGTGTCCGCAATGGACGTGGCCATCCACCGTGCATAAGATACCATATTGACATTGGTGGGCGAAGGGGCCACCGATTCTTTCTCTGCCCAGGGCTGCCACGAGCCTAGAATTGCCCCTGAGTACTGCTGCAATAAATTATTTCATTGAAAGTGAACAATCACTGCGCCACCGTGTTCCCATGTTTAATAACGTGCTTTAACTCCTATCATCATGAAAATGATATCACGTATACATTTCAGTATTTTAGTTATTCAAAAAGCTGTAATATCATGAATGTAATGGATTCTGTGTACAGTCGGAGGAAGAGAGACGGTTTAAGAAGCAAGTAGTGATTCACACACATAGAGCACACAGAAGATCAAATACAAAACAAAGCATTTAATGTGTTACTTTAATTACGATGTGATTTGAGAAACTGGTTAATTAAACGATTTTAAGAAGAAGTTTATGATGTTCTACTTTAATGACAAAATAAACTACATGATTAAAGTGGAAATTTCAAGATTGAAGTTGCCATTTCATGCTTTTTCCACACTGTGTGCCTTTTTTTTCTTCTGCACCCTAATAAGCATTCATATGACACTCAGACGGTGGGCTACGACTTGCCTTTTTATGGCGACTTGATATCTGACAACTTTTTTATTTCGGGCAATGTGCGACTTTGTGAACTTGAGCTTTCGAGTTTCTCCGACACGCTATGTCACTCGATCAGCTTTTTTTTTTTTTAATACCACTGTTTAAACCAACAAATAGTACGTTTTTCCTTGCCTCCACTTGGAATTCGCTGAAATTCTTCCATTTTCCCTCTTGCTTTTCCCATTGTCTTTTCATAGAATGCTGAGCTTAAGGGCTATTTATATTGATTTGAATATTCAAAGAGGCATAATTCTGGGAGGAGTTGGGGCGGGACAGCAGGCGCGTGCACAAGCGTTACTTTTCACAATGACTGGGATTTATGTAGCAGGAGAACGCGGAAGTTGGCGATTGCACAGATTCCTGCATCTGGATTTTTCTGTGCGTAAGCGCATTTCGGCTTTTGTGCTTATGTCATGTTATAGTGCAAATTCTACACGCGGCATTATGCATGAGGCCCCAGGAACGTGATTCCCTGCAAGGCAGCAGCGCTACTGCTCGGCCACATGTGTAATTGTTAACACTATTCATTATTTAAATGAAGTAAATGATTTATCTGTAAAATGTAATATACATACTTTAATGTATTTCATCATGAAAGTGATATCAAGTATAAATCTAAGGATTCTAAATGTGCAGGGAACTGGAATATCATAAATGTAATACGTATTGTGTATTCTGTGGCAGGTGCTGCTTCCCGCCACTGTCAGTTCAGGAGGAGACCCCAGAAGCACATAATGATTAACAACTGACGTTTACAATGCTGTACTTTAATGACAAAACAAACTACAAGATTAAAGTGGAAATTTTGAGATAAAAGCTGAAATTTCCACTTTATTCACAAATTAGACTTTTTGACTTTTTTTTTCTCTGTGCTCAAATACACTGCCGTACATTCTGTTGCTGTTGTGAAGGTGCCAAACAAAACAAGACAGCACAGAAGATGGTATATGAGACTTTTAAAATGTATCGTGTTGTTACGTTGGGGAATATACGACACTTGAATATAAAAGCATCAGGAATGAATTTGCATGTCAGCATTTTGCTTCACCACATTGAACCATTCATCAAACATTGAAGCAGGCACATCAATCTTGGAGGAGAAACTAAGCAGTTCCAAGATATTTAATGAAAAGTTGCTTGCCGAAAAGGTGCCTAAACATGAGTACATTGAGTGCATTTCAAACAGACAAAAAGAGATCATTCCACAGATTTGGAGCAAGAATTGAGAAGCATTGTCCAGTCTTGACATCCAGCAGGAGGAGGGACAGTCAGCAGACAAGCAGAATGAAGACTTTTAGAAGGGACATATGGAGAGACCGAAGGCTGGGCAGAACCATTCAGAGAGCTGTTGTACAAGGCAGGAGTTTTGAACTGGATACTTGCAGCAACACAAAGGCAGTTAAGAGACTGAAGCAGAGGAGTAGTAGGAAAGAAATGAGGAAAAGGGAACAGCAGTCAAGCAGCTGCATTCTAGAGGAGCTGGAGAAGTCAGATAGCAGTTGATGGAAGAGTTGCAATAGTCCAGCTGAGAGAGAACCAGTTCCCTAACAAGGAAACCTCAGAGGATTATGAAGAAAGAAACAGTATAATTGGATCATTGAAGAAATACTGTATATTCAGTGAATGAAAGTGAGGAGTAGACTTATGGTGAAATGGTAACATTTTCAAGAGCAATGCTTAGAGACAAATCTGAGGAAGGATAATCAGAAAGAAAGTACAGGATGAATGGCTTTGAAAGGTTATGTTTAAGGTGAAGAGCATTCATCTATGATGAGATGGCTAGAGGTCTGGGCAGAAACTTGTGGGTTGTAGGGCTAAGTGAGAGGGAGAGCTTTACATCATCAGCACAGAGGTGGTAGGAGAAGCCATTATAAGAAATAACATTACCTAGAGAGCAATTGTAGAGAGAAAACAGAAGTGAACCCAACATCCAAGAACCCACCAATCATACTTAAAGTCTCATGATTGAATATGGTCCTACCAACTCTTAATAAAACCTGCTTCATTTTGATCTGAATCATATGTGATACATTAAGAAATGACTATTTTTCTGGCCTCTATTTCAACCCTAAGTAAACCTGTGATTTTGTGGCACATCAAAAATCTAGAAACTAGTGAATTTCTTGCAGACATTGTCAGTGGGAAGTTCATTTTACACTAGCAATAAATAGGGTTGACAGGCTTCGGGGAATTAAAGCAATGTAGATCCCAACATATTCTCTCCAGGGTCCAAGGAAAACTTTGATTGGAACAGACAGGAATCGACAGAAAAATCAGGAAAGACTGTTTTCAATGAGTCTGGCAAAATGTTTTAGAGAATAATGTAAAGAAATCAGAGATATAAACACTCTTAAAGGTAAATGAATAGTGAGGGCCTCCATCTACATAAAGTCCATGTCGGGGAACCTCTCGTCAGTAGCTTTAGATAGATATTTGCAAGAAGGTCAGGACATCACCAGTGGAAAGACCTTATCAGGACAGCTTCATGCACACCAGCAGTGGAAACCCAAGAATGTTCCACAGGATTGTTGCTTTTCCATTGACCTCAAACATTACCACTTTCTGGCTCCATGATCAACAAGTGTTGCTAGTCAAACATGGGCCTCTATTGGAAATCCCTGGATCACTTTCTTGTCCCTTACAGTACAATATGAAAATAGTGTGAAGTACAGTTTTAGAAAGTGGTAATAAAGCACAAGTCTGAGGACTGAAATGAAAAGGGCTTCTGAGTAAGACACAAAATAACGGAACATCGGTCAAAGCAAAACACAACTGAAACATCAGGAGGTCTAACTGTTGCACAACATCGTTGGGCACAATGAAGTATAGAAATTTAATGAGAAACTTCAGAGACCGAGATGCTTACTAGATAGCATGGCGATGGTGGTTTGTCTCAACAACAAAGATTGTTTACCTGGAAACAGCAGAAAAAAGGGGCTGGCATACTGGTAATTGCAGAAGCTGAAGAGGACAAATATTAACATACTGTACACCCAAGGATCTCCAGAGAGATGTGTACCATGAGAAACAGCAGGAGTCTCAAATTCAACCTTGCATTCACACGGAGACATCTCAGAGCAGCATTCATCAAGGCTTTTTAATAAACTATAGCACTGGGTAAAAATTTATAAAAACATTACGCAGTTTAGTCCAACCTGCTCCATCTGACTGACGATGATAGCAAACAGGCAAACTGAGTATAAGAATTCCTGATATGAAAGTCCTTCCACAAATGGACACCCAACTATACTAAATCAGCTGAAAAAACAGCAAACATGTCATGTTCAACCATATCTTGTTGGTTCAATATGGAACTATTCAGTTAAATCTTTGTTAGTTTTGGTTACCACACTGCAGTTCAAAATGCCTATGGTGGAGATTAAATGCAATGAACACTTCAACCCCTCATACAGTTTGATAACTCCAGGCCTCTCTAAAACATCATATCCTGTATTCTTTGGCTGACTAGAAGAGCTATAAATTCAAACATCACAGACTATCTAACAGTTTATAAAAGCAATTAAACGCTAATTGAAGTTTGGCGTCCTTCTCATGAGAGTGGCAACCTACTAAGAAGCTGGACAATGGTTAAGAAGGTAAAGAATGTAGAAGACCAAAATGATTCTGATGCCAGTGTTTACTGCAACAGCAAGAGAAATAAGCCAGCTTACACTGTGTGACATCAACGGACATGGCCGATCACCAAACTAATGAATCTAAGATACCAGAGATCTGTTTATTTTAGGGTTACCAGATGTGTTAAGTCTGTGTGTTATACTACTAAATATGATTTTTTCCACATGTGTGTTCACCTGGCGATGAGCTGGCACTCTGACTGAATTGTCCCTGCCTTGGTTCCAGCTTCCCTGATTCCCTGTTCCAGATGTGTTTAGAAATTTGATGGAAGTTAATTTAATTAATTTAATTTTGTGGAGGTTGAATTTCATTTTTATAATTGGTTACAGATCATAGTTTACCTAAAGCTGCCTGTACATGATTCTGATGATCTACTAGGAACCCATTTAATGACACTTTAAACTCAGCCTCACTTTTGTTCATTTTCTGGTATTTTCTTGCACTGGCAAGAATTCATTATCCTTCACTCAATATTCATGTTCTACTTATCAAAATAAAGGTTAGACATTTCTCTTTCTTAATTTTATAGGTGAAGAATTTGTTATGAAGCTGTCCAAAAAATTGGATTCTTTTTCTCTTTTTGTACTGTTCTTTAAAAAGTATCCATCACATAAATATGCAATACTGTAGACCCTTGGCTTTTCTGTCATTTTAAAGGAAAGACCTTATTCTGCTAAAAGTATATATCATTGATAAAGAAATTATAATATGTATTTAAGTTTAATACCAGTAGTTGCAAGATTCAAATAAATCTATACAAAAAAAAAGTTCTGAACTATAGAAAGTGGAATGTAGTGTCATTTCAACATGTTGAAACCCCCCTGTCATTAGAAGTTAACAGTCTGCCAGTCACATCATACACAATTGAATCAGGAGGTTCAAGAAAGCCAATTTGGGGCAATTGTTCCTGTGATACAGCAATTCAGCAAACTCCAAGGGAAGAAAGAAAATGTGGGATTGGGTATTCAATATGGAATTTAAATGGCAAAACACTTTATTTTAAATATAATAATGATGAAATAGTTGATTTTGTGCAGATTTTTTTTTTTAAATTTTGCATTATTGTTCAGTCCCACCGGTGGGTCCAAAACAATGAGACTGAGTTTAAATTTTTACATTCACACAGAACTTGTATTAAATGATCAGACATACTGTGTACTCTGTTTCCACAGAGTTGCTTGCAGTTCTACAGTAGAAAGAGTTATGTTGTATTGTAATTTGTGATTTGTGAATAAATAGGTTAGGTTAGGGTGGAGTGGTGGCTCTGAGGCTAAGGTTCTGCGCTGGTATCCCGAAGGTTGCTGGCTCAAATTCCCAACACTGCCAAAAGAGATCCTACTCTCCTGGGCCCTTGAGCAAGACCCTGAACCTTCAATTGCTCCAGGGGTGCTGTACAATGGCTAACCCTACACTCTGACCCCAAGGGGTATGAGAAAAACTAACAAATTCCTAATAAGAGAAATTGTATAAGGTGAAATAAAGAACAAAAAAAAAAAATAAAAATAAGAGAAATAGAGGCAGCCAGATGGCCTCATTAATCAAACACTGATAGAAATGTGTACATTTTTACTTCTGAATCATCTATCCATGATCATCACATGTCAGATTAACTACACTTGACATTTGAACTTGTGTGTTTGCATGTGGTCCATCATCAGAATTAAAGTAGCAGCTTATACAAAACAAGCAAAATTACCCAGAATGCTGGTTTTGCATTGTCAGATGTAAAAGGAAAGGAATTCAAATAAAAAAAGCTAGGAGAAACATCAAAAAAGAAGAAACTAAAGCATGCGCACTGCGAGCATCTTTTAAACATTGTAAAATTTCCCTTCTTGTGTTCTTCATTTCGAAATAAATATTAATAAATAAAATAATTAGAAATACCTCATTTAATAATGTGGCTTCATAGTTAAGGATTACAGTCTAATCTCCCTCCTGTCTAATTTTGTTTGGAGATTTCAGGTTGACAAAGGGCAGGGCTGCCCTTTGTCACCGATTCTGTTCATAACTTTTATGGACAGAATTTCTAGGCGCAGCCAGGATGTTGTCCTGTTTGCTTCATCAGGCCGTGATCTTCAGCTCTCTCTGGATCAGTTCGCAGCTGAGTGTGAAGCGGCTGGGATAAGAATCAGCACCTACAAATCCGAGAGCATGGTCCTCAGCCGGAAAAGGGTGGAGTGCCCTCTCAGGGTTGGGGGAGAGATCCTGCCCCAAGTGGAGGAGTTCAAGTATCTCGGGGTCTTGTTCACGAGTGAAGGAAGAATGGAGCGTGAGATCGACAGGCGGATAGGTGCGGCATCCGCAGTGATGCGGGCTCTGCATCGGTCTGTCGTGGTGAAAAAGGAGCTGAGCAGTAAGGCAAAGCTCTCAATTTACCAGTCGATCTACGCTCCTACCCTCACCTATGGTCATGAGCTATGGGTAGTGACCAAAAGAACGAGATCGCGAATACAAGTGGCTGAAATGAGTTTCCTCCGCAGGGTGTCTGGGCTTTCCCTTAAAGCTAGGGTGAGAAGCTCAGTCATCCGGGAGGGGCTCAGAGTAGAGCCGCTGCTCCTCCGCATTGAGAGGAGTCAGATGAGGTGGCTCGGGCATCTGATCAGGATGCCTCCTGATCGCCTCCCTGGTGAGGTGTTCCGGGCACGTCCAACCGGGAGGAGGCCCCGGGGAAGACCCAGGACACGCTGGAGGGACTATGTCTCCCGGCTGGCCTGGGAACGCCTTGGGATTCTCCAGGAAGAGCTGGAAGAAGTGGCCAGGGAGAGGGAAGTCTGGGCCTCTCTGCTTAAGCTGCTGCCCCCGCGACCCGACCTCGGATAAGCGGAAGAGGATGGATGGATGGATGGATGGATTTCAGGTTGTATGTGCTCTTCAAAAAGAAATACTAAATTGTTACTTGTTGATAAAAAATAAAACAACTCTCTATCCACTTTTCTGAAGGAGCTTTATTCAGTGCAAAGTCGCAGGAATCGAAACAAAGCCGAATACCCTCCACTGTGCCATCAAACTGCATGGGATTCATAGAGAAGAATTACAAGTCCCTCAATATACAACATTTTTTTCTGCCAGAATGAGTATTGTTCTTTATTTTTATTTATTTTATGTTCTGACTATCCTAAAAGTTGCAGTTGTTACTGTAACAGGAAGGCTGTGTATGCGGTGGATTCAGAAAATATTCAGACTCCTCAAGGTTTAGGTCCTGTCATTAAAAGTGGAGGCATTTAAACCAACGCATTGATTTCAATATTGTCCAGGTTTCTGGGTATCTTCAAGAAAGAGTTTGGAAAAACAAAAGTAATTTAGAGTTTTACCTTGGCTTGGCTTGAGCCATACATGTTAACCTGGTCCAACCATTTTCCACTTCCTTTATTCTGTCTCTTCTACAAAGCAACTCTGAGAATATGGAATATCAAGTCAGAGCTCAAGTACATTCAGCTAACTGTCATAAATGCCAACATAATGAACAAATAGGGTCACACAAAGACAAGTACACAATAAGAACCATTGCTTAACAACTTACTGGGTTGACTGATGAAAACTAAATGATAATGCTGATTAGAGGTTTTCCTGATGGTTCATGAAGCTCGGCATTGCTCTGGACAGAGGTCTGGGTACGGCAGTGACAAATGAATTATAGTAGGCTGAGAGACAGAAATGGACAAAAGTCTCTGGTCTTCCACAAGTAGACACATTTTGTGTTACCAAGATAACCCCGTGTGTGGCACACCTGGGTATATAACGCCTACAACTCACACCATGTGTCAGGACGAAACGCAAGTCATGAAATCCAATAAACCTTCTGTAGACTTTTGAAAACCAATTGTGGTGACACATAGACCAACACAAGGGGATAAAAACAATTCTAAGGCTTTAAATGTTACCAGGAGCAAAATGGAACCACCCAGGACTCTTCCTAAAATTGTGTGTCTGGCCAAACCGAGTAACTTGGCAATAAGTGCCTCGATCAGGAAGGTGACCAAGAACCCAAAGGTCACTCAAACTGAGTTTCAAAAGTCCTCTGCTGAGATCGGAGAACCAGTCGGAAGGATGACCATCTCAGCAGCACTCCGTGAATCAGGCGTTTATGGTAGAATTGCTGAACAGAATGCACTCTTGAGTAAAAGGCATATGACAACCTGCCTGGAGTTTGCCAAATGATATTTAAAGATTCTCTGGTCTGATAAGAAAAAACTTGAACTCTTTCAGCAGAGCTCCAAGCACTATACCTGACAAAGACCCATCACTGTTCATCAGCTGCCTAATACCATCCCATCAGCGGTGAAGCATGGTGGTGTCAGCATCATGCTATGGAGGTGCTTCTGAGCAGCAGGGACAGGGAGTCCAGTCAGAATTAAGGAAAGGACAAATGCAGCCAAATACTGAGAGTTCCTTGAAGAAAACCTGCTCCAGCATACACTCAACCACAGACTGAGGCAATGATTTAACTTTCAGCATGACAATGACCCAAAACATGTGGTCAAGACAACAGCTTTGGGACAAGAGTCTAACTGTTCTTGAGTAGCCCAGACAAAGCCCAGAATTAAAACCTAGAACATCTGTGGAGAGACCAGAAATTGGTTCTAATGGAGTTTGAGAGGATCGGCCAGGAAGAATGGAGTAAATTGCCCAAATCCCAGTGTGAAAAGCTTGTGTAGACTTATCTAAGCAGACCTGAAGTTGTAGTTGCTAGCAACGAGGCTTCTACAAAGTACTGAGTTAAGGGTCGGAATACTCATATGAATGAGAAATTTTACTTTGCGATTTTTAATAAATTTGCACATCTTTCTGAAAATACGTTTTCACTTTATCATTATGGATTTTTGAGTGCAGATTGATGGGCAAAGATGGCAAATAACTCCATTTAAAATTAATCTACAATGCAATAAAGTGGATCTGAATACTTTCTGAAGCTAGAGAGAACATTCCACTCAGCAATCACATTGGCAGGAGTGATGCATTTGAAGAAGATTCCGGACATGCTGGAGGGAATTCCTCTGGATTAACTAGAGACCACTGCCAAGGAAAGGACAGCCTGATCGCTCTCAATCGAACATAGTGCTTCCACAGCCATCGCCAGAAGTAGCAGGTGGAGTGAAGTACTTATCAAGAGACCCAGAAGGATAACTTTAGTGATTTTATTCTATTTATTCCTATTTTACATATAGGCTTTACGTGAAGGAAGTTATTACCATAAGTAGGTATATTACTGGACATGTCCCTTTTAGCCAGATAGATGAGGATCTGCAAGATGACTGCATTACTTTGGCCCTGTCAAATCAATTAAGAGTAATACAGCAGATATTTAATATAATTTCATGTAAAATTATGTAAAACTGATTTTTAATCAGTGTAGCCTAAGCTTTGCCCTAGTTTGAAATTTTAAATTTTGGAGCAGTGTCTCTCTGGATATTGACATGAGATGCTAATTCCGCTGATGCCAGAAGAGCTGTTTCATCTCCTGCCAACATCTGCACCTGTGCAATTCAAGTCCTTAAGGGACGAAGGCAGCTGAGTCACTGTTTAGATCAATAGTATTATATCAGACAAAGAAATATTTTTGAAAATATTATACCACCCAACATCTGTCCAGGAGTAAACCAAGAGCAAAATCAAAAGTCTGAACTGTTGCCAGTCTAGTTGAATTATGCTTAATGCATAGAAGGACAAGCAGGCGGTAATATAAAAAAATGAGAAGTGGAAAAGGGTGCAGAGTGTGACACTGTGACAGCACAATTTCACCGTGTTTAATTATACAATTGGCAGGTGCTGCTCCGAATCATGGTCGAGGTGAACCGCAGATGTGTCAGGAAGTCCATTGCTACCACGTTACCTACTGATCCATAATGAAGAGGAGTTCTGGTAAACAGCTAAAAGCACTTCAATTAGTGAGATGAAGCACTCATCTGAACAATTTACAAAACACAAATGAGACAGAGCATTTATAAAAAAGAAAAAAAGAGTGACGATGAAACAGGGTGGTCTTTGGCATCAAATCCAAATATGTGAGGATGTTTTAAAATCAAACACTCTTTACCTATTTCACTTGCTCTTTAAGTATAATTCATGATTTGTATATTCTCTTGTTCAAATATATTTAAATATTCTGTTACCATAAAAGTGTTTACAATGGCATAAGTTTCTAATTTGAATTAAAAAAAATCTGTTTAATGAAAATATGATCATAATTTGAACTCCGTTTAACAAGCTAAGGAAGAAAGATGTGTCTGTGAAGTCTGTATGTCCATTAAATCCAACTGATGTGTAAAGCCACTGCCTCTGCGGAGACCTCAGAGGGACCACTTTGAGATGTTAGCAGCAAAAATGGATGATAAATTAATAGGGTGGATTATGCCACTCTCTTTTTAAGCTGTGTGCAGCCCCAGTATACTTCTTAAGCATCATTTTTTCTTTGTTTTTTTTTTTCCTTTTTTTTAACTTGACATTGGATGTGCTTTCATGCCGTGGTTCTCCTGCGAATATTTCGTGATCAAAGAAGCCTGGCTTGCCGGTTCTCTGCTGCGTTTTGCTCAAGAATCGAGGCGTGAGTGCTATTAGAGATTCTTTGGTTTTATTGCTGTGCAGCTGTTAGATACTGTATGCAATTTATATTCAGTAACTAAAGTATTACAGACAGCACCGTGGCACAGGGACTAGCACTGCTGCCTCATAGATCCACTGTCATGGGTTCAAAGCCACACCTGTTTACTGTCTGTGTGGAATTTGAATATTCCTCCTATATTTGCATGGGTGTTGCTCAGTTTTCCCCAAAGGGGCAGGTCAGTTTAGATTAGATTAGATTAGATCAACCTTATTAATCCAATGGGGAAATTCAGGTGCATACAGCAGCGGAAACATAAAAAACAAGGATGCAGACTCACAGGACGGATAATACAGCCGATTAATCAGTCAACTGATTGCTTCAGGGTGCTTCCGCCAGGAGACCACACTGGCTACTGTGGACTGGTAGAACATTTCCAGAAGCTTGCTGCACACATCAAAAGACCTGGTCTTTTGCTCTGCTCTGGCCCTTCTTGCACAGCACCACTCTGTTGTCAGACCAGTCCAGTTTGTTGTTCATGTGAGCCCCCAGGTACTTGTAGCTCTGCACTCCTTTCACATCTTCCCCCGAATGAAGACTGGTCTCAGAGGCTCCCTGGCACACCTGAAGTCCACCACCAGTTCTTGTGTCTTGCTGATGTTGAGTTGAAGATTGTTGCCCCTACACCACAAGACAAAGTTCCCCTTAACCTTCCTGTACTCTGAATTGTCTCCATTATTAATGCAGCCTATGATGCAAAAGTCATCTAAAAATTTGGTGTGGTTCTGAAAGTTTCATTGACATTTTGAAATTGGCCTGTGACAAAAACAAAACAAAATTTCTGTATATAACACCCATACCAGTACACGCTAGAGCTGATTTTAAAATTCTTCTACTGATGTAGGATACCTTGCGTTCACTCACACTATTTTACTTAGCTGAACAGATTACACTCCATTATGTCCTTGTCACTTTCTTAATGTTGGTCTTTTGGTCATTCTCTCAGTTAAGAAGAAATCAATTGGCCGCAGAGCATTTGCCCACCATGCACCTCATCTTTGGAATGGCCTTCCATTATGTGTTAGAGAAGCACACTCAGCTGATATTTGTAAATGAAGAATAAAAATCTTCCTGTACTGCCTTCACTACAACCTGCAATAGAATTCAGTCAGACCTATCATCTTTGAAATGTTCCCTTATATGCTTAAATTCTTCTTATTTTGTATTACTTGCTGACATATCTTAACTTGGTGTTTTTAATGTTTTCTTTAAACTTTATTATTTACTATTCCTTCAATACAGATGTTGCTGTTTTATCAGACAGTCAGTCATATTCCAACCCAGTATATCCTAACACATGGTCACGGGGGTTTGCTGGAGCCAATCTCAGCCAGCACAGGGTATAAGGCAGGAAACAAACCTCGGGCAGGGTGCCAGCCCAACGCAGGGCATACACGAACACACAAAGCACACTCCGGGGACAATTTAGGATCGCCAATGCACCTAACCTGCATGTCTGGACTGTGGGAGGAAACTTGAGCACATGGAGGAAACTCACGTAGACATGGGGAGAACATGCAAACTCCATGGGGAGGACCCGGGAAGCGAATCCAGGTCTCCTTACCATTGAGCTACCATTGTGCCTCCATGCTGCCTTTGCTGTTTTATTTTAATTTCTATTTTTTATTGGCTTACTTTATATCTTTTTCCATATATTCCTTCTTATTTGTACAGTGTATTGGTACCAGGCTGCCTGGTAAATAAGGCACTATAAATAAAGCTGATTGATTGATTGGTACTGAAAGTGAAGACAGTGCCTATATTTGTCAAGCATCTTAGAATTACTCCTAGGAATTGCATTAAATGAGGAGAAATCCATTGTTAAAAAAAACTTTGGTTAGACTTTGCCAGAAGAAGACTGGGAAACTCTAAAGTCAGATGGAAACAGGTTCTCTGGCCTGATAAGATTTTTTGCTATCAGAGTATACACCACGTCTGAACACTGCATGTTATCAAAAACACCACATCCTCACCGTGAAGCATGGTAGTAGCAGCATCACGCAGCATCATGGGGATGCTTCTCCTCAGCAGGCCCTGGGAGGCTTGGGAATGTAAAATAAATGTCCTCAAGTTCTTAAGGCCTGTGTTAACCAACTTTGTGATGTCCTCTGTAGCCTGCTCTGTCTCTCAGTAAGGTTCCAGAAAGTGCTGTAGAAAACTTGCTGCATTGTTTCAGTTTCAAAAAGTCAGGCACCTCTTTCGTCAAGTCAAACTTTTCCTATCTTTCTTTTTAGTAATTCTTGTGTTTATTTGTTATAATATTCATGAGTGATAGTTCCTTTGTGGGTGGCACGGTGGCACAGTGGGTAGCGCTGCTGCCTTGCAGTTAGGAGACCTGGGTTTACTTCCCGGGTCCTCCCTGCGTGGAGTTTGCATGTTCTCCCCGTGTCTGCGTGGGTTTCCTCCGGGTACTCCGGTTTCCTCCCACAGTCCAAAAACATGCAGGTTAAGTGCATTGGCGATTGTAAATTGTCCCTAGTGTGTGCTTGGTGTGTGTGTGTGTGTGTGCCCTGCGGTGGGCTGGCACCCTGCCCAGGGTTTGTTTCCTGCCTTGCACCCTGTGTTGGCTGGGATTGGCTCCAGCAGACCCCCTTGACCCTGTAGTTAGAATATAACTGGATGGATGGATAGTTGCTTTGGTGCTAGTGATTGCAGTGCTACCCGCTTTGTACATCCCAGTTTATGTTCTTTAGGGTTTCTTACACACATAGATGTTGCAGATCTAAGGTACCCTTAGATCTACTATGCTCACCCTGTGACATCTCCCAAGTTTGCAGCTCCTTTAAGCTTGGGTCTGTGATGACAGCAGTATATCCTCATTTTGATTTAAAAATTATAAAAACAAATAACAAGCCAGAGTCCAGATCTTAACTTTATTAATTAATAATATTCACTAGTGACAAGTCAAGTAAAATGACACCTTTTTGGCTAACTAAATAAGATTACTATATGAAAGCTTTCGAGGCAACTCAGGCCTCTTCTTCAGGCAAGATGTAATACAGAAATTGGAGTTCCCTGTGTTTATTGTATATAGACACTAGGACAGCTACAACATTGGAAAACCTTTAAGTGAGACATCTTAAATGTAAAAAATGAATAGACCTCTTCAGGCTAAGATTCATTAAACAAGACTAAAAACAGAAAATGAATCAAAAAAGATAACGAGAGAGAGACATCTTCTGTAAAAAGACTCCTGCATGACGCGGCAGAATTACATTTTTTGTGGTTAATTCATGCATGTTATTAAACCACTTGCATAGTGCTAATCTGGACTAAAATCACAAAAAAGAATGAATTAAAAATGATTTTAATATAAAACTTACTTTCACTACTGTCCTGTCAGGCGCCTTTCACTCACGCTGATGACTCTCCGGAACTTGGCTTCTGATTCTGTTGTGGCTTTGGGTCTGCCGGACCTGTTCCTGTCAGGTTTCTCCAGTTTCCACATTCCTTTTCATGGTTTAGGAAACTGGACTCACTGACACCTTAGCTTTCTTTGCACTTTCACTAAAGGACAGACCTACACTGTTAAGGGTTATAAAGGCCTGTTCATTTTCCTTTAAGTAACCTTTTCTTGGCACTGTGATAGCTACATATACAGTATATTGTCCAAATGATGCGTCAGAATGTGTAGAAACAATTTGTTCTAACATTGCTTTTATATGGATGGAGGGTTTGTAAGTAATCTGCAAAAGTTGGGACACCTGTAGGAATTGTTTGCATCAATTTTCATGGCTTAATTAACTTCCATTGCTGCAGAAAAGCTGTAAGTTGTTAAACCACTAATTGTTCTCTGAAAAAAAAACATTTTGGTATAACTGAAAATCATATTATCTTTCAATTTTTGGTAACTTAACTTTTTTAACCTCTGGCAGTTTATCGCTTGCCTTTGTGCCATTTCAGTGTACTCACTTGTCTTAAATTTCTACAAAAACTCAAAAAATGGGGAGGTTCGAAAACTTTTGAGAGGTAGTGTGCATATTCACACACACATATACTGTATGACATGATTTGTCTTGATTTAAGACTTTACATTAACAAAAGTTAAAATTCCAAGAAGCATGTGGATGCTTTCGATATCCATGGCTGCATAAATCTAAAATTACATTATCAACACAAGTGTGTACTGTGTTAAAGTATATTTAGTTTTATTCCAAGTGAAATGGAAACGTCTGCGATGAAACGGAAAAAGCTGAAAATTGCCTTTCTGTTCCTTACTGCAACAAAATAAAATTGATTAGTTTTCTGTTAACTTTCTTGCCAGCCATTCATAGGTTCTGGATATATTTTCAGTTTTTTAAATCACCTGGCATCTTCTAAATAAATAATAATATAGAATAATAAAATCTAATCTGGTGCCACTCAATGATTTCTTCTTCCTGGAGTACATAAGGTGTCATTTTTTTTTATCCTGCCATGTGAATTGTTAGTCTTCTGTTGAGGCTCTATACAGCACATTTTCTTTTCCAGGGTTAGTGAAGATTACAATCCTGATATTCCGATGGCTGCGTTGGTGCTATCAGTCTCTATATTTTTTCTTTCACACGTCACCTGCGATTCATTTTACTGTATGCCTTGCAGTATAATCAGACTCTACCTTGATCTACATTCCAGCAGAGGAAATAAAGCTCTGAGATGTGCAGTTTTCAAAGAAAGCTACAAAGCCAGGTGCCATTTCACGAAATTAATAAGGAAAGTCTCAGAGGTTTCACATTAAACCTCCGGCAATCTTCTATGCGACTTCAGAAATCCTCAGAAACAAGTTGCAGCTGTGTTCTGTATGTGTGTCATACAACCGGCAAACCGAATGGAAAAAGAACATAAGCAGATGCTATAATCATTTAGGCCACAGTCTTCTTGTTAAAAAGAAATACCTCAAGATTGCCACTTTAACAATGGTGGCTTTAGACTGAAGATGTAATTCTTGTTCAGAAAGGAGAAACAATTTATTATTCTTCTTTTTAGCGATGCAAGAAATTAGAAAAAAGACCTTTATATATTTTTTCACTCAGTCCATCAAGTTCATTTACCTGGCACATAGCTAATTTCTTCCAATATCTCATCAAAGCATTTTTTAAAGTCACATGGGTCCCTCTTTCACATATGTTTATAGTTTATTTCAGATCACCTCAATCCTTTATGAGAAGAAATGTTTCTTGGTTTCCATCTTGAATGCATTTCCCCCTTAAGTTTCCCTGGTGTCAAATATGTGCTTTGCTGTCTCACTGAACAAATTCTTCTGGATTAACATTTCTGATATCTTGGTTTGTATTCTGTGGCAATCTTTTGCATTTTAAAGTCTTATAGATTAACACAGGATACGATTATGTGGGTCACAGCTCAGTGATATCTCCCAAATGGTCTTGTATATGTTGTTGGATTTTCTATATGGTAGGTTTCCTTTGTCTGCTTCCTAATAAGGCAGTGCTTCTCAATTATTTTCTGTCATGCCCCCCCTAGGAAGAAGAAAACATCTCGCCCCCCGCGCAACTATAAATAGTATCATTTGTTCATAAAATTGTTATAAGTACACCTCTGCTTAACACTGTATCATTATTAATGTATAAGAGAATAAAAAAAGAAAGAAATAGGGACCAATTTACAACAAAGAATAGCTTTATTAAATGTAACAGAAAAGATTTAAAGTGCATTCTAAATTAAAAAAAAATTTAAAAGAAAAATAAAAAAGCATGTTCCCCGAGGTCAAACGCGCCCCCCTTGACGGAGCCCCACTATTTGAGAAACACTGTAATAAGGTAAGTTATGGCAGATGTAAAATGCAGTAAACACATAACCTCAAAATGTCTGTCTTGCACTGACTTCCTTGTCTCTGACAACATAATATTTAAAACAATATTATATAAATGTCTAAACGTGGAAGTGTGTCTGTCTGTCTGTCCGGCCCGAAAGTGCAAGGCTACAGCATGAAGCTCAAAGAGCCGACAAGGCGGCCCCAAGTTACCGAATTGGAAGAAGAAAGAAGTACAAGGCTACAGCATGAAGCTGAAGGAGAAAGTGACTCCATCGCCAAACTGAAACTGCAGAGGAAAGCAAATAAGAGAGAAACTCGCTTAGCCGCTGATAGACAAAAGGGGGGCGAGCACGTCCGCAAAACGAAACCACCGACTCTGCATTTCAATTTTTTTATGCCAAGTTCAATAGTTTCTACGAGCCCAGGCTTTTTACAGCACTGACTTATACAGTTAGTCACTTAAAAATGTCTATGTGTTGAATTGTGCGTGTCTGTCTGGACCGGAAGTGAGAGGTGAAGGTGGGATAAGGGCTCCTCCTCCGAGGAAAACAGAAAACTCGCTTAGCCGCTAAGAACACAAGCGAGGCCAACACATCAGAAAAACAAAACCTCAGAAGAAAGACAAAGTCACTTAGCCGCTAACATCGGCAAAACAGTATCCCTTTTACTTTTCCTCTTCCCACTAATGCACAAGGGATAAGAGCATGTCGGCAAAACAAATCCTCCTAGGAGAGAGATGTCCAGAGTAGTTCCTTCCAATTACCTGACATCTCTACATTTCAGTTGTTTTTTTTTCTGATGATTTGAATAGTTTCTAGGACCCCAGGCCTTTTACAGCACACACTTACACAGCTTACACAGCTAGTATTATATAATAACAAAACCCTGAAAGCCAACCTCTGAAAAACGTAGTCATCTAGAAGACTCATTCAGCTTTGTGTTGTGTCCCCTTTCTGGTCAAAGCTTTCTTTTTAAGTTTTGTTTGAAGGTTTTTAGAGTTTCAGTATTCACATATGTTCACTCCAACTACCCTTTGTGGTATAGATATATTGTCAGTAGCTGCAGAGCCTAGCCACCTCATTATCTTAAAGATGTCGTCACACTACGCAACTTTGAGCTGGAGAGCAAGTCTTGTTCAAGTCAGCTGTAGTTGCTGGATCTCATTACCATGAGGATATTCATATTACACAACCAAGAATGACATGAGGTAATAAATTACATGGCCTCCTCACAATTTTCTAGCATTGTTTCAAATTTCCTATGATGCTGTAATGGGAACTAAAATTATGCTTAGGAATGAAGAGAAATGAACAGAATTAAGAACTGCATATAATGCAGTTTATTAATGTTCTTTTGCTGTTGCTGTGTATTTGTAGCATCTGGTATTTTGTGATAATTGTCTGTACAATGTCTATGAAGTTCTGATAATGAACTGCAGGTACGCTACACTCTAAGGGCTGGTTTATACTTCATGCGTCATGGCTGCCACGCGTTCCCAGCATTCATTTGACGCGTCCTCTGTGCAAGTCCTGTGCATGTTGCAATACCAGCAAAGAAATCGGGGGGTGCACTGTGTTCAAGTTAGAATTGTTTACTATCAACATGTGAGAGCAAGCTGCTTTGCAGACCCTACAGGATCAATATGCTTCGATGTTTGTTGAATAGTTTGATGAGGTGAAGCAAATCATCAAACTTAAATGCTGACATACAAATGCATTTGTGATGCTTTTCTTCATCTATTTCCCGCATGGACAATACAAGCGTCGCGTATTCCCCATCGTAATAATGCAATACATTTTTAAAGGCCTCACATACCATCTTCTATGCAGTCTTTTATTTTTTTGGCACCTTCGTAACAGCATCAGAATGTATTTGAGCTGCAGAGGAAAAAATAATTAGGGAATACAATGAAGAAAAAAAAGGTCTATTTTTTGATTAAAGTAAAAAAATTCAACTTTAATTTCATAGTTTATTTTGTCATTAAAGTAGAACATTGTAAAGGTCATCTTAAAAACTGACCCACTTGTTAATTGCTATGTGCTTCTGGGGCTTCCTCCTGTGCTGACAGCAGTGGCGGCAGGCAGTGATTGCTACACAGAAAACCAATAAATTTATGGTATTCCAGCTCTCTGCAAATTTACAGTGGTGTGAAAATCCTTAGATTTATACTTGAGTTTCACAATGAAATGTTTTGAAGCATGTATGTTACATTTTACAGATAAATCATTAATTTAAATAATTAATACTGTTAATAATTACACATATGAAGGCGGCACGGTGGCAGAGCGGTAGCGCTGCTGCCTCACATGGAGACATGTCCCTGGTGTTCCTTGACTGGAGTTTGCATGTTTTCCTGGTGGGTTTCCACAGTGTGTTCCAGTTTTCCTCCAAGGACATGCAGGTTTGGGGAGTTGGTGATGCTAAAATGACATTAGGGTATGTGTGTGCTTGTATTCACCTTGTGATGAGCTGATGCCCCATTCAGGAATCCTTTCTGCCTCGCGCCCAATGCTTGCTGGAAAGGACGCGTCCCTGGATTGATGGAGGTGATCATCAAACATCCTTCCTTTTCAGAGATATTGTGGCAAGGTGTCCTGGAAATTTAATGGATGTTTCAGGCAATTCACAACATAGTGAAGCCAAACGTTGTCTTCTCACCGTGAACATACCTTGTACTGCCACCTGGTGGATGCATCGTGCTGCATGAAGTATAAACCAGTTCTAACTCAGGAAGTTTTTCTGGAATTTTACCCTTGATGAGAACTTCTATGCATTACCACTTCTGGGTGTGCTATCTAAATGTGAGGTAACAAAAACACACTATGATATCTGCTGCTGACTGGTTACACAACAGCGCTTCACTATAAATTGCACCCCAGCTGTGTGCACAATTACAGCTTCATGTCTTCGTGGGTAAGCTTCGGCAAGCTTTGCACACCTGGATTTATGCAGCTTATACTATTCTTACTGGGAAACTCTGTTAGATTGAATGAGAAATGTCTGTAAGCTGTCATCTTCAGGTTCCTACACAGATGTTCTACAGAGTTTAAGTCTGGGCACTGACTGGGCCACTGAAGGAACCATCAGAGACTTGTTCTGAAGTCACTGCATCATGGTCTCGGCTGTTTGCGCCAGGTCATTGTCATGCTGAAAGTGAAGCACCAACCTAGTCTGAGGTTGAATGCACTTTTTAACTAGTTTCTGTATTTGGCTGCATTCACTCTCAGATTTCCTTAAACTCCTAAACTCTCAGATTTCCTTAAACTGTCACATGGCTTATACATAAGAGTGGGTTTCCTCCAGCCACTCTACCATAAATGCATGATTGATGGAATGCCACTGCAATGACTATCATCTTAGCAGAGGACTTCTGAAGCCCTGTTATGGTGACCATTAGATTCTTGGTCACCTCTCTGACAAAGACCCTTGTTGCCTGCTTAAGCAGATTGATTGAAAGGCCAACTCTAGGAGGAGTCCTGCTGGTTGTGGCCATTCTGCTCCTGGGAATGCTCAAACTTTTAGAAATGGGTTTAGTCCCTTGCCCCGATGCATGCCTCTCCACAATATGAACGTAGAGATCTACAGAGAGTTCCTTGGACTTCATGACCTGGTTTTTGTCCAGACATGCAGGGTGACTTGCGAGACCTCATATACACAGATGTGTGACTTTTTCAGTCTGCCACAGTTGAACTCCAATCATGTTCTCAACACATCTCAAAGGGAATGAAAACAAACAGGAGGTGTCTGTCCACAATTTGGAGGGTGTGAATACTTATATGAAGGAGAGATTTCAGTTTTTGATTTTTAGTAAATTTGGAAATCTTTCTGAAAACATGTTTTCATTTTGTCATTATGGGTTGTTGAGTGTAGACTGATGGGCAAAAATGGAAAAATGATCCATTTAAAATGAAATCTACAACACAATAAAGTGTGCAGACGCGGGTCTGAATACTTTTATTGAAAAGATAAAGGTTATTCTCACACTGATAAAAAGAGAGAAGAAGGTTAGAGACATGATGTTTCAGCTGTAATACAGTTGTATTTTTTGGTTTTCATATAAATTGGATGACAGATGAGGGCTGTCTAATGGCACCTACCGCAAGGCTGTAAAAAGCTTCTGTTATGAGCTCCCTAGAAGTAATGACTTTTAAAAACAGGGCTGCAGATTAATATAACCTACTCACTGGCACACCTTGCCTCTGCACTGCTCCACCGCCAAAAACTGCAGCAGCCATTCACATTTTCTAGTTGTTATTTTAGCTCTGTCTGCTCTACAAAGAACCAGCATGTCTGCTAAATGTCAATTACTTTTTTCTTCTTCATTGTGCAGCTCTTGTTCGATTGCTGAGCAGTTAACTATTCCTAAAAGTAACAGGTAGTGACTGTTCTGAGCTGTACAAATGACCTCCGTATACAGACATACCAGATGTTATTTATTTTGACCGTAAAAATACAGAAAGACCAACTAAGTGCATTCAAAGTGTTGAATCAATGAATATCAAGAGGAGTATTAATCAAAGTTTTAAAAATTAAAACTTGGTGATTAGGACAGTGGTACAGTACAGTGGTTAGTGCTCCTGTCCTGGGTTACTGATGGTCCAGAGTGGCGCCATGGACTTTCATCCATGTACATTGACCTTCCATTATTACCACAAATGTGTGTGTTAGGTTAAATATGGGACTGGCACTGTGAGTGTACCCATCCAGTGTTCTCTTGCTGTGCCCCTTGTACTGCCAGTATAGGTTCCTGCCTCATAAGTTAGATTTAGATTACGTGGGTTTAAATATATTCTGTTAGCATTATTTGCTGACTCCATTTAGGAACTAAAACTCTAACCAAAGCTAATAATAAAAAGCCCCTTCCACAAATGTTAGGCTTTGCACGCATAAAGTGCACTTTTGTCGATAAAGCTGGCAGTAAACAATAAGAAGAAAGTTCTGATTACAGAAGACTGCAAGAAATGTGCTAGGCAGGTCACACCTTTAATAAAGCATCTTTCTGCTGACTTACTTTGATGCTCTGTCTTTGCTTCGCTGATTTTTTAATCCTCTCATTTAGGTTTAAGCAGGTTGACGGAAAAGAAGTGAAAAGAAGTCCTGCCTTGCCTTTGTTATCTATTCACTTCCTAAATCCTCTTATCCATCATGAAGCAAAGATGCACAGTGAGATTTCGAAATAACATTTTGAGGTAAATAGGGTGCATGCAAATGTGAGATGTTAAATAATGACAAACAAAATGCTTTGCTCTTTAAATGTGCAGAAATTAGAGTACTGTATTATGAGGAGATACAAGAAAACAGCTTTGATGTTCGATTTATTACCATTCAAGTCTTATTCAGTCGGACATATAATACATACATCTGGAGCAGTGCCAGTCGAGGCCTGTTTGGAACCCTAGGCAAGATGGGTCAGCGCCCCTTGGTGTCTGTTGCAGGTAATCAGTCTAGTATTACTATTTGTGTGCCATTTATGAAGAGTGTGCAATGGACAGACCGGTTCGGGCTGTAATCACCATTCCGATTTTTTTAGTGGGAGCACACCAGGCCACTCTGGTTGTATGCCCATGTTGCCCATAGCTGAATCTATTACATACCTGGAGTCAACCATGAGAGAATTTTGCTTAAAAAAGGGTGGGGACAATTAAAAGGCTCACTGAGTGTCACATTCCTTATCTGATTTAAGACCTCATAAATGTGGCACTGAGCTGTGAAGAGTAATGGTGCTTTTGTTAGCCTCGCCCAACAGAGAATAAACTTCTGATTATCAAAACGTCTCCTAAAAAGACCTCAACTAAGCATATAAATGTGTATCGTTTGTGTGGAGTGCACAGTTCATGTGTTAAAAATAAAGAAAACCTTTCAGTAACATCAGATTTTACATTCAAAGCCATAAAAGGACTAGTAGTAAAATTGAGCGCTACAGTATGCGGTTGCAGGTGCTGTGTGTGCTCATTCAGTTATAACAATAGTGCAGGAGTCGATGGAAGGTTGAAAGGATTGGTAGCTATGATCGAGAAAATATAATTTGAAGAATGTACATTTAAGGTAAATGAAATGTTACAATCCTTCAGAAGGAGATGAAAAGATAGTTGATCATGGAAACCCAAAGGTTGCCTAATGACACCAGCAGAAGCACAGATTAGGTTGTCCAGCATCCTCCTTCATCTTGCACATTTAAACAAATACCTGAAGGAAGCTGACATTGCTATCCAATTGGAAATGCAAACATACTATGCTAAAATAGACACATCATTTTAACACGCTGTATATCCATAGACCACAATGCTTGTCTAAACTCTGCTTGCTGTTGTTATGCCATATAGTGATTTAACAGTCACAATAAAAGAAAGACATTACAGCAGACAGAAGCAACACGTGGAGCCAAGTAGCTGCAGTGGTCTACGTGTGTGTGTCTATCTGTCTCTTCTGTCGCTGCGCCCATTACAACATACAAATCTATCATTATCTTTTACTACTGAGCTCCTGAATTGATAATGCAGCTCTTGATTTTAACACAGCTTCTTAGGGCAGCTACAAGGCTACTAAAAGGGCAATACCACCTCTCACCTCCAAGCAGATGAGGGCGTTGTCAGCAATAACTTCTTCTTTTTTACCCCAAAGGTCAAAACCTCACAGGACTTCTACTATTATTTCTTCTGGCCACAAAACAAAAGTCCTTCACCTACCTCTCTCGACAGGCAATAAGAACCCAGCATCAGTCACAAGAAATGCAGAAATACATCAAAAAGGTTTCAGGCAGCCACCCATATTGTGCTCTGGCTGTAAAAGGATTGTTTTGAGGAGTTATATTCAGGTTTGAGTCCAAACCAGAACTGACTAGAGAATGAGAATATGGTAGCTTCAAAGCCCTGGGACAGGAAGTGATGTTCTCAGAACTGGAAGTGACATCATCATTGGTGCCAGAACCGGAAGTGAGGTCTGGGGGGGGGAGTGATGTCATCCATGGGCCCCCCAAAAAAATGGATCTGGAAGTGATGTCTTCAGTGGTGCCGGTACCGGAAGTGCTGTTTCAGTGGGGCAGGAACCTAACGGGATTTCCCGTGGATGGTCTGTAGAAGATTGAGAGAGAAAGTCACTGCAGCTCGCCACCCCCTGGTCTAGCTTGGTACTACTATTATTCAGACCCTTTAGCTGCATCCTAATCGTACATGTGTAACAATATATACAGTAATCCCTCCTCGATCGCGGGGGCTGCGTTCCAGACCCCCCCGCGATAGGTCAAAATCCGCGAAGTAGAAACCACATGTTTGTATAGTTATTTTTATATATTTTAAGCCCTTATAAACTCTCCCACACTGTTAACATTATTAGAGCCCTCTAGACATGAAATAACACCCTTTAGTCAAAAGTTTAAACTGTGCTCCATGACAAGACTGAGATGGCAGTTCTTTCTCACAATTAAAAGAATGCAAACATATCTTTTCTTCAAAGGAGCGCCGTCAGGAGCAGAGAATATCAGAGAGAGAGCGCGAGAGAAAAGCAAACAATCAAAAAATCAATACGTGCTTTTAAGTATGCAGAAGCACCGCGATAAAGCGGCATTTTGTAGAGGAGCATCCGTATTTTCTAGGCAAACAGCCCCTCTGCTCACACCCCCTCCATCAGGCAGAGAGAGTGAGAAAGATAGAGAGAAGCAAACAATCTCAAGCACCGCGCGGGAAGCATATCTTATATCATTGAGAAGTTTTATTTAATATGTAATACATGCTCTGATTGGGTAGCTTCTAAGCCATTTGTCAATAGCGTCCCTTGTATGAAATCAACTGGGCAAACAAACTGAGGAAGCATGTACCATAAATTAAAAGACCCATTGTCCACAGAAAGCCGCGAACCAGCGAAAAATCCGTGATATATATTTAGATGTGCTTACATTTAAAATCCGCGATAGAGTGAAGCCGCGAAAGTCGAAGCGCGATATAGCAAGGGAAAAGTGTCAGTCATTAAACCATTACTTAAAAAGTCAGACCTAGACCCACACATACTAAATAACTATAGGCCTATTTCAAATTTACCATTTCTCTCTAAAATACTAGAGAAAGTAGTCGCCAGTCAGCTTCAGTCACACCTTACGCATTACAATTTATTTGAGAAATTCCAGTCTGGCTTTCGCACTGGTCATAGTACAGAAACGGCACTAACACGGGTTGTAAATGACATTCTGATATCCTCTGATGAAGGAAATTCCACTGTAATTATGTTGTTGGACTTAAGTGCAGCGTTTGACACCATTGACCATTCTATTTTACTGCACAGGCTAGAAAACGATGTTGGGCTTACAGGCCCCGTGCTCGCTTGGTTCAATTCTTATTTATCAAATCGATTCCAGTATGTACAGAAATGTGCTGACAGTACTCCATCATTATACACAGAAGTTGAATATGGTGTCCCGCAGGGCTCAGTACTGGGACCTTTACTGTTTTCACTTTACATGCTTCCACTGGGATCTCTCATTAGGAAACATAATGTTAATTTTCACTCGTATGCAGATGACACCCAGTTATACCTTTCATTTAAATCAAATGAAGTTTCTCCGATGTTGTCTTTAATTAGTTGTGTTAGTGAATTAAAGGAATGGATGAATGAGAACTACTTGTCTTTACATACAGATAAAACAGAGATGTTAATTGTTGGAGGGAATGACGCTGATCACAGCAATATTTTGTCGTCATTTAACTCAGTTGGAATCCCAATTAATTTTACTGAATCAGCCCGCAATCTAGGAGTTATCTTTGACTCTAGCATGTCATTTAAAGCGCATATTACAAAGTCGTCCAAAACCTGTTTTTTCCATCTTAAAAATATTAGGAAATTAAGGCGCTTTCTAAATAAACAGGATTGTGAGAAATTAATTCATGCATTTATCTCTAGTAGGATTGACTACTGCAATGCGGTGTTCACTGGCTGTTCAAACTGTTCTCTATACAGCCTCTAGTTAATCCAAAATGCCGCTGCAAGAATTATTACAAGAACAAGAAAATATGAACACATAACCCCAGTTCTTAAATCTTTACACTGGCTCCCAGTTAAATTTAGGGCAGATTTCAAAATCCTCCTTTTAACATATAAAGCATTAAACGGCCAAGGTCCAGCTTACTTGTCTGAACTTATCATGACTTACAAACACTTCCTGTGTGATTTTGGGCTATACAAAAATAAACTGTAACTGTAACTGTAATTAGTGTACTGTATATATAGCATTTTCCTACCATTTGTTTTTCCTTTTAATTGCACAGGACATACATTTGTACCCCAAATCTGTTTCTGTGTCACATATGATTATCACTGCAAGCAGGAGTCTAATAAGGATGTCAGTGAACAATATAGCAAAGAGTATAGGTAGTCCTTGCCACGTGTACCACTGTCCATCTGTCTGTCTGCTTCCTAAGCCTCCTTTATCCATTATGTTGGTGTAGAGGGATGGAGCAAACAGTAGAACCAAACTCGGGGGGGCAGCCAGTCCTTCACATACTGAGCTAGCTGAGAGCCATCACCTAACACTAACCTGAGCACCTTTTGAAAAACGTCAGGAAACCAGAGTGCCTGGTTAAAAGCTTCGTGAGCAGGAACAAAATGTGTGCCCTAATTAGAGTCACTGAAGATTTGAGAAAGAAGAGACAACTCAAATCCTAAGGTGCCGTTTAAATGAAAATGAAAGCTGGTTTGTTTATGTGCCTGTGTGCCAGCTGGTTTGGCTGCAACAGCCTTAAAAAAATGAAGATTTGATCATGGAGAGTCAGTGTATTTAACGTGCACAGTGACAGGTGGAAATGACAAGTGAACAGGAGAAGAATCATTCCATCTGTTGATTTTAAGTCCTCTTCTCTAAATTAATAGTCATATAGCCGCCCTTTTATTACCAATCTTCCCCTGACACATCAGTAAATGCGTGTTTCTGTTATTAACAGCGCTAATCCTGTAATGAAACTTGCTAAATGCTGTTCCTCACAGAACCTAATCCATTATTATATGCAGGGTTATTCTGCTCTAATCTTGCAACACTTTGTCTGTTCTGTCAGCTGCAAAAGTCTGTGGTATTCTGAAAATGTAAGCTCTTTCTGGCACCATTAAGGATTTTGTACATATGCAGAATTCTGCCCAGATGCTCTTTAAAGGATCTTAAAAAATATTTTTAAAATATACAGGTGCTGGTCATAAAATTAGAATATCATGACAAAGTTGATTTATTTCAGTAATTCCATTCAAAAAGTGAAACTTGTATATTAGATTCATTCATTACACACAGACTGATGTATTTCAAATGTTTATTTCTTTTAATTTTGATGATTATAACTGACAACTAATGAAAGTCCCAAATTCAGTATCTCGGAAAATTAGAATATTGTGAAAAGGTTCAATATTGAAGACACCTGGTGCCACACTCTAATCAGCTAATTAACTCAAAACACCTGCAAAAGCCTTTAAATGGTCTCTCAGTCTAGTTCTGTAGGCTACACAATCATGGGGAAGACTGCTGACTTGACAGTTGTCCAAAAGACGACCATTGACACCTTGCACAAGGAGGGCAAGACACAAAAGGTCATTGCTAAAGAGGCTGGCTGTTCACAGAGCTCTGTGTCCAAGCACATTAATAGAGAGGCGAAGGGAAGGACAAGATGTGGTAGAAAAAGTGTACAAGCAATAGGGATAACCGCACCCTGGAGAGGATTGTGAAACAAAACCCATTCAAAACTGTGGGGGAGATTCACAAAGAGTGGACTGCAGCTGGAGTCAGTGCTTCAAGAACCACCACACACAGACGTATGCAAGACATGGGTTTCAACTGTCGCATTCCTTGTGTCAAGCCACTCTTGAACAAGAGACAGCGTCAGAAGCGCCTCGCCTGGGCTAAAGACAAAACTGCTGCTGAGTGGTCCAAAGTTATGTTCTCTGATGAAAGTAAATTTTGCATTTCCTTTGGAAATCAAGGTCCCAGAGTCTGGAGGAAAGAGGAGAGGCACAGAATCCACGTTGCTTCAGGTCCAGTGTAAAGTTTCCACAGTCAGTGATGGTTTGGGGTGCCATGTCATCTGCTGGTGTTGGTCCATTGTGATTTCTAAGGTCCAAGGTCAACGCAGCCATTTACCAGGAAGTTTTAGAGCACTTCATGCTTCCTGCTGCTGACAAACTTTGCAGATTTCATTTTCCAACAGGACCTGGCACAAACACACAGTGCCAAAGCTACCAGTACCTGGTTTAAGGACCATGGTATCCCTGTTCTTGATTGGCCAGCAAACTCCTGACCTTAACCCCATAGAAAATGTATGGGGCATTGTGAAGAGGAAGATGCAATTCGCCAGACCCAACAATTCAGAAGAGCTGAAGGCCACTATCAGAGCAACATGGGCTCTCATAACACCTGAGCAGTGCCACAGACTGATCGACTCCATGCCATGCCGCATTGCTGCAGTAATCCAGGCCAATGAAGCCCAAACTAAATATTGAGTGCTGTACATGCTCATACATTCAGTTGGCCAACATTTCTAAAAATCTTTTTTTTGCATTGGTCTTAATTGATATTCTAATTTTCCGAGATACTGAATTTGGGACTTTCATTAGTTGCCAGTTATAATCATCAAAATTAAAAGAAATAAACACTTGAAATACATCAGTCTGTGTGTAATGAATGAATCTAATATACAAGTTTCACTTTTTGAATTTAATTACTGAAATAAATCAACTTTGTCATGATATTCTAATTTTATAACCAGCACCTGTAGACGTATTCAATTTGGTGTAATTACTTAATATTTACAGTCTTCCCACTGACAGTTCTAAAGTACTGTTTAGACAAATGATAAAAGAATAAAGATAATAAAACATTACTAGTAGCTACAATGAACCGGTGCCTCATCTAGTGTCTACACTTCTGCTTGATGCTATTGAGATGGACCCAGCAAAGGTCACCACAACCCTGAACTGGATTGAGTGGCTAAATAGGTCCATTTTCAACAGCCCATTAATTTCATTACAGGGTTGTGATTAGATGGTAATGGTACTTTACTTGTAACATCACATGGAAAATGGGAGTGGTAACTAAGAGAGGCCCCACTTGCGCACACACAATCAAACTCACTTATATCAGATCATTTTAGAGTGGACAACTCAAGCATAATGTGCACATTTTAGTAATCTGGGACGAAAGTGTAGAGCCTAAGAATATATATGGACATTGTGGCGGGGCGTCCTTTCTATACATGATCCGGGGGAACAACTATGGGCAGCACGACATCTTCCCCGGAACGCTTGGTGGCAGCCCCCCTGGGTTGCGTTAGGGCCACAGGTGTGGAATTTCGTGACTTGGTCCTGTTGGGCTCCATGGCCACCACCAGGGGGAGCTGCATGGACTCCTGAGCCCATATGGGCAGTTTTTCAAACACCTGAAGCGCTTCCGGGTGGGCTATAAAGGGAGCCAGCAGATACTACTCTGAGAGCCAGAGTCGGGAGAAGAGAGACTAAGCTTGCCAGAGAGAAGTGGAGGAGATTAAGAAGAGAGATTTGATTTGTGTTTATTTGAGTTTGTGCTTGTGCTTAGTGTGGGACTGTGTCTTGTCTGTGGATACAGGGAAGACGTAGCCCACAGACAAAGAAAATAAAAGTTTATTTTTTTTTATAAGTGTGCCTCCTGTGTCTGTCTGTGTTGGGTCGGTATTGCCTTTTGTTACAACATACAGTGTATTGTAGTCAGAGAGAGACACACACAGTGTGACATATAAGACGTGTTAGGGATGCCAACATGGTACCCTATCAAATTACAAAAATGTATTTGACAAAATAGTACAAAAAGTGGAAGAAATGGATGAACCAGGGAATTCTCTGTTAAGAAATGTGTGCTCCTTCTCTGATGAAGCAGGATCTAAAATGAATGCCAGTATGTTCTTGTAATACGGGAAGGACCAGAGGGAGTGGGATTTCTAGTGACGTGGCAGAAGTGACTTCAAGGGTTGGCTGAATTTTCCACGTCCACCATAAAGGCAAACATGGAAAGACAATTACCAATTGTGTCACACTTTTACCCTTCCCCGTCATTCTTACTCACACACACACACACACACATGCTTGCACATACATATATATATGTGTATAGAGAGACCAGGCAGAGATGTAAACACAGGTCCTAGAGTTGTAAAGCAGCAGCAGCACAGGCCATACACCATTCACTTTGTATATAAAACATTTGAATATATTAGACACTATACAGTATGTAGGCTTTACTTGTTTTATATAGACATAATTGCAGTAAATGTTAAAGTATATTAAAGAAATACTTCACCCAAAATGACATTTGTTTTATGTTACTTACCCCATGTACACTGTAGTGATGGACGAGAAGAATTTTTAATCTCATGTTTTCATGCAGAATGGAGATAAAAAAAGTTTATGAGAGAACTTATAGGACCCAATAGTGATCAGTACTGTACAACAGAAAACAATGTGAAAAATGTCCTTGGAAAAAAGAAACGAAAAAAATCTCATGTTACTCATGTTACTTAGGTACTGTTTCGTATGCATGTTCTTTACTGAAACATTGTTCGTTTCTTACAGAATGATAATAAACAGGAAACGTAAAGCCTAAATTGAGTCACTTTGTGAAATGAAGACAGGACTCTTGACCAATGAATGAGAGTGAGAGGTGGATCTTCATTACTTATGTAGGATCCCCTTTGTTCTCATTAACATTTTGATTTCTCTTATATCAAATTCTCATGGACGCCTCTATCATGCTGCTTGCAGTTTCAACAGCTACCATCAATCACGTGATCAACCTCATGTCTCATGACTTCAAGGATCAATGGGTACAAGACATCAAGGCAGCATAAAGTAATGGGTATCACAGTTTTGAGATAAATGTCTACTCATGATTTTGCCTTTTAAATTTTCTTACATTTTTGACAAATATTTTTGAATGTTGTTTCGGCCCTGGTGCTTGCTCCAGCATTAATGACCCTCTGTCTTTTTGTGACTACTCTTTTGTCTAAAGCTGTTCATTTCTCAGTTTTTATTTTACTGTAATTTTAAGAACAAACCTGCTTTACCTTGTCAGAGTGTATATCTACAAGTCTAGGACTCGAACCTAGGATTCTGACCTCTGAGCCTCTGAGGTGACAATGATGAGGCACCAGCCTCCACTGACAGAATGATGGATAACAAAATTAGACTTATATAATATCATTATAGAGTTATAATGATATTCAAGATTCTGGATTGTTGAATAGATTTTCGTGGTGCCATCTAGTGTTTCTCAAAAGATTTAGGGTTTTGATTTTGACTGCTTTTTATTTTTCAACTTCAAAGTTGGTTATGGTTTTGGGCTTTAGTTTTCTGGTTTAGTCGCGCTTGCTGGGTTCTGACCTTAGTCTGTTTAAAGTTTCTGATTCTGCCTTTCTGTCTCTAGCCCTGCCTAAAACGATAATGCCTTCCCTTCACGGCAGTTCAGGCTTCCATTTTAGTTTACCTTACCTTACAATGCACCTTTTAATATTTTTTTGTTATTTTCCTTCAAATCATCTACTAGTGTCTGCTTTCTTCAGGACATTCTGCTCTTTTTTTCCCTCTCCTGCCAGAATAATTCTAGCAACAAAAGATACATGGTAGGAAGTAATCCAGAACGTCTTTACAGATGAAACCATTTTGAACATGATGAAAACATGCAAACTGCACACAGAAGGAGCCCAGTCGGTAACCCAAGTGCTGTGAGATAGTAAAGTGTCACTCCATTACTTGTAATATACACAAACATAAAATAAAGAACGATCAATTAACCTAGGCTTGAAAATGTAACACTTATTTAAAAAGAGCCTTTGAGGTTTAAATATGACTTTCATAGAATTCTCATTCTGTTGAATTTAAAAGTGTTCAGCATTAATAATGTAATTACCAGTTTCTGATTCATAAGAATTAATATCGCATAATTAGGTCATTCAAAGCTCCAGTATCCCTGGTGAACGAGGCTGAGGAGCACAAAGAAGACAGCACCTTTCAGATATCAACTGAATTATGCAATAATCAAACATTTTCTGGGATTTGTTTAAGACTCATTCCAGAAGATAATGTGCTTGTTTCTAGGTTACTCATTTCATAAAGAGATGACCTCAACTTTTGCACCACATGATGTGCTTTTATAAAAAATGTAATAAGTTAATCCATCCAACTTGCTTATCCAATTCATGTCCACAAGGCATTCATTCAGTTAGGCACACACCAAAGTATATCGTATATCCTCCCTGACTATTTCAATAATTACTTTAAAACCACAAGTGTAAAATTAGGAAAATCATCAAGGGTGCAGGATATTGGAACAATGAATAGCACGTTTGCATCATATACCTCATACTGTCATTGTGGAGTTGTATGTTTTCCCTGTATCTGATTTTTCTAAGTTCTCAGATATTACTTCTCATCTAAAACAGATGCAGGACTGTTGGGTTGGTTAATCCAAACTAGATATCAAAAACTTAGCTGCAAAACTTGAAGATGTTACCAAAACTACATTCAAAACTAAAAGATTCAAACCAAAACAGCACTCAGGAAAGTTTTCTCCCAAATCTTTCTTCAACAAAGTTAAATTCATTGTCGTGAACTAGGAGTCCTAAACATTTCCAATAATGTTCACTAGAGGGGGATATCACTGTCAAACCCTGGCTAGTAATAAGGGTGGTAATAATGTAAACTCTTTATAAAATAAAAGATTCATTCTTCACAAAATGGATAACTATCACAATGAAGATCCATGGAGCACAAAAGACAAAACAAGGAGTTGCCTCTAACACAAAAGGTAATCCAAAGCAAAGAAGTCTTGAGTCAGACATTCAAAGAATTATCAAAATAGGGAGCAGACAATTGAAAATCTAGAAATCCAATAAACCAAATGCCCACAAGTAAACTCACCACTACTAGGCTTGTTCAAAATAAACCACCAGGAACTGTGGGAGACCCTCTGGACTTATAGGATGGAGGACAGTTCCTGGCTGTGATTCGCAGGTAGCACTGCCTCTCTGGGGACCACCCAAAAAACACGTGGAACATAACACAAGGCAGCTTACATACATAAACAAAATTAAAAAACAAAGAATAATGCATATAACCAACAAAAGTAACAACATGACAATACAATATATTTTTGTATAATGCTCTTCACTGAGTGCAGGCACAAAGCACTGTGAACAACTGTGGGTTAAAATGCAGCTATAGATTATACTATTTACTAAATACATAACTGGTACTCATATAAATATAGATTTGTTAAAACACACAGAGGACAAGGTAGAAACAGATTAAAAATAAATGGAAACCAACAATATCTGTCCATTAATTAACTGATGAACTCAGCTACCACTGAGTTGGCCAGTTCATAATGGTGGAATTTAAAAACGTAGGTCCTGGAGACCTTGGCCAACTGGTTGCCTACACCTTCCGGAGTTTTATATAGTGGAGTGTGTGCTGGCTGTCAAATCTGATGAGAAAATCTTTATATCTGATGAATCCAATGCTCCTTTATCTGAGGTGTCTTTTACATATGGTGGAGAGTAGCCTGGCAATAGAGCAGCGGCATCAAGTGCCACATCCAGATACTGAGAAGAGACATTAACATAATCAACATAAATCAAAGAATCAAGAGACATACAATATAAATTTGAACCACAGTCAGGGGAAGAACCCAGGCTGGGATGTGGCATTTATGTAACTTGGAGGCAATGCTGTTATGGGTCACACAGCATTGTATCAACAACACACATGAAACATAACATGAAGGTGTCTCAAAAAAAATCAATCTTATGAAATGGTCGAGATAATGATGTCACTGTCATAACGGCTAAATGATAAAGGATTAATAAAAAAAATGGAATATTATCTTTGTGATCCTGATGCTTCAGTACTTCTGAGCTCTTGAGCAAGGTCTGTTTGTACTGCGCTTCCGTGAACCATCCTGAGAAGTTGAAGGAACCTTTCTGGAGATCAGAGCTCAGATCAATTTGAAGACCGGCATTTCTTGAATTGTTTTTTCCACAGTAGGAAATCTTCTTCCTTTCAGTCTGAGTTTTACTTTGCGGAACAAAAAGAAGTCAATGAGAGTGAGGTCTGCCAAATACATGGGGTGCAAAGAAACAACCACATTGTTTTTGGACAGTGGAGTGTGTGCTGGTGCGCTGCAATGGTGCAAAATCTAATTTTGGTTCTGCCATTTCTTCAGATGTTTTTCTCCTGATGCTTTCCAATAGACACCTCAACAATTCAATGCAATGGTACTGACTAACAGTCTGTCCACGGGAAACAAACTCTTCTGTGTTGAAAAACAGTGATCATCATTGTTTCTTGAAAATTTGCAATGGTGGATTGTGGAAATTAAACACCCAAGTTATGTACACAATTACAGAATAAACGGCAGTGCGCACTCTATTAATTCAGCATTATGCCAATTGGTAAACTGATTAACCACACTATAGACATACAACACCTAGTGGCACATTTAAGAACTACACCATACCGCAATGCTATTGACTGGTTCTGGGAATTTTGGGTCCCCTCTATTCTCTGTTGCCAGATACACTTGTTTGTGTTGAAACAGGCACTTTGGTTTGGACAGTAAAGATCTTGCACAGAAATATATTAAAAGTCCGCTCCCAGGATTCAGGTCACACTGGTAAACCCTCCCAATAGTACCCGTCCAAGGATATTCCACAAAGGAGTTGTTCTGTTACAACATTTTAAAACAGTTCATTGTATTAAGATTTGCAGTTTAGCTCCATCTAGTGGGTCCAGCTGGTATTGTACCTCCCTTCCCTTGCTTCCTGTCATGTGCAGTAATCAGGAAGGCTGCTGTCATGTGCTTGGAAACACACTAGTCACAGTCCTCTGTCATCTGTACTTGTCTTCATGCTTGTGATAGCATTGTTCGTATGTATTATTTTATTTTAATGTTATCCTTCCTTTTATATTTATTTGCAAAATGGAAATAACTACTTTAGTATTTTATTAAAAATATGTATATAATGGCACAGTAATATACATCTGGAGGATATGTTTGTTGTTAATATAAAGCCACTTAGCGCTTTGTATCTTTTTTCTCTGTTTTAGTTTCACCCTTTTAATTCCAATAAACCTGTGGATAAAGAAACAATCGTATATAGAGTTTTGTATAAGGAAAGGTGTTTATCTGCCTGCCCAAGCACGTAGACTGTGTGGAGGGCAGGACAGGAGTGGTAAAGTGCACCAATTGCACTGCAGAGTCAGAAGATGATATTCGTTTGAGTACCGAGTCCAATGTCTCTAAAAGACTGAATATTTGATTGGGCCATAAACACAAATAATAAAATATCCCACTTTGCAACTCAAAGTTGCATTGAGGAATGCCTTTAGTCTACAAGGAGCAAACATCGGATGTATGGAACTCATTCATGGAAAGGTTCAAGCTCCTTTCAAAATTATTTCATACACAGTTTTTGCAGTGACATTACAATAAATGGGCATAAAACCAGATAACCCCGAAGAGTATATGTGGTGCTGTTGCACAGCTATTGGTCTCTGTTTTCTTGGATCCATTTTGTTTCTCATCTTGTCGACTGGACTTGCATTTGCAAATTTCCTGTAGTGGGCTGCCTTTCCCATATTTTGGTGATGGCTACAATGTGTTTACTAAAAGATCTTATTTCTTTAAAGACAATTTCTAAAAATTGTACCAGGCATTGTGTTAATCTTCCACACACCCAGGGCTTGAAGGTCAGATAGCTCCTTTGGTTTAAAATCCATGAAGGACTGTTTACCCCACCAGCACTCCCATAATGTGACTGCCTCATAATTAATGTTACATGACAACAGGCACAGAGCGGAGCGACTGTGGGAAAATTTCAGGAATAAGGATGGATTAGTGGTGGATGCCCATCTAATCAGCAACATTTTCACCATATATAATATATTTTTGTTCCAGCAAAGATGTGTCAATAAGTAGAAACAGATTCCTTTTTTTAATCAATATATATATATATATATATATATATATATATATATATATATATATATATATATATATATATATATATATATATATAAAAATAGCAGTACTATAATTATTATTCGACAGATATTTCTAGAGTAATTACTTCATTCATTTGTAAATGTTGATCTATCCACTGATTACAGTGTTGTTCTTAAACCTTGTGCTGCCTTCTTTCCTTTCCTCTTCTTTCTTTTTGGTGTGGCTCATGCAGCTGCTTTAGGGGGCTAATCCCTCTTGAAAATCCTTTTCTAAGCCTGTTCCAAAGATAAAGGCCAGTGTTGCAATCAGTAGTTGCCTGCTGACTTGTGTACTGAGGATCATCCCCGTCTCATCTGAGATGTAAAGTGCATGTCAAATAGACTAATTAGGCAAGCCATTGTAAAACACCTTCAGACATCAAATGAGAGCAGACTGAAACACAAGAGCCAGGGGCGCTCAGTGGCAGCGGCTCAGGTATTACTTAGGCTGAAGTGCTACAATATGGATCAGGAAATCTATTGATTACACCAAGGTAAACGAATTAAAAAATTATATGAAATAAAACAATGATAATCTCTATGTAATAAAATAACATATGCTCTAACCATGTTAAACTGTGCATTAACTTAAATCTCTATTGTACTAATCAAGACAAGGATATACTCAATTTACTGAGATACTAATTATTCCAAATGCTTACTATTAAAAATGCTTGTTGTAGCTAAAATGATTATTTGGCAGTAAGCGTCTTTACAGGCATAATGGCATGCAAAGGTCTGGGTCGGCTCCACACTCCAAGGTTGTTAAACCAGGAAACGCTGATAATGTACCCCGAGGATTAGCCGTGACAAGCGTGGTCACACACAGTCAGCAAGGCGCTGGTGCAAGTGTCTAACGCTTTTATTTACAAAAACAAAACAAACTATCCCAAAGTGTAGTGCAGATCTCTTCAAATAATAAATAATGCATAAAATGATATGAAATGTTGAGGTTAAAATGTTCAATAAATCAGTCAGTCAGTCAGTCATTCAGTCAGTCAATTCCTAAACCATTTTGTCCTCAACAGGGTTGCGAGGTGTGCAGGAGCCTATCCTGGCTAGCAATCGGTGCAAGGCAGGAACAGACCCTGGAGAGAGCGCCAGTCCATTGCAGGGCAAACATACACACACACACACATGCTACAGCCAATTTAGTATCACCAATCCACCTAGCCTACATGTCTTTGGACTGTGGGAGGAAACAAGAGGACCCAGAGGAAACCCACGCAGACGCGGGGAGAACATGCAAAGTCCACACTGGGAGGACGCCAGTCTCCTTACTGTGAGGCAGCAATGCTACCACTGCAACACTGTGCTGCCCATGTTCAATAAATAATCAAGGTTAAAATACAGACAGAATCAGTGCCCTTTCTAAAAATTGACATCTCCTCAGCTTATCCTAATCAGGACCTTTCAGCAAGAGGAGACACCCGCCGACAGATGTAGCCATCCAATATCCCGATCCGGGTTCCCACCCTTGGCATCTGTGGAACACCACTCTGAACCTAGCTACTGTTGCCCTCACTCAGTCTTTGTCGCCTGCCTGGGGAGAAGCTGTACAATGGGGCCGCTCCTACTCCCCCTGCGTAGCTCACTTGTAGCACATCTTTTCTAGCTTTGAAATTGGATTGAATTAACCATCAAAATTAAAAACTCAAGTACAGGAGAATTCAAACCAGAGCAGACTAACTGGGTTCAAAGGCTCATTTCAGCATTTTGTTCAAAAATAAAACAGCAGGTTTTCAAACACAGCTGGAAAGTGATGCCTAACCTTTATATTACACAAAGTGGGATCAAATGATGCCAGCATCAACTTGTTGGGGATCATTTGCCAACCTCCTGTACCTTCCAGTGCTGCCAGGATCAGCTGCGATATCTGGCGTCAGTTGAACTAAGCTGGCAAAGTAATAACTGGATTGGCAAATGCTGTTTACAACTTGTTATCTTTGAATTGTTCAAACATGTCTTTAGTCAATGTGCAAAATGATGTAACAAAGCTAATTTGAAAATATAGAAAGAACCTTAAGCCTGTTTTACCTGTTTTACACAGACTTGGCATCGGCCTGTCGTGGTGAAAAAGGAGCTGAGCTGTAAGGCAAAGCTCTCAATTTACCAGTCGATCTACGTTCCTACCGTCACCAATGGTCATGAGCTATGGGTAGTGGCCGAAAGAATGAGATTGCGAATACAAGTGACTGAAATGTGTTTCCTCCGCAGGGTATCTGGGCTTTCCCTTAAAGATAAGGTGAGAAGCTCAGTCATTCGGGAGGGCTCAGAGTAGAACCACTGCTCCTCTGAATTGAGAGGAGTCAGATGAGGTGGCTCGGGCATGTGATCAGGATGCCTCCTGGACGCTTCCCTGGTGAGGTGTTCTGGGCATGTCTAACCGGGAGGAGGCCCCGAGGAAGACCCAGGACACAATGGAGGGACTATGTCTCCCAGCTGGCCTGGGAACGCCTCGGGATTCCCCCAGAAGAGCTAGAAAAAGTGGTTGCGAAGAGGGAAGTTTGGGTATCTCTGCTCAAGCTGCTGCCCCCGCGACCTGACCTTGGATAAGTGGAAGAGGAAGATGATTCAGGACAGGTGCAGAAAAAGACCAGGAAAATTTTAAAAAGGGACCAAATCTTAACACTGGGTTTATTAGTACCAAAGTAAACCCCCGCCCAAAGGGTTTTTTCCTGAGAATCCGTCAACAACAACAACAACATTTATTTATATAGCACATTTTCATACAAAAAGTAGCTCAAAGTGCTTTACATAATGAAGAAAAGAAAAATAAACGACAAAATAAGAAATTAAAGTAAGACAACATTAGTTAACATAGAAAAGGAGTAAGGTCTGATGGCCAGGGTAGATAGAAAAAACAAAAAAAAAACTCCAGACGGCTGGAGAAAAAAAATAAAATCTGCAGGGTTCCAGGCCACGGGACCGCCCAGTCCTCTCTGGGCATTCTACCTTACATAAATGAAATAATCCTCTTTGTAGTTAGGGTTCTCACGGAGTCACTTGATGTTGATGGTCATACAGACTTCTGGCTTTTAATCCATCCATCATTGTTGGAACATCACGGTGCTTTGAGTAGATGGTGGTGGCGTAAGCCACCACCGAAAGGACACCAGTAAAGGAAACAGAAGAGAGAGAAGGGGTTAGTACAGATTTTAGAGCCACCATGAATAGTTATTATAAGGAGTTGAATATACAGAGTATCAGGATTTTAATTACAGTAAAGTTATGAGAAGGCCATGTTAAAGTAATGTGTTTTCAGCAGTTTTTTAAAGTGCTCCACTGTATTAGCCTGGCGAATTCCTATTGGCAGGCTATTCCAGATTTTAGGTGTATAACAGCAGAAGGCCGCCTCACCACTTTTTCACCAGTTTTATTCTTGGAATTTCTGTGTGTGTGTGTGTGTGTTTGTCTCGCGCGCACCTGTGTGTGTGTGTCTCTCTTGCGTGCGCCTGTGTGTGTGTTTGTCTCGCGCACACCTGTGTGTGTGTGTCTCTCTTGCGTGCGCCTGTGTGTGTGTGTGTGTGTGTCTCTTGCGTGCGCCTGTATGTGTCTGTCTCACGCGCGCCTGTGTGTGTGTGTGTGTGTGTGTGTGTGTGTGTGTGTGTGTGTGTGTGTGTGTGTGTGTCTGTCTGTCTGTCTGTCTGTCTGTCTGTCTGTCTGTCTCGCGCGCGCCTGTGTGTGTGTCTCTCGCGCACGCACCTGTGAGTGTCTCTCTCCCTCTGCACAGGGAATGCACAGAAAGAGACTGAGCACGTGCTGTGTGGCCCCGCGCATGTGCACTTCACCAGAAGACACACACACGGACACCTGGACACACACAGGGGTTTTATTAAAGAGGATAAGCAGAATTTTAAAGTCCTTGTATTTATTAATAAATTATAATTTAAAAAAATTTCAACTGCCTCGTACACTTATCTTCTTTACAGCTCCTTCCATTCCTGGCATACTTAAAACGCTTTCCCTCTTACACGGTTCCTTAAACTCTGCTGACTCTGCAGTGATGAGATTGACTTCTGTAATGAAGCACTCATGGGCACTCATGAGGAGGAATAAGGAGTTTCTTCATTGATAGAGGATACCCTTCTCATATTGTGGGAAGGACCCTCCGTCAAGACAGGATTAGACCTCGCAACATCCACTCTAAAAGGGACCCCAATAATTATAACCTGTATCATGCTGTTCCTCCCATTCCATCTCTGCCACAGGCCATCAAACACAATTTCCCAATTTTGCAGACTGATTGTTTTTCCTAATGCTGCCTTCATCTCCTTCCTTTAACTACCTAACTTAGGCAAACTTTTCATTCACAGCTCACTTCACAGTGGACAGCCACATTCCACAGTGCACTGTGTCACTTGCAAATATGTCACCAACAATACCCTTGTATCTGGTCCTTCTGGTGAATTCACTGTTAAACAATGGGCCTCTTGCCAGTCTAAAAATCTTATTTACTGCCTTTTTTGTAGGAAGTGTCCAGCCATCTACAGGGAGATGGCTAGCAGATCACATTAGGGACCATGTCTGAGCCGTTAAGACCTCACAAAGCCGATTGTAGAACACTTCCCATCCCTTGATCACAATCACAATGATCTCTCTGTTTGTGCTCTTTCACGGAGTTTCAGAGACACTTTTCAAAGAAAAGCAGAAGAAGCTCAATCTGGGATCCCATATTTCTCTTCATGGCTGACTAACATTTCAATCTCTCCCTTCATCTTCTCAAATGGCAGCTTTTACCTACGTTTTCTCCTTTGCTCATCCCTGGCTTTACTCCCTTCTTCCCCTCCTATGAGTGTTACCTGCTTTTCCTTTTCATTTGCACACATGATGAAGGCTCTATAACCGCAAGGTTGTGTCCTTAACTTTTTTTTTCCTTTTCATTGTGGAAATAACCTTTAACCTTTTTTTCGTTTAAACTTAAACATAGCTAACTTTCTCCGGTCCCGTTCAGCCTATATACATCGGACTTCCAATACAACTCGGACTCCTGCCAGGTGCAAAAGTTTGCTGATAACACTGTTATCGTGGGCTGTATCAGGAGTGGGCAGGAGGAGGATTATAGGAACCTAATCAAGGACTTTGTTAAATGGTGCGACTCAAACCACTTACACCTGAACAGCAGAAAAAACAAGGAGCTGGTGGTGGATTTTAGGAGGACCAGGCCCCTCATGGACCCCGTGATCATCAGAGGTGACTGTGAGCAGAGGGTACAGACCTATAAATACCTGGAAGTGCAGCTGGATGATAAATTGGACTGGACTGCCAATACTGATGTTTTGTTAAAGAAAGGACAGAGCCGACTATACTTCCTTAGAAGGTTGGCATCTTTCAACATCTGCAATAAGATGCTGCAGATGTTCTATCAGACGGGTGTGGCGAGTGCCCTCTTCTACGCGGTGGTGTGCTGGGCAGGCAGCATAAAGAAGAAGGACGCCTCACGCCAGGACAAACTGGTGAGGAAGGCAGGTTCTATTGTAGGCACGGAGCTGGACAGTTTGACATCCGTGGCAGAGTGACAGGCGCTAAACAGTCTCCTGTCAAGCATTGAGAATCCACTGCATCCACTGAACAGGATCATCTCCAGACAGAGGAGCAGCTTCAGCGACAGACTGCTGTCACCGTCCTGCTCCACTGACAGACTGAGAAGATTGTTCCTCCCCTGCACTATGTGACTCTTCAATTCCACCCGGGGGGGTAAACGTTAACATTATACAAAGTTATTCTCTGTTATACCTGCAATTTTATTACTCTTTAATTTAATATTGTTTTTTATCAGTATGCTGCTGCTGGAGTATGTGAATTTCCCCTTGAGATAAATAACATATCTATCTATCTATCTATCTATCTATCTATCTATCTATCTATCTATCTATCATATAGTGCCTTTCTATCTATCTATCTATCTATCTATCTATCTATCTATCTATCTATCTATCTATCTATCTATCTATCTATCTATCTATCTATCTATCACTGTAATCTCAATGATTTGAAATGTATGTCTATATTTTACAGATCTAAAGCTGATGGAGCATGGGACCACCTACCTTTGTAGGAAAGTTAAAAATGAATTTTAACTTGCCCACCCAGGGACATCATCATCTTCTTATATAATACGCTACAGTGGCTGTCCGTTTGTCTGTCTAAGATTTTAAATCACCTGTAGCTCGCAAACCGGTTGAACTATTGACTTGAAATTTGCTATACATATACTACGTGATGTCTACTATCCACTTTCAGGGTGATGATTGACCTCCTAGGTTATTCCTATTTTTATTTTTATTTTACTGTAGAATCAACTCTCAGTAGCAGCCAGCAGAACGGCCATACGGCGCATGCGTACGGACATCATTCTCATCCTTAAAACCTTCGCTGTCACTTCCCCTACCTCATCATATCTTAAATTATTCTTGAGGCAGATTGAAGGCTTAAGTGCCACTTAAGTGAAAAATTAAAAAAAAACGTACTAAGTAGTTGCAACACAAACACTGACTTAATCAGTTTTAACGTGAAAAGATGCTGAAAAAAGAAGAGAAGAAGCGGGCCACTAGGGTGGAGAAAAGAAGATCTGCTCAGGAAGCAGCAAGCGGATCAACCTCTGAGCAAATGAATGGTAAATGTACAGAGAAAGAGGAGAAAACTAGGAATGCTCAAGTCAAGTGTATCCACTGCATGTTATTGTGCAGTGCGCTATTACTGGTATCATTATAATGTAGGAAGGGAAGAGAGATTTAACTTGGTTAATTAACTATCAGGTTGGCCTTTGGCAATGCCAGTAATTCATGAAATACTTTGGTAAGGGTCCTACTTTATTTACCTTACCTTTCTCTGTTGTAGGAGGTGGTCTTCAGCCACTAGACTTACAGTTTATCAAGGTAACTGAAGCACACTTATTATAAGAAACAGAATAATACAATTCACTGGTAAGCCACAAAGATTACAGAAATATGATAACGGTATATAAATGTTGATATATAAGACAGGACACAGACAGACTAGACAGAAAAACATTCAACACAGACAGCCTGGCTGTTTACTTACTATTTAAAGTTCTAATTTATCATGGCACAGATAAATGGTTTTACCATATGTCTTTAAAGGTGATGTCCAATGTTGTGTGGAGTCGTTGCTTTGTTGCTGCTCCGGGTTCAAGTGGAGGACTCTTCTTGTGTTCGAGTTCACTCTTTCTCTTTACTTCATGATTCTTTTTTTGTGGTGTTCTGTGATGCTGCTTTCTCAGCTCGCTTTCTGCCATGTCTTCTGCAACTTCATATGGAAACGCATTACTCTTTCTGGCATAAGAGTTTAGAAGCTGAAGTTCCCCTCTTGAAGTAATGGCTGCATCTTAGCACACTGGGCTCAAAGCCTTAGCTCGGCAGACTGGATCTCAGTGAGTAAAGATGGTCAGTTTCAGCATCCCAAAGGGAGAAGGAGCATCTCATCAGCTTTTAGTTTTATAGATTTTCAGTCATTATGGAAAGTGTGTTCAGGAGTAACCGTGGTGTAGAGCGCTCAAGGGAATTCCAAGTATTCACTCAAAAATCTCGTAAATCATTATACTCAGATGGAATTAGTATAACTAGTATATGAAGAAAGGTGGAACCTCTCATGGTTGGATCAATGTCACCTCCAGTTCCAGACTCAATTTCTTCTCCCTCTATATCTCTGTGGAGCTACTATTACTAACTCCATTCAATTACACAGAAATCCAGTGGTTCAACATTCCTGCAGAATAAAATATTAGCAAAGAAGACACATGATAATCATCTTTTCCAAACGTCCTTAACTTAAAACATTTTCGATACATGACATATTTCCAGTCACTGTCAGTATAACCGTCATAATAATAATACTTTAGAATCAGGGGAAAGTGGAAATAATAATTTAGTAGCAGGAGAAAGTGGAATGTTTTATAAATTCTTATATCTTAAAAAAATGTATAAGCTTTGATATGAACGATGCATTATATAAAAAAGGTCAGACAAGCTTCCTGCTCTCTAGATCTATTTTTATTTTAAGGTTGCACTAGAATTAAAGGCTTAGCAACTGCTAAGGCCCAGGAAATGTAGGGCAGGTGTAAAAAATAAATAAAAAAATCCTACTCACATACATGGAAGGAAATGCTAGGTGACATGAGAGTGCAGTTAAGGAAAGCAGCTCCTCTCCAGAGGGTTGAAGAATTACATTATGTGCCAGTTAGTCCACAACTTTCAGCTGTCCTAGGGCTTGCATTATGCCGGAGGTATGAAAACTTATGCAGAGGTGAAGCATTGTTTTGAAAAGTGGAAGGTAACTGCCTGCTTTAATCTGCATAAAGAAACATCAGATTTGCTGAGATGGACTCTTTACCTTTGCATACAACTCAACATAATATGGAAGCAGGGAAAGCAAAGGTGTTCTCATAATACAAATACAGAAGCATGCTGGGAAGTGATAGATGTTGCTGTTTGTGTAGCTTTTTTATATTTAATTTGAATCTATCAATATAACAATTAAAGGTCAAATATCCAGGCTTGACAAAGAGAGATTTTTAATTTTTACCTTTTAAATATAAAACTATAGAGCCACCTACTAACTCTACTGTGCACTCCCACCATTATGGCAAAAGGGATAATTCTTCAACATTTGATTTTCAAATATGGCTCCACTAGACAGTTCAAAAGTAAAAACAATCCCCAAGAAGTGGCAAGCTGTAGTGTACTGTCTCAGCTCTTGTCTCCTTTGAGCAATGAGGTTGCCATTAATTACATCTCACCATTAAACCAGCAGATTCTCTGAACAGATTCTCTGGTTTTAACATTAGTTAATTATTCACTTCTAACAGGTGTTTCTATCAATAACAATTTGAATTCAAGAAAGAAAAAATAAACACACAAGTATAAGTTCAGAATTGATGACTGGACTTGCTGTATTCAAATGTCAATGCCTTGAAATGAAAACCTGCAGTTCAACTGAGCAGATCTAGGTGGATATGGGGTGCTGTATGTTTTTTATACAAGTATATCATTTGTTATTTTTGTGTTTTTTGTTTATACTAGGGGGCTCTGCCAGTCCCTGGGCTAGCCACTTCGTCGATCTGCCGCTCACATATGGTGAAGTGGATGTACAATTTAAACAGACTGTTATTTTCATGGGAATTGTTACATATGCATAATAGAACTAACTATTTTACATTACAGTGAATAATTAACCATAGTAAAAAATAGTAAAACATAATAAATTGAAGGAAAATTATGTTTCATGTTGCATTAGAGGTATTCGTTGTGTTATATGTTTTCATTCTGTTTGGCTTTAAAATTAACACACAAATACTTTTTATTCTTACACTTTTACTGTAAAACCTCAGTAAAACAGTTTTTTGAATTAACTTTTTGTTAATATCGAGAGGGGGCACAGTCTCTAACATTCTCTTCTCCTTCTTTCCCTGCAGCACCAAGAAATCTCCCAGTGAGGGCACTTAGTCCTGCCCCTACTGATTTGCGCACCTTAACAAGCCCGGCTGCCCAGAAGGAGGCATCATATCCACAACAAGCAACCCACCAGGCAGAGCTTCAGTGAATAACCAGACCAGAGCTTTATTATTTGTAATTTTGCATGAGAGACTATTTGCTTTATTGCTTAAGTACATGATTTTTTGTGTCTTAGACTAAGCATTAAACATGACAAACCAGTTGGTGTCCCAACATTTCTGTTGTTGCTTCAACTTGTCATCCCTACACCTGGCCACATTATCTATCTATCTATCTATCTATCTATCTATCTATCTATCTATCTATCTATCTATCTATCTACCTATCTATCTATCATATAATGCCTTTCATGTCTATCTATCTATCTATCTATCTATCTATCTATCTATCTATCTATCTATCTATCTATCTATCTGTCTGTCTGTCTGTCTGTCTGTCTGTCTGTCTGTCTATCTATCTGACTATCTATCTGTCTGTCTGCCACCTGTTGTGTGGTGGAATGATCTGCTCCCTGTGAGCCCATTTGCCTGTTTGTTCCATTATGGTCTCCTGGCCCGGCATGAATCCTTCCTTTATCCTGGCCAGGATGCCTGCTCTTCCTCTCTGTCACTTACACAGGACACAGAAGTTCCTCAGGTGAGTCTGAAAGGTCGGTAAGGACTCCACCAGACAAATAACTACAGTGAAGAAATGTGCACAAAGAGAATGAGATGATCTGGCATTGAATGGAAATGTGAACATTTTCATTTTTGCCATTATACAGTAGGCCTAACTTTAACTATTTAAATGACCGTAAATCACAGGAATGCATTTGTAACAATGTCAAATGTAAATTACCAAGTCAGTTAAGGACAGCGCCATAAATCTTATGGCATATCACTCACAAGGGCATCCTAGGGCCAACTTTATTATTTGGCTCAAGCTGAGAATAATGGAAATTTTGTCACTGCCAATGCTTTGCCTAAAGCCACAGCACTGACCAAAATCCAGAGAGTAATCAAAGCTGAAGTGTTATTATTTAAAGTCACTGAACTCATCTAAGACAAGTTAAAGTGGTCTCTACTAGTGAATTGATCATGTTGATTGCACCATTTACAAGTATAAAGGACGACCAATCTCTCGGTACCTGCACACTCTGCAGTTTAGGAGTTAGGGCATTTGGGACATTAGGGCATAAACCACAAGACTGAATGTTCACATCCCAGCACTAACTTTCTATGTGATGTTGAACAAGCCACTTAACCTACTTGTGCTATACAGCTTCTCATATACACTCTTAAAAATGTGGATTCTTTAGTAACACTTTACTGGGTTTATGTGCTTCCTCAGAGGACCACTGCTTGTTAAAGAACCATTTAATTCTGGGCAGGGTTCTTTGCATATGAAGTTGGTTCTTTGGGCTCTAAAAGTTCCTAATATGTGGACAAAACAGAAATCTGCCACTGTTCAGTTGGCTACCGAACAGGATACTGAAAAATCAAGAAAACCTGAACTTTGCCTGTACTGTATGGAGCAAGAGACCTTTTAAAATCTGCTCATGGCTATTTTAAAAACCTGTCTAAATAAATAAATGCTCTTTCTGAAATGTTCATGTGGATTTTTTTTCTTTTGGGAACCAAAAATGATACCACTATGGTACCTTTATTTTTGAGTGTACTTTAGCACACATCTACACCAGTGATATTTCAGTTCTGATATTAATTGATAACATTTATTTTTATCTCATTCTAGTTTTCAGTAGAGTCAGCAATTTTTATTTAGTTCTGTTTTTAACATTTTAGTTTTTATTTTTTTTAGTTCTGGCCTTTGTTACATAATATTAATACAATTTTAATTTTTTTTTCTGCTGCAAGACCACAAACGCCGGCCTACATATATTTCAATGCAAGTTATGTTTCAGTCAACAAAATACACTCACAGTTCATAATGCCTTTGAACACAGCTTGACTATCAATGATCAAACAGATTAAATGGCCTAATGAGTATAGTCAGCAAGATCTAGTGTTTCAACCCAAGAAACCAGTCTGTGCAAGCACATTGCTGTTAAGCTTTAAACATGCACACATTTCGAGAGATTTGTTCACGTTGCAACGACGTCCATTGCACAGATACCCAAACAGTGAAAATATTCGCTTGAGTAACACCTATGATAGATGTGCACAGTAAAGGTCCTCAGCCACTGGCGCCAGCAGACTGTAAGTTGACGATTTCTGCTGCCAATACTGAAGTGTAGTCATGGTGCCAGAAAAGTGCTGGACTTCCACTAAGTACTGATCCAGCTGGTCCTGCACTGAAACTCTGAGACTCTTTTCTTCTTCTTGCACGTTACAGTTGCTTTTATTATCATCTGCACTGTAATTAAATTACAGTGAAACCTCGTTTATCACGGTTAATCCGTTCCAGGCTCTACCGTGATAAATGAATTTTTGCGAAGTAGGATTCTTTATTTATAAATCGAATATTTTTGCAGTTAGAGTATAGAAAACCTGTTTACGACCTTCTAAATACGTTTTTTAACATTATTAGAGCCCTCTAGACATGAAATAACACCCTTTAGTCACCATTACACTCGTATTACCCAATATATTAGACAAAATAAGAGAAAATAAGACATATTAGACGTTACAAATATCATATTACTAGGCACACTCGCCTTTTAAGGCGACCGACTTTTATCCTCAACTTTTGTGCGCTCCATGTGTACATCAGGCATGTAAGTGTAGGGAATGAGAACATCAAAGTGCCCATTCATAACATCTCCCGAAAACCTACGTTTTTTTATCCCCTCGAGTACCTGTCCAAGTCGTACAATGTCAGCCCGAATCTGTACTGCTAAAGACGGAGTTTCATGCACTAAATAAGCTATAGATGAGAATAAGCAAGCACCATCTCTCCTGATATTTACTACGCGGTGAGGCATTTGTACTCCATCAACATTAATTATTTCCAGAGACATAATTTTGTCTATTTTTCCAGCGCATCGCGCACAAAAGCAAGGGAACAATGACAGCACCAGAACTCTGCTCACATCATGTCACTTCGTACCTCAAGCCACAAGTAGTAAGTCTGTAATAAGCGGAATACCGCTACGCTTTGCACTCACGGGACGGAAGGACAATCCCGAACGCTTTTATCTAGTAGATTATTGTACTGTACATTTAATTGCACACAAACACACACAGTTCTTACACACAACCACTAGCCTATGAAGGCACGGCCTCAGTAGGATAGTCTTCAGGTGGTGCAGTATCTTCAGCAGGTACATCATTTTCTTCTTCCGCTGAAGGAGTACTAGGAGTAGGCAGTGGGTGTCTGGGTGCGCGGCTGAAGATCATCTTGATAGGCAGTTGCTGGCGCCATCTTTTCATATGCGTGAGGAGGCTTTTGTAGGGTATTGCCATCTTTAATCATATCCAAGAGTTTCACCTTCTCCTGGATAGTAGGCATCTTCCTCCGGCGTTTAGTTTTATTGTCAGAAGGTTAAGAAAAAGCAGCACGTTTAGGAGCCATCGTGGGGCTTAGATAAAAGTTCTCAGAAAGCACATGTGTAGTGACGTAAACGTGTATGAGAAAAAAATCGCGATAGAGTGAAGCCGTGAAAGTCAAAGCGTGATATACCGAGGGATCACTGTATTTCCACATGTTACTTTCTTGCTTTCTACCCGCAAACATCTGTGCAAAACTTGCCATCGTCAAGCACACATGCTTACTGCTTCAACCCGACGAACCAAAAATGCTATTGCTGTTTTTTTCATTTTTACTCAATTTTTGTTTTTGTTTTAGTTCGTTCACATATCACTAATTTTTATTTAGCTTTAATTTCTCTGTTTGCCTCACTTTCAGTTCTCGTTCTTGTAAAACGAAAAACAATATTTATAGTTCTAGTTCTTGTTTTCATCACGAAAACATAACTGATCTACACATACATACAAAGTGGGAGTCTGTGCTTTCATATACAGTGGTGTGAAAAACTATTTGCCCCCTTCCTGATTTCTTATTCTTTACCATGTTTGTCACACAAAATGTTTCTGATCATCAAACACATTTAACCATTAGTCAAATATAACACAAGTAAACACAAAATGCAGTTTTTAAATGATGGTTTTTATTATTTAGGAGAAAAAAAAATCCAAACCTACATAGCCCTGTGTGAAAAGTAATTGCCCCTTGTTAAAAATAACCTAACTGTGGTGTATCACACCTGAGTTCAATTTCCGTTGCCACCCCAAGGCCTGATTACTGCCACACCTGTTTCAATCAAGAAATCACTTAAATAGGAGCTGCCTGACACAGAGAAGTAGACCAAAAGCACCTCAAAAGCTAGACATCATGCCAAGATCCAAAGAAATTCAGGAACAAATGAGAACAGAAGTAATTGAGATCTATCAGTCTGGTAAAGGTTATAAAGCCATTTCTAAAGCTTTGGGACTCCAGCGAACCACAGTGAGAGCCATTATCCACAAATGGCAAAAACACGGAACAGTGGTGAACCTTCCCAGGAGTGGCCGGCCTACCAAAATTACCCCAAGAGTGCAGAGACGACTCATCCAAGAGGTCACAAAAGGCCCCAGGACAACGTCTAAAGAACTGCAGGCCTCACTTGCCTCAATTAAGGTCAGTGTTCACGACTCCACCATAAGAAAGAGACTGGGCAAAAACGGCCTGCATGGCAGATTTCCAAGACGCAAACCACTGTTAAGCAAAAGAACATTAGGGCTCGTCTCAATTGTGCTAAGAAACATCTCAATGATTGCCAAGACTTTTGGGAAAATACCTTGTGGACTGATGAGACAAAGTTGAACTTTTGGAAGGCAAATGTCCCGCTACATCTGGCGTAAAAGGAACACAGCATTTCAGAAAAAGAACATCATACCAACAGTAAAATATGGTGGTGGTAGTGTGATGGTCTGGGGTTGTTTGCTGCTTTAGGACCTGGAAGGCTTGCTGTGATAGATGGAACCATGAATTCTACGGTCTACCAAAAATCCTGAAGGAGAATGTCCGGCCATCTGTTCGTCAACTCAAGCTGAAGCGATCTTGGGTGCTGCAACAGGACAATGACCCAAAACACACCAGCAAATCCACCTCTGAATGGCTGAAGAAAAACAAAATGAAGACTTTGGAGTGGCCTAGTCAAAGTCCTGACCTGAATCCAATTGAGATGCTATGGCATGACCTTAAAAAGGCGGTTCGTGCTAGAAAACCCTCAAATAAAGCTGAATTACAACAATTCTGCAAAGATGAGTGGGCCAAAATTCTCCAGAGCTGTAAAAGACTCATTGCAAGTTATCACAAACGCTTGATTGCAGTTATTGCTGCTAAGGGTGGCCCAACCAGTTATTAGGTTCAGGGGGCAATTACTTTTTCACACAGGGCCATGTAGGTTTGGATTTTTTTCTCCCTAAATAATAAAAACCATCATTTAAAACTGCATTTTGTGTTTACTTGTGTTATATTTGACTAATGGTTAAATGTGTTTGATGATCAGAAACATTTTGTGTGACAAACATGCAAAAGAATAAGAAATCAGGAAGGGGGCAAATAGTTTTTCACACCACTGTACATTTATGGGTCTAGCTATGTGTCTATGCTATTTCCATCATCTTTACCATTTTTATAAGAACAATGCTAAAGATGTCTATGATACTGAACTTTCTCATACAGATGCTTCTTGAAAGTGTCCATGTGTGTTTGTGAAAGTGTCGTTTGCAACACATATGGATATAACGTGTGCACAAAACAATTTTCGTGTGGATGGCTTCTTGGAAGAGCGTTATCATCCACACTGATGTGTGCAGTAGTTCAGCTGCACATAAATAATAATTGGCATTGATTTTAAAAAGCAAAAGAACATCTTACCTTACATTACCCCAGCCCTATGCTTGTGCTTACTATGGAATGGTAATATATAAAGTAAAAGTTTGTTTTCTGTTTGGTACCATCTAAGGATGACATTTTTCTACAAACCATGACGGTTACTCTAAATTTCGTTGATTGTAAAACAGTGATATTGCTACATGAACTCTTTCACCAAGTAGTAAAAACTTGCAGAGAGTTGGATTCCCTGAAATAGTCAAACAAATGGAAGCCATAATTACTGGTTTCATCCTATGCCATGCTTTTGTGCCCACTCATTGACATGAGCTTCTGTGTATTTCTGCACTGCCATAATCTGTGAGAGATAAAGTGGGCTTTGATTTCTGTAGGCGTTTTTCCTTTGGGGATTACTTGTAGTCAATGATGAGAACTATCCAGAGGCAGAGATTTTTTCCATTTATCTCAGCTAAAGGAACCATTTTGAAGTGAAGAAAAATCATTCATTACCTTAGGGATCCTGTGCGATGGTAAAAGTGGCACAGGCTGGCTGCTCCACAGCTCAGAGCTTGTGGGCTTTGTGAGACATCTGGGCTTCCTACAAGAAGATCTCTCCATGTTTGCCTTAGGCAAATGCAGAGGCTTAGCTTCGCTATGTGAAACCATAAAAAGACATCAGCATCTGTGGAATTAAACTCTGCTTGCTTACTTGAAACATTCCTGAGATGTAACTCACCGTTCAACATAGATAACTACTGTCAGGGTCGCTTCAGCCTAACCTATTGAAGGAGCATCAGTCTGCTAGATTCTCTTTCTCCCTCCAGAATATGGACTAATGATAGCAGATCCAGCAGCAAAACAGATAATGGAACTGAGAAAGCTGTGCCCTCAAATTTCACAAAATCTCACATTGTCCTCCTTTGTGAGAAAAAAGGAGGAAAGCCATGCCTTGATTACAATTCTGACACATATAAGGCAATCACTTTTGAAGATTCCATCATGAGAGCAGCACAAAGATAACATGATCTTCAAAAAAACAGCATACTTTAAAACCACTGAAGTTTTCTTTAATCACTTGAATTGTCCGGAGTCTGTGTAGCTTTGTTGCCCTACAACTTTTGAACATCAGGGAGATGCATTGGTAAACATGCAGAGGTACAGTTTTGGATGAATATTGTATAGTCGTGGCCAAGAGTTTTGAGAATGATACAAGTATTGATATTCACAAAATTTGCTGCTTCAGTGCTTTTAGATCTTTTTGTTAGATGTTTCTGTGGTATACTGAAGTATAATTATAAGCATTTCATAAGTTTCAAAGGCTTTTATTGACAATTAGATAAAGTTTATGCAAAGAATCAAAATTTGCAGTGTTGGCCCTTCTTTATCAATTTGCCCAGGCATGCTGTCAATCAACTTCTGGGCCAAATCCTGACTGATGGCTGCCCATTCTTACATAACCAATGCTTGGAGTTTGTCAGATTTTTTGGGTTTTTGTTTGTCAACCCACCTCTAAAGAATTGACCACACTTTCTTAATGGGATTAAGGTCTAGAGAGTTTCCTGGCCATGGACCCAAAATTTCAATGTTTTTTTTCCCCCGAGCCACTTAGTTATCACTTTTTCCTTATGGCACAGTGCTCCATTATGCCGGAAAAGGCATTGTGTGTCACCAAACTGTTCCTGAATGGTTGGGAGAAGTTGCTCTTGGAAAATGTTTCGGTTCCATTCTTTATTCATGGCTGTGTTCTTAGGCAAAATTGTGAGTGAGCCCACTCCCTTGGCTGAGAAGCAACCCCACACATGCGTGGTCTTAGGTTACTTTACTGTTGACATGACACAGGACTGATGGTAGCCCTCACCTTTTCTTTTTAATCGGATGCTCCAAACAATTGGAAAGGGGATTCGTCAGAGAAAAAGACTTTACCTCAGCAGTCCAATCCCTGAACCTTTTGGAGAATCTCAGTCTGTCCCTGATGTTTTTCTTGGAGAGAAGTGGCTTCTTTGCTACCTTTCTTGACACCAGGCCATCCTCCAAAAGTGTTCACCTCACTGTACGTGCAGATGTCCACACACCTGCCTGCTGCCATTCCTGATCAAGCTCTGCACTGGTGGTGCCCCTATCCCTCAGCTGAATCAACTTTAGGAGGTGTTCCTGGCGCTTGCTGGACTGTTTAGGTGCCCTGAAGCCTTCTTCACAACAATTGAACCTCTCTCCTTGAAGTTCTTGATGATCCAATAAATGGTTGATTTAGGTGCAATCTTACTAGCAGCAATATTCTTGCCTGTGAAGCCCTTTTTGTGCAAAGCAATGATGGGCCTTTTGTGGCATGGCTGAAATGCAGTGGAAATAGTTTTGTTGAGATTAAATTCATTTTCATGGCAAAGAGGGACTTTGCAATTAATTGCAATTCATCTGATCACTCTTCATAACATTGTCAGTATATGCAAATTGCCATCATAAAAACTGAGGCTGCAAACTTTGTGAAAATTAATATTTGTCTCATTCTTAAAACTTTTGGCCACGACTGCAGACAAGCCACAAAATCTTCATTGGGGAATATGATGTCCTTATGTAATAGCATTAGTAAGCATATATTTAATTAGTTTTCTTTTCAGCTTTATGATGTTAAAAGTATTAAGATGATAGGTTTTTATTAAGTAGGTCAAACAAATGTAAGCTTTCTCAGTATTTTGGATTGTATCAGCTGTGTATCGACTCTTGCCAGACTTGATCTGTTTATTAAAGATAAGGACTAAATTGAAACAGCTGAAGAAGCAGACATGCTTACAAGTCATAAGCTGCTCAGAACATGTGCATCAAATGGTGACCACTGTTGGACTTGAGCATCAAAGTTATAGTTTGGACACAACAGCTGACAATAATGCCATAAAAGATGCACCATCTCAGGGGTAGGAAATTCCTTAAACTAGTTTTATAAGGTCAGACAATGAGCTGAATAGGGGAGCAGCAAGAAGAACACAGCCATGAGAGACCTCAATATTCTGAGATACCTGAGGTACAGTGGCATAGCCATAACAGCTGAGAATCACCAGAGTAGTTCTTCAGTCAGCACCATCTGTGAAAGCTGCTACATTTCCAGGTTGTATGATGTGATCGTCACACTCATTTGCTTTATTAAGTAACTAGCTGTGTAAGCCTGTGCTGTAAAAAGCCTGGGGTCCTAGAAACTATTGAAATCGTCAGAGGAAAAAAAAAATGAAATGTAGAGGCGTCAGGTAATTGAAAGAAACTACTCTGGGCATCTCTCTCTTAGGAAGATTCAATTTGCCAATGTGCTCGCCTTTCTTCTGTATTAGTGGCTAAGCGACTTTTTTTTTCTTCAGTGGTTTCGTTTTTCCGATGTGCTCACCTCGCTTGTGTATCCACGGAGGTGGAGCCCTTAGCCCGACTCCACCTCTCACTTCCGGGCCGGACAGACACACACACTTCCACATGTAGATGTTTATATATAAGATGTGAAAGACTAAATAAAGTATCTAAATCTGCTTCTGCTTCTTTCCTTATTGCTCTCTTCTTTCAATCTTAGGATAGGAAGAATAAAAGAATGAACTCCTCGTGGACAGAAGGGTCATAATAGAAGTTATTCCTGGTTAAAATCAGACCATAGTCCTCATGACAAATGCATTGTGGCTGTGGACTTCATCTCGTTTCCAATGGGTAAATGCAGGGATAGATCATAGTAGGCCAATAGACGACATATAACTATGAACCTACAGGAAACGAGCCAGAACATTGCGATGAGGGATTTCTGTTTTAGGAGAGGTGACCCCAAAACAATTTTACAATAAAACAAACACTTACTGGGAAGCTCTTGATCAAGAGAGACTTGCACATAGTGATGAGTATGAAAGGTAAAAATATCATCAAAATATGTTTTGTTATTAGCATGAATTTAAGAAGATGACTTCTTACCAAACCATCCATTCATTATTGTTACAAATTGTGATATCATTATGTCATGATTTTTATCATATGTACTTTGTTTTTTAAGCAAATCTTTACTTTCTACAGTAGTATGAAACATTCCACGTGTAGGCCAGTTAAAAAAGTTGTTTTAAAAACTTTATTTATAACATTTGTTAGCACTGCACATTAGAGCAGAACATGAAGCCTCTCACTATTTAAAATTAAAACCTCGTTAGGTAAGCAACCTGCCAAAATAGGGTACTACATGTGAGGGGCGTTTAGCGGGATGGAAGGGTGGGTTGAAATGTAAGGAAGGAGAGAAGGAGATGGTGCATGATGAGTTGAGTTAAAGGAGAGAGGGATATGAAGAAAAAACAATGTGGATGAAGTAACTAGGAATGAAAGGGTTGAAGACAAACAAAGAAACCTGTCTGAAGCTGAATAAATCAGGCCAAAAGAAAAGTGCAACCAAGTCAGTTAAGTGGCCCATCCAAAAAGGAAGGTGTCACACAATGGTTAATGGTGTGTTGGAGATGTTAATATAGTGCATGTCGGCAAGTACATGCACTATGCCAGAAATGAACAAAAGCCTGCTGGTGATGGAAAATGAGGTGTGCTTTTTACTTAACTCTTTGAAGGCTGAATATTTTTTTCCAAAAACCATAGTTTTCTGAAAAGCACATAAAGCGATGGTTTCATACAGAAATCAACTTAAAGCGTCTGTTGCTGCGTGCTGTAGCCAATAGTTCGTGAGGAATACATTGCAATCTGGTTACTACTTCTTGTCATTCTAAGAGGCGGCCCTCCCATTGCCATTGGCGCAGCAGCTACACAAACCTTTCCAGCACCGTGATCTGCTGGGGATCAATCAGCTCATGCTGGTGCCTTACATTCGTTTTCATTCACTTGTATCAAAATCCGAGTGCAACAAGTCAGAGTCCATTTCAGTGATAATATGCACAACGTTGCCCAAAGAGTATTTTGCTTTATGCATTTGCTTCGATCTCTCACCAGATGTCATTGCCATTTTGCTGTTGTTTGCTCCTCACTACTCAAACGAGCTCAGGGAATCTCAATCAAAATAATGAAGCTAACTTTCTTTCTAGCAATGAATGACCAAAACATAACAGTGGGTTTTGTTTACAGTTGGTTACCAGTGTCAACACTTTCTGTTGACGAGTCGACATCCGCCCTGAAAGAGTTAATGTGTGAACTTACCTGATGTTCAGACTAAACATTTGCTGCAAAGTCATTTCTGCACCAAAATGGTTGGAGAGGAATGGCACTTGGATGAAATAGGAGTCCACTTATCACAGAGCAGCTGAGTGATGGGTATGAAGTAGTTGTTAGTAACGGCCAAAGGCATTCAGCGGTGTTTACGTATCTGTTTAATGTTTGCTTGTGATATACAAGTGATGGAGCCAGTTGCTGTTTTGTTTGAGGGGACACAACACACTCAGGCAATGACACCGACCTGTAACGTTGGGTCAAGGACATTTCACATAGATGCTGAGAGTCTATGGGTTTTTATTGTTGTGTATGCATGTAATTTTGAATCATTTTATGTAGTCCATATACTTATTGTATATAGGTATATTTATCTCTTATATTTACCTCTTTCCATTTCCGGCACCGCGTGAGTGGCAGCCATTCCAGCAGCTCCATGTATGACTTTATCTTTTTACCTTTTTTTTTTCTATTTTTCTCTATTTCACTGATCACTTCTACCACTTTCTTTTATGCGGAATCGCTCCCTGGACACTTTTTACTATTTTTACTACTTGACATGGATTTTTACACTCCGAGACTCACCTTTTCAAGTAGTCAACTTAAAGCACTGAGAAGAAATGCCCACGTCGGTGTGGTTCCCTATTTACCTGTCGAAGTAAGAAGACGATATCAGGGCAGCCGAGCCGGCGCAAAGATAAAAGATAAGATAAAAGCCAAGCAGCTTGCGAGAAAATGGCGTTATAAACCGTCGGTGCCTTCTGTGATCCTTGGAAATGTGAACTCACTACCAAATAAGATCGACGAACTGGCTGCGCTGGTGAAAAATGTCAGAACCTACAGAGAATGCAGCTTTCTGTGTTTTAGTGAAATTTAATATGAATTTCCCCTTGGGATTAATAATCTATCTATCTATCTATCTATCTATCTATCTATCTATCTATCTATCTATCTATCTATCTATCTATCTATCTATCTATCTATCTATCTATCAATCTTTGATTGTGTGTTATTTAAAACTGCATAATTTCTGGTGCTAATGTATATATGTTTAGTTGAATGACTAAAGAGAAAGTTCGGTTTAGCACCTAATGGAGAGCGGCTTCTGTCATTTAATGATCATTTAGGTTAATCAGCGAATGACAAGGGGCTGAGTACTGCATGTATTTGTAGGAAGAAGGGGTGAGATTTCATTTTAGAAGGGAAATACTGCATTCTGCTTGCAACGCTCCTACTAATGGAGACACCGACAGAAACAGAAAGGTTCATTTAACGGCGTTTACTGCTAGATGAAGGATGAAGTAACAGAAAAGCAAGGATTTGAATTATTGAGTTGGAGACACCAATAAGAGCATTAAAAACCAAGGGCCAGCTCGTTTAAGGTATAGAGTGCAAGTTTAATTAACACAATTTAATTTGTTTAAACAATTAAACAATTAGGAAAATATCCAGTTGACAGTTAGGGCACACACATTAGTGAAGTGAGATGAACTGGTAAAACAATTCCTCCATAGCACAAGTATAAGGTTTACAGTTTACCCCAAAAAGCTTTATGATCTACACGTAAGCAGAATGATAGCAAGGCTTGAATAGCTGAGATCTGAAAATGAATTTACAATAAGACTGTTCCAAAGAGAACTAGAAATCCTATGACTGTTCAGTCCTTCTGAATGAAGCTTTTAGTCTTTGATGGATCACATCAGTTATGGTTGCACTTTGCAGGTACGGTGCTTTAGCATATGAATTGCATACTAATGGCAAATTTACTGTCTCTGGTAGGAAATTCATCTTTCCTTTGTGTGCTCCCAGTTGCCAGATGTCAGTGAATATTTGTTGATTTAGAGAAAATACCTGAGTAGATTGTGGCAGACGGATTTAGAGAAGACTAAATCCCCGTGGAGCTCGTCTTGCTCTATTGACCAGGCATTGTCTGTTGTCTATTGAAGTTTAAAAGGAAAACACTGAAGAGAAACCGCATTAATCTTTGGATTGAGAAGACCAGAGTACAAGGATAAACTTCAAAAAAAGAAATCTTTACTCTGGAGAGGAGATTACTATAGGAAGAGTTTAATAGAAACTGGAAATTCTTTAAACCCATTAGTGGCATTTAGAGCAGAGTGTATGTAAATGATATGAAATGTGTAAAAAAAAGAATGTGAAAAAAGAAAAAAACTATAAAGCAACAAAGGTAAACTTCCATCAGTATGGACTTCAATCAGTCGAGCATAGCCAGACTGAGAGCGCTGAGAGTGAAGACTTCCGCTGTTTTCAGAACCACAGTGATAAAGGATATAACCTTTCTCCTTCCTTTTTTTCAAGGCACAAGTTATAAACTTTAATTTATTGCCTCAGTTTTGCAGTTTAATATCCATCCATTATCCAACCCATTATATCCTAACTAGAGGGTCACAGGGGTCTGCTGGAGCCAATCCCAGCCAACACAGGGCACAAGGCAGGAAACAAACCCTGGGCAGGGTGCCAGCCCACCGCACGGTGCACACAAATACCAAGCACACACACCAAGCACACACTAGGGACCTAACCTGCATGTCTTTGGACTGTGGGAGGAAACCGGAGCACCCAGAGGAAACCCGCGCAGACAACATACAAACTCCACGCAGGGAGAACCCAGGAAGCGAACTCCTAACTGCGTGCCTCCCCGCAGTTTAATATTCACAAATAAACTGTGGACATGCCAAAAATCAAAAACATGCACAACTGCAGGACCAATTTGGAAAAGCATAATCCAAAAATAATTTGATGAAAATAAAAATGTATGTCTTAATTTCAGTGGTCCACCACCCAAAAGTGGTAGCAGATTTTTAATCAGATATTATTTGTGTTTACGTCATTGATGCAATTTTACTCCTTGCTGAGTTCAGGCTTAAAGTTTTTATACGGCTTTCAAGGAATACTCTGCTCATAACTGATATTTTTTAACATGTTATCTACCCCATGTTAATTGTAGAGCAGATCACAAAGTTCCCTGTACAATAAGCATCTATGGTGACCAATGCTTGACAATAAAACACAAATTTCAAAAGATCCATGAAAAAATCTCACGTTACTAATTTTGCCTAATCGGCATGTCTAGTTGTTCAGTTGTGTGCTTGCAGTGTGCCATTACTAAAACATTATTAAAAATTACTTCCAAAAGGAAAGCTCTACAGCAACGAACAATAATGGCATGCTGTTAGACGCGATTGAGCAGTTTGATTGTAGACCTGCCTTCCGTCTTAACTTTGATATTCATAGCAGTGAGCCACAAGTGGTGGACCTCAGGATTATTTAGTGGCAGTCTATGAAATGTTATCTGCTTGTTGAAGCACCCTGGATATGCACAAGTCTGAGGTATATCTCTTTCTGATAATGTTTTCACTAATTTTTCTTTAATTTTTAATTATTAGTTATACTCTTTCTTCTTGGATGTGCTGGATCAAGCTTCTCCAAACAGCTTGGTTCTGCACCTCCTTCCCAGTCAGGTTCTTTTCCTTCACATCTTCTTTTACTTTATCCATCCACCTCCGCTTGTTTTCTCTGCCCCTGGACTTCCATTCCCATCACTCTTTTGTCGACATATTCATTGTTTCTCCTCATCGCATGTCTATGCCACTTTACTTGCTTTGACATCCCCCACTTGTTGTACCTCTGACTTTCTAATTTCTTATTCTGTCCTTTTATGGTACTCCACACACACACTGCAACATTCTCATTTCAGCCACATTTACAGTATTTCTCGATTGCTTAGACACTATTATCAAACTTATTAACTTATTGTGTTTAGCGTTTTAAGAAGTGGAGCTTAATTTCAAGAAATGTGTCTAAGCAATTGAGAAAACTATAATACCTTGTCCTGCACTACTTTACTGCCCATGTCTCAGCTCCACACATTATTGCTGGTCTTACCACTGTCTTAAAACCCTGTTCTTTAACCTTCACCTTAATTAGTTGTACTCAAGAACTTTGCAGTGTTGATATCACTCGAAGCCCGGTGTTAGACAATGAATAAACTCTTCCTGGGTTGGACTCATCCGCTGGTATCTGGAAGGTTGTCGGTTCAAATGCAGTTACTGCCAGAAGGGTTCCTACTCCGATTCTCCTGGGGTGCCAACCCTACACTTTTACCTTTAAAGGTCACACAAAAAGACAATATCCCCTCGGGAATTAATAAAGTATATCACCTGCTAATTTAATTAATTTAATCTAATTTCAAATGAATGTACAGACACTACTTACATAGTTAACATTTTGCTAGGTGAAGAAAGTGTAAAGTTTCTTCTGTGTAAAAATGATAGCACAGCCCGTGGAACATTTCCGAACAGACTTTAAGTATGTGGTCGACGTGTTCTGAAAGAAATAAGTGGCCTTTTCAAGGATTCGCTTGAATATTTATGGAGCATCTTTGATGCTAATGGTTCTGCATAAATCACATTAGGAAGTGAAGGCAACGTTGAGGTCACTGTCTTCGAATTCTGACACAACTGAAGTAATTCTTTTGGCTTGTTAATTATTATACATTTATATATAATCCTATGAATGTATTCTGTTTATAGGAAAATACTGGTATGGGTCAGTGGAATGTGAACTGATCATTAAAGTACACCAAAAAGATATAATATCATAGTAAATATTAACACAGTTTATTCATCAGCTAAGCATCAACACATCATCTTATACTGCAAAATTCTAAAGAGAGGCAGAGGACGAGCAGAACTGTAAATTGAAGTATTGGTATCTGGTATAAGAAAACTTAGAAGTCCAGTTGTCTGAGATTACAATAACTATGCAGTGTCTCTTTTGGCCCATGCTTGACTTTAGACAACACTTGGCTTATAGCTTACAAACCTTCTTTTCTTACTCTCAGGCCAATAGCATATTCCCTAGAAGATAATCTGACGTGAAAAGATTTTCGGAACTATGAATGCAATAACTAGGCAGATTTACATGACATAATAAATATAAATCTTTTTTTGTCAGTTGTCTTCAGGAACCAAGAGCACACATTAGTGCTCAAAACTGGATAGATGGCAACAAAGACCACTGTTATTCCAAAGATGATGTTTTATTCTCCGCAACGTCAAAAGGAGTAGATGAACAAATATAAAGCTGAAAATGTCAAGAAATAGGATAAAATTAAAACAAAGCATTTGCTACTCTAATAGGTCTTTCTCAACAGGTTTATCCTTGACGTACTGGTAGTTCTTCCATTTCCAGGGTACCACTTAAGTCCCTTCCCTCCCTCACTCTCTCTCTTTTTGCCTGTCTTCTCGATATCATCATCATCATCATCAGTTAGCCTAACGCATACAGTATGTCTTTACCAAATAGAGAGAAAAAAAATTGCTGAACCAGAAAAAAATTCATGCATATTGAAAATATCAGTGTACCTTAGTGCAGCTCAAGACAGAGGTTTCAAGGTAAGTTAATGTTTCTCATACATCATGGTGGCAGAGATAAGCATGTGCAAGTAAGAATTTAACTATACTCTGTACAGGTGACAATAACGACCCTATAACCCATGTAAACTTTATTTCTTACTCTATGCTCTTTGAATCCCTGGCTGGATGTGGCCTTTAAACCTTTTTTGGAGGTACTTCTGAGGAAAAAAAAACATTGTGGAAGTAAAATATCCTGTATACAACTCCAGGTGTCATAAGTCACAGTGTTACCTAGCAGCTACTGATGGAACTAGACTTCTGACCTTTAAGAGACATGAGCAATAGCCAAATGTGGAAGGTTCTTCTAGGTTTGTCAACAGAACCCTGCTTCACCCTCAGGGGATGACCTGTTTGGCTTGTGCTGCCTTGAATGTTTTCCACTGGTCCCTCTCTCCTTCTCCCCCTCTAACAGAGTATCTTAGGGAGACAGATAAAGGCGGCATGCATTTCAGTGTCTGTACAGACTTACGTAAAAATACAGTTGCAGTGATAAACCCACTCATTTTTCAGAAAATGGTGGTGCTTGATAGAATGTAGAAGAAACATATGTAGAAGAAAAATCTGAAATTAGAAACTCATACATTTTCTGTTATGTATTTCGCCCTTGTGAAGCAAAAAATGTTAATACCCCAATTTACATTGCCTCATGGGAAAAGGAAGTGTTTGTATCTCACGTCCATAAATGACTGAAAGAGCTTATTGAGTTATTCTCTGTGTCTTTACTTACTATTTGTTGGAGTTGGAAGGAACACAACAAAAGGTGGCAATTCTGAACTCACACTGTACGTGGTAATAATTGCAAAGGATCAATGAATATTCGATATTAGACTAAAATGGAAGAAAATCATGCAGTTATTTGCTGCGAAGGAGGTGTAGCAAGAGTAAGGAAGCAGCTGTGTAGTAAATAATAGTAAAAGAAAAATTTTTAGAAGTAAAATGACATTATTTTGAAGTAAGAGTGACAGTGATTCTGTTGCAACTTAATGGCTGGTGTTATCGGACCTTTTGATGAGAACGCAGAGCTGTGGAGCTCGTATACAGAGTGTTTTGAGTGCTTTGTTAAAGTAAACGATATTACAAATGGAAAATTACTTCCTGATTTTTTGAGCATTATGGGAGCAAAAAACTTCAACATACTGCATAGTCTTGTCCAACCAGATCAGTCTGGAGAGAAATCATATTCTCAGATTATTGGAATTTGAAGTGCACATTTCTCACCAAAGCCACTAGTAATTGCTGAATGGTTCAGATTCCACAAGCAAAATCAGGAGGAAGGGGAATCAGTGACAATGTTCGTGGCAGCACTAAAAATAATGATCTGAACTCTGTGAATTGACACAATCCGAGAGAAAGGCTGATATGTGGACTGAGAAGTGAAGCAATACAAAAATGGCACTAACCCTAGCAAAAGCAATTGAAATAAGTGTGTCCATGAAAATGGCAGCTAAAGAGGCTCAGCAGTTGAGCATAACAGGGCAAATTCATAAAGTAAATATAAAGTCAGGAGCAAGGAGGCTTGTAAAGCGCCCTGTTACCACTGTGCCAAACAAGGCCATTTAACTTCAGACAGCAGATTTAAAGGCCTGGAGTGCAGAAATTATGGCAATAGGGGTCACACTGAGAGAGCATGTAAATGCAAGAAAGCTACAGAGAGAAATTATAGACATAACAGCAAAAAGTTAGTATTTAGTCAAAAGAAAAAGATGTTCACTTGCTTCAACCTCAAGAATTAGAAACAGTAGTGAAAAGTGACACATGTGAAGGTGAAGTGTTTTTGAATATTTTGAGTCCTGAAGGTGGCACACACAGATATTAGGTATCTCCATTGTTAGAAGGACTAGAAGTATGCATGGATGGGGACGCAGGGGCAACATACGTAGCAGAGTCTCTCCTGGCAGTATTAGCAATAGGAACAATGGACACATACTCACGATACAAATAACATGAGCGCATGTATCTACATAACAAAACTACAGACACACACACACACACACACTCAAACTGATGCCAATTTAGAGTGTCTGATTCACCTAACCTGCACATCTTTGGGAAGGAAAATGTACGTATCCAGTTGAAAATTCACTGAGACGTGAGAAGAATGTTCAAACCTCAGGTATTACATGACAACAAAGTAGAAATATTTCTTACTGTACTTGAGTATGTTTTGAGAATGTTTCTACTTTACGCGAGCATAAAATTATCTGTCTACTTTATCTTTTACTTCACTACATTTTCAAATTCAAATTGCTACTTTTACTTTGATATACTTTGCTATATTAACCAGTAAACAAATACATTCCTCAGATACACACAATGTTTTTACTCACTCAGTTATCTCACTGTTTTAATATACATTAAAGAGTATGATTAGTAAGGTGATTAAGTCTGGAGATGATACTAAACTAGCTAGAAGGACGGATCATGGAGTATCAGCTAATCTGTTACAGAGGGACATGGACAACATACAGGTATGGGCAGATTTCTGGCAGATGACATTTAATGGAAGGAAATGTAAAGTTTTACATCATAGGAAGTAAAGATGTTAGATTTGAACACACAATGGGAGGTCTGAAGCTTGAAACTACACCTTATGAGAAGGATTTAGGAGTCGGAGTGGACTTGACAATATCAACTGCCAGACAGTGTTCAGAAGCCATTAAGAAGGCTAACAGAATGTGGGGTTATAAATCACAATGTGTGGAGTATAAGTCAAAGGAGGTTATGCTTAAGTTATATAACGCACTAGTGAGGCTTCACATGGAGTACTGTTTTGGTCTGCATATTACAAGAAAGACATAGCAGTACTAGAGAAAGTCCAGACAAGAGTGATTAGACTGACTCCAGGACTGAGATGCACAAGCTTTGACGAGAGATTGAAGTAGCTGAACCTTTTCAATTTAAGCAAACAGAGATAAAGAGGGGACATGGTTGAAGAGTTTAAAATTATAAAAGGAATTAGTACAGTTATCCCAGTTGTTACTTTAAAATAAATTTTACAACAAGAAGACAAGGACACAGTTGCAGATGTATTAAGGGCAGATTTTTCACAAATCTTATAAGGTTTGTTTCAAGCAAAGAATCACAGACAGATGTAGTTATGGTGAGGAGTGGCATTTTAGGGACCTTCAGATCTCAACTTGATGTTATTTTGGACAAGCCAGATGAACAGGATCAATAAACTTGTTGGTCTGCTCTCATCACAACGTTTCTAATGTTCAGGAACAACTTCTTGAGTAAATCTGCATATATAAAGAATGTGGGACACTTCTTAATCACGTGCCATTGGTGCTAGAACCCTCATCTGCACAGTCATTCAGAATACGCCTTGCTGAAGTCCACAGAATGGGACAGGGCTGGATGTTGCAGTCTCAGTCTCAGTTTCAGTTATTTCCCCAGCTGATTCTGTTGTGTTCAGACATCATCCCCATGGCAGTCTGCTGATTCACAGACCTCAATGGGGCGTGCTTATGTGTTCACGTGGTGTAATTCACTCACAATATTTTAGGCATCACGGCTCACAAAAACAGATTCTGAACTTTTTATAAAGGCCAGTCTTTTGAATGTGAAACTAAAAGTGATTAAGTCTAAGTAAAGAGATTTATTAAATACTAGCTGTGTAAGCCCATGCTGTAAAAAGCTTAGAAACTGTTGAAATCGTCAGAAAAAAAATAAAAATGTGGAGATGTCGGGTAATTGAAAGGAACTACTTTGGGCATCTCTCTCATAGGAGGTTTCGTTTTGCTTACATCGCTTGTGCATTAGCGGCTAAGCGACTTTCTTCGGCGGTTTTGTTTTTGCCAACAAGCTCACCTCGCTTGTGTATTACCGACAGGAGGAAAAGTAAAAGGGATGCCGTTTTGCCGATGAGCTCGCCTCGCTTGTGTTATTAGCGGCTAAGCCAGTTTCTGTTTTCTCGGAGGTGGAGCTCTTAACCCGACTCCACCTCTCACTTCCAGGCTGAACAGACACACACACACTTCCACGCGTAGACATTTATATTTAAGATTATTTAATGAAGGATAATGCCTTATTATGGATGTTTTTGATGACAAATGTTGTTATTAAACTTTTTCTGTCAATTTTCATGTGGTTTGATGTTATGTGAACATTTTTGGGTCCAGGGAGCAATTAAAAATTTATTGTAATTAGGTGTTCATATTATGAAAATTAACTTTACAAAGCAACAGATTGACTTCTTCTTAAACCGGTGAAAGTCTGCATACAATCACTACAATGTCCTCTCATTCTGAATGTCACTGCTTCAGGTTCCAGTTACTTGACTCACGCTAAAGTGATTGTAATACGCCTCACACATAAAAATAAGTCAAAATTGTAAGAACTTATTTTGTGTATAAGGTATATTAAACAAGGAGAGCTCCTACATGCATTTGAACGTTTGATACTTAAGTACAAATATTATTCAAAACATTCTGTGCGGATTCTGGTTTTTTAAATTATAAAGGTAAGATGCGGCTTTTCAAAAATGACTTACTGTATATTACATTGATTCGTTACAAGGAGGGTAGTTGGAAACTTGTGCATACTGTGGTTACTAAGTTGTTCTTAAAACGATCCGTTTATTACCAGATTTTCTTTGGTTAATGATATAAAGATCACATACACAGTGTGGTTTGGAGAGATTCCCTAAAAAATTAAATATTGTACAAACATTGCCTTATTTGGTGATAAATCTTGGTGATCTGATTATGTCAGGACCAGTAAAGCTTCTTTCTGTTGGCACTGGAAGGAGAGATGACCCAAGAGTAACAAATTTCAGTTTTCTTTCAGTATTAATTTTCTGTTTAAATAGCCTTTCAAAAACTTGCATTTTTTAAATTGCTGATCTGCATGAATGTAAATCTCTTACACAAAGAATAATGTTAAGTCGTCTTAATCGCTAGACTTTGGCAGCTTTAGGGGTTTTCTTGCTAAATATCACACAGCTTCATAATTTCAGTTGCTAATCTTCACTTCCCTGGCCAATTAAACTATGCAAACTCTTATTAGATAGTGTAATCAGCTGTTTATAAATAGATTTATTTTAATTCTTAGTCACATAATGATTAGATAATTAAAGTGACTGTGCAGTTGGAATGCAGTGCTTTATAAAACCAGAAACTGAACACATTCTAGTAAAGTGCCTTGCACTAGTACTGCATATTCAAGTCACTTCCATTAAAATATGTGAATAAAAAAAAAATTGTAAAAGAGAATTATTTCAGTGGGTACAAACAAAGACTCCACACACTCGACAAACAAATTCTAAAAGTGGAAATGGCATTTGCACATTCTGTACATTCTATTGTGAACAGTGGCATTCTTGAGCAGCCTCTGAATACACAAATGAATCCAAAAAAGGTCAGTGTTGCTAAAAAAATGTGTGATTAATGTTAATAAAATCCACCAGAGAAGAAAATAAAGCACAACGACTAATGACAATACAAAATGAAATAAAGAAAAGAATGCATTTCAATGGCTTTCCGATATACCTTTACACATCCCCTGTTTATGTAGGAGTCCAAGTCCCATCTCAGTACCTAACCAGCCACACCACTATGTCAACACTCCCACATCTCTTCCCACCATCCTCTGGCCTCTTTCTTCATGTTAACAGAGATCTTGCCAACTACCTCTCCCCCAAAGCAAAGCCCCTGAAAGAATTGATTGGAACAAGGGGCTCATTAGCCTCAGCCAGGGGGTTACTTTCAGGTAAAAACCCTCAAATGACGGTTTCAAGAGCACCCTCTCACACTACCAGGGCTATCCTTGTAGACCATCCTTTGCCAGTCCCATTTCAAACTTAAAGAAGCAGGAAATCCAAGGGTTGCCTGTCTAAAACAATTAATAGCTGGCATAATGCACATCAACGTACTGTATTGCTTCCGCTCTTTCACTACCACAACCTTAGAATAATTACTTCTAATAAACATACCCCCTACAACCTCCTGCAGGTATTCATTAGGTATGAAAGCTATTCATGACATAACTTGTTTTATTGTCAAGCTCAGGGCCTTATAAAACCACCTACTGTAGCTCCCAGTGTTTCCAGCACCTTTGGTTCTGACCTGTATTTCATTTGACTGATCATTTCAAAAAGATCTTGTATTAGTGTTGGTTTAGTTGAACTTTCGTTCCATTTTCTAATAAATCCCATTTTCTAACTGTAGCTTGACTCCCTCTTGTATTATCCTGTTTCATGAAGGATGGCAGCAGCAAGGGTATACATTTGATTCCAAATTAATTTGGGGTGAATGAGTGTGTTTAGATATCGTTAAAATGAAGAATATGTGATCCTCCTCACGACTCATGTAATACTAATTGGATGTCATCTAGGCCTTTCATAAAAAACTTCTCACAATATAACAGTCTTTTATAAAAATAATGTGCTGGGGATACTCAACACTTTTTGGGGCAGGTTCAGGCATAGGGACTGAAAAGTGATGGATACATAAATAATGGATGTGTAAAATGTGAAAACAACAGAGAGGTGGTAAAGGATTGGGGACTCACTGGGAATGCTGTTTAATGCAAAACAAAAAAGAAAGGCAAAAGGAAGAGTCCAAACAATATTAGAAACTTCTCATGTAATTTGGAGTCTCTCTGTTAGGCTGCTAAGTATTTGTTTCTCCTGTAAGGGTCACTCTCCTCTGTGGAGCGCCGACCTCTTTAGATACAGTTCCTTAATGAACCCCAACTTCCAATACTGATGTTCTTTATATTGCACCCGGGTCAGAAGAGGAAGGACCACCATATCTCATCCCAGGGTTTGTTCTCTGGCCTGCTCATAAGAGAGTAGAAGGTATTATCAGCCACATTCCCCCAAGCATTTGTGTCGCCAGGCTTACCTTGACAGAGCCTTGTAAATGCTCCATATGTGCATGCATGGAATGGGTGTTAATGTGGCGCATTCAAAATTTGAGAAAATATGTGGGCACAATATTTTTTTTATTCTAATAGTTCATTAATGTGATTATTTGAGAAACAATTGGTTCCTGTTTATGGAGTGGACTGTGAAAACAGACTGTGGAATGGAGCAGTAATTGTTGCATTAATTAATTTTATTTATTTATTTATAAACACTTTAAAATAAATTAAAATAAGATTTAAAGACAGCAACTGAAGGAGCCTGTCTAATGTGCAATGGCAAATTGTTCCAGTGTTTTGGAGCTGCAACTGAAAAAGCCTGATCACCTCTAAGTTTGCATCGTGCCTTAGGAACAAGTAAAAGCATCTGGTCTGCTGAACTGAGAGGGCGAGATGGTACAAATGGGTGCAGCCGTTCTGACGGATAAAATGGGGCACAACCATTAAAGGATTTAAAAACAAATGCAAGAATCTTAAAATGGATTCAAAACGAACTGGAAGCCAGTAAAGGGAAGCCAAAATTGGGGTAATCTGCTCATGTTTGTTTGTACCAGTTAAAATTAATGGGACGGACCTCTGCTCACCCCTCAGATGCAACTTGGACAACAGACCGAAAGCTGTGTGATTTCATTGGTGCTCAAGTTTATCTGTATTCCTCAGGTTAGTATGCAATAAACTAGAAGATTTTAACTTTTAACTATGGGTTAAAAACCACTTAACATGCACACGTACCGGTCCCGGTACATAACGACGATTGGACGACGTCACAATCATGTCACAGCCATGTGTGCATGCCCCTCTGTCATGCACCTCGACATACTACACATCAAATGAAAATTCAGAGTCTCGTCTTTCCGATGATATAAACCATTTTGACACACAACAACCACAGCACTAACACTAAATCCTTTTTTACAGAGAAGTAAATACTTTTAAGAGCTGACTTTTCCTACCTTTGACTACCTTTGAAGGCTCTCTGCAAGTCAAACATCAATATTTCCGAGCAATATTGATCTCATTCTGTCCGTAAGGCTCCAGGGAATATAATCCAGTAAAACGATTAGGTCCAAAACACACGATAGATCCTCAAAGGAACAAAAACTCCAGAAAACGTTTCTTAACTTGAGACTAGCTCCGACATTTTTTTCATTTCTATTGGTCATATCAGACGTAATTTGTTTCTGTCAGCAATAACCATGCTAAAGCATGTTACACGGAAGTGTTAGCTTCTGATTGACACCTAAGTTGGCCAATTACGAGGGGTCTGGGGGGTGACTGGCACCTCGTATAGCCAACGAGTGTCACAGACAGCTGAACGATGACGCACAACTCCAAACCCTGGTAGAATCTACCAGTTTGATTGGACGCTGTGAGTGACACTCCAAACTTACAGCCAATGAGCAGCTGAGCATGCTGATATGTAACTTGCCATGCTAACTTGTAAACAAAACCGATCGGAGTTGCGCGAAGCTGGCATTTGTGCCAGTCTGCAGACTTGGACCAAGTTTTTTGGCATTTTAAATATGGATAAAAGTACAGATAAACGTAAATACACTCTCGATTAAGTAATAGAGGGATGTACGCGGCGTCACAGTGATCGATCGGACCAGGAGATGTCTAATGGCAGAGAGCGACATGTGACACGCCCTTGTGCTTTCTGCCTGCTAGGGATTGCTACAATCAGTGGCACATGGAAAAACGCTGAGCTGTATTGTAACAGTTTGTAAAAAATGTATATAGTTTGTGTGCATTTTATTAAAAAAAAGTAAAAAATAAAATATATATATATATTTTTGGCCCATAAGACTTGTTTTGACTATTTTTATATTGAAATGTGTATTTTTATTGTTTTATTATGGAATATGAATTTCCATAACTAATAGAGTGACACTGTATGTAGATATAGATTCCTTTAGGTGTAAGCTTTCAGTAGAGCCCTCATTGATATCTGTGGGTTGAAGCATTCAAAAGTTATTACACTTTTTCCATACGTTCCAAAATGTGGATAATGGATAAACCATAGGTCCCTCTAAAAAGCACCTGGACATGCCCACATAAAAACTGGTATAAAATGTCATTTTTACAGGTATTCTTTTCAAATTTGAAATGTGAGTAGTCAACAAGTTATTCTGTTGGTACATAGTGTGTTTCTGTCCCCACCTACCTACTGCAGCTATAGAGGCCTTTATTTTCACAAAAAAACTTAGGCAAGAACAAAAAAATTCATTTTTTATGTGAGTTCTAATGTGCATAACTTTTGATCAGTCACACCTACAGTGATTCTGACTACTAAGGGTGAAACTAGAGAATGTTACCTTTACAAAGAGACCAAACATGTGTTTATACTCCAGATAGTTCAATAACAGCAATGATTCTAATTTGGAGAGGTCAAATTACAAGCGATTTAGCAAAAATGACCCCACTTGATAAGGGGTTTTAAGTATTACTCTAATGTGAATCTCGGAAAGATACTATAGTATGATGATGAATATTGATATAGAAACGCACTAAACGTCACTAAATGCAGGTGGCAAGCTGTTCAGTTACAAAGACCACCGGTTTGTGTCCAATAGATGACTGTTACATAAATAACACTCCCTAGCCATGACGGCAACTTTGTAAATGTTCGCTCAGCTCCTAAACACTTGGTACTTTTGTTAAACAGATATTTGTAAACTGTATTAAGTGTAAACAAGGTATAAAATAAGTTATTAGATGTTTGTGATGAGCAATTACTGCTGTATTATTTTATACATACATGATTGTGAAACGTGATGGAGTAGCATTGAGGGATTTTGGTTAAAGATTAATACTGTAATTTCACGCCTTTAGGAAAGTTATTTGGGAAAAACAGAGTAAAGAAACTAGTTGTGTCTCTGCATATAATAATGTTCTGGCCCAGAGTTTTGTCAGGCAGCTAAACATAGCTTGCTTTAAGTACAGTATTCCTGTAAACTCCCAAGTAGCTAGGGATTACACATGTATGAGGGTGTTTTTATGTGATCCTGTTAATTGTGACTCTTGGTAAAATGACCAGTTATTGAGGACACACCTGAGAATGTAACTATAGAATAAATATCAAAATCAAAAGGGGGAAAACACAGGGACATGAAATGGTGAAATATATATACAAGGTTATAATGATTTTACTGAATGTAAATAAAGAGACGCCACTTGGATGACAGACTGGAAGCTGTGCAATTTCATTGCTGCTTAAGTTTACTTATATTCCACAGACAACAGACTTCACAGCCAAAGACCAAGATATGCAGCACCATTGAAGGTTGGCAGAGTTCAGTTCCAGACTTACCCGTTTAACGCAACTCAGGATTTGCTGAGTTTATCATTTTTGTAGTTGTGGCCCACTTGTAGGCCCATCATTTTAACAGTATTCTAATATGTAACTGATTTTCACACAGGGGAGAAGATAACTTGTCAAGATGGAGACAACCGTGATTGGAGCTAAATACCAACAAATCAGTTTTGTAGAAGCTGCTTCAGTCTATGAAAATTGTTCTTCACCTCAAGAGCTGCAATACTGAAGCAAAACTGGAGTAGCACAATGATGTCCTTGTTCAGGACTGATGAAGAACAAACTCAATTCCCACTGGAATGATTTCAAAAGATTTACAGATTGTGCTTCACTGTTACTCCCTCTCTAACTTCACAGAGCTTGACAAAATATACAGAGAAGAGTAGATGAAAATCCCTAAATCCTGATGTTCAGTTACTCAAATATACTTCACAAATTCCCTAGACTTAAGATTTAAAGCTGGAAATGCTGCCAAAGGGGCTCTCTACAAAGTGAATAAGCAAGTAAACAAGAGAGTTCCGTTTGAATTTGTTCAGAAAATTTTGAGTTGCACTGTGGCACAGTGGTAGCATTGCTGCTTGACTACTTCTGGTGTCAAAATTGTTTGAGCTGGGTGTACATGTCCTCATTGTGTCTGTATAGGTGTCCTGCAGGTGGTCTTACTTGCCCCAGAATGACAAATAAATAATAGATGGGTATTAGATTTGCTGTGGGCCTTTATCAAAGACAACTTATAATGTCAGAATACAATACAATTATTAATAAGGAGAGTTAAGAGCAGACCTTAGGGGACAGAAATTGAATTGAACTGTATAATTTGAAGTCCACTACTTGTTAATTGGTTGGCTTTACTCTGGAACTTGACGAGTACGTGTCCCGATATCAGGTCAAAGACTGATTCCTGTTACAGTGGATTCAAAAAGTGTTCCCACCCCTTCACTTTTACATGGATTAATTTGATGTTTTTGAACATCTGCACATCCCATAATAACAAAATCATTCAGGCAGGTCTGCAAATTTATTAAAAATGGAAAAACTGAAATCTCTCCTTCAATGAAATATTCAGACCTCAGTGAAGCGTATTGTAGAAGTCTCTTACAATTACAGCTTTGAGTCTACTTGGGTAAGTCTCTGTAAGGTTTAGGTTTAGGTTTAATTTATTTATATAGCACATTTACAACAGCCACACGACTGACCAAAGTGCTGTACATTTAGAAACATCAACATAAAATAGAAATATACGATTTAAGCTGTAAGCTTTGTACACCTGGATATGAGCATTTTATCCCTTTTTTTCTCGCAGATCCACTCAAGATCCATTATATTGAATGGGAAGTGTCTGTAAACTGCCATCTTCATGGCTCTCCTCAGATCTTTGCATCCAAACTTTGGCTGTGCCACCCAAGAACTGTCAGAGACTTGTCCCAAAGCCACTCTAGGGTTTTCATGGCCACATTGTGGAGCTGAAAGGTAAACCATTATCCCTGTCTGAGGTTGTGTGCATTCAGGAGCAGATTTTCTTCAAGGGCCTCTCTGTATTTGAGTGCTTTTATCCTTCGAACAATTTTGACCAATCTCTCTGTCCCTACCGTTTTCGAAGCACCTCTACAGTATAACGTTGCAACCACCATGCCTCACTGCAGAGATGGTATTAGGCAGGTGATGAACAGTGCCAGGTCTTTATTAGGCATAGTGCTTAGAGCTCTGTCTAAAGAGTTCAATTTGTGTGTTGTAAAAGAAAATTGAATTGCAAGCTTGCAAGCTACTAAGGATTAAAATGTATTTAAAAATTTAAAAATAGTTTTATTTTAACGGCAGGTTATTCATACAGGTGTCTGTCATAAGATAAGGTGAAGTAAGCTGAACTTGGGTAAGCTTCCTATCGGAACGTGTCCATTAAACACAGGAAAGATGACCTTTCCTTCTTTGGGACCCCTTTTGACACGTACACAAAAAAGAAACGGTTGGCCGAATTGATGAAATCAGAAATTGTGGTGGTCTATAAAAAGGTCCTTGAACTTCATGAATTAGTTTTTGTCCTGAAATGCAGCATGAATTATGGACTTTATGTGCAGAGGTGTGTGCATAATTAAAGGATGCCCAATGAATTCAATTCGCCAAAGATGGACTCCAATCAAGTTTTCAACACATCTCAAGGAGAATAAAAGCAAACAGGATGCACCTGAGCACAATTTGAAGTGACGCAGCAAAGGGTCTGAATACTCAAATGAATGAGAGATTTCAGTTTTTGATTTTTAATAAATAATTAATAAAAGTGAGTGTGTTTTCATTTTTTAGTTTGAATAGATTTCTCATACAGTTTTGTTATTTTTGAACATGCCAGTTTCTAAATGATTTTTAATATTATGCTAGGGACAGTAACCTTTGTGGATCTGCTGTGTGAAAAGGTCAATGTTCTACCTTCAGCCTTGGAGCAGCAGTATATGCAGCGCTTCCTGGTAAAACTCATCTTTACTTAGGTCAGAGATGTTAGTAAGCAGTTCCTGCTGCTATCAGCCTCTCTAGCCCTGGGGGCTCCCTGCCCCTCCCACTGAGTGCTCAGACAGACTTCATGGGAAGCTTCAGGCTCAGTTACCCAGCAGGCTGCATGTCTCTCCCCATCATAGACCTCCCAGGGTGCCGGCGAGTCTCACTTGGCCTGGAGGCTCCCTACCATTCCCTTTGATGGGTCTGTCTCCCAGATTCACTTTCTACCTCAAAACCTTTTTACTTTTATTGTATGTTTCTGAGTTATATTTGATTAGTTTACAGCACAGCAGTTTAAAATTAGAAATTCAGTTGTCTTTGAATATAGAATGATAGGCTGGTATGAGCATGGCAGGAATTGCAGCTTTGCTGGCTTTTCACACACAATAATTGATAGGGACATAGTGAGAATTGGTCAGCACTCTTAAAACATGCATCCAATAACAGCACCATGTTCAGAAACTGACCATTAATGACAAGCACTTGGGGAAGGACAAATAAAGTACTGTATTATCTATTACCTGTTATATAGCGTGTGGTGGGTGACTGGGGTCCTTGCCTGGCCAGGATACCTGTGAACCAGAAGGACCGGGGGAGAGAACGAACACAGGACATTACCTCCCACTTGATGGCAGTCCCCCTAGATGGCTGTAGTGCCACATATTTCCACAGGTTATTCTGGCCTTTAGAGTGCACTGCAGCCCTGTTGGGTTCCGGGGTGCGGGGGTCATTGGGGAAGATATAGAGACTGCATAGCCTTTTTATCTCAGACTTTTTCCACACCTGAGAGTACTTCTGTAACATGCTAATGAGCCACTTGGAGTGCTTAAAAGGAGCCAGCTCCCACTTCTATGGGGGGTGGTGGACAGAGCTGGAGGAGAAGGAGTGGAGATGAAGGAGAGAGAGAGACAGAGAGAGAAGAAGAAGAAGAAGAAAAGAAAAGAAGGGACTGTGTATTTGGTGTGTTATTGGTGCATTGTACTGTACTGGTGTGGTGGGCGAATAGTGCTTCTTCAATGAAATAAACATGTGCTGTGCTGGAACATGTGACCTGGTGTCTGCTTGTGTCGGGTTTGGGTGGCTGGAATGCCCTCTGCACATCACAAGTGTCTTTCATATCTATCTATCTATCTATCTATCTATCTATCTATCTATCTATCTATCTATCTATCTATCTATCGTATAGTGTCTTTCATATCTATCTATCTATCATATAAGCCAAGTTTCCATCCAGTTTTTTGCGACATTTTGTTATCGACAAACAGAATATACGTAAAAAAAATGTGCGAAATTTGCTGTCTCCAGCCTGTTTCCATCCAACTGGCTTTTTATCGATAAAATGGTGTGCGTGATGACGTTATCCCCCCCAAAATGAACTGTCGCATAAGTTTTATTGTATCGCGAAAAAAAATCTACCCTTGAGCCGTTTCCATACATAATTTTGTGTATGTCGCAAATTATCTACCTTTTGTTTTCCACGTTACACTCCCTCCACTAAACAAAGAAACAAAGAAATGAAGAGATTATTCAGACAGTTTTTTGAATTTTGCCAGCTTACTGTTATTTCAGTTTCAAAAATAATTGGAATTGTACATAATATTCGAAGACGACAGCAGAGTGAAGTTGCTTGTCTGATAGCCCTAGAGCTCGAAGAAAGTACCCCAGTGTGACGAAACCCACGGGTATGGGAGAGACGATGGAATAAGACCTTCTGGGAGGAGGTGGTGGAGAGACACTTTACAGAAAATCTCTGGCTGCAACATTTTAGAATGACAAGGCCGACGTTTGAGATGTTGTGTGAATTCATCAGTCCTGATGTTGCACCCATCACAGGTTGCCACCGACCACTGGTTCCAACCCAAAAGCGGATTGCCATCGCCCTTTACAAGCTGGCAACTTCCGTCGAGTATAGAGTAGTTGGAGAAACTTTTGGGGTTAGTAAAACTACTGTCCATCGATGTGTATATGCTGTGTGCACCGCTATTAAAGAAAAATTAATGCTGCGTTATATCAGACTTCCGAATGTAGCGGAGGCCAATGAAATTGCATACCGCAATTCCTTGGTGCATCTTGTGCCACAGATTTACGGTGCGCAGGATGGCACGCATGTACCTATTCTTCCCCCGACGAAAGGCTACCGCGATTACATTAATCGCAAAGGGTGGCCATCTATTGTTCTCCAGGCCCTTGTTGATGACAAGTGCATGATACGAGACATTTGCGTTGGCACTCCTGGAAGTGCCCATGATGCAGCTGTGTTTGCAGCATCAGATCTGTACAGGTGAGCCTACCTTTCAACATCCCTTCTCAGTGTGATAACAACTGAATTAGTACTGTAACCTGCTTCCCTTAAGGTTTTTAATTAAAACTGAAATTTGAATTAATACAAAATAACGACGTTTAATAAAAAAAAAAACTAAAGTTAATATTAATGAGAGAATTTCTCATATATGCTAAAACATCTGCCATTTAGTAATAAGAAAAAAATGTTTAGATAATGAAACACACGGTTTATTAAATATTTTGACTGGCACAATAAATTACCTTTACGTTTTTTGTATTATTTAGACATCCTGAGAGACACCCCCAGGCTACAGTTGATGTGGTACCGCTTTTAGTAGCAGGACCCAGCCTCTCCACTACTGTATTGGCTCATCACGAGAAATAACGAGTCTCTTCATCAGACCATGCGAACCGCTCCACCATTCTCGTTTTGATTGCACGTCATGAAAATGTATCATGTGACACATTTATTTGTGTTAAAGCCCTTTTTTCCGACATCTGAAGTATTGATATGGAATTTATGCACTAAAGTTAAACGGAAAAATATTATGTCGACATGTACAACATTTTATCAATAATTAGCATTTCCATCAGCTATAATTTGAAGCGCTAAATATTTTTTCGCAAAAACTCCTTGGATGGAAACCTGGTTATAGTGTCCTCATATCTATCTATCTATCTATCTATCTATCTATCTATCTATCTATCTATCTATCTAACAGCTGAGCACTATACTGGCAATGAAAGAATGCCAACTTGTTGTACCTTGTAGCAAGCAATATGTCACAGGTGACTTACCCAGTAATTCCACATGTATCAGTGTAACACAAGCTGGTTTGGAGGCAGTGAACTAGAAAAACAATCATTACAGACTTAAGGACTGGAAAATTGATTGCCTGGTGAATTCTGATTTATGTTGATATATACTGATGGAACCACTACCGTAAGGAGAAAAACCTATGAATCCATCCTGTAGGTTATTAGGGATGGTTCTATGGCAGATGGTTAGCTTTCATGGGCCACATTGAAACCCTTGCAATGTGCAGTGCAATGATCGAATGTAACAGGATATCTGAATATTCTTATCTGTTACAGACATCTCTTCAGGGCTGTAGTTTGTCTCTCTGAAAAATTGCAGATGCCATAGTTCAGAAGCCTTTGAAAAGTGCTAAATTGGTCCAAGAATCAGAAGAGTAAATTCACCTTAATGCAATGGCCCCCCCAATCACCACAGTTTAATCCATTCAAATACATGTACGATTAAACAGAGCAAGCAATTCGCAGTAAATACTTTGTTATAAGCACATGACATAGAATGTGATTCTGTGAAGCTCATGACAATAACACAGCCATACAGCCATACATCATACAGTAAGAAGATGTGGTTACAGCTGGTGTCAGATGATTTAAAAAGGAATCTCACTCCAAAGGCCACAAACCCAGAAAAGGGCTGTTAAACAATAATGAGGAATACAAACACTCAACACAAGTACGGCAGTAATAATCATTTCCTGGTCACAAAAACATCCATTTATTGTAGAGATAGATAGATAGATAGATAGATAGATAGATAGATAGATAGATAGATAGATAGATAGATAGATAGATAGATAGATAGATAGATACTTTATTAATCCCAAGGGGAAATTCATATTATATATATATATAATTATATAACGTAATTATATACAGACATGGACAGATTTGTTGGTACCCCTCAACAAAAACAGAAGAATTGTCACTGACATAACTTGAAGCTGGCACAAGTAATTGCAACCTATCATTGTTTATTCCATATTTAACAAAAAACAGACTCTGGTTTAGATAGTCGATTTAGCAGAATATGTCAGATAATAAAAATGAAAATAGCATGGACAAAAATGATGGCACCCTTAACCTGATATTTTGTTGCATAACCTTTAGAGACCATCACTGTAAACAAGCAATTCCTGGAGCTCACCATGAGGCTTCTGCATATGTCCACAGGAATTTTGGCCCCCTCTTACTCAGCAAACTACTCCAACTATGTCAGGTTTGAAGGGGTCTTCTCCAGACTGCACGGTTCAGTTCTCTCCATAGATGCTTGATTTGATTCAAATGAGGACTCATAGAAGGCCACTTTAGAATTCTCCAATGATTTTATTCTTCACCATTCTTAGGTGCTTTTCTCTGTGTGTTTTGGCTCCTTATCCTTTTGAAGGATCTGCAATTGAGAAAAAGCTTTCTGACGCTAGACTTTTCTCTCCAGAATGTCTTGACAGTCTTGAGATTTCATTGTTCCATGCGTAGTTTCAAGGCAACCCTTGTCCAACATAACAAAGCAGCCCCAAAATGTAATTGAGCCTCCTCCATGTTTCACAGTAGATATGGTGTCCTTTTCTTTGAAAGGTTCATTGTTCCATCTGTGGACATAAAGCTGATGTGTCTTGCCAAAAAGCTCCAGTTGTGTTTCATCTGTCCAAAAAACATTCTCCCGGAACCATTCTGGCTTGTCAGTATGCATTCTAGCAAATTGCAGACCAGTCTTTTTATGTTTTTCTTTCAACAGTTCTCCTTTGGTCTTCTTCCGTTGAGCTCACTGTCACCCAAAAAGTGACGGATGGTGCAATGAGACACTGATGGACCTTGACCTTGGAGCTTGTATCTCTTTGGAAGTTGTCCTTGGCTTTTTCTCTACCATTCTCACTATTCCTCTGCCCATTCCAAGTTCGATTTTCCTTTTGTGGACGCATCCAAGGAGGTTGACTACAGTCCCATAGGTCTTAGACTGCTTAATAATATTTGCAGTTGTCTGGAAACTAACAAAAAACTCATCAGTTCAAAAACGTGAGATCTTTGTAGGCATACAGCCCAGTGCGTCATTAAGCAAATCTAACAAACAGGTGCTAATGATCAATTAGTGTGGTTGATCTAAAGTGCTGAGCTGAAACAGAAACAGCTGTGCAGAGGGAATAAAACATGAAAATGGACAACCATACTGAAAAGGTGAGGTTACAGTAGATGTGGAGATTTAATCTCCAAATCCTACCCAGTGTTAAAACTGAGCATAACAGCAAGACGCAAGATGGCCGTTCTGCATCATCAAAGTGTCTGCCAAACAGAAATTCTTCAGCAGGCAGCTGCTTCCAGATGTGCTAACCAAGCTCTTCTGCAGAAGCACAACTGGATGGACAAAGATGAGGACTGAAAACACAGTGGTTGGTCATGGAAACTGAGGGTAGCAAATGAAAAACTTACTTCCCTTTGAAATCAGACGACCTGCAGAGCTACTGGCTCAGAACTGGCAGAAGCCACTGGGACCCTAGTATAACCATGTGTCAAGGCAAGAAATACTGAAATAAGAATGTAAATTAGAAGATATATGCATACAAATCATTAGATGTTCAAGTGGCACTTATACTGTGTGACAAATTTAGAGGGCGTGTTGTTTGTGAGTGTGGGTGTGTGGGTGTGTGCACGCAGGGTACTCAGTGCTGCCAGGACAGATTTCAGCCCACCAAACCCCAAATTAGATTATTCAGGTTTGAAAATGGATCAATGGAGGGCCGGATGTTGAGGGATTTTATTTGATCTATTACCCAGTATGGCTATTATGTATTTCATAAAGATAAAAGCCACAAATTAGGTATATAGAAAATTAAAATACTGTAAATGAAAGAGTACATTTGATATTCCTAAAAAATATCTTGACAAAAAGTGAGGATTACTTTTGAAGACTTTTCAGACATGCATCTTGGAGAAAGTTTGCACAGATTGAGCTGTATTTGTTTACACCCTTACCCAGATATGCAGGTAATAACATCATTAATGACTGCCATTAGGCTCCAATTCCTGGTCGCCAGCTAATGACAGCTAGAAATGTTACCCCTTCATAAGGCAACCTTGTACTCCATTTTTACAGCTTTTTTTTTCTTTCTGCTCAGTTGTAATTGCCATTTTCGCACAGTAATCAATCCACCAGCCTGACATCTCTTTCCTTATCCCCAGCAACTTTGGTATACTGTAATTAAACACAGCTTTAATCAAGGGGTTTTTTTTCAAATGAAAATCTAAGAAAACGAAGAGTTCTATTAAATTACAGCCTGAATCCCACTAAGTGACTCCACTGAAGGTCCTGAATGACTGGATCACAATGTGGTAAAAGAAGGGCATTCTGAAGATTCTGAGATTACGAAAGAGAATTGATCCGCATCTTGTGATTGCAAAAACATTAAACAATAGTTTATACATTTCATTTGTGAGCAAAAAAAATAACACACTAATATTATGAGATTCAGCCAGCCATCGTGAAATCTCAGTACTTTGTCTTTTTGCACAACAGCCTTTCCTTTGCTTATATAGAGGGGTTTTGGAAGGTTCCAGAGAATAAGAGGATGCAGGTGAATTTACATTTCTAAAAATAAATTATAATACGGAAAACACAAATAAATAAAAAAAAACATTACTGCAGTAATAAATGCCTTTCTAACTATCTAACAAATAGTAAAAGTGGACGGAGGCAAGTCTTGTACTGAAAGAACGAGTTAATGACAAGGACTGATGTCAAGTTAACAAAATGGTGGGGACAAAAGCTTGAAGGTGCTGTGGTCACCTGGACCAGAACTGATCAGACACAATCAAAAGTTTACCCAACTCACTAAATCCTTACTTTAAATAACAATTCACTTTGCTGTCTTAATTATTTATGCATGGGCGAACTGTAGGAGATTATATATATATATATATATATATATATATATATACATACACTAGGGGGTTAACTTTGCTCACCAACCCCCCCGGCCTGCACTATGCGCCAGCCACTTCACGTCTCTGCCGCTCACGTTGTGATGAGGGGGGCTGAATGCACCCCAAGGAGACACGGTTGCTCCTCCGAAACCCCCTCTTAGATGGTGATACAATGAGAAACAAATAGTTTATTTTTTACCTCCTCTTTGCTCGATCAGCTGCTGGCTTGCTGCTGTTGCTTTGCCGTGTGATCTGGATTTCACGCAGCGCTTCAAACGTTTAAAAGCATGTACAGCAGGTGTCCTACTCTTTGCTTTTATTCCAGATTTGGTTAAATCTTTTGGCACAAAGTTTCATCTCGCAGGTTGTGAGTTCTTGATATTTTTTAGTTTATAATTTACAAACGGAATGAGAATCTAAAAACCTAACAACATAAATTCTGAAAAGAATGATACCAAATATATACATGTAGGTTTTAAAATAAGCCAGATTTAAAGCGTAACAAAAAACGTGACAGAAAAACATCACAAAAAATTGTTGCACAAAATCATTGTACTTTTAGGCTTAGGATTTTATATATAGAGAGTAAATATAAAAATTTATATATATATATATATATTTATATATAGTCACACACGTGTCGCATGGGAGGCAGCTAAAGGGCTTGAGTGAAGGCAGTTCGGAGGCATGCCAGGGTGTAGCAGAGTGCACTGACTCTTTTTCTCCCTTGCCTGTAGACCATTCCCGGGGGATTTCACCTGGCTCTCCTGACATCACTTCGGGACTGAGCCAATGGAAGTCGGCCACACCAGCTCCAGTCCCTCTGATGTCACGTCCGGCTATGAACCAATGGTGGAAGACCACGTGCCGGATCCATATGACCTCGCTTCCTGTCTCCCCCTTTAAAACCTGCCCCTTTTCCTTTGTTTCCTCAGTCTTCTTTTGGACTCAGTTGAATGCACTTCAGTGCTGATTATTTGTTAAAACTACTTTTGCAGCCAGGATGTGGCTGCCCCAAACCTTTATCTGTCCATGTCTCGTTCTTGTGACAATATATATATATATATATATATATATATATATATATATATATATATAGTGGACCACCAGTGGGCGTACTAGCCACCCTCCCCGAGCACGGAGACAAGTGCAGGTACAACACACCTTTATTTTTTATGTGGGAACAGCCTCCCCCTGCTTCCCTCCCTTACAGCACAGTTTCTTTCTTTCTACCTTCCTTCCTCACAGTCCTTTCTCACGACCATTCCTCCTCCAGCAGGCTTGGTCCTCTTCCACCTGACTATGGCCTCTGGAGTAGTGGCTGCTGACTCCTTTATAAGGCACCTGTGGCGGAGATGCTGCTATTAAAGGCTCTGCCACACGGGCCCCAGCAGGGTGAAGCCGGTAGCGCCCAGAACACTGTTTCTCCTTCAGTCCTTCTGCTACAGGGGCATCCCGGCTGACAAGGGTTCCAGCCACCCGTCTCTCTATATAAATATATATATATATATACACATATATACAGTAATCACTCCTCGATCGCGGGGGGTTCTGGAACGCGATAGGTGAAAATCCATGAATTAGAAACCATACGTTTGTATGGTTATTTTTATATATTTTAAGCCCTTAGAAACTCTCCCACAGTGTTTATAAATATTCTCCGCACGGTTATACAGTAAACCCTTGTTTATCGTGGTTAATCTGCTCCAGACAGATAAATGAATTTCCACGAAGTAGGATTCTTTATTTATAAATCTAATATTTTCGCAGTTAGAGGATAGAAAACCTGTTTACGACCTTCTAAATACGTTTTTTAACATTATTAGAACCCTCTAGACATGAAATAACACCCTTTAGTCAAAAGTTTAAACTGTGCTCCATTACAAGACAGAGATGACAGTTCTTTCTCACAATTAAAAGAAGAAAAAAACATATCTTCCTCTTCAAAGTGCGCGTAAGGAGTGGAGAATGTCAGAGAGAGAGAGTAAAGTAAACAATCAAAAATCAATAGGGCTGTTGGGCTTTTAAGTATAGGAAGCACCGCGATAAAGCTGCCGCAATGAAGGGATCAACGTGAAGGTAGTCTTTCAGCATTTTTTACAGGCGCGTCCGTATCTTCTAAGCAAACAGCTACTGTGCAAACAGCCCCTCTGCTCACACACCCTTTGTTAGGAGCAGAGAATGTCAGAGAGAGTGAGAGACAGAGAAAAGCAAACAATCAAAATCAATACGGGCTGCTAGAGCTTTGAAGTGTGGGAAAAACCGCGCGGGAAGCATATCTTATATCATTGAGGAGTTTTATTTAATACGTAATATGTACTCTGATTGGGTAGCTTCTCAGCCATCCGCCAATAGCATCCCTTGTATGAAATCAACTGGGCAAACAAACTGAGGAAGCATGTACCATAAATTAAAAGACCCATTGTCCGCAGAAATCTGCGAACCAGCGAAAAATCCGTGATATATATTTAGATATGCTTACATTTAAAATCCACGATGGAGTGAAGTCGTGAAAGTCGATATAGCGAGGGATCACTGTATATATATATATATATATAAAGATATATATATATAAATATATACTGTATAAATATATATATATATATTGTCAGGGATGCCAGGGGCAACGACCCAGCCGGGACGCCTTGAGGGACTGGAGGAGGGTCTACGTGCGCCCTGGATCACGTGGGGGCCGCCATCCTGGTTGCTTTGGCACAGAGCTTTGAAGCTCCACCCTGTAGGGGCCCGTGGTCACCGTCAGGGGCGTTCCCGTACCTTGGGAGCCCTGGACCTCAGCACTTCCGCCACACCAGGAAGTGCTGGGGGGAAGAAGAGCAGGGACACCCAGAGTGCTTCCGGGGATGCAGCCGGCACTTCCGCCACACAGGGGCATGTCGCCGGGTGATTGCCGGAACCCACCTGGAGCACATCCGGGTTATAATAAAAGGGGCCGCCTTCTTTCATTCAGGGCGAGAGTCGGGAGCGGAGAGGACTGCGCTTGCTGTAGGAGGCAAGGAGGTGGCCTGAAGTGGAAGAAAGACATTGTTGTGGCCAGGATTTTGGGGACTTTTGGGGGTTTTGTGGTGCATTTTGTATATAGTATTGTAAATAAATGTGTTGTGGGTGACATGAACGTGTCCACCTGTCTGTGTCCGGGCCAGCTTTCACAATATATATATACAGTATATATAGTACAGATATATATAGTAACAGAAAGAGAGGGCAACAATAAAGAATAGGGGGCCAACATGGCCACCCCATATATTTGGAGGTAGCAGGATCCAAAAAACATGCAGACAGAACTGCCCCAAGATGGCAGAGCTTCTAGGAAAAAGAAAAAAAAAAAGAAATGCCCAGAGGGGACTGGGCGGTCTCATGGTCTGGAATCCCTACAGATTTTATTTTTTCTCCAGCCGTCTGGAGTTTTTTTTGTTTTTTCTGTCCCCCTGGCCATTGAACCTTACTCTTATTCGATGTTAATGTTGATTTATTTTGTTTTATAATTGTGTCTTTCATTTTTCTATTCTTTAATATGTAAAGCACTTTGAGCTACTGTTTGTATGAATATGTGCTATATAAATAAATGTTGTTGTTGTTGTTGTAGTTTTGGGCCCTTCTGATGGGAAGAGGTATGTCAGATGGATACCGGAAGTGTCATGAGAGAGTGTCTTTGCTGTCAATCAACTGGTCTGCAGAGGAAGAAAGACAGAGAGGCATTAGGACACGGCGCCAACCCCAGGAGTGGTGGTAGAATTAAAGTCACTAGAGAACTTTAGTTGTCCTCAATACTTATGTGCATGACTATATATATATATATATACCATAGAGAACTTTTGTTATTCCTGTGTTTTTTCTTCTTTGTGACATTTACCAAGATTTCTCATATACAGCAGAAAAAAGTTACCCTTAGTGCTGATTGCTCATCAGCTGTAACTCTGATGTTTTACTTACACTCTCATCTACTGGAACAATTTTATGATAAGCTTTATAGATAAAGATTGTTGCAAATTAAGACTTAAAATAAATAAAATCCTCCTGACTCACATGTGCATTTCTGCTGATGAGAGCAGAGAACTGCTTTTCACAGGTTACCCACAGGCGATTCTAGAGTGCCACTGACGTGCTGAATGCTATGATAAGCTAAATGCTTTATTTTCCGCTTGGAGATAATAATCTGTTAGCTGTGGGTGTAAGCGTCACTCAGAACTTTCAGATTTCTTCTCCACAGGAATGTAAAATTAGTTATTGATGAGCTCCCTTTTCCTTTTAAGAAAACAAAAAAATAACATTGGCTATGTCTGGACCATTTTTGTCAAATTATTTAGTTCCATACATTACCTAGTCATAAATATAATTTATTAACACAAGACATTTATTCTGATTTTAAAAAATGACCATAGAATTTGGCAAAGCCAAAGAAAACACAACTGTCCTTGAAAATAAACTTCTGACTTTGTGTGTTAAGCAGGGCAGATGATCATGAGATTGAGACTGAGGTGGCCATCTTGTTTGAGAATTAGTATAAACTTGACCAGCAAAGAAATAATACTGTTGACTAAAGGGTGAAGCAAAGGTATACTTTATTATAGTCTAATTAGCACTAGCACAGTCATTTATACAATGTATATAATTCTTCTGAAACTACGTATTTCAGGACAAAGTCATGGGGAACCAAAACCCTACCAAGCAGCATGATGTGAAAGGAGGGAGGCCTGGACTGGTGCAAGTCACCATATGCTGCCTTGGGAAGTTTGCAAGAGGCTGAGCTACATTTCAGTTTGTATTACATATTCACACGGCACATTTATTTACTGACTAGCTGTACTAAGCATCTATGACGGGTTCAAATGTACAGTAAGTTATCAATGTAGACCTCAGCATTGCCATTTGTAATGCACCATTTGCTGGAGTGTATTTTGTAAAGCATGTAGTAATCAAATGCATTGCAGTTGCCATTCTAACAGATGGCACTTCACACACATTTGTAGTAATAAAATACATTGCTCCAAATGTTTGTGATGTGACATCTGTTGGCATGACAAATGCAATGCATATATATGTCTCTGGTATATGCCATTTGTTATGGGGTTTGTAAAAGCGGTGGTAATGTCTGTGATGCGCCATCTGTTGGAATAGCAGAGACATAGCAACTGGATGGACACACAGATTCACAGATGCTTCTTTTATTAAGGATGATGTACCGATGCTGTTTATGAAACTTAACATTCTGAGAGAGGAGGCCAATCACTAACCATAAAGAGAGAGACAGATGATGCAGTTTGATCAGATCCTTCCAGGGCTACTATTTTAAGACTTTAACTGAATACAAGTGTATACTGTGCACTGTAATCTGTTCAGCAAAGTAACAATAGATAGTTTGGCCAGAGTGCCATTTAGCTTTCTCTTTATGGCTCTTATGTTTACAAGCCTTTGACTGCCAGTACCCTCACTGAAGGAACACTCGAAGTGGTAACCACAACCACTTTATTTCATCATTGTTCAGGGCAGACCAACAGAGGTCTCTGCTCGACTGCTTCAGAAGCCAAACATATAAACTGTGCCATGATCTTATGGATTATTAAGATGATATGGCCATCCCACCTGCTGATTAGTAAACAAGGTAAGTAAAGGGCATTCATTTTTTATTAGCTGACTCCTAAAGTGCACAATAGGACTATTTTTTCCTTATTATTTTGTTCATCCAAGGTATTACTATTACTACTAATAGTATTAAAATATTAGCCTCTGCTGTTATAAGACGTGCCCACTTTGTCACAATGTACCACAATGTATTTCCCAATTACCTTTCCTGTCAATAGTTCTTGAGCGTGTTGTAATTTCCCAACTCACCAATTACTTAACCTCTAATAATTTGCTGAAACCCTTTGGTTTTAGGGCGCAGCACCGCTGTGAAACTGCTCTGCTATGGGTAACCAATGATTTGCTTATGGCAGCAGACTCCGGACAAACCAGCATATTAATTCTGTTAGACCTCAGTGCAGCATTTGACACTCAGGTCAGACATGACATTCTACTGTCCAGGATGGAGAACAACATGCTGGGTATCTCTGGCACTGCCCTCCGGTGGTTCAGGTCATATCTGACTGATAGACAAGCATTTGTTAGTCTTGGCAACAGCAGATCCAGCTCAGCGCCAGTCACACAAGGAGTTCCTCAGGGTTCTGTCCTCGGCCCTCTTCTCTTCTGTATTTATATGCTTCCACTTGGCCATATTATTTGTGCTTTGGACTGGGTTATATTTTTTATGCAGATGATACTCAACTCTATTTCAATGTTACAAGTGCAACTTCATCAGAGTTTTCTCAGCTCACAACTTGCCTCAGTGAAATTAAAACCCAGATGGAGCAGAACTATTTAAAATTAAATTGCAGGAAAACTGAACTCCTGCAAATTGGGACTAAAGTGCAACTTAATAAAATTAGCTCCTTCCCAGTCCATCTCATCAGACCTGCCTCTACTGTAAAGAATCTTGGTGTCATTTTTGATTCCTCGCTTTCTTATTCTGCCCACATAAATCACATTAAGAAACTTTCTTACTTTCACCTCCATAACATATCCCGTGTTCGCTCCTTCCTCTCCTTTTCTAATGCTGAGAAACTTGTCCACGCTTTTATCACATCCCACATCGATTATTGTAACTCTCTGCTGGCAGGTGCCCCTTCTAATCTTATATCACAGCTCCAGCTTATTCAAAACTCGGCTGCAAGAGTCCTAACACGGACCAGCAACAGCGAGCACATCACACCCATCCTGCTTCGCCTTCACTGGCTCCCTGTGTCCTACAGAATTGAATATTAAATTCTATTAATAACCTATAGTACTAGGGTGTTGTACCGTGTTAGCCATTATGAATGTAGAGAAAAGCCAAGCAAAATGACACCTTTTATTGCCTAACTAAAAAGATTACAATATGCAAGCTTTCAAGGCAACTCAGGCCCCTTCTTCAGGCAAGAAGTAATACAGAAACTGGAGTACCCTATGATTATATATACTCTAGGACAAGAAACAACATTGATAAATCATTAAGTGAATAATCTTAAATGTAAAAAAATAATAAATTCATTCAGGCTGGTGTTAATGTAACAAGAGAAAGAAGAACAATGGTCAAGATCTTTCTCATGTAAAGATTTACCAATGTTGTTTCTTGTCCTAGAGTGTATTTAAGCATAGGGTACTCCAGTTTCTGTATTACATCTTGCCTGAAGAAGGGGCCTGGGTTGCCTTGAAAGCTTGCAGATTGTAATCTTTTTAGTTAGCCAATATAAGGTGTCATTTTGCTTGGCTTTTCTCTATATTAATAACTTACAAAGTCTTAAACGACCTTGTGCCAAGCTACATCAGTGACCTCCTCCATCACTATGTGCCTGTCCGCCCACTAATGTCTTCTGATTCTGGCAACCTTGTTATGCCCCACACTAATCTACACTCCATGGATGACAGGGCCTTCAGCTGTATAGCACCCAGACTCTGGAATGACCTACGGAAATCAATCAGGTCAGCTGACTCCATGAATTCTTTTAAAAAACAACTCAAAACTCATCTGTTCAGGAAGGCTTTTAGCTCTACTTGACTTTACTACCCTTCTTTCAGTTTACCTCTCTGTCAAGATGCTCATGTAACCTGTATGTGTGTGTTAGACCATCAATTATGTTGTCTGTTAGGCTTTTCTCTGAATTTACTATTTTAATCTTCTTTATTTATTTATCTGGTTTAGTACAATGCTGTATACTGTATATCCTGCCGTTCTTTCTTAAACTCTGTGAAGTGCATTGAGCATGGGAAAGATGCTATATAAATAAAATGTATTATTATTATTATTATTATTATTAATAATTTTGTACTTGATTGTCCATGTTATGTTCACTGGGGCTGAACTCTATCCCAGTAGGACTGGGTGCAGGGAAGGAAGTAACCCTGGCCCATGCCTCACAGAGCACACACATTCTCCCAGTTTGTGTCTCATTGTTCTTGGTTCAAAACTTCAGCCAGGATTTTTGCTCTTGCTGCTTCTTTCTTTCATTTTGGCCCGTTTTATCTAGCAGCCCCCTGTCATTTGTTGCTGCAAATCCTCTTACTGGGTCTTTTCAGACATCCTAACATGAAAAGCTATCAAGCCTTCTGCTCATCTCTGAAAATTCCAAAAAGTGTGCCTCTTTATTTATGACCTTGCCTAGATTTCTTTATATTATGTCAGACAATAGCAGTCAATATACGTACATCACATTCTGTAAAATCCTCAGTCTAACCCCACCTACATAAACATATATATCTATGGTCATAGTGGTGAATAAGTAAACAAGTGAAGAAAAAATTGATACAAGTATTTGGTCGGATTGGTAAATTGCTACTATGTTGTACAGCATTTTGGGAAATATTTTCTACAAGCATTGAACATTCTGTGCCTATGAAAGTATTCATAAGACACGCTTAAATGGATTGCTATAAAACCCCTCAAGCAAAACGGTTTCAGTCCATGAGGGAGCAGCTATAGATCAGTACAGGCAGACACAAATGAACACTGCCTCCGAAAGTCAAAATTTGTTTCGTTCAGGATCAGTAGAGACATTGCTTTAACTATAAAAATAATCGACTTGGAATGATTCTTCAATGTACAGAAAGTGGCACTGAGCCCTAAACTCACTTTACATACCCAGAGATGCCATTTTGATAATATGCCATACATTCTGCTATACTTCTATCGAAAAACAAAGCAAATATTCCCTCAACTATTAAGCCTTTTCAACTGCTGATTTATTTTTCAGGAAAATGTTGTAAACATTGATTAGAGCATTTTAATCAAGGAAAAGACATGAAGCCCCTTATCCTTGTTCCATGCTTTGCAAGAAAAATGACCTCATGCTGCCATGAATTCCACATCACAAAATTATACCATCCTGACACATCGACTTAGCAGCAGATGAAGATAAGCTCAATAATATAAAATGAACAACCAATATAAGCAATCAGATAGAACATTAGAAATCTGACAAACCAAAGGAGACCCTTCAGTCCATAAAGCTTTTTTGTGTAGCTAATAGCTAAGCTGTCCTAATATCTCATCCAGATTGTTACTCACGGTTGTCGAGGTTTCTGCTTCTACTACAGGTCTTGGCAGTTTGTTCCGATTCCCACAACTCTTTGACTAAAGAAGTGCTTCCTGGCTTCAGTCCAAAATGCTCTTCCCTTTAATTTCCACTGGTGTCCCCAGTACATGATTCACCATTAAGCTGAAATAATTCTGCTGGATCTACATTATCAATGCATCTGAGGATTCTGAAGAATTAGATGAGGTCCCCATGCAGTCTCCTCTACTCAAAATAATATGGTAAATAAAAATAAGCCATCTTTTATTCTTTGGAGATCGAGTTCCATTAATGTGGGTAGCAATATCTTTTACATGTTCTGCAACTCTATTATGGTCTGTGGTATGCTGGGCTGGTAATATCACTTCAAATGAGGCCCACTGAATCAACAAGCTAGTTAAGAAGGTAGGCTCAATTATGGGACGCACTCTGGACCCCCTGGAGGTCATAGCAAATGGAGAGAAAACAATGAAACTGATAGCCATTATAAACAATGCTGCACATCCTCTCCTTGTTACACCAACACGGACAACTTCTGAGAACCTTTAGCCAAAAAAACCTTCAGCAGAAGTGTCAGGTAGTACAACTGTGACTCCTTCATACCTACAGTAATAGGCTTGGATAATGTCTCATGTGACTGTGACTATACTTTATGGCGGGTGGCCGGAATCCTTAACTGGCCAGGGCATTCAGTGTGTGGAGGGACCGGGGGAGAGAGTATTATCAGGACAGCTTCTCCCAATAAAGGGCAGCCCCATTGGTTTCTAATGCGGCCATGGGTTATGAGCACGGGAGCTCAACCCTGGGAACCCGTAGCCACTGCCAGGGGGCGCATGGACCTTTCCAGGGCCTTATCAGTGTGGAAGTGTGGCCAGAAGAAGCTTGTTAGGCACCTGGAGTAATTCTAGGTGCCCCATAAAAGGGGGCCAGAGTCAGGAGGAGAAGACAAAGCCTGAAGGGGAAGTGGAGGGAGAAGGACTTGCGGCAAGAAGGGACTGTTGGGTTGATGATTTGTGCACAGTGTGTTTTGTTGTAAGTAAACCGGGTGTTCTGTGGAACCTGTGTCCTGCCTGTGTGTGTACGGGTTAGGGTGGATGTACGCCCCCTGGTGGCGTCACAACTTTTTATTTATGGCCAAGTCAGAGGTTTTCTTCTTTTGTAGCTATTGTGGTGTATAATTGAGGTGGGCTGTTGTTTGTCTTATTTTATTTATTAAGCCTCTGTATAACAGTTCTATCTATCTATCTATCTATCTATCTATCTATCTATCTATCTATCTATCTATCTATCTATCTATCTATCTATCTATCTATCTATCTATCTATCTATCTGAGTTATATGATAAAAATGAAAAAGCATTTGCTACCACATCCGTATATTGTTCACAACAGATGCTTCTCAGCTAACATTGACACACTTCAACAGAATTTAATTTTGCTGACTGGATTCTTTCAGTGGTGGTGTTGCTGACTCACAGTAAGGAGACCAGGGTTCATGTCCCAGGTCCTCCCTACGTGGAGTTTGCATGTTCTCCCCTTGTGTGTGTAGGTTTCTTTTCACAGTCCAAAGATGTGCAGGTTAGGTGGATTACTAAATTGGCTCTAGAGTGTGGTTGGGTCTGTGTGTGTGTGTTTATGTGTGTGTGTTCGCTCTACGATAGACTGGCTCCCTATGCTAGCTGGGATAGGCTCTAGCATCCCCCGCAACCCAGTTCAGGATGAAGTGGGTTAGAAAATGACTGAATGGATTTCTATACAATCAGTGCTAGCGGTCGGCTGTAGTGTACATAATCTGATATCTTGTGTAGATTTTCACTGTACATCCTATTTCGGAAATAATCACTGGCAGCATTTTAAAATAATGAAAGAACTACATGTGTGTTGTGGACCTACCGCTACGAGTACCTTTATCTAACAAAATTATGATCAAACTTTTGAGTTTCACCGACTGAGAAAACTTGTGAGAACAGCTGCTGCTCCTTGGGATCAAGAGAAGACATTCAAGATAAGCTTTGGCAGCTGTTTACATCTCCTGGGTGAATCTCACTTGAGATGTACTATCACAGGAGTAGATGTTGTGTAAGACCCCAACAAAATCGACAAGTTATACTCAGTGAGATGATTCTTAGGTCCACTATGCTAATATTACTGTCAAAACACCCTCATTTCTTCCTGGCTTGGATCATACAAGATGTTGGACATTCCTTTGAGATTTTCATTCTTGTTGACATGTTTCCATCATCCAATTTGTACAGATTTGTCGTCTTCAGATTTATACTGTAAATTGCCCATTCTACCACATCACAAAGATGTTCTATTTGATTCAGACCTGGTGAATTGTTATGTTCATTAGACCATTGTGAGATGGTATTTGCTTTGTGACATGGTGCATTATCATATCATGCTGAAAGTAGCCATTAGGAGTTGGATAGATTATGACCATGACAAGATGCACATGGTCAGCAACAACACCAAATGGGCTGTGACGTTCAAGGAATAATCGATTGTTATTAACAGGCCAAAAGTGCACCAACAAAACCTTCCTAACACCACCATCTCAGTCTGGACTAATGACACAAGACAATCTAGTGCATGGATTCATGCTTTGGCACCAACCCTTCCATCTGTGTGCTGGTGCAGAAATCGAGTTTCATCACACCATCAATGATTTTCTAGTTTTCAACTATCCAGTTTTTGTGAGCCTGTGTCCATTGTAGCTTCACTATTTTGTTGCTGGATGACAGCAATGGAACCTGACATAGTCTTCTACTGTTGTAGCTCATTCACTTCAAAGTCTGATGTGTTGTGCATTCTAAGATGCTTTTCTACTCACCACCAGTGAGAGGATATCTGAGTTACCATAGCCTTTCTATTGGCTTGAACCAGTCTGGCCATTCTCCACTGACCTCAACAATAGAACTTCCACTCCATGGATGCTTTTTTTTTTGTTTTTCACACCATTTTGAGACACTCATGAGACTGTTGTGCATGAAAATCCCAGGAGATCAGCAGTTATAGAACTACTCACACCAGATTTTCTGGCACCAACCAGTCTGCCATTGTTGAAATCATAGTTTTATGCATTGCAGTGCTGCCACAAGATAGTTTGATTTATTTAATTGCGCAGATAAGCGGGTGTACAGGTGTTCCTAATATTCTGGCCAGTGAGGATATATTTCATAGCTGCACTGATCAAATGTAGACATTCTCTAAGAGAAGAGAACTTTCTGTTGGGAAAAGGGATATGTATTGCAACCCCAAATCAATCACTCCCAACATTACCCTCAACAAGATATGTATGTAACATTAGAAACAGACTGAATATTTCAATAGACTCAGTACCTCTGTAGAGGTGCTGCATGATTAATGTCATCTTAAATGTATTGTGCTAAGTTGCATCTTTCATGGCGTTGTCCTGTTTACATGGGCTTTGTGTGTCTGTATAAATATTGTCCCCTGTAAACAAAGGAAGGATAACACCATGGAACTGTGGTCCCTCGTGATAGTTTGCCTTGTCAATCCCATCATTTGCAATCGGTTCATTTACTATTTAAACAGGAGGACGAAAAGAAGGAAAAAAATCCCGCCTAATACTCTGACACTTCATCGCAGCGCTAAGAGAGAGAGTAATGATTGAGTCACCTTCACCTTCTCCTGCTTGCCGCATTCAACACCAGACTTGACAACTTCACCATTACAACTCAAAAACCCTGGGGTTTTGGTTTACGCCGAGACACTGAGGATAAGAACAGTGAGACTGTTTTTTACCATTTGGGAGAGGAGCAAGCCATCATTTCATCTGTGTATAATTGCTGTAGAACACTTTTCCAGCTGAACAAGGTTCACAATCGCTATTCATTCTCCATTTAATCTTCTGGACTTTTATATGCATTTCGTGTTACACTGTGTCTTATTTGTTTCATGTCCAGTGTGGTGTCAAGGGAGGGTTTGCGTTGTATATTTGATTTTTTGCTGCACCTTTTTATTATTATAATTCGCTGATCACTTTTGGGGTATGGTGTGATGTGGGAGCTTTAGAGGGAGTAAAGTATATATTGTTCCGTTGTTTTGTTTCTTATCACTATTAATATTTATACACATTATTATTTTATGAACAGTTTGACCATTTAACCGTTGATTGGAGAAGTTTATTTGGAAGAAGTACGGCTTGTCAGGTCTAATGTTCCTCAGCTTTCCAGGCCACAGGACTTGGTGGTGTAGCTGCCATTCCGGGTGAGTCGGTCAGCTGTTACACCTTGAAAGGCAAGGATGAGACAGTGAAAATGGAGTGAAAGAAAAACATAAATGTTATATTGAAAAGATACTGCTAATAAGTCTTCAATAGAATCTGAAATGTTGAGACAAATTGGAGTTTCAGAAATAGGCACACCAAAGTGAAGGAGCTCCAGATAGTGTTTACCAGCAGTTGTGTGGTAAGCCTGTTTCAGGATGTAACTCATGCTATACTGTTAGGTTTGTTTTGGGATGTCTCAACTAACGCTCACAATAGTGCAAAATGAATTTGTATATTTACTTCAAAAACGTAATTCTCTTCTTAACAGTATATGACAGATTTTTCCATAACTGTGAAGTCATGCAACCTTTGCCAGAAAATACTTCAGGATATTATGCACATCATGCAGAGACACTTCAAATATTCTTAAACTCTGCAGAGAAAATTTTAAAACTGTGCAGTACAAATTAATTTCTAAGGAGTCAGGCAGATATTAGCATAACCCATCAGCATTTGTTTCTGCACACAATGGTTATTTGGCACTTACATAGTTTTTGAAAATATTGGCTTCTTTATAAAAAATTAAAGGCAGATGTCAAGCTTTGTTTCCTGATCCAGACACACGACACAAAGCCAAAAAAACAAGGCGCTTAATGAACCGACACACACATTTTGCATAAAAAATACATCTGCAGCTCTGCACATTGGCTTGGCTGAACACATTAAGAAAAGAGGTGCTTGTCTTGCTGTGGCATAAAGTGTACTGTTTGCCTGCAGGCAATCATTCTCAGAAATATTGGACTATTTTCACGGTTATATTAAATCAATGAAAAAGCCTAAAATTACAGTGAGTCTTATCTAACTTTTTCAAAGCTTGTATGAATGTCTATAAGCACTATAGCAACAAGATGAAAGTAATATTTCAATGTATCTCGGGGTGTTTGCAGAAAGAGCAAAAAAATGATGGATTATGTAACATTGAACATCAAAAAATGCTTATTTTAAAATGAAAGTATTAATTGATTCATACTTAATACTGCCAATTCATTTTCTGCATCCACTTTTTTCATTATAAAATGAGGGATAAGGCAGAAACCCACCTTAGACGGGACACCAGCCCACAGTCCAGCCCGTTCACACACCCAGTTACTGTGTATCAACCCAAGTGAGACTCAGTTAGCTGCATGGAGACATGCAAATGTAGCTGGCAAACAAGAATGTCACCTGTCTGAGGGGCTACCGTGATGCAGTTGTCACTCTGACTGAGCTGCAGAAGTTGGTGACGATGTTCATGGCTCAACAACCTCCAAGGCATTGCACAAAAAAAAGGCCTTCCTGAAAGAGTAGCAGGGAAGAAGCTCTGGCTGAAAAAAATAAGCATGTGCTTACCTGTAAAGGATTTGCAAAACGTTACTTACAGGATACTGCAAATTTGTGTAAGAAAGTCCAGCGGTCTGATGAGACTATATAGGAGCTTTATGGCTTAAAAACTAAACACCATTTGTGGTATCAATTGTAAACTGCGCATCAGCCAGGTAACACCGTCCTCACTGTACAAAGTGGTGGTGGCAACAGCGTCGCATTTGTTGTGGTGCTTTTTAGTAATATCAAAAAGGCAAGTTTACAGGGAGATATTATAGTCATGGGGGACTTTAATTATCCAAATATTAACTGGGATAACCTTGCAGATGGAGGAGCACAAGAGCAGGAGTTTTTAGAAGTAATCAGTGACTGTTTTTTAACACAGCATGTTAAAGCACCAACAAGGGGTGAAGCCTGTCTGGATTTAGTATTCTGTAATAATCAGGACAGAATTGAGGGTGTAGAGGTGATTGAACCACTAGGGTCAAGTGACCATAATGTAATACAATTCTCAGTATTTTGTAAGAGTGCAGATGCAAAGACTAAAATTGTTAAGTTGAACTTTGGTAGGGCTAATTTTGAGCAGATGCGACAAAGTCTAAATAGGATAGACTGGGATAAGCTTTTAAATGTGGAGACAGTCGAGGAGCAGTGGAACAGGTTTAAAAATGTTTTACATGTAATGCAGGACAGATACATACCTAAATTTGGAATTAATAGGAAACTAAAAAAAACTCCACGGTGGATTAATAAAGATTTAAAAAAGAAGTTGCAAAGGAAAAAACTGCTTTATAAGGTATATAAGACTAATGACTGCAAAGTGAATCGTAGAGCGTATGAGAACATGAGGGCAACCATTAAGAAGGATATCAGAGAGGCTAAAAGACAGTTGGAGAGGAATATAGCAGATAAGGCGAAAGAAGACCCCAAGAGATTCTTTCAGTATTTTAGTAGTAAAAGAACAATCAAGGAGGAGGTCAAGTGCATCAGGAATAGTAAAGGGGAATTAAAAGATACAGACAGTGAAATAGCAGATGCCCTAAACCAGGGGTGCCCAATGCGTCGATCGCGATCGACCGGTAGATCGCAAAGGTAGTGCAGGTAGATCGCGTTGCATTCCAAAAAAAAAAAATGTTATTAACGTTAGTCTATCATATATCCTCTCTATGGCATTTGCCACTTGATTGACATACAGGGCGGCCAGTCTGAGATCTCTTCTCTTCTAACACACTGGTCATCCCGCATGCACGATCAAACGCACGAGCTACTGCAAAACTCCGGCTGTGATCTAGTTAGCCTTCCAATTTATATCGACTACAGAAGAATTTTTTAAAAAAATTGTTTGGGGAGGGTATTGGCTGGATGTGGAATTGGAAGAGGATTTTTTTTTTCTCACAATGTCACAAACGAAGTGCGTTTGTCTGATCTGTCAATCTATCTTTGCTATTCCAAAGAAGGAAAATGTGGAAAGGCACTCTCGAACTGTTCATAAAAACTACGAAACTGACTTCCTTCCGAAAAGTGATCTGAGAAAGAAAAAGGAAAGGGAACTAAAATCGCAGTTAATCGGACAGCCGTCATTTTTCACTCGGCTGAATTCAAAAGCTCCTTGACTGCGTTATTCGGCTCTACTTGTTTATGCGAGTCAGCCTTTTCCCACATGAAGATTATTAAATCCAAATACTGTAGTGACCATAAATGTATTGAATTGTTATTGTGCCGTAAAGGTTATTCAGTTATGCAAGGTAGGACAACATATATTTTATGTATAAAGTATACTCAGTGTGTGTGTGTGTGTGTATATATATATACATAAATATTAAAAAGTATGTGTATATATATATATATATATATATATATATATATATATATATATATATATATATATATACACATACTTTTTAATATTTATGTATATATATACACACACACACACACATACTTTTTAATGTAGGTAGATCATTTCGACCTGGTCATTTTAAAAGTAGCTTGCAAGCCGAAAAAATAGTGGCACCCCTGCCCTAAACTTACATTATTCTGAGGTGTTTACAAGTGAGCAAGTGGATAACCTCTCAGAGGTAAATGCGACTACTAAGGAGGTACTGAGGGATTTGGAAATTGTAGAGGGAGAAGTGCTGCTCAGATTAAATAAGATAAAATCAAACAAATCACCAGGACCAGATAATATTTACCCTTGTGTTCTTAAGGAGGCTAGCGAGTACATCTATAAACCCTTGACACATATTTTTAGGAAGTCACTGGGCACTGGAGAGATTCCAAAGGACTGAAAAATGGCAAATATCATCCCAATATATATAAAGGGTGACAGGGCAGATCCAAGAAACTATAGGCCAGTAAGCTTAACATGCATCACAGGAAAATTAATGGAAGGAATTATTAAAGATAAGATGGAGCAACACATGGCGAGGACAGGAGTTATTCTGAACAGTCAGCATGGGTTCAGAAGAGGGAGGTCGTGTTTTACTAACATGCTGGAATTCTATGAGGAGGCAATAAAAGGATACGATCAAAGTGGAGCTCGTGATATTATTTATCTGGACTTTCAGAAAGCATTTGATAAGGTGCCACATGAGAGGTTGGGCATCAAGTTAAAAGAAGTGGGAGTTCAGGGTGATGTTTTTAGATGGATGCAGAATTGGCTCAGACACAGGAATCAGAGGGTGATGGTGTGAGGAACCTCATTAGAACTGGCTGATGTTAAGAGTGGTGTTCCACAGGGGTTAGTGCTAAGGCCGCTGCTTTTTAAAATATATATATAAAGGATTTAGATAGAAATATAAGTAACAAGCTGATTAAGTTTGCAGATGATACCAAGATAGATGGATTAGCAGATAATTTGGAATCTGTTATATCATTACAGAAGGACTTGGATAGCATACAGAATTGGGCAGATTTGTGGCAGATGAAATTTAATGTCAGTAAATGTAAAGTATTACACATAGGAAGTAAAAATATTAGGTTTGAATACACAATGGGCGGTCAGAAAATCGAGAATCAACAACAACAACAACAACAACATTTATTTATATAGCACATTTTCATACAAACAGTAGCTCAAAGTGCTTTACATATTAAAGAATAGAAAAATGAAAGACATAATTATAAAAAATAAATCAACATTAACATCGAATAAGAGTAAGGTTCAATGGCCAGGGGGGACAGAAAAACAAAAACTCCAGACGGCTGGAGAAAAATAAAATCTGTAGGGATTCCAGACCATGAGACCCCCAGTCCCCTCTGGGCATTCTACCTAACATAAATGAAACAGTCCTCTTTGGATTTAGGGTTCTCACGGAAGGGCTTGATGATGATGATGGTCACGTAGACTTCTTCCTTTTAATCCGTCCATCATTGTTGGAGCATCATGAAGCTTTGAGTAGGTGGAGGTGGCGCAGGCCACCACCACAAAGAAACCGGAAAAAGAAACAGAAAAGAGAGTAGGGGTCAGTACCGATTTTAGAGCCACCATGAATAGTTGTTATGATGAATTGAACATACAGAGTATCAGGATTAAGTTAAATTACGATTAAAATGAAGTTATAGAAAGGCCATGTTAAAGTAATGTGTTTTCAGCAGTGTTTTAAAGTGCTCTACTGTATCAGCCTGGCGAATTCCTATTGGCAGGCTATTCCAGATTTTAGGTGCATAACAGCAGAAGGCCGCCTCACCACTTCTTTTAAGTTTTGTTCTTGGAATTCTAAGGAGACACTCATTTGAGGATCTGAGGTTACGATTTGGAATATAAGGTGTCAGACATTCCGATATATAAGATGGGGCGAGATTATTTAAGGCTTTATAAACCATAAGCAGAATTTTAAAGTCAATTCTGAATGACACAGGTAACCAGTGTAGTGACATCAAAACTGGAGTAATGTGTTCTGATTTTCTTTTCCTAGTTAGGATTCTAGCAGCTGCATTCTGCACTAGTTGCAAACGATTTATATCTTTTTTGGGTAGTCCTGAGAGGAGTGCGTTACAGTAATCTAGTCGACTGAAAACAAACGTGAACTAATTTCTCAGCATCTTTCAGTGATATATGAGGTCTAACTTTACTTATGTTTCTTAAGTGAAAAATGCTGTCCTAATGATCTGATTAATATGTGATTTAAAATTCAGATTACAGTCAACAATCACCCCTAAGCTTTTTACCTCCGTCTTGACTTTTAATCCTAATGTATCCAGTTTATTTCTAATAGCCTCATTGTATCCATTATTGCTGATCACTAAAATTTCAGTTTTCTCTTTATTTAACTTGAGAAAATTACTATTCATCCATTCTGAGATACTAGTCAGACATTGTGTTAGTGAATCAATAGAATCGGGTCATCAGGTGCTATTGATAAGTACAGCTGTGTGTCATCAGCATAGCTGTGGTAGCTCACGTTGTGCCCTGAGATAATCTGACCTAACGGAAGCATGTAGATTGAGAATAACAGCGGACCCAGGATAGAGCCTTGTGGAACACCATATTGGATATCATGTGTCTTGAGTTGTAATTCCCACAACTAACAAAATATTTTCTCCCTGTCAGGTAGGATTCAAACCAATTTAAGACACTGCCAGAGAGGCCCACCCATTGACTAAGGCGATTTCTAAGAATGTTGTGATCAATGGTGTCAAATGCAGCACTCAGATCTAAGAGGATGAGAACAGATAAATGGCCTCTGTCTGCATTTACCCGCAAGTCATTTACTACTTTAACGAGTGCAGTTTCTGTGCTGTGATTTGTTCTAAAACCTGACTGAAATTTATCAAGAATAGCATGTTTATTTAGGTGGTCATTTAACTGCATAATGACTGCCTTCTCTAGAACTTTACTTAAGAAGGCAGGTTAGAGATGGGTCTAAAATTTTCAAGAGCGAGGGTCAAGATTATGTTTCTTAAGTAGGGGTTTAACTACAGCAGTCTTAAGACAGTCTGGGAAGACCCCAGTATCTAGTGACGAATTTACTATGTCAAGAACATTATCAATTAGCACGCCTGATACTTCTTTGAAAAACCTTGTTGGTATCGGGTCAAGGACGAGGTGGAGGGTTTTAATTGAGATATTATTTTTGTAAATCAGGTAAATCTATCCTAGTGAAAGAGTTTAATTTGTTTATAACAGGATGTTGGGGTTTAGGGGATCCTTAGTGTTGGGGAGATATACTATGTTATTTCTAATATCATTAATTTTTGATTGAAAATACAGCGACAGCCTCACAGGTTTCACTGGAAGCACTTAGGAGGCATTCCTTTGAGCTACCTGGGTTTAGTAGGTGATCAATTGTTGAAAATAAGACTCTAGGATTACTAGCATTGTTATTTATAATCTTGAGAAATAGCAGCGTCTCTCAAGACGGACAGTGTTATTGTATTCTGTTATTTTGACTTTTAATATTTCGTGGTGGATAGTAAGTTTAGTCTTCCTCCATTGACGCTCAGCTCTACGGCATGTTCTCTTTAAATCAGACACTCTTTGGGTCTTCCATGGTATACCAATGCTAGAAGATTTTTTCACTGTCTTTTCAGGTGCAACTATGTCAACAGCAGCTCTCACTTTAGAATTAAATCTTTCCACCTTACTATTTACATTGTCCTCGCTATTATAGCTGGCACTATAAACGGACTGATTGCTTAAAATGTTTGTAAGTTTTAAAGCTGCTGCGAATCAAAGAAGCGTTTTTAACAATATGCTTCTCATGAGTGTTTTTATCATTATTTCTATATTAAAAGTAGAAGAAAATGGTCTGATAGACCAATATCAATGATCTGTTTTATATCAACTTTCAGTCCTTTAGTAATCACTAAGTCTAATGTATGACCTGCTTTATGTGTAGGCTGATTTATGAGTTGTCTCAAATCAAAAGAATCCAGGAGGTTCATAAATTCTTTTACTTTTAGATCACACTGATTATCTATATGAAAATTAAAGTCGCCAACTATTAGGAGTGTGTCATAGTTAGTAATTAAAATTGACATTAAGTCAGAGAATTCCTCAAAAAACGACGCGTTATATTTAGGAGGTCTATACACGGATAGTATTAGAACTTGAGAATCTCCATGAATAACAACGGCGAGATACTCAAAGGACTTGAACTTACCAAAACTGACATCTTTACATTTTAATCGGCTCGAGTAAATGTTAGCCAATCCGCCCCTTTTCCCTGGCGGTTTGAATGAGTAAAACTGTAATCCGGAGGCAGATTCGATTAAAACTGCGCGCATCTGAATTCAGCCATGTTTCATTTAGTGCAATAAGATCTATTTTTATCACTAATAAGATCGTTGATAAAAACGTTTTGTTAGTTAAAGCTCTGACATTTAATAGTGCCATATTTAATGTTTGGAGGTGCAGAGATGAGTACTATGTGCGTTATTGTTATTTGGAATAGGAACTAAATTATTATTATTAGCGCGCTCTGTGTATATTTTTGTTTAATCTGTGATCTGTTTTATAGTTTTAATACATTGTTCCTCTAAAATAGTGATTTTAATTAGATTATTGGAGTTTATGCCGTATTTCCTAGGTTTTCTACGTGCATTGAGATTGCTTATTACAGTATTAATGGTGTGAACTTTAACGGAAGACTCTATTAAACATTCATCATGTCCTGGCACAGCAGTATTATTTCGGAAGGGGTTAAGAGCAGAGATAGATAGTCAAGAAAAACGAATTACCTTCGATATGTTTTCGGAGAGGACCCGGGCACCGAAACTGTTCGGATGCAGGCCATCACGCTTGAAGAGACGCGCCTTTCCAAAAGAGATTCCAATTGTTGATGAAGCCGACATCCTTCTTCTTGCAGAAACCCTGTAGCCAGTTGTTCAACCCTAGCAGACGACTGTAGTACTCGTTGGATCGTCTGACGAGAGGTAGTGGACCAAACGAAGATCTTTGCCGATGGGGTCCTCTCCTTCGTGTCTCTAATCAGAGCTGCGAAGTCAGCCTTCAGGATTTCTGATTGTCGGTGCCTTATATCGTTTACGCGGCATGCAAGACGATTGATCCAACTGCCCTCTCCTTGTGTTTCTCGTAGACTGCTGGCGACGCGTTTCATTACATCTCGGACACGAGCACCGGGAAAACAAGAAACAAACGATTTTGCATTAGGGCATGCGACATTAAGGTTTCTAACGATGGAATCACCTACCACTAATACATCACCAGGTGCTGAAGGCGAAATGGGGACGCGGAGAGGGTCAAACCGGTTCTGAGATAAAATGCTCGCCTGTGCCGATGGAGGTGCTCTGGCCTTGAACCCCCGCCTGCATAGCTGAAATCCACCGAGGTCAGCAGCGCCGCTCCTACGAGGCGGGGTGAGGTCGGCACAACGCGGGGTTGATGTTTCGCCGGTTCCAGATGGCAAGGACGGTTTATCCAACAGCCGGGCCTTCAGATTTCTCAGGTATTTCCGTCGGGACAGGAGTTTCTGAATCTTTTCATCAAGTGCTTGGAGTTCCTCAATTACGATTTCAACGCGAGTTACCCCACTGTCGGCCATTTTCTACTTCGTGCCCTAGGAGAAATGAGAGAGAGAGAGAGAGAGAGGTTAGAGAGAGGTCACCTTATGCACCTTATCCACCTTATGAGAAGGATTTAAGAGTCATAGTGGACTCTAAGCTATCGACTTCCCAACAGTGTTCAGAAGCCATTAAGAAGGCTAACAGAATGTCAGGTTATATAGCGCCTTGATGAGTGGAGTACAAGTCACAGGAGGTTCTGCTCATCCTTTATAACACACTGGTGAGGCCTCATCTTGAGTCCTGTGTGCAGTTTTGGTCTCCAGGCTACAAAAAGGACATAGCAGCACAAGAAAAGGTCCAGAGAAGAGCGACTAGGCTGATTCCAGGGCTACTGGGGATGAATTAAGAGGAAAGGTTAAGCAAAAGAAGATTAAGAGGTGACATGATTGAAGTGTTTAAAATTATGAAGGGAATTAGTACAGTGGATTGAGACTGTTGAGTTCACCAAGAACATGGAGGCACAGTTGAAAACTTGTTAAGAGTAAATTTCGTACAAACATTAGGAAGTTTTTCTTTACACAAAGAACGACAGACACTTGGAATAAGCTACCAAGTAGTGTGGTAGACAGTAAGACATTAGGGACTTTCTAAACTCGACTTCATGTTTTCTTGGAAGAAATAAGCGGATAGGACTGGCGAGCTTTGTTGGGCTGAATGGCCTGTTCTCGTCTAGAGTGTTCTAATGTTCTAATGTTTTTCAGCAGCACGGACTGGCAGTCTGGTCAGAAATATTGGAACATGAATGCTGTCCAATACAGACAAGTCCTGGAGGAAAACCTGCTCCCCACTGCCAGAAAGCTTAATATGGGGAGGATGCTTGTCTTTCAACACAACAATGACCCAAAGCACACTGACAGAGCAATAATGGAGTGGCTTAAAATTAGGAAATGAATGTCCTCAACATAACCCCATTGAAAATCTGTCTGAAGATCTCAAACTTGCTGTCCACTTGCCAAATAACCTAAAGCAGACTCAGCAATTTACATTTTGTTGTGTAAAAGTAATAGAGACTTACCCATAAAGACTAATTCGTGAAACAGCTGCAAGAGAGCATTCAGCCAAGTACTGAAAAATACTAAAAATTGTTCACATTTTAGTTTTTGGAGTTTACTTAATCAATTTACTTAATGGCTTATCAATTCATTTTTTTTTTTTTTTGGCCTGCTTTGTGAAAAAGAGTATTGGAATTACAAATACAAATTCCCACTCAAATTAATCAAAATCCTAGGTTGTGATAATCATTTATTTTAAAAAAGCATACATAAAAACACATTAATAAACTATATTAAAATTCATAAAAGTCAGTTTTGGGTTTCTTATAAAAAAACATTTTCTTAAAGAAAAAGGTCTAAATAAATATGCCTTTTGCCAGAAGTTGCAAAATAATGGTGTGATGGATGGTTGGCAGCTCAACCCAGCCGGGACGCCCCTGGAACAGAAGGATGGGGAAAGGCAGCTACTTGCCGACACTGCTTCCCCCAAAACGCTAGATGGCAGCTTTCCTGGAGTGCAGTGATTCCCCAGATTCCCGCAGGGCACTATGGGATATGGAGTTTGGACACACAGCCCTGCTAGGTGCCGTGGGTGCCGCCAGGACGAGCTGTCAAATGACCTGGGGACATATTCTTTCATTGTAGCCCGGAAGTACGAGGTAGTCACGAGGACGGAAGCCCCGAAGTACTTCCAGGCTGAAGAAAATCCCTGTTCTTTATTAGACCCAGAAGTGCCAACCAATCACGTGGTCGGAAGGACAGAAGCACTTCCAGGTCAAAGACTATTTAAAGGACTGATGAGAACCCAGCAGGCGGGCCCGAGTCGGGAGGATTAGGACAGAGCTTGCTGGGAGGTGTGGAGGTGAAGAATATTATTGTGCTTAGTGATTTATTGTGTTTATTGGTGGCTGTGGTGCTGGAGGAGCACGATTTAAAGAAGAAAAAGATTAAATATCTTCTTAGTGCTGTTACCCTGTGTCTGCAGGTCTGTCTGTGGGGTTTAACGGGGCGACAGCAACCCCTAGCGTTCTTACAATGGATATTTCATTGCAGTGAATTCATAATAATTGCAGCTGTCAACGGATCAGTCAGACAGGCTTGGCTCCACTGCACTGGTTATACACTGCTTAGCCAATAATAACTTTCAGTACGGTACAGCAGAGCCCATTTTACTGATTCATGTCACAAAATTGCACTTGAACACAAAAGATAGTATAAAATGACAATGCCTTGGTTTGGGACGGGTGTAAAAAGCGTTTTCTTTATAGGCAGAAAACCATGAAGCACCATATTGTATATTGTTTAATGTTGTGAACTTTTATTTAGTATTTGATTAACACTTACAGAATCTTTTAAAACATTTCAAATGAAAACTTGCATGGTGTGATCGCAAACCAAGACTTCACACTCTTGTTCACAGTCTTGTTACTTCTCATCTAGACCATTGGAATTCGCTCCTCTTTGGTCTCTCTAATAAATCTCCTCAAAAGCTTCAGCTAGTCCATAATTCTGCAGCTCTCATCAATACTCGAACCTCATCTATTCATCATATTACTCCGGTCTTGCAGCAGCTTCATTGGCACCCGATTAAGTGTAGAATTGATTTCAAAATTCTGCTGTTAACATTTAAGGCCATTCATAATCTCACCCCTCCATATCTGTCCAACCTTCTTCATGTTGCCATTCCCTCCCATAACCTTAGATCCTCTTCCTTCATCCATCTGACTGTCCTTCTCGCCCATCTAACCACCATTGGGAGAAGAGCATTCAGCCGTTCTGCTCCCAAGCTCTGTAACTCACTACCTACTAAGCTTAGAAATATTGAATCATTTTCAACCTTCAAATGTAAACTTAAAACATATCTGTTTAAAACGGCTTTTTTATGATTACAGTGGCTTTGTTTGGTTTTAATTTTTATATCTTCTGTTTTTTTCTGATGTTTTAAGTTGTTTATAATGTGTCTTTTTATTTATTTATTTATTGTTTGTTCGGTGTCCTTGAGTTCTCACAAAGGCGCCTTGTATAAATAAAATGTATTATTATTATTATTTTCAACAACTCTAGAGTCACCAAATTTGGATTTTTTGTAGCTTCTTATTCATGTCCTCTGTGAAAACCAGATATTGTATAGTTGTACCCTTCTTTTGACATGTAAGGTCATGATATTGTCATTTACATGGCCAAAACACAGTTTCCCCCAGCTTATCGATTCCCCACTTGCCTTTTTTTAGTGCTGGTTGAACACACTGGTGATTCATTCACCTCTTAAGCCACCCTTTGATGCTGATTCATCATTCGATTACATTTAGCTTGGCTACTATTAAAGTGTGGTCTCCATTCCAAATGCAACACACTCAGCTGCTGCTAAGCAGAATGTAATATGTTTTAGTTATGACATGATGTATGGGCATAAATGAAAATGGAATATGCTTTTGTATTGCATTTTAAACTGACATGAAAAGTGCATGCCATAGTAAAAATCAATTGATCTTTTTGTTAATATGTTTTTATTTATGACACAATGAAACAAAAATTAAATGCACCACGTACATATGCATTACATTTCAATTTAGTTAACATGTTGGATTTCATTTATAATACAATGGCACAAATAATCTTCCATACTGGCTATCATGGAGTTATTAAACATGACAATGATGTCACTATCCACATTTAAGGAAGGTGGTACTCCTAAGAGTCTGCTCTGCCCTTTTCTTATATGCTGTAGATCCGCTACATTACAAGACCAGTCTGGCCTGTCACTGATGTGGACCCCCAAATACTTGTAGCAGTTGTGGCAGATGACCAGGGACCTTGCACCACCGGGACGCCTCGAGAAGGGAAGGACCGGGAGAGGGGCCATATCTTCCCTGGCGCGCAAGAGGGCAGCACCACTGGATAGCATCTGGGCCACTGATACAGAGCTGGAAAGCTCAACCCTGTGGGAGTTTGTGGTCACCGCCAGGGGGCTCCTGGATGGTTCCCGAGCAATGAACTTCAGCACTTCAGCCACACCAGGAAATGCTGCTGGAAGATCATCAGGGAGCACCTGGAGCATATCTGGGTGTGCCATAAAAGGGCCCACCTCACTCCATTCAGAAAGCCGGAGTCGGGTGGTAGTGGACAGAGCTTGCAAGAGAGGAGAGGAGGTAGCAGAAGGAAAGATTCAGAGTAAGGACTGAGTTGCTGGAAGTCTTTGAGCTGTGTGAGTTATTGTGGCTGTGTTGTGCAGAACCAAAATAAAAGTGTGTGTTTTGGACATCTGGTTGTCTCAGTGTCTGTCTGTATCTGGGGCATCTTTCACACAGTGCACCACCTCTACATCCACAGTGAACGGTGAACCGACATAGAGGCTCTTTGGTGATGAGAAAGACCTGCTTGAGTACAATGTGCTTAAATATAGAAAATCAAGCAAACTTTAGTCAATTCTTAGTTTTCCACATCTTCTACTGTGTACATACAATATTGTGTAATATCCATCCATCCAATTTCTAAACCCACTTCTTTGTAGCAGGGTCAGAAGGAAGCCTATCACAGAAAAAACACAAGTCAGAAAAAATCTCTGGATGAGGTGAACACACACACACACACATATCAGGGGTCAATTTAGCATCGCCAATCCACCTAACCTGCATGTCTTTAGAGGAAATTGGACCACCTGGAGGACATGTGGAGGTCATGCAAACTCACCAGAAGGAACTCCAGTCTCCTTTGTCGTAAGGCAGCAAAACTATCACTGCACCAACCTATTCTGTAATATAACAGTAAGAAATACACAGTAAAAAATAACTTCATCGTTTTACCTTCTGTATGTGTCATATCTTATAAACTAGAATATTAATTGTACACTTGATGTATACTCTGTCTATAAGAAATGTAATGATACTAATAATAATATCAAAAGCTATTTGGTGTTCCTTATGTGAACTTTACAAACAGAGGGAAATGAAATCTATTTGTTCCAGCCATGCGTCATTTCACTCCAGTCTCTGACAGAATTTCACTCCTGAACTTTAACCTGTGTTAGACTTTGTTGGTCTATACTAAAGAAAAAAAGGCCTGTTATTTGAATCTGCACTCACAGCCATCATTTAAGGCCTTAGGTACACTAGAGCAGTGTGATGTGCTGTGCCTGTCTCCCTGCAGGAATTCATCAAAACTGTAATAGAAAGTTGAGAAATGGTAACTCAGTTTTGACCTGGAGAGCATAGCTTTTAAAAAACGCTAAAGTCAATAGCTCAAGTCAGAAATGGAACTCTTTGACAACTTATTTGGTCACCCTTAAATCCTTCTTTGCTTTATTTTACAGACAGGAAAAAAAATCCAAAAAAAAAGGTTGCAACATAGCTGCTGCATTAAAACAGGTCACATAAAAACACAGATAAGGTAAACCATGAGGATGTGCACATCTATCAACATACAAACAAACACACACAAAAAACCAACGTCTCATGTTTTCAATCACTCATCTTCAGCCATATTCTTCTTTCATTTGACCAAATAAATTCATCCATTCCTTTAACCAGGAAGCGTAACTTTCTTAAATTCATTTAATTCAGTGTGAAGGTGCATAGTGTTGGCACCAGAGAGCAGAAGTTAAACCTGGGTAGGACGTAGCTCCACCACAGTGCCCACTCCTGCATGCAAGTAGCAAATTAATTATTAACTTGACCTTCACATCTTAGGAGATGTGAGAGGAGAAGAAGACTACCTGGAGAAAAAACAGCAAAGTAACCCCGATCTGACAGATAATAGTCAGCATGGGATTTGAACTCATGAGTGTGATAAGGCACATTTACGTCAGTGGTGATCCAGTGTTCGAATTCATCGGGTTGGATAATGTAGGGATGGAGAGGAAGTTACAATAAAGCAGAGGAACAGGAAAGGACATAAAAAAGCAGGACAGGAATTGATGTCTTCAAGAGGTAATGGAAGTGATGTCATCAGATGAGGACAGGCGTGACATCATCACAGCCCAGAAGTGACGTTTTTGTTCAAGGCTGGAAGTGATGTTGTCATCTGGTTTGGTTTGAAAAAGAATCATTATTCTTCCATAGGCCTGTTGAAAGAGGGAAAGAGGCGATAATACCTGTTTCCAACCCTCTATCTGTTGTACTTTCATTCTCATTTGGACCTTTTAGCTGCCTCCTAAGCACATGTGTGTGATAGAGGTTATAACAATTTAGTAAGAGATAGTAAGACTACAATAAAGAAAACCTAATGAGAAGAACATGCATTGAGTTCTGTGTCACTGATCATTACCTCACAAACCCAACACTTAAACATTACTTAAGTTAAATCCTTGAGTTGTAGCTAACACTCACACGTAGTCCTTCAAGCCCAGTTAAAGTTCTTTGCATTGAACAGACAGGTGATTTGCAATTACCAACGATGTTTATGGGTATTGCAGCCGACTAACTTGGGAGTACATATTGTATAATGTCTTCATCTGTGGGACAATTCAGCAGTTTGTCAGAAGACATGAAGCAGTGAGTTTGCTGGCAGATAACTACTGGATGTATGCCTGGTTAAACCTGTAACTGAACCTCCAGCAGCAACTGAAGAACAGTAAAATACAGAACATCATCACAACCTGCAGTATGGTGGAATGCAAGGTAAAGAAACAGGCAGAGCCACAATATGTGAAAAACGCAGTGTGTCTGACATTTCTTTTGTATTCATCCTATAAACAATATACCAATTTCGGGATTATTTTATATTTGTCTTGGTTGACGATTCAGCTATGACATCATTTATTACTTTAGATAACTTTGTTTATTTCCAAAGAAATACCAAATACACACATATGATTAAAGTATTGGTAATTAGTCTTTTTTTCAGTCAGCTTGTGATGCTTTTTTTATTTGACTTCAGGGGCAGGGTTAAAAATGAAATAGTTCTTTATACTCACTCCTAAAGTTGTCGATTAGGAGGATTTTTAGGAAACCTACAAAAATGTACCTCATATATTATATATAACCCACAGAAATTGTTAGCCTATAAGAGTCATTGATTTTGGGAAAATCAACCCTAATGGTTTAACTTCTTTTTCTGCTTCTGTCACACAGTCAGATTGTTTAATTAGTTAAGTCAAAGTTCTCCATTCCTTCAACCAATGAGCCTAAACAGATCTTTAGAGGTCAACTGCTGATCTGTTATTTCAGTAAACTACCTTTTTATTTTTATTAGCTAATGTATGTCACTGGCATATTACAACATTAGAATCATAAAAAGATAGATAGATAGATAGATAGATAGATAGATAGATAGATAGATAGATAGATAGATAGATAGATAGATAGATAGATAGATAGATAGATAGATAGATAGAGTAATCCCTCCTCAGTCGCGGGGGTTGCATTCCAGACACCCCCGCGATAGGTGAAAATCCGCGAAGTAGAAACCACATGTTTGTATGGTTATTTTTATATATTTTAAGCCCTTATAAACTCTCCCACACTGTTTATAAATATTCCCCGCAGAGTTATACAGCATAATCCCTTTGTATTCTCTTAGATATTAGGTAAGATTCATTGAAATTATGTATATAAACACACTCTTTATATACAGTAAAACCTAAATATTATTTTAAAGATAACGAGTGTCTCCGATATCACATATGTTACAGCCATTACGACAGACAGGCCACCAGCAATAAATACGTACAACGCAAGAAAAATAGCATACAGTAAATGTGTGTACAGTGACACTAAACGTACGTACATGTACTAAGTACTGTAAGTAGAAAATTAATTATGGTTACTCACCAACAATGACACGATGGCTTGTCCGATAACAATGAGTTTTATTTTACTGCACAACAAAGGAGAGCGTTACAGCCCTTGTAAAGGAGCCACTTCAGGCGATTGTGTAGCACTGCCGTTGTTCTTCTTCTGGCAGTCTTCAATCCAAATCCCTAAAGCAGATTCCATCCAGACTACTGCCTTATTACATCCACTTACAACTCATTTGCACCTTGGTTAAAACGACACTGTGGCCGTAGATCTTATATTCCTTTCCTACTTTTTAAATAAAAAGAATCGTAGCCTTCAACAAATCCAAAACATTTACCTTTTCGGCAATCGTTAACATCTTCCATTTGCGCTTGGGCACGGGCCCTGAAGCAGTAGCAGATCGTTTTGGTGCCATAATGAAGGGCTTGACTATGCACAAAGATAAACACAAAAGAGCACAACTCTTTACACAGCGAAACATTTTGATGCTGAATGAGCGAGACGAGACTTCCTGGTTAACACTGCATTCAGCAGGCAGGAACTTAACTGCGTGCTCTGATTGGTTAGCTTCTCAGTCAGGAGAACTTAACTGCGTGCTCTGATTGGTTAGCTTCTCAGTCATCCGCCAATAGCGTCCCTTGTATGAAATCAACTGGGCAAACCAACTGAGGAAGCATGTACAGTGTGAACGCTGGCCCCGGCACAGACAGACGGACAGCATATTTTTTCCCACACACCGTTTATTTACATACACTATATACAAGGTCTTTGCTCACGTGCACCCCCAGTGCCTTCTCGCACCGAATTCCCCAAAAGTCCAGGCCCACAGTCCTTTGTGCCTTCCTGGCCGCCTCCTGTCCTCGCTCTCCAGCTCAGTCTGCTTCCTCCCGACTTCCACCAATGACTGGAGGGAGGCGGCTCCTTAAATAAGGCTCCCGGATGAGCCCCAGGTGTTCCGTCTAGCCACGCCCAGCGTGGCGGAAGTATCGGCTGTCTTCCTGGCAGCTCTCCGGGTGCCACACAAAGTCTTCCCCCCGGCACTTCCTGGTGTGGCGGAAGTGCGGCTCCCGGATAATTAGGCACGGGCGCCGCCTGGCGGTGGCCACGGGTCCCTACAGGGCTGGGCTTCAAAGCCCTGTACCCGAGGCCCCTGCCTAACCAGGACGGACGCCCCACTCTGTCTGGAGGAGGCACTCGCCTCCTCCGGTCCTCAAGCGTCCCGGCGGGCTCCAGCCCGACCGGCAACGGCGCGGTATAAACCCGGCATCGGGGCGCCGCCTGTCGGTGACCACGGGCCCCTACAGGGAAGGGCTTCCATGCCCTCAACCCGTGGCCCCAACAGAACCAGGACGGGCCCCTCGCGGTCTGGAGGAGGCACAAGCCCTCCTCACGTCCTCCTGGGCGTCCCGGCCGGGGGCCACAACAGGAAGTAAAAAAGACACATTGTCCGCAGAACCCGCGAAGCAGCGAAAAATCTGCGTTAATTATTTAGTTATGCTTTCATATAAAATCCGCGATAGAGTGAAGCCGTGAAAGTCGAAGCGCGATATAGCGAGGGATTACTGTATTAATGTTAGTATAGATAGATAGATAGATACTTTATTTCCCCCAAGGGGACATTAAAACCTCATAGAAATTCAAAAAAAATGTAAATCTTATATGAAACCACAACCCTTCAAACACACACAAGACCTTCTAGCTTGGATGATAAGAGAGCTGCTGCTTTCTGATAACATTCTTGTAGGTGGCAGTAATATGTGGTCAGATCTTCCCAGGGGTGCCACAGGTTCACATTTAAAGGCATTAACATTTGGAGCAGATAGAGCTTGTTGTGTTCACAAGTGGGACATGCCAATAGAATTTTATTATTTCCAAAACCGTTTATCCTTTCTTGCATTAAATTCCATCCCTACATTATGTTAACAGTCATCATATTTAATAATTTTGTTCAATTGCAAGTCATTTTGTCAGTCAAAAAAGTTCACCATTTCTTCTGTTTCCATTGCTCACAGATTATATTCAGAATCCTTCAGTCCTTTAGCCAATCAGCATTCAAACTTTAATAGAACTCAAGCGCAATGTGACTGTTGCAGATAAAGGTTACAGTCACAGCCAGCAGCCCCCTTAGCTACTTGAGCTAATGAAGCTTTTCTTTGGCTTGGCTGGGTAAGATGTCTGCTTTCCACTATCTGTGCAGATGGAGGCGCTGACTTCACATCCTGGGAAGCCAATGAGTGCGACATTAATGGAAGTACAGTGTGTGTGTGTGTGTGTATATATATATATATATATATATATATATATATATATATATATTTATATATATATACAGTATATATATATATACATACAGTATATAGTCAAACTAAAACAGAGCTGGTATCTAAATCCTGTGAATGTCAAATGAATTTGGGCAGGTTTGCTAGTGTACACCCTATACGTGTCCATAAAACTTATGTTTTTGCCTCCTTCATCCATTTACCTTTACAAATGTTCTTCATGATAGCAGAAATTCATGACAATTCATAGGAATGGAGCCACTTCCTGTGCAATTCCCTGCGGGTGATAGATGAGTATGCACAGGCTCTGGCCAATGCTTGCCCTTCTTATGCCAAATTCAGCCACAGACTCAGACTTTTCCAAATGCTCACGTCAGGAAATATAAAAGCCTAAGCCTGTAATTTGTTTCCAAGGTAGAGCAGCCCAGGTGCTCAACTAAAATGTACTCTTGCCAACTGAAAGTTTTTTTTTAAAGTAAAAAAAAAAAAAAAACAACAGCCCAATGGAAGTGAATAATGGAGAACAATTAAAAAGGAAGGCTGGTCTTTCTCTGAGTTTATTACACCTGACAAGTCTTCTTTAATGCACTGCCAGTTATGCTACAGTAGAATACTGTTGTTTGTTCCATTTCCTCTGAAATTCCCACAAAATCAAACACAATATGTGGTATTTTCCTGTGAACTGTCTTAAAATTATTTTCCTAATAATATTCATTTTTTTGTTTTTTTGTATTAATCTAATGATTAAGCTAAATGTAACCAAATGATAATAATTCACAGAAAGAATTATTAGGGGTTCAGCCAGGCAAGTCACCATGCATTAAACTGACACAAGGTTTTTTTCACTGAAGACATAAATGTTTGGAAAACAGAAAAGGTTTTAATCAAAGTCCAGAAAAGGCAAGATCAGAAATTCCAGGAGCCACGGCACACATTATCAGGAAGAGAAGTACTACACCAAATGTCTCACACAGGATAAGCTCACAAAAACTTGAACTTCTGTTCCTCCCAAATGAATTCTGGCCATCGCAGATGATATGTAGGTTGGTCAGTCAAGCCTGAGGAGCTGGTCAGACCCTGAATGTACTGCGGAGTGAAGATTTTGCTTCCTAAAATTCTTATTCTATTTTATGTATTTTGGTTAGCTGATCACAAAAATTCACCTTTAATATTTCCTATCACGTACCATTTTATTGCAATCACCTATTTTTGTTATTTCCTCTTATATTATAAGTATAAATATACAATTCAAAAGCTACAATTAGAACATCTAAATGTAGTGGCGATGCTACTAAAAATGCGTGTTGGATATACCAAGAGTGACGCATGTGGGTGGGCATCTGCTAAATGCAATTGCATTTGTGGCACAGTGAGGAGACACATTAACTTTGATACTTGGTAGTAAATGTAGATCCAGCATTGCAAAGTGAACATTCTTAACACATATCTAGAGGTAGACATGTGATGAAGATAAACCATAGAGGGGTGATGCTCATCGAGTAGGTTACTGGACAGTAAACACACATCACACAGTGAAATTACACACACCTGATATGCTCACTGTCTGAATGAAATTCATGCACATCACTGTATGCCCTCACCAGAGCTTGCCCTCCTTTGTACAGTCACCTTGATTAAACATGTCCATTCTGTAGTATGCAAAGTAGCACATCATTTTCTTATCCCTTTCTCATTATCAGATAATCGGCATTCTGCTCATAGGGCTGGATTTGGCAAACAAACTGCATAGTTTTTGTAAATGCCGTTGTGCACAAGTACAGCTCTTGTCGACCCTTCATGATGATTTTTCCCAGGTAATAAAACTCCATGATGCACCTATTTATTGTTACTTCTGATTCCCTATAAAGTTTCCTTTGTGAAACACAACTGTACAGAAGCCAAGTGAGGACATGCAATATCGTTATTTTTTTAAATTGTTTCCTCGAGATAACAGACTAATTTTATCGAGATCTTGAGAAAACGAACTTTGTTTTCTTGAGATAACAGAATAATGATATCGAGATGTCGAGAAAACGAAACTTAACCTTTGCTCCTGGCATCAGGCTCGCTTAGATTGCGACGCCTATAACGCTGAAGCTTTGCTCACCATCTTCTTAAATGACAGACACTAACATTATTTTCTAAACTAAGGCATAAACATATTTCATTCAGCCTTTGTCAGCCCTTGATTGAACAGAAATGTGACGCACTGATCAATGCAGTTCTGCTCTTCTGCCATTTCAAACAGGACATGGCTTCAATAAGCTAAACTTTAAACATTAGATACATTTATTTTATAATTTTGAGAAAAACAAGATCTTTTGTTTTATTGGGATCTCAATAAAATTATTCTGTTATCTCGAGGAAACAATTAAAAATAAATAACGATATTGCTTCCGTATAGATAGCAGAAAGCCAAATGCTGATAAAATAATAACAATGCCATTTGACAGGACGGAGTTCAAGGCGGATAGACTACATAGTAGCCAGGACACAGCACCCTCAGGGCAGTCTGTTAGGCTATGGTGCTTACTAAACTGCACCAAAAGAAGACTGAAAGAAAACAATATGATTTTCATCTGCATGGAGGACACCCCGTGAACAAAGTGTTATGGTTATACACGGGGCGGAAGTGTGATGTGGTGCCCAAGACTCACTGTTTGAATTTGAGCAAGTTGATTACATTGTGTCTTTATATTTGTTAAATTCTTTGGGAAGTATCAAAATGAGACATACCTGTGTCTTGGCCACTTCAAGGTAGCATGGGCAGCATCTGGTGCTTGAGGTGGGTGGGGGCTTACTGTCTTCATAACCTTAAAAGAATATGGATCTACAGTACTGCAATATGATATGGTGGTCACCACTGAGTCAAATGTGAAGAGATGGTCAACACTTTCCAGCCAGAGAGGAGGATGGGATTCATCATAAAGAAAAGAATAGGATCAGAGGCACTTTTGCATCATGGACCTGTGGCTTACAGCCCCACCAGATGTTGGGTAAAGTACGTAAAAAGCTTCCCTCAGTAATTTAGCTGACTAATTAAAATGTTTATAACACCCCTTAACTTTGTTATCTAAAGAATTTGCTTCCAATTTGTTATCACATGCGTAATGCAATTTTATATTTAGAAAAATCTTACTTCTTGGAGGATGTGAAATTGTCTTCGTAGCGGGTGCTGCAAGCCTGTACCAATTGGCCCTGCAGTGTCCTCCGCACACTTGGGTGAGTGAGCATGTACAGCTTGAACTCGAGGCTGGATGGTGAATGCTACCACTGAGGAGGGCCACGTTAAATTTGCTAAAGCCAACAAGGATGCCTATGTGTGCTCCTTGTATTTCCTGGTAATCAAGGCAGCAATGGGGTGCACCTTTTACAAAAAAACTACAAAACCCTGCTGTGGAAAGTACAGGTACGTATGTAGAAAATTGCTTTTGGAATTATTAGCTGGTGTTGTTTTGGCCAGCAAACAACAGGCATCAGAGGAGTTAGTGCTGCTATGATATGTGTATCGTCAGCGTGTAGCCCGAGTCATGCAGGTGTGTGTAGTCTGCATGTTCTCTTCATGTTATTGTGGCCTGTGCTTTTTCACTTCAAAGCCACTTGATTTGTAACTTGAGGTGTTGTTGTTTTAACTTGGGCAGGTCAAAGCCAATTGATTTTCTTAAGTAGCAGATGGTTACACGGGTCTCAGTTTTTTATAGCGTATTAATTCTATATGGATTTGTTTTGTTATATGATGACGATGATGATGAGACAGACCAGGCACTAGCATCCCATTATTTGTTTTCCGGGACCTGAAAGGTGTGTGAACTCATTCATTTCATTAATCATTCACAAAACAGCAGATATTATTAGTTCAATAATGTAACGTTAACATTATAGATCCAGCACCAATAACAAAAAAGTTGGGATGATGTGTAAAATATAAATAAAAACAGAATATAATGATTTGGAAATATCATAAACCCATATTTTATTCACAATAGAACACAGAAAACATATCAAATGTTTAAACTGAGAAAAAGTACCATTTTAAGAAAAGAATAAAGTCACTTTGAATTTGATGGCAGCAACACATTTCAAAGTTGGGACAGGACCCTGTTTAACACTGTGTAGCATCCCCTGGTCTTTTAACAACAACCCATAAACATCTGGGAACTGGGGAGACCAGTTGCTGGATTTATGGGAGAGGAATGTTGTCCCATTTTTGTCTGATATAGGATTCTAGCTGCTCAACAGTCCTGGGTTGTCTTTGTCGTATTTTTCATTTCAGGATGCCCCAAATGTTTTCAGTTGGTGAGAGGTCTGGACTGCAGGCAGGCCAGTAACACACCTGGACTCTTCTGCTAGGATGCCATGCTGTTGTAATAGACTTAGTATGTGGTTTAGCATTGTCCTGCTCAACTATGCAAGACCTTCCTTGAAATCGATGCTGTCTGGATGCCAGCACATGTTGCTCTAAAACCTGTATATACCTTTCAGTATTGATGGTGCCTTTCCAGATGTGCAAGCTGCCAATTCCATAGGCACTAATACACCCCATACCATGAGGGATGCGGGTTTTTGAACTGAGTGCTGATAACAAGCCGGATGGTCCCTCTCATTTTTAGTCAAGAAGATGTGGCATCCGTGTTTTCTAAAAAAGATTTCAAATTTCAATTTGTCTGACCATAGAACAGTTTTCCATTTTGCCTCAGGCCATATTAAATGTACTTTGGCCCAGAGAAGATGGCTGTGTTTTTGGATTGTGTTCACATATGGCTTATTCTTTGCATGAAAAAGCTTTAATCTGCCTTTGTGGATGGCACCGTAAACTGTGTTCACAGACAATGATTTTTGGAAGTGTTGCTGAGCCCAGGCTCTCTTTTCTGTGGCAGAATCAGGTCTGTTTTTAATGCAGTGCCACCTGAGGGTCTGAAGATTATGCATATCCAATACTGATTTTCAACCTTGTCCCTTGCAGACAGAGATTTCTCCAGATTCTTGGCATATTTTGATGATATTATGTTCTGTAGATGATCAGATATATGCGGTTTTACATTAAGGAGCATTATTCTGAAATTGCTCCACAATTTGTAGATGCAGTTTTTTGCAGATTGATGAACCTCCGCCCATCTTTAGTTCTGAGAGACTCTGCCTCTCTAAGTTGCTCTTTTTATACCCAATCATGTTACTGTCCTGTTGTCAATTAACCTAATTAGTTGCAAAATGTTCCTGCAGTTCATCCTTTTTAGTACCACTTAGTTTTCCAGCCTTGTCCCGACCTTTTTGAGACATATTGTAGCCATCAAATTCAAAATGAGCTAATATTTTTCATGAAATAGTAAAATGTCTCACTTTCAACATTTGATATGTTTTCTGTGTTATATTGTGAATAAAATATGGGGTTATGATATTTGCAGATCATTGCATTCTGTTTTTATTTACACTTTACACACTTTTTGGAATTGGGGCTGTAGATAGATAGATAGATAGATAGATAGATAGATAGATAGATAGATAGATAGATAGATAGATAGATAGATAGATAGATAGATAGATAGCAAGCATTTTATTCATCGTCTTTTTTAATCAATGCTGAATTAAATAAACAACAAACATATTATTTTATGACGAGTCAATACACTCCTCTCAAATACGTACTAGAATGACTAAAAACAAAGAAACCTTTGTAGAAGGAAAATTTTTTATATTAGCATAAGAGGATAGCAAATTAACATAAAGAGCCATAAAAAGTAATTAAAAGCTTCTAAAACATTAGATTATGCATAAATTAGAATGTTAAGCAAATAAGGTAGGTCGAGCAAATAGTTAACTAAAAAAATCTGTTATATTGCATTATTTTTTAGGCTTACAGTAAAATTTCCAGAGTAAGAAAAGAACAGAAAATTGACACACCAAAAACAGCTTTGGACAGGATAAGTGTTTGAGAACACCTGTGATTCAAGGCTAGGAAGCGATAACACAGAGAAGATGACTCGTATGAAATGCGCGTATTGAAAACCAGCTGGGTTGATGAATCAGCAGAAAGGCAACAAAAGGCTTTTGTTGTAAGCAGGGTCACACTGATATAATGCATGAAGAGAAAATCTTAGTAAATTCAGGCATTAGCAAAAACATTAGAAGAATATATTAGAAATTAACTTTAGTGTAGAAATTAAGACAAATCAAGCATGCCAAGCAATGATTAAATGAAAGCACATACTATACTTCTTTTTAGTTAAAGCTTAAGCTTCAGGTCACTATTATAAAACAAGTTTGGAAGGTTTAAGAAAGGAAATGATGAGAGGAAACCCATATATGGAATTGAAGCCTTGGCCAGTTAGAGAAAATGGGAACAGCCTAGAAAAATAACAAATACCACGAGGGGGCCAGTGATAGGAAAGTAAGGAGATAATAAGGGTTCCCATGGAAACTCAAGGTTCGGCCGGACAGGAGTAGAAGGGAGTCAGAGAAGATGGGCAAGAGAGCTCATTTGAGCGAGGTCAGAAAAGAACGGAAATGACATAAGTAAAGCCCAAAAATGGTAAGAGGAAGCCATCCACCCAGTCTTAGACCAATCAAAATAAGCCGAACAGACACCAAGAGGAATAATGGACAGTAAAACCAGGTGCAGAATGAGCTAATCGAACGAGGTAAAAATGATAAGAAATTGTTATAAAAACTTCAATTGCTGTAATGTTCGGGGCTCAATCTCATTCGGCCGAATTGGGTTGAGTCCGTGTGGTTGATTTATTGCAATAAAGCCTTAAAACTCTGTCTGTCTATCTCAAGTCGTAATAGCCTTTATTTTTAGGTAAAAAGCCTTCTGATGATGAATTTTTCTCCACGACACCTTCTGGCTGGAACCCATGACAGTTTTCATGCCAAAATCTCCACTGAATGGGACAGCTGTGTGAGGGAGAGGGTAGTGAGCTGGAGTTGGCCTAAAACAAGACACCCAAGGCTGGTAGGTCACTCTTTTTGTATTTGTACTGGCATCCTTAATTAACTTTTCTTGTATTGACTCCTAAAGGGAATTGTCTGATTTTGTGGCACAACATTATAACTGCCGGGTGAGACATTTAGATGCACCATTTCAAGCTACAATATCTTAGAATCACACCTTGCAGCATTAAGTGGGTTATTTCTTTACTGTTAAGCAAAGTCCATTAAAGAGATGGAACAGCAGTCCATGTATAGTCATGAGCTTTGAAGAAATACTCGGTCTGATCTGAAGTCCGCTTTCTTATGAATACCACAGTCTGCTTTAGTAACTTAATTTCAGGTTTTAAAAAAATACATTACTATTTAAATAGTGCATAACAGAGGCTAATGGTTTAATTACAAAAGGTTAATTAAGTAATAACTTGGTACTGATTTTTAAATACTTCTCTCTTTAACATAACACCCATTTACAGAGTATTATAGAATTGCTGATTGAATAACATAATTACTAATGGGGGCAACTCAATTAGGAAAGGCTTGATGTCCACTTAGAGGCTCCTTTCTTGATCTCATTATCCTCTTCTCTGGTTTATGACTTTTGTCAAGTTTCATTTACATTCTGTAGTTTTGTTATATTTACTGCTTTTATGTATGGAACAATTAACCCATTTATGGAATTTTAAAATCAGGAAGCAAATGAAATTGTAATAATATTGTAAGAAAAAGTATTAAAGAAATTGCCTGACACCATATACAGCATAAGATCCTGAAGCTTACACGAGTGCTACTGGGTGCCATGGTGTGAACTCGAGCAGGCAGAGAACTATGTATGAAAGATTGAGTGCCAGGTTACCTTGCAGGTGTCCCCTGGTGGCTCTCAATGGCTCTGCAATGTTAATAACAGCAGAGCTGAGCATTTATAGGTGATACCTCGTGCCCAGAGATTGTCTGTGTGGAATGGGCACCTTTCCATCTTTTCTTTGTGGGTTTTCCACCAGGTATTCACATTTTCTACCCTCATCCTCAAAGATATGAACAGTAAGTGTACTGGCCGCTCTGTGTGTTCCCTGCAATGGACTGGTGTTCCATCCAGGGCTGATTCCAGCTTTGTACCCGGTGCTGCCAGGTAAAGCTCCAGTCCCTCTGCATCCCTGAACTGGATCAAGAATGTTTTGCTGACGTATAAATGTTTCAATGATGCAACAGTGTTTACAGCACAGTACTGAGTAGCTCCTTCTAATATGCTGCAAGACTGCAGTTATGTTATTACTGTACATATTTTCAAATCTAATTATAAAAAACAAAGTTTAATTTATAAGGCATTAATCTGGATTTCTAGACAAAAGAAAAGAATCAGCAGATTCCTACTTTCTTTTCTTGGATTGACTTCCAGAAGTGGTAATAAAGCCTCCTGACCCTGCTGACCCTTTGTGCAATCTCTGATCTGTCAAAATCAATGCAGGACCGAGTGGAACAATTGTGTTTTTGAACTCTAAAGACATTACAGTAAAATCTTTTCTTTCAATTATTTGAATTTCTATACTGCTTTGTTGTTGCAGCATGTTGGCCCTCAAAGGAATTAAAAAAGAAAAAGAACTAGCAATTTAATAAAAAAAAAAAACAAAAGTCATAGTTTTTGCATATATATTACGGGTAAAGCCTGAAAAGTCGCTAAACCTAGCATTACCCGAGTCAAGCTAGCATTATTCAACAGACCTGGGTAAAACTAGAATAAAATAAGACTTTCTAACTTTACCCCGGTAATCTTAGGCTTACCTTTTGGATAATGTGAACTTCACCCGGGTAATGCTGGGTTTATCCAATTTCTGTTTTTAAAAAATTTCAAATTAAGAAAAAATCTATTTATTTTACCTGGAAAATGAATAAAACAAATACAAAATTATATCTAGCTGAAAACTCAACTTCAAACCTACAAGATTTCACCTTCTGCATATGAGGCACTGCTGTTTGCTAGTTTAGTTCAAAGTACTGCATTGTGCATTAATTTGACCTCATTGTTGTCCTGGAATTGTAAACCTCCTTTAGATATCTGCTGTGGAAAATCGGTCAGGTTTACTTCTGGGGGCCACCTGGGGCCTCATGTATAAATGGTGCATATGCACAAAAATGTTGCGTAAGAACGTTTCCACGTTCAAATCGCGATGTATAAAACCTAAAATTGCCGTAAAGCCACGCACATTTCCACGGTAGCTCATACCATGTCATATGTTCTGCGCTTGGTTTTGCAGACTGGCAGCACCCAGCGTCAAAGCAGTACTACTGTTCCTGTGAGGTTACCATTTGTTATATAGATCTACATCCCTGACGCAGCTTTATAAATACACTGAAATTAACCACATATTGTTTATTAGTTTAATGCCTCTGATTGTAACTAACCTGTAACAACATAATGGCCCACAGAATGGTCAAACTGTTCCAAATACTATAGCTGCTTTAGCGTTGTTACTCTCACTGCACCTTCTTCTTCTTTCAGCTGCTCCCGTTAGGGGTTGCCACATCGGATATTCTTTTTCCATATTACTCTCACTGCACCACTCGGAGTATTTATATCACTGTATCTGAGTGTGAATCACAGCTGTAGAACAGCTGATCGGAAAGAGACTTATCAGTATACAGCATCAAGCACTTGCTGCCTCAGACATGCGTCCTGTTTGAACTGCTCTCATATAACAAACGCTTCAGAGCCTTTCCTGTATGGACCGCGCTGTTCAGAAACAGTTTCAGCCCCAGAACTTTAAACACAGTAAATCAGTCCATCAAGTGCTCCTTGTAGAACTGTTTGTACTTATACATACAATCATCTCACTGTAAACTTGCACTACAGTTATAATATTGCACAACCTGAGCCATTTTATAAAGCGCGTATTTACATATGATGATGATATCATTTTTAACATGAAATGCAGCAAAATATGTTTATTATATTATACAGATAAAACTTTAACTTCATTTAAATAATCTATATTGTTACTATTTAAACATGTGAGGACACGGTGCCAGTGCTAGCGAGCCACTGGCACTCCGTTCACCGATTGTTCCTGTCTTGCGCTGTATTCTTGCTGGTGCTGGCGCCACACTGGAAGGATAGATGGATAGAATAATTAAACACGTACTATGAAAATATTTCAATGTTCCTTAAAAGTTTTGAAGAATCGGCGCTAAGCTTACAGATGGCTTAACGTCTATTACAGAGCTGATTGTGTGACGATTGGGTATTTGGAGAAAGAAAAGCAAGGACAGGAATTGGAGGTTAGTGCATTTGAAAGAGACAGTACTGCTGCAATAAATTATTTCATCGAAGGTTGTGCACGGCGCAGCAAGCATCTTGTGTGAGACATGAACAATAACTGCGCCACCGTGTTCCCATGTTTAATAACATGCCTTAACTCCTATCATCATGAAAATGATATCACGTATAAATCTCAGTATTTTAATTATTCAGAGAGCTGTAATATCATGAATGTAATGAATTCTGTGTCCTGTTGGAGGAAGAGAGCCGGTTTAAGAAGCACATAGTGATTCACACACATAGAGCACATAGAAGATCAAATACAAAACAAAGCATTTAACGTACTACTTTAGTTACGATGGGATTTGAGAAACTGGTTAATTAAACGATTTTAAGATGAAGTTTATGATGTTCTACTTTAATGACAAAATAAACTACGTGATTAAAGTGGAAATTTCAAGGTTAAAGTGGACATTTCATGCTTTTTTCCCAAATGTGTGCCTTTTTTTTTTCTCTGTACCCTAATAAGCTTTCATATGACACTCATACGGTGGGCTACGACTTGCCTTTTCCTGGCGACTTTGATATGTGACAACTTCTTTTTTATTTCGGGCACTCTGCGACTTTGTGAACTTGAGCTTTCGAGTTTCTCTGACACTCTATGTCACTCGATCAACTTCCTTTTGGTGTTTATACCACGGTTTAAACTAACCAATAGTAAGTTTTTCTTTGCCTCCACTTGGTATTTGCTGAAATTCTATTTTCCCTCATGCTTTTGCCATTGCCTTTTTACAGAACGCTGATCTTAAGGGCCATTTATATTGATTTGCATATTCAAAGAGGCATAATTCTGGGAGGAGTTGGGGTGGGGCAGCAGGCACATGCACGTGCATTAATTTTCACGCGGACTGGGATTTATGTAGCGGAAGTAAATGGAAGTTGATGTTCGTACAGATTTATGCATCTGGATTTTTTTGTGCATAAGCACATTTCCGCTTTTGTGCTTATGTCATGTTATAGTGCGAATTCTATGCACGGCGTTATGCATGAGGCCCCTGGACTCTACTATTGGTGGATTTCTTACTTCTTCATCTTTTTTAACCTTCATTAAACTGTTCAATGGTTAAATGCTATATTAGGGCTGGTCCCAGAATCCCTTTTTAATTAGGTGGGCCTCTGCAGAGTTTTCTGACCCTTATAAGTCGGGGTTCAGAACTGCAGTGACACCTGCTGCTTCAAGGTTCTAGGAGTTCTGTGGAACATTCCTGACCCTGTAAGTGATTGATGAAGGGAGTCCGGAGGGACTGTAAGTTTTTTGTTTAATCGTGTTTATTTCGTGAACAAAATCCCCTTCTTTGCGCCCTTTCGAATTCCTCATGGTAATTTTTAAGCCTGGTCTACTCTGTGGCCTCCCTAAAAGTTAACATCACCTGCTGTTCTTTTTGTTCATGGGTAGGAATACATAAGTGCTTTTATATCTGTCAGAAAACTCTTCACTTTACCTCTTTATTAGAAAAGAAACAACAAACACTAGCAGATATTTTTATTAAGCAGTTGACCTCAATAGAATAAAAGTGAAATGTCAGCATCCAGTTCCATTTGGCATGAGCGGACGAGCCAGTTTTTTAACAGACGCACTTACTTTTTAATATGGAAGAAGGAATCGGGAGTATTTCAAATTCCTGTGGTTCACAGTATGCCTTTTCACTTTGTCTTTTTATGGCTCCTGAATTTTAACAGGAGTTTGAGGCAGCTGGCTGCTAGATTTGTATTGTTAACATAGTACACCTAATCTAAAAGAGTCCTGCTGCCTCAATTTTCAGTTTTTAAAAAGATGAATTGGGTTATAAAATGCTGCCAGCATGAGCTGATGTTGTTTAAATGCCTAACTGTCTCCCTGAAGCTTTCTCCTTTCTCTGGGCTGCCATATGCTTTCTGTGTGCATGTGTATGTTGTACCGGTCAAGTCACCTGGTTGTCAATTCTCCCCGTTGTTATCAATATTAATTTGTTTTTATTTTTGACAATGTTGTATTCTGCAAAGAGCTACAGGAGTTTAATATTTTCAACAACAAGGGTATTCAAATACTTTATTTCAATTCCTATTTCCTATTTCTTAGTATTGCAATATGAAAATTAATACTTATTTAGACTTTACACTTTTAAACAAAAACAAAATTGACTTTTTTGAAAATGGTCCAGAGAAAGGCAAAATTAACATAAATAGTGAATCACAATAAAAAAAAAAAAATCAGGTTTATCCAGGATTCTAAATCTTTCTCTACATTTGAGGAAAGAAATATGTAAAAAAAAATCAGAGAGAAGCTGAATTAATCAAATAGCCACTATTGTCAAGGGTTTAGCCAACTTCTCATGCTAGACTGTGTTCAGCAAATCTGACATTTTATGTAACGATATGGAATTGTATAGCTACCCATTTTCAAGTGGTGATCGAGAGCTGGAATCAACTGAAACGATCAAATCCAAAATAAAGAGTCAAATTTTTAGAATATTTGAATATCAAATCATAATGACATCCAGTGGCAGTGGAGTGGAGTGGAGTGGAGTGGAGAAGAGTGTCAGGAGTGAATTGTGACAGACGGGTATCTGCAAGATTGAAAGGGAAGGTCTTCAGGATGGTAGTGAGATCAGCTATGTTATATGGGTTGGAGACGGTGGCACTGACCAGAAAGCAGGAGACAGAGCTGGAGGCTCAGCTCAAGTTGGACGGTTGAGAGACAAAGTCAGACAGGCGAGATTGCGTTGGTTTGGGCATGTGCAAAGGAGAGACGCTGAGTATATTGGGAGAAGGGTGCTAAGAATAGAACTGCCAGGGAAGAGGAAAAGAGGAAGGCCTAACAGGTGGTTTATGAATGTGGTGAGAGGGGACATGCAGGTGATGGGTGTGACAGAGCAAATTGTAGAGGACAGCAAGATACGGAAGAAGATGATCCTCTGTGGCCACCCCTAACAGGAGCAGCCGAAAGAAGAAGAAATGACATCCACTGGCAGAAACTAATCAATAAACATTGTTTTGAAGCCAACACATTCTCTTGATCTGTTGTCCAATGATGTACTATTATGTTTGTATACCTAAATTAGTCTACATTTATATCTATATGTATATACTGTATCTATTGTCTACTGTGTCTATTGTAAATAAAAGAGAAGCTCGTATCAAAGTACTTTTTCTTCTGAGCTTTTGACACTTGTCTTCAGGGTACAAATGATTAGACATAAGGGAAGAACAATATTTCATGTTAGAAGGAGATGTGAGCCATTAGTGGATGAGCTGGGCATAAGCAGATGTCAAGGCAGTGCTTGTGTTCATTGGGTTTACATTCACGAACCGCACCTCGCCAAACTCTTGTGTGCTTTTTGAGTTTCCACGTGTCATAAGTTGAGCTGTGTTCCAATTAAAGTTATGTCTGGATGAGTCAATGTGGCTGAGTTTGGATCTTTTCTCTTCACAGCAGTTGCTGGCCAGCTTCTGACCACTCTCACAATAGCCTGGAAGCTTTGAATGAAAGAGTCTCCTCAAGACATTGCTGGCAATCCATGCACTAAACGCATAAACAGATTATAGTAATAGCATGGCTCTGTGCAAATAGCAGCCAATTAACAGCAGAAGAAAGTGAGTTGTAATTTTGTTACTTTTTAATTTTGTCACTTTTAAACTACAGTATCTAAATGTTATTTTGTGGTTAGAATATGCTTGAAATTAGAACGAGGTACTAGACAAGGATGCCCTTTGTCACCATTCCTAATTGCAATAGCCTTTGAACCATTGGCTGTTCACAGAGAACAGAACATATCATTATATCCAGAAGATATGGTACTGTACATAGCCAGACCCACAAAAGTCTGTGCCTACAGCCCTAACTGCACTAGCAGAATTTCAAAAGATATCTGGATTCAAAATTAATTTGAACAAAAGTGTGCTTTTTCCAGCGCATTCTCTAGCAAACAACATTAGATTGGACACCTTCCCTTTTATCATTGCAGATCAGTTTAAATACCATGGGGTCAATATCACAAGTAAATATACGTAAAGCTCTCTTTCAAATAAATTTTTCTGTTTGCATGGATAAAATTAAACAATACGTGAATAGATAGTTTATCTTTATCTTATTTTAGCAGGGAGAATTAACATCGTCAAGATGAATATTCTCCCTAAGCTTCTGTTCCTATTTCAAAACATCTCCATATACATTAACAAATGTTTTTTAAGAAATTAGATTCTATCATAACCTCATTTATTTGGAATTCAAAAAATGAATTAAATCATTTAGAGATTTGTATATAAATACAGTTGACCCTTGACATACGACCGGCCTGACATACGAACAACTTGATATACGACCAGAATTTTTATTTTGATTTACGACCAACATCTTACGTTACGACCCGAATGCAGTCACTTGTATCCGCTTGTGCGATTGTAACCAAACAACCAAGAGCGTTCATAAGTGTCAGAGCCCAGATATATGTGATTGTGGACGTAATTTCGGTCAGTGCAGTGATTTATCTATTGTCAGGGATGCCAGGGGCCACGAAGCCATGAGGGACCGGATGTGGGTCTGCGCCCACCCTGGATCACGTGGGGGCCGCCTTCCTGGTTGGTTTGGGGGTCACGGGTTGAGGGCATGGAAGCCCCACCCTGTAGGGGCCCGTGGTCACCGCCAGGAGGCACCCTAATGCCACCCCCTGGAAGTGCTGGGGGGAAGATTTAGGAGGACACCCGGAGTGCTGCCGGGAGAACAGCCGGCACTTCCGCCACGCTGGGGCATGGCCAATGGGGGAGTGTTCGGAACACCTGGAGCTTATCCGGGGCTGTTATAAAAGGGGCCGCCTCCCTTCATTCAGGGCTAAAGTCGGGTGGACAAGGCAAGAGAGGAGAGTGGAGGCGGCCCGAAAAAGTGGCATTTGTGGCCAGGACTGTGTTGGGGTTTGTGCACTGATTTTGGACTGGGTCTGAGTGACCATATCTGTAAATACTGTAAATAATAAAACGTGTGGTGGTGACAAACAACATGTCCGCCTGTCTGTGTCCGGGTCAAGTCCATACTATATATATAATTCACTAAGACCATGGCAAGCAAGACCCATAATTGCTAAGGATGGAAGAGAAGGTAACGTAGGTAAAGAAAGCGATCACAATCGAAACGAAGAAGGAAATTGTGCGGAAATATGAGAGTGGTGTTCATGTGACCGATCCCGCTAATACCGTATTTACTCATGTACCACGCACCCTCGTGTAAGACGCGCACCCTAATTTTTACAAAGTAAATTGCGGAAAATGTTTTGCCCCATGTAGGATTCGCGAGCACTGTTGTGCGAGTGCGCGAGCAAGCGAGAGAGAGAGCGCGAGTGGGCGAGCAAGCGAGCGAGAGAGAGTGTGAGTGTGCGAGCGAGCCCAAGCAGAAGTTTCCTCGTGTATGAAGCGCACCTGATTTTCTAATGCTAATTTAATTTTACAAAGTAAAAATTTGCATAAGGAGGCTCCTTCTAAACAATAACCACCTTCTGTTTCATTCTCCTCCTCCTCCCTTCCTGCAGCCCAAAAATGTTAAATTAAATGGTGAGTACAGTATGAAATTGTTGTTTCTGGTAGGCTAGGCACTTTTTATATATTTTTGGTTAGTACATTAGAAAAATTATTAGTGTTTTAGTAAATTATGCACATTATACAACCCTTTTTATGAAAAGGTTAAGTAAGTGTTGCAGTGGGAGGTTTGGAACGCATTATGGGTATTTCCATTATTTCTTATGGAAAAAAATAGTCTTGACCTACAACCAACTTGAGTTACAACCAGCCCTCGCGAACGAATTGAGTTCGTAAGTCAAGGGTCCACTGTAATATCATTGCATCCTATGAACAATTGCACTCCAAATGTAGTCTGCAATCAGCACAATTCTTCCACTATCTACAAATTAGAAACTTTGCTAAACAAGATCTGCCCAATTTTCCTCACCTCCCACCTATTTCTATTTCAGAAGAGATATTGATCAGTCTTGGGGACTCAGACAGCATTTCTATGCTATAAAAAACATTTTAACGTCCCTTCCTTTTAAAGATCCCAGAGTACAGTGGGAAAAGGATTTTTTACTCAACTCAACATTGCAGAAATGGAGTGGAAGGCAGCCATGCACATAATTCATTCGAGCTTCACACGTACAAAGCATACAATTATTCAACTTCAAATCTTTAGGCGAGCACATCTATCTTACTTAAAATTGTCCAAAATTTTTTCAGAGCAAGATCCAATCTGCGAACGTTGCAATCGAGCTGCAGCTTCACTAGGCCACATATTTTAGGAGTGTACAAAATCATCATTCTGGACAAAAAATTTTAAATGCCTGCCAGACAGCCTTGGTGTCACAATCCCTCCTAATCCACTAACAGCTGTGTTTGGTGGGCTCACAGGTGGGCTTAAAGAAGGACAAACAAGCTGTAATTGCCTTTACTACACTACTGGCACATAGGCTTATCTTGATCAACTGGAAGAATCCTAACTCTCCTCTTTTAAGTCAGTGAGTAACTGATGTTTTATGTTGTTTGAAATTTGAAAAAATCTAATTCTTACTTGGATCTGTGCAAAACGTCTTTAAAACCTGGCAGGATCTAATCAATAACATTTTAGAATAAGCATTTATATTGGGGGAAAAGACAACTCTCAATTGTTTTACTGTGGCTGTTGGTGTTCCTCTCTTTCTCATAGGTGGGTGCTGATTTGAATTTAGTTTTCTTAAGTTTTGACTTGATTGTATGGAATGTTATATGCTTTTAATAAATTCAATAAAAGATAAAAAAAAAAGAAAATTCTGATTGAAGGTTATTGGCTTTCATTTAATTTTTTCAATGTCAAATGGACAGCTGGGAGTTTTGAAACAGATGGTGAAACCCCAATCAGCCTGGTCATGTGACTCCTGCCTTATGATATGCACTTCCTGTTTTGAAACCAAACTATTGCAAAGATTTCAAAGTGCTTTAAATTGCTGTTTTGAATTTGTCATCTTTACCAATTCCTAATCCTGTTACATCTAAATGTTGGATCATGGTGTAGTGTTGGGGCTACACGGCAGAAATCAACCCTTGACAGGGTGGCAGTGTATCCCTTGGCATATTCACTCAGAGCAACCCAGTTTAGAGTCACCAATTAACCTAAAACACATGAGAAGAAGTCAGGGTGAGCCATGTTGTCCTAAAGATTATACACCATCCCATTCATGGTTATCTTCTATGTCTGGCCCACTTGTTGCCGCTTCAGTCTGCCTGTTTTCCATGGCAGGTTGTGTTTTCAGTTATGCTGCTACAGTATTTGGCTCTGGATGTTCCTCCCTCAGAGTCTTAATTCTCTTTCTTCATTTACAAAACACCTTAAAACTCACCTTTTAAAAATTTCCTTCTCAATGCTATAGGTTTTATCTATTTAAATTGCTCTAATTACTTGTTACATTGTGTTTTTAATGTTTGAATGTTTTATTTTATTTATTTACTTAGTTCTACTTTTTATGGTTTTATCTTTTAATGTGTCCTTGAGTGTCTAGAAAGGCGCAATTTAATTATTATTATTAACTTGAATAAATGCTGATTTGATTGACTGAACTGTTGCAGAACATCCTTCCTCTGTAATTACTGAAGATTTAACTTTAATAGCTGGAAAATATGAAGGCAGCCGCACCACTCATCTTAAAAGAAAGAATCCAGAATGTTCTTTTTTTCCCCCCTTTTCTTTCTTATCTAGCCGCTTGGCAAAATATCAGCCACTTTAAATGTACTGCTGGGACAATGACTCTTGGTCAGATGAGCAAAATGTGCAGAATTCAAATTGACTATTCACATTTTTCATTTTCCAGGAAGGCCTGCTGGATGCATTTTGTTTGGAATAAGTGACATATTAAATATTTCTTCTTGGCTAACACAAAGTATAATATTGCACAACCAATTCATCGTCACCTGAATATCTGGTTAATGACACTTCTATTGACCTTATCATGATATCACCCTTAAGAGGAGATATTTAAAGGTCAAGAAATAAAAGCTCTGTTTACAAATATAGTCACATTAAAATCTCTAAGTTTTTTTGGGAATGATAAACTTTTAGTATTATTAGTTAAAGAATGATAAAATACACAGTAATCAATCAAACAAATAAAAAAAATAATAAAAAGGGAAATCCTTACATAAGTGAAGAAAAGAAAAATCCAAAATGTAGAAATAAAGTTAGATAGATTGTTAAATAAGTTATATTTTATTTCTTATCAAGGAAAAATCTAAACTCTACAGAAGTATTGAATACAATATATATATCCTTATATATAATTTGATACTGTCCGTATGTATGGTGTTCGCAGCGATACCTCAAACAGCCACAAGAGCAGCGGCCGCGGGAAGGATGCGTAGGAAACAAAGTCACATGACTGACACAGAACGTAGACTTGCTGATGTGACCAGACGTACACAACGAGCACAACAAACGGATGAGCAACGTATGGCTAAAAATGCTACTAACGCGGAAAGAAATCATGCAAATCGGACACAAACGACAGATGAAGAACATGCACTACAGAATGCTACTAACGCTGACAGACATCGTGCCAGCCGTGCACAAGCGACTGAAGAAGCTCAAGCAACCGCAAATGCAGTACAGGTTGAAAGAAATCGAGCAGCCCTTGCCTTGCGGCGGCTGAAAACGTCTATTTTAGCCACAAATCAGTGCCATGATAACAAAATCATTTCAAGAACTTAACAAAACAAATAATTCTTTGCAGAGAAAGTATGGATTTCACAAACGTTGAATTTGTAGCCCGATTTGATCGGGCTCCCAGTCGATAGTAATATAATAAAAACAAACATCAACCTTGCCCTAAACACACATATGACCATCTGATCGCTGCTGCTGTCAATAACAGGGTTGTAGGTGGCAGTATGAAGAAGCCAGGCCTGCCCAGTTGTACTACAGGTTTATATTTAAAGTCATTAACATTTGAAAAGAACAGGTCCAGCTTGTTGTGTCCATGAATTGAACATGCTGCTTGAAGTTTGTTTCCTGGTTTGAAGTCAGCAGTATATTATTAGAATATTTATAACACAGTGAACCCTTTCTGTTTCTGAGTCAGCCAAGATGATGTACTTATCTACTCAGTGTCTTGCTCACACATTGTAGTTTTAAGTGTGCTCTACTCCCTTTTTCACCCAAAGGTAAAACCAGGAAGCCAAATGTGAAACTACCAAAGACAAACTCTTGAGCAGGGGGCCAAAGCAATCGAATGCAAAGCTGAGACGCAGTTATAATGATTTGGAACTTCCTAAACATGATAGTCCCAAAAAATCTCAAAAATGCCTACAAAGAAGGGATAAAATGTTAAACTCTGGCTAGTCACAACAAGGGCAAATATAGAATTTTTATTAATTAAAAAAATGTATTGTCACAAAAATGCTCTGACAACAGTAAAGCTCTGAAGATCACAAAAGGAAAAAGGGATTTGCCTGAATAGGCATACTATAGAAACTAAATGGGTGAATACACAACAAAGGGGTCAAAAAGTCCAGAAATACACAAAAGCACAAAGTAAACAGAAATCCAACAAAACTCACCAACACCAGTGCATGTAATGAACCCCAAGGAACTGTGTGCTTTTGGCAGAGGGTAGTCCTGTGCTGTGATAGCATGTGGCTCTGCCTAATGGGAAGCCACCAACAAGGTATACTGAATATAGCATTAAATAAACAGAAACAGAGAGTCTCTCTCTCTCTCTCTCTCTCTCTCTCTCTCTCTCTCTCTATATATATATATATATATATATATATATATATATATATATATATATATAAACAACAACTATTTATTTATGTAGCACATTTTCATACAAATGAAGTAGCTCAAACTGCTTTACAGGTTAAAGAAAGAGAAAAAATGACACAAAAAGAGACAGAAATATATATATATTGCAAAGCGCTGGACAAGTTACATCAGCCAGGGATGAATCACCAAAAGAATGAGCTGGCATTGGATAATCTATAGCAGGAACACTTATAAAAACAGCAATTCCACACAGTTGTACATGCTTTTCCAACTTGTGTGCCAAAAGGCAAGCAGTCCTTTTAAGGACAGCAAACCACCTCAAAGAGCAATGTAAAGAGCAGAGAATCCATCCTTTGCAGTACTTGGCATGATTCTATATATATATATATATATACAGGGTGGTCCAGGTCTAATTATGCAGATCCAGATCATCTGGATGACTTAGATTTATGCAGGAACGATTCCAGTTCGGCGCAAAGATGATTCTTCATGTCATCAGTTTGCACACTTCTCGATGGTCCAGGATTTTTCGGGTGATTTTCTATCAATGGTGATGGTTTTTCTCTACTTTACTGTATCACCAGCACTTGCATCAGATTTGTGTTTCAGAGACATTCTTGAAGGGTGAAAACAAAAGGTTAAGATGAGCTCTTTTGCACAGTACTGTACACGCTATCACAGCAGGAAGGCACCCACTGTCAACACGTCTGATGTACTGACAAGAGACAACTTCCTGCTATGTGCGTAACAGTACAAGCTAGCTTGCTATTTAGAATGAATAGGGGCGGTGAGGGACGGTTCATCACTCGCCCACCACACAGTCACCTCCAGTACAGTATGCTGCCTGCAGTGTCCGCCCACCTAGAACAAACACTGTGCGGCCAAAAGTGGGGAGTGAATCACCCACCACTGCCCCCATTTAACAGGCAGCGACCCGAGGCACACTATAATGCTAACCCCAGCGTCCCGTTCACCCTCAATGGCCTCCGTTCAGCCACAAACGGGTCACTGCTTGTAGCATTACCAGCCACCCAACAAGAACGAATGGGGCAGCCGTGTGTGGTGGGCAGGCAGTGAAATGCCCCCCTCTGCTCCATCCAGACTGCGTCCAAGTCAGGAGCAGTAGCTGTGGTGGCGTCACACCATATGTGATGATGAATCTGAGACAAACTGAGTATACAGTATATTACAGTACATTTTTTATCAATATAAGGCCTTGCGTTTTCGAAAAAGCCAACACGGTTGTCCATCTGCATATCATCATTAAGTTTGCAATGCCAATCAATGATCAGCATTAAGTACTTTTTAAAGTGAAAAAAAAACGAAGAAAAATTAACCAATAGAGCCAAGCCACAAATAAACAAAATGAAGTACGATTTTTCCATAACTGCTTTTTATCAGAAAGTAATAAGAACAGGATGGAGCTTTCGAGTAAGTAAATGTAATTAGTACATTTTTTTTTGGTAGTAGACATTAATTCAAATCCACTTTATACTAATTTTAGGCTTTGATGCTAATGGAGAGTCGAGATATTTTTGGCAGTTTTTAGCTTTGAATGTATGAAATTTAAATCACCTTTGTAACATTACTGAATACCTCTTTAACACTATAATCCCAGAAACCTACAAAAATAGGTCACTACTCAAAACGGGAAATGCAGGGAGGACCCAGGATCAAACCCAAAACTTTTTGGTTATGAGGCAGCAGTTCTTACCTCTGCACCAGCCAAGCTGATATATTTAGTTTGTGTCAATTGATATTTTCGTTTCGGTTTTTAACACATTGACAACAACATGAAAATTTTATAATTTTCTCTTCTTTGGTTATATTCTTCAATAAAAGCACACCTTTTGTGAAAGGGTATATTTGATATTTGGACTTTAGACTTCACACATTATACACTTCGCATCAGCAGTTTGTGATTATGGTATGATTGTGATATGAAAAAAGTTTCTGTTTTAGTTATGTGTTCAACATTTCTTGCCTCTTATTTCCTGTCATCCTACATTTACCCAGATCGCTGTAGACACAGAACACACATGAAATATATGTATTCCAAATAACGATATATCATTTAACCCATACAATTCCAGACACATACAGACTTCAGCTCTGAGAATTTTACATCTGACTTGACTTCACGCTGCCTTGGTGGGTGATGAGTGAGCAGGCTGCATGCTGCTTGTGCTGATTGACACATTTGCAAAACAAAGACGCTGATGATGTGGCGTGAGGGAATTTATGGTGTCCCAACATTATGAATATTTTCGCAGGCATCAGGGATTCTCGTGTAAATACAGATTTCTGCTGCAATCTCTTTCACACTGACACCACCAAGGACTTGCATGTTCAATAGTAAACAGCTCAATGAACTCATAATATTAGCCCTTGATAAAAAATGCAAATATTTTGTATAGAAAAGTGCTTAGTTGGTTACATAGTACTTTTCATACATCCAATTAATCAACAGCATTATAACTGAGGCCTGTTCTTGCAGTTGGTATTAATGTAAAGAAATTAATAAAAAAAAAAAAAAAGGAAACAAAAATGGTAATTCAACCCCAGACAGGAGGGAAGCCAGCCTGAAACACAACAGCAAGTACTGAAAGTGAGGGATGGTCTCATTTAATCCCCTCAGGTAACTGCAGCCCTAAGGACAGCAGGACCTGAGAGACCGGACTGCAAATGAAGCAGCACCTCCACAGACACTAATCACAATTTAGTGTAAGGGACAAGGCAGAATCTGAGATGATAAAATAAAATGAAAATAAGAAAGTGAGGATTGTATAGGAGAACCATGAGACAGCCACATACCAATTAAAGTGAAACAATTCTCACCAAGAAATAACGTGGATAAAAGTAAATCCATATGGATATATTGCTTGGAAATTGTATGAAAACATATTTTTTGTAGATTGCAAAATGATTGGTGTTGAAAAACATCTAATATACTGAAGCAAAGCAGCCCTAGAAACAAAATGATAGTTTTGGCAATGTTTTTAATCAATGTCAGGTGCTACTATTTTAAATGCTGTATTTGCTATGAATGGCCTAATCTACTTTAGATGTCTTAATTTGATTGTAATTTATGAATGTGTGGCAGGGAGTTGCATGCCATGATATAAGAAATGGACTAGCAGAGCAGGCCAGAAATTAATTAGACAGAGAGCAGACTCAGATATTTGCCTGGCCTTGAGAAGCATGGCAAATAAAACATGGAAAAGTCTAATCAGAGTCAAATAAGAACATTCTGAAATGTATGTGGCTGAAAAAGGAAATTTTAAAATGGAAATTGAGTAATGGAGTCAAGTAGTGGCACTTTTAGCAGTTTGTTTAAATCTAAAAATCCTAAGCCGCATGAAATGTCAAGGATCTGCTCTATGTGCATATGTTGCACATAACAGAAAGCCAAGAAGCCTCGACCTGTGCCCCTTATACCCTGCTGTTGTGATGCAAGCAACCTCAGAGTAACGAGCAGTAGAATGCCAACTGCATATTGGCAGGTAATGAGCAACCATTAGCTAGAGACATTAATAGTGACTTTTTCAGTTTAAGAACACTAAACATCCTTAAATGTCTTGATTACATTATTAAAAATTGATATTTTATTATTTTTGATTTTATTTATTTACTTGTTTAATTTTGGATGATTACACCATCAAGCACTGCTGTTTTAAAAACGATTGCTACAATGCCAGTCATTCCCAGGGGTCATTACCTGTGTTTGCCACAAAGATGCGGTAGAAACATTTAAAAAACCATGACATAAACTATTGTAAACAAGACAAAGAATACAAAGTTTCAAAAATGCCAAAAAAACAAAAGAAGAATTACAAAAAGTGGAAAGATGTGAAAAAAATAAATAAAATGTGAAAAAATACAGAAATATTAAAACAAAAGAGGCAAATTGGAAAACTAATAAACATTGTAAAGAAAACAGACACAGTCGCATAAAGGGTTTGGGGTTTTGAACCTCGTATACTGTAACAAAAATTATCTCTTCAGACAAAAACTTGAATGAAATCATATGACAAAACATGGTGGGTTGGAGGGACGCTATAAAGGGGCGGACGTCATCTTTGGGGGACCAGAGGGAAGAAGAACCCAGAAGTGTAGGCCGTTGTTCATTCCGGGTTGTTTTACGGCGTCGCTTCGTCTTTTCTTTGGGAAAAAGGGAGAGAGAGGTTAGTACGCTGCCTTTGTCCCCTGGTGGGATTTATCGCGGTGCGCGTCGGGACCTTCAACTGCTCCCAATGCGCTTGTGCATGACAGCATTTAAAGGGGAAAATAACAAAGAAGCTAAATAAACAAAATGATAAAAATGTGCATGAGAAACAAAACAAGGATAAGGGTCAGTAAGATTTTTAACACAAAAAATCCAAAGAGATACCTGAACTCCTCCTATAAGGTCAGTTGTTCTGCCTTCAGCTTTAGAGCGCAATCCACTTTTTTTAATAAAGAACCATGACCTCAGACTTGGAGGTACTGATCCTCATCTGAGCCACGTCACACTCGGCAGCGAATCGCTTCACTGCACACCGAAGGTCACAGTCAGATGAGGTAAAGAGGACAACATTATCTGCATAAAGCAACAATGCTACTCCTGGCTTTCTTACCTGGACACCCTCATATCCTCGGCTGCACTTTGATATCCTGTCCTTAAAATCCCACAAACGGAGTGGTGGAAAGACACAGCCTTGGTGAAGTCAGGCACCCAGTGTGAACAAATTTGACTTGACGCCAAATCAAGCCCTCACTGCACTCATATAGGAAGCAAATAGTGTGTAAAGTCGGCCCTGTTACTCCATATGTCTACAGCACCTCCCACAACATATATTGAGAACACTTTTACCAGATTTTACAAAGCATATGTTGACTGGGTTATCAAACTTCCATGAACCCTCCTGCAAATGTGCCAAGGGGAAGAGCTGGCCTACTGTTCCACGGCCTGGACGGAATCCACATTGTTCCTCCTGTATCTCTGGGTCAACAATTGAACAGATTCTTTCCTCCAACACCTTTCCATATGCCTTATCTTATCACCCTATTGTCACCTTTCTAAAATATGGGGACCACCACACCAGTCTGCCATTCCAAAGATGCTTTACCCACCTTCCATGCAGCTTTGCATAGACACATTATCCATGCTATCCGAACAATGTCCAGTGCTTTTAACATCTTCGGTCAGCAGCTTTACCACCATGGAGTACTCGGACCACCACATTCACTTCAGCAACATTGATGGGACCCCAAATCACACTAATGGATATGTCCAATGCTGCTTCCGGTTGGAAGGTATGTCCACTGGGTCGATATAATTACTATTTATCCATCCATCCACTATCCAACCCGCTATACTCTAACTACAGGGTCACGGGGGTCTGCTGGAGCCAATCCCAGCCAACACAGGGCGCAAGGCAGGAAACAAGCCCCGGGCAGGGCACCAGCCCACCGCAGTATATATTATTTTATTTATTATATTATTTATTTTTTCTGGGTATTACATTACTGTGTGTGGATTGAAAAGGAGAGAGGGGATTGAGTTATAGGCGCATAGTTAAGTAATATAGAATAGCAGTGTTTGACTGTATTAAATACAAAATGATTAAAAATGGAAGTGACTGAAATGGTAGTCAATAAAAAAACAAATTATGAGCAACGAGAAAGGACGTGTTTAAAAAAACAGGCAAGCGTAGATACTGGGAGTCAGAAAGAAAGTCTAAAAAGGCAAATCACTTAACAAAAATCAAAGTCAAAAGTCCAGAGCTTGTTTCTATTGTCAGAAGTCACGACGAAGAAGAATCACAAAATGTACTATTTAAACGAATCTCAGATAATCTGGGAACGCACACAGTGACCCTTATATCATCGCGCCGATGACGTCACCTGACGCATACTCCCAGCGTATCATGGGAAAGATCGCCAGGCCAGTAGTTATGTAGCTATCCTAAAATAATGGCAGTAGATAATAATAAACTTTTCAGAGATGCTTCAAATTTGATTATGAACAGGAGATGCAAAAAAAATTTATAATTAAAAAATTAAGATCTAGTTGTAATTTTGATGTTTTAATGTTGGTTATTTTAATTATGGTTGCAGACTGAAAAATTATTTTGGCAATTTTGTGTGACTAATTTAGAATGAAAGAGTTCACTTAATTTAGAAGGAACATTATTCTTACCTGCTGTTTTCACATATTATCATTTAAATTGGGATCGTATCAACTCTGTTAAAGAACATAAGAGACTGTCACATACTAAATTAATTAATAGCAATGTTAATAGTCCCTCATTGTAAGCCCAATTTAATACAGAATATAGAGTACAATACCAGTTTTTAACTAATTTAATTTCTATTCCTCAACTCCCTTTGCTAAGCCGACTGTTAGCATGTTATCGGACTGGCAGCCTCAAGGTAGAGCACACAAGAGTTCACCGGCATCAGCCCTCTTCTTCTTTGGGATTTAAGTCGCAAGCAAAATCAGTTGTGCCTTTGCAGGGAACAGGCAGCTAATGAACATGATGTACTTTGAACATTAGCAATGATTTGCATGCACAGCAGTGAAGCCATTTTTCATTTTTATCTTCCCCATTCAAAGAACTCTCTACAAAGAATTAAATGTTTAAGAAAAGCTGTTTAAATTGTATAGGAAGCCATAGCTACATACTGATCCGTACACCACACTGTAACAGTACAATCTGACCTGAAACAGCACTCCCAGCCTAAAGCATTGCAGCAAAATCAGGAAAGGAAATGGGAAGAGTGTACAGTGTATATGGCTTTGTGTGCTCCACAATCAACTGGCCTACATTCTCTGACAGTAAAGTGTGGGGTGTGTGCCTTCATGGGAAAGCCATCTTCCACTTCTACAAACAGAACCAGTGGTTGCCTGGGTGTGATGACACGCCATACAGCTAAGTTCAGAGGCTCACACATCAGTGGGTCTATTCCCCCTCCATGAGACTGTAACGGCCGACCCCTTACCCAGACCGGCCACTACACTACCAAGACTTATTCCTTGGAATACCTGAGGATTCTTGCTCTAATAACAAGCCGTATTCCTTACAAGTTGTCTTGTTTTTCCCGACACGACAAAATAACCAAAAACAGTAAACAGATATGTAAAATTAAACACTGATATATTGGAAAATGAAAAGACAGACAGATATTCAAAAATAAATATATACCACTTATCCCAACAACACCAGTGACTAATTATTATATATAAGAATCCAAATATTTACATTAAATCCTCCCTTGTCAATAAACAACAAACAAAAGCACACAACACAAATACAAACATGGATTGGATAAACACTGCAGTTGTAAATGTGGTGAAAAATGAGTCCCAAAATAAATTCTGGCGCTATTTAAACTGGCTGTAGTGATATTGTGCTTCCTCCTGACAACAAAGCGACCTCTCTGTAAAAGTCCTGGCAATGGCAGGAATGAATTCGAACCCCGGGGTTTCTCGGCTCTGGCTGTTGTGATGTAGGATCAGTAGTTGAAAAAGCAGGCAGTGGAATAAGGCAATAAAGAGCGGTGATGAGTTTGTAGATGGATGGTTATACAGTGGAACCTCGGTTTGCGAGCATAATTTGTTCTGGAAACATGCTCGCAATCCAAAACACTCGTATATCAAAGCAAATTTCCCCATAAGAAATAATGGAAACTCAGATGATTCGTTCCACAACCCAAAACTATTCGTATAAAAATGATTAAGACAAAATATAAAGTAAAATACATAATACAAATTAACCTGCACTTTACCTTTAAAAAGAATCATGGCTGGTGTGAGTTTCTAAACTCATGTGGGATTCCACCCAACAGGAAGACACGCGGAAGAGTGTCCCAAAGCAATCGCAGTCTCCCAGCGCTGTAGCAGTTCGCCGTATAAGTGCATCCAAAAAGATCGCAGACATGCTATAAGCCTGTCGTCAATGGGTCATACAAGGAACATTATAAAGATCCCGCTGCAATAAATAACAGCGCTGTTGCTGTTTCAAGCTGAATAAAACTAGTGTTAAAGTACTGAGACTCAGCTTCGTGTTTTGGGGAGCAAGATGGGGACTCGCACTTCACAGCGCACACACACAGTCACAATGCTGTAGTAAACAGAGAGACGCGCTGGGCGAGCGAGATAAGGAGAGAGAGAGACGTGCTGTAAACAGAGACGCGCTGGGCGAGCGAGATAAGGAGAAAGAGAGACGCGCTGTAAACAGAGACGCGCTGGGTGAGCAAGCGAGATAAGGAGAGAGAGAGAGAGACGTGCTGTAAACAGAGACGCGCTGGGCGAGCGAGATAAGGAGAGAGAGAGAGACGCGCTGTAAACAGAGAGACACGCTGGGCGAGCAAGCAAGCAAGATAAGGAGAGAGAGAGAAGAACCATCAGCTCAGTTGTGATCACATGACGCTCAGCAGACAAAGTGTATCCGTACTGCTCATATTGCAAGACATCGCTCGTTTATCAAGTCAAAATTTATTAAAAATTTTTGCTCGTCTTGCAAAACACTCTTAAACCAAGTTACTCGTAAACCGAGGTTCCACTGTATTGTCTTCTTTTCGCTCTCGATTTGTCTCCTCTTTCTCTCTGTTGTGTGCTTTTTTTATTGCTTAGACTAGGGGTCCTCAATCACGGTCCTGGAGAGCCGCAGTGGCTGCAGGATTTTGCTCCAACCCAGTTGCTTAATAAAAAGCACTTATTGCTAAAGTAACACTTCTGCTTCACTTTAGTGATTTTGAGCCCTTATTGCTTAATTTTGTCTTAAACAGCTATTTTAATTGCTCCTTCTTATTAATAACATGCAAATGACAAGAGAGAGCAGCATTTCTCCATTTAGCTTATTTACATTTACACCTGTGTGTATTTATCTGCACTATTGGGTTTAATTAAATACTTGGAAGAAAAATGAAGAGAAAAAAGTGAAGGACTGAGAATTACTCGTCCATTTTAGCCTTCAAATCATTTGCATGATAGAAAGGGAAAGAAAATCTAGGATATGAGAATGACCTGACATAGCAGAGTTAATTTAATTTCATAGCTTGTTAGTGCTTTATTGGCAAGAATTGCTTTCTAATTAAGCAACCAGGTCAGAACAAAAACCTGCAGCCACTGCGGCTCTCCAGGACTGGGATTGAGGACCCCTGGCTTAGAGGCATGGGAGGGTTTAATGTAAATATTTTTATTCTTATATATTGTAATTAGTCACTGGTGTTGTTGGGATAAGTGGTGGTTTGCACACACATACAGTACAGGCCAAAAGTTTGGACACACCTCCTCATTCAATGTGTTTTCTTTATTTTCATGACCATCTACTTTGTTAGATTCTCACTGAAGGCATCAAAACTATGAATAAACACATGTGGAGTTATGTACTTAACAAAAAAAGGTGAAATAACTGAAAACATGTTTTATATTCTAGTTTCTTCAAAATAGCCACCCTTTGCTCTGATTACTGCTTTGCACACTCTTGGCATTCTCTCGATGAGCTTCAACAGGTAGTCACCTGAAATGGTTTCCACTTCACAGGTGTGCCTTATCAGGGTTATTTAGTGGAATTTCTGGCTTTATCAATGGGGTTGGGACCAGCAGTTGTGTTGTGCAGAAGTCAGGTTAGTTGGACGATCATTTATTTTTCAACAGGACAATGACCCCAAACACACCTCCAGGTGTAAGGGCTATTTGACCAAGAAGGAGAGTGATGGAGTGCTGTAAATGGTCATGAAAATAAAGAAAACACATTGAAGGAGGAAGTGTGTCCAAACTTTTGGCCTGTACTGTATATATTTATTATTGAATATTTGTTTGTCTTTTCATTTTCCAATATATCAGTGTTTAATTTTACATATCTGTTTACTGTTTTCTAATTATTTCGTCATGTCAGGAAAAAATAAGGCAACTTGTAAGAAGTACGGCTTATTATTAGACCAGGAAACCTCAGGCAATACAAGGAATAAGTCTTGGTAGTGTAGTGGCCAGTCTGGGTAAGGGGTCGGCCGTTACAACTGTCCTGACGAACTCAACTAAACTTGTAACACAAAACACGGCAGCACTATCAGTGGAAGTTAAGGGGGCATGGTAAGGTCGGGTGCTGCGGCCTGTGACAAGCATCTACCCACCTACCTGTCCTTCAGCATTCACTCTGGAGTGGGCTAAACAAGCAAGAGGCAGAGAAGAAGGAGTTGCCTGCTTTTATTAATGAGCTGTATGTGAGCTAATCAATGATGGAGAGACAAGGGCAGTGCTGAAGATCTTGACAAACTGCCTCTACAATAAAATGGGGTAAGGCTCATAAAGAATGTTAGCCATGCCATATTAATATACATTAATACATATTATTAATGGGTGGTATGGACTGGGGAAATATAATCCATAAAATGAAAACTGTGGGTAGAAACCAAACATACAAAAGAAACCTTTAAGCTGCCAGCTTAGCTGTTTTTACACAAATCCTTTTGGCATTCCTCTCTCGTTAGTCCTGTCAATATGTTTGAACTGAGAATTCACGGCTATGTCCTGATTTCTAATGCAATGCATGGCTTACATCATAATCTAGGTAGCTGCTTCCTCACACATAACTGACGCAGCGTAAACCTGTGCATTGAAATGATTTCTCACTTAACCCATCTATCTGTCATTAATCTTCCTGAAGCTTCATATCTAAGACTCGAGTTAGTGGAGCCGCAGTAATTTACCTTTTCATGAGAACAAGTCCTCCAAAACTCTTACATACATTGAGGTAAATGTCAAGAAGTATACGCATAAAGTATCATTCTTTTCATTTGTGAAGCTCTCAGCACTCTTCACTCTTCACCTTCACACTTTAGTCTTATGTTGAAAAAAAAAAACATACAGCAGCATTATCAAGTCGTCTGCTTTCTGAACCTGCTTTTGTCAAACACGGCAGGAATAAATTCAGGACAAATATCAGCTCCATTACTGAAAAGACACACACGTGCGGAAACACATAAAATGATATCTGTCCAATTTAGAGTCTCCAATTAACATGTACATTGCTGAGAAGCAGAGCCAGTTCATCTATTAGGTACTAAAGGTGACCATCATGTGAAAGGTGCTATTTAGGAAAGTTAAGGGGTGCATGCTCCAAACACCGAGAAGGATAGCCACCCACAGGTCATAAAAGTATGATGATAAGGTCCACAGTATGCAAACGAAGGGGTGCCATTTCTGTTTTTGAAGGTGCACGCTCACTGGACACTGAGGGCGACTGGGTTGTCAGACTCTGAAGATACTGAGTGGGTGCCGTTACCTGCTGGTCAACATTTATGAAAGTAAAAATGCACACGTGCCGTACACCAAAGGGTGTGTCCTCATTAAAAGTATATGCACAAAGGGACACTGTTTATGATATTGAAGGGGATTCAAAGATAGACAACAAGGGGCCACATCTGTCAACCCCACCTTGAGTTCCAAATGGGCATGGGCCAACACCGCTTGGAAGTGGGTGATATGAGAAACATGCAAACCTCACGGGCAATGGCACATGCAGCAATGGAACTCAAGTCCCCGGGATGGTGAGGCTGTTCTGTCGGTGCACTGAAATGGGTATTTCAGTGAGAAAGCAGGAGATACTCAATCAAACAGAAAAGTTTTCAGACCAGGAGATCAACAGAGCATCTGCCAAACCAGAATCAGGACTGAGGTTATAAATTCATAGCCAAAAAGGTAAGTAATAATGAGGAAGTTTAAAGCAAAGTTTGGGTGAAGATTTTGAATCTGCAGAACTGACAAAGATATGCACCTTTGGCTAGGGTTGCCAGATTAGAAAATGAGAAATACGGGACACTCTTAAAAACTCTCTTTATATTACTATATATATCGTGATATATGGCCGGCCATTCATCCAGGTCAATACCCCCAGGCCGCCAGATGGAGCACTTCCTACAGCATGGAGGTGCCCCGAATTCCAGCAGGGCATCATGGACATTGGAGTTTTCCTGTACAGCCCTGCTGGATAACGTCGGGGCCGGAAGGGGACGCTGCAGGGAGGCCCAGAGACGTGTATTTTCCCTACAGCCCAGAAGTACGTCCCAGTCACATGGACAGAGGAAATGACGTGCTTCCGGGTTGAAGAAGAGGAATTTTTACCTGACCCGGAAGTGCTGGATAATCACATGGACTGAGGGCTCAGAAGCACTTCCGGGTCATGGACTATAAAGGACTCTGGGAAGTCCCAGATGGACGAGCTGAGTTGGGAGGAAGGGAACAACGCGTCTGGGAGTGGAGGATTAATTATTGTGTATTGATTTGTACCGTATTGTTTATGAGTATAGTGGAGTGGAGGGTGCTTTGTGCAAATTATTATTCAGATAAAATTAATATTTTACCTGGTGTCTGGCGTCTGATCTGAGGGTTCAAGGGGACAACAGCACCCCATATCTGTCACAATATACTGTACATTTATACATGCCTCCTACACACCCAGACCAATAGATTATATAAAAGTAGAGACATAAGTTAAACACATAAAGCAAGGATTTTAATGGGTTATGAGGAAAACAAAAGTAAAATCATTTGAAAATTATTTAATACAAACTAAAAAAAATTCTGTACAAGTGAAATCATTTGAAAATAGTTATTTAATACAGACAACAGAGAAATATTATTATTATTAAATACAGGCAGTTAGAAAAAAAGTGGGCCGTGGCAAGTAGGACCAACACACCTTGTTGACAGTCTCAGTATGTTGCAATGCTGATTCAGAACTGCACAGCAGCGCGGCTGGAGAGCAAAACGGTAAGAGTGTCGCTGTCCTCAGCCAACTGTAGCAACGGAACAAGCTGCACACAGGCAGCAAACACTCATTTCTTCATTACATTTGGGTTATTTTCATCAAGAGAATCTGAGAAAAGAAAGTATAAAGTTACAACTAAATACCGTAAGAAGGTAGTAAAAATATATTTTTATTACGCAATTTGAAAATGAACTAAATACAGGACATTTGGGTGTCCCTGAAAGGTCAGTACAGGACAGAGGACAAAATGATCAAATATGGGACATGTCCCGCATATAAGGGACGTCTGGCAACGCTACCTGTGGCCAACCAGTTGTGACAATCACCTATGAATCTTGACCTCTGAGGCCACAAACCTGACAATGTGGGACAATAACCTCGCAACACGTTAGTAAAATAGTGACGATCATTATGAACTCAAAATAGCAGCTAAAACAGTTCAAAAAATTATACAACTCCTTAAATATTTAGCAAAATGAAAAATAAACACCAGAAATGAATTCTCAGACAAGTACTGTATAAGATCATGCAAAACAATACACACAATTGCCTTAAACATTACTAATAAAACCCATATCACAACAGGCTGCAGCACTCTCTAATCAAAATCAGATTCTTTATAGTCAAAATAATATTTTTGTTGTCTAAAATGTAATTGTATCTCATCAAAATATGATTAACAACAGTCAAAGGATAGCAATGAATGTTAAAATGCTTTTCCATACAAGCATTACTCTTATGCTCAAAGGGAAAGTAGAAACAGTCAAAGCATAAGCATCCTTAGACAAGTTTCCAGACTGCAAAACATCATCTATTACTCCAATATTGTCACATGTCAAGACATTACCAAAGGTTTTCTTGTGATCTTAGTGACACTTAACAAAGCATCAGTGAAGTGGTTATTCATCTTCATCAGGAGCAGATCTACCATCAGGACATTCTGGATATGCGCCAAGGGGCCGTGACGGAAAAGGGCCTTATCACCAATAACCATCCCCAATTTGCTGAGACAATTGAGTATCCCAGTGTCAAAATGACCAATGGGAAGTTCACTCCCCTCCAAACCCACCAACCCTTTAATGAAGTGATCGGGATTCATGCCAAAATCAAGAGTGAAAAATACAGCACTGCATTAAACAACTGGTATCTGTGCAGTGCTTTGTTAAACGTACGATCAGCTCTCTGTTAAAGAGCTAAAAAACCCAGGGGCCTGTGCGGGTCGTCATCCAGCCTTGATCACTGTGCAGTGAGCCTTTCATACACTGGAAAAATGACATATGATTATGGAGATTTCACAGGTCTTATACTGAAGTTTGTAATGTCAAGAGAAATGTGTCTCACCTAAGCCACCTGAAGTGAAGTATTTTAGTGGGCTTCAGGGCAAAGAAAACACACAGTTTTGAACATTTAAACTGAAGACCCGCCTCTCCCCCTCATTCATTGGTCAAGAGTCCCATCTTTAATTCAAAAGGTCAGTCCTGTTTGAATGTGTTCCCCCTGCATGCACTATTTATTTATTTTATATAATATTTTATAAATATTTTTTTAATAACGTTTTAGCGATACATGCATATATTTTGCCAGTTGAGAGAATACAACTGAATGACTTGACATGTGGATTATACAACACCAGTAAAGTGAGATTTGATTGTGGACATTTTGACATTATTTGCTGTTGTCCACTGTTGGTCACCACAGATAACTATTTTATAAGAAAGTTTGTTTACTTCATTGCTCATGAAAACATAAGATTACCATTTTTTATTGGTCATCACTAAAAATTACAAGAGGTAAGCAATATATAAAAATATCATTTTAGAATGGAGTGTTCCATTAACATGATATCATTAAGCAGCCCACTGCTAGTACTGTCAAAATTAATAATCTGATAAGTAATCCTGGAGACAAATAGACTCCTGTCAATTCCAAGCACTGTTTACTCAACTTTTGTTATCACATTTGTAAAATAAAATTCTTTATGTTAATTAAAGCAATCTGTGTATGTAATGAATACGTAAGTAAGATTACGTTTGTGTGCAAAAATAAGTGAATCACAAAGTGTATCATCTTAGTCAAAAGTATAACCAGTTGTCAAGTAAGAGCTTAGAGCAAAGGCTCATTAGATATTGGCTATTTAATGGACCGTCACGTTGCAGCAGAATGCAAAAGTTAAAAAATGTCGCTTCCTTATTTGCTTGACTGAAAATTAGTAATAGAAGGTCAGTATGATGAAATACACAAACAGGTCAAAGGCTGGAAAGCCAAACTAGAATCAGGGGGTCTCAGCAAAAAGGACAACAAGACAAGCAGATCAGAAAATAAAATGATTATTTTACTTTGGTTGCTTGACGTTTAGGTCATTCTGTTGCCTTTGTCTTTCCTAGAACTTTAGATTTGTTTCCTGTAGTTAGCTGGTTTCCTGTTCAGGGGTTGTTCCTGCTCTGTGCCTGATGACTGGTTGGATAGGCTCCAGCTGCCCCTCAACACTGCCCTGGATAAGTGGGTTAAGAAAACAGATGCATGGATGGTGTAGGACAAAATGGGCCTTTCCCATTCTGCTATGCTTTTTAGTGGCACACAAGACCTGTTAAGACAGCAGCTTTCACAGGGATGCAGGCATCCAGCTGTGCCAAACTCCCACTTACATTCCAGAAAATGGCTGAACTGCAGTCTGCATCAATCTCAGTCCTGCACTGGATCTGATAACAAAGGTGAAAATCAGAGTTGAACTGGAATCTCTGCAGACTCGTTCAGACCAGAACGTGTCCAATGGATAGTCTGAACAAAAAGCTGTGATGTCCAAAATAACACGCCAATGAGCAGGAACTGATCTTGTAACTGGAAGTGACTTTAATCTAATCAGGAGAGGCTACACCTTTCTTCAAAAACTAGCAGAAGTCATCTCTGATGATTTCTTGAAGAGACCCCTCTCTGAACCCTAAAACCCTTTGGGGAGCTAAGAGCTGAGATCCATTGTGCCAAGGCAAGCTCTGTGGCAGTAACTGAGCCAGTCTGAGAAGACTGAAAAGCAGACATTACCTCAAGAAGGGAACGTCAGCATCTAAACTCTGGTCCCAGAACCAGCAATGCTTTTCCCTATGAATCTGATGATGACAGAGCAAAAGGTCTAACTGAGGGAAGCCCAGAACACCACAAATAATGGACCATGTCACAAAGACAAAGAGTACATTCCAATGCAAGAAGAATCCTTTATTTGAAGCTAAAGCAAGAACAGCAACTACTCCACACAACATCAGACACCATCTTTAAAGACTTGGTATTGTAAAACTTTTTATCTGTGCCACAATAAATTAGAACTCTAAATAGCAAGTAAATAGCCAGCCTCCCTATGGTGTATATTTCTGTCTTAGTTAGTTGAATCCTGTCTTATATGGCAATATATATTGTGGTGTATGGCCGGTCGTTCATCCCGGCCAATACCCCCAAGCCGCCAGGTGGAGCCCTCCCTGCAGTATGGAAGTGCCCCGAAGACCAGCAGGGCATCATGGACATTGGAGTCTTTATGCACAGCCCTGCTGGATACCATGGGGGCCACTAGGAGACACTGCAGGGAGGAACGATGTTTATTTGCCATACGCCCCGGAGGTACGCCCGAGTCACATGAACAAGGGGAATGACATGCTTCTGGGGTGAAGAAAAGGACTTTTAATCTGACCCAGAATTGATAGGAGTCACATGGACTGGGAATTGGAACACTTCCGGGTCAGGGAATATAAAAGGACTGTGGGAGCTCCCAGACGGCGAGCTGAGCTGGGTGGAAGGAGGGCAACGCGTCTGGGAGTGGAGGAATTGTTTATTAGTGATTTGTATTGTGATTTAATGAGTGTTGTGGAGAGAAAGGTGCTTTGTGCACTGTGCAGAATAAATATTGTCTACTTTTGGACTTTTATCTGGTGTCTGGCGTATTGGACAAGGGTTCAAGGGAATGATAGCACCCCCTATCTGTCACAATATATACAGTTACCATATTTCTATAATCCTTGTGTTTATCAATAAATTGTATTATTCTGTTTGTTAAAAGTGTGCTTCAGTTACCTTCACTAGCAGCTGGAGACCACCTCTTACAACAGTGAAAGGTAAAGTAAATAAAGTAGAAGCCTTGCCAAATTATTCAATTCAATTCTTTATTGTCATGTGCAAGTACCATCAGGGCTTCAGCCTAGGGTCTCAAGATCAAGAGGGGCCTACATTCAAATTGTTAGCAATTTGAACAAACTTAAAGATGGGAGGTGAAAGGGCCTCATAAGTGGAATAGCCTAGGGCCTCTTTTCATCTAAATCCGGCCCTGAGTACCATGCACAATGAAATACTTGCTTGAATGTGCCCCCGCAGACAGTGAACATAGACAAAAAAAAACTAAACATAATAAATAAATGAATATAAATAAGTAAATAAATAAAACCAGAATCCTAGGAATAAATAGGGACAGTGGTAGAAGTACATGTGCAGGTAGCAGTGGAGGTAACACAAGGTTGCTGATTGTTCAGGAGTCCGACTGCAGTTGGGTAGAAACTGTTCCTGAACCTGGAGGTGTGCGTCCGAATGGACTTTAGTCGCTTCCCAGATGGGAGGAGGGTGAAAAGTGACAATGCAGGGTGGCTGGGGTCCCGCCTGATACGGTTCACTTTCCTGAGACAGCGTGTAGTGTGGATGTCATGGACCACAGGGAGCTGTGTGCCCGTGATCTGCTGTGCTGTATTCACCACACACTGCAGAGCTCTGCAGTCCTGAACTGAGCAGTTTTTGTACCAGGATGTGATGCATCCTGTCAGGTTGGATTCCACAGTACACCTGTAGAATCTGCACAGGGTTGTGGGGAACATCCGGGCCTTACTCAGTCTCCTGAGGAAGTAGAGGCGTTGTTGGGCTTTCTTGACTTCTGCTGCAGTGTGACTTGCCCATTTATGGTCATCAGTGAGGGCGACTCCGAGGACCCTAAAGCTGCTGACCTGCTCCACAGCCTCACCTCCGATGTAGATGGGGCTGTGCTCTGTTGCCTGTTTGTGGAAATCTACAATCCTCTCCTTAGTTTTGCTAACGTTGAGGGTGACACCATTCTGACAGGAGTCTGACCTCCTCCCTGTAGGCCGTCTCATCATTCTCGCTGATCAGACCAATTACAGTCGTATTGTCAGCAAACCTAAGGATGGTGTTAGAGCTGTACTTAGCTACGCAGTCATGGGTGTAGAGAGAGTAAAGCAGGATGCTCAGCACGCTGCCCTGCGGGGTGCCAGTGTTGATGGTGATGATGGAGGAGGTTTTTCCACCAATACGCACTTGCTGAGGTCTGCCGGTGAGGAAGTCCAGTACCCAGTTGCACAGTGAAGAGCTAAGCCCCAGGAGTTTAGCGATAATCTGGAATGGAATGACGGTGTTAAATTCAGAGCTGTAGTCCACAAACAACAGCCTGGCATAACATTTCTTGTTCTCCAGATGAGACAGGGTGGTGTGAAGTGTTATGGAGATGACATCCTCAGTGGACAAACTGGAGGGGTCCAGACTGTCTGGGAGGATGTCCTTGACGTGTTCTAGCACCAGCTTCTCAAAGTGCTTCGTGGCTATGGGAGTAAGTGCTACTGGGCGGTAATCATTAGGGCAGTCTACTTTATTTTTCTTTGGGACAGGGATGATGGCTGTGTGCTTGAAGCAGGTGGGGACAGATGAAACTCTCAGAGATGTGTTAAAAATATCCGTAAAGACAGCAAGCAGCTAGCTGGCCGCAAAATGTTTTTAAAACGCGACCTGAGACACCGTCTGGGCCGGGTGCTTTGTGGATGCGGTCTGGAAAATTATTTAATTATTACTTTTTTATTTATTTTATTAATTAATTTATTAATTTCTGGTATTACCAAAGGCAAAACTGATCATTCATTAACCTAGCCAAATCTCTTCTTTTTCCTACAATGGATAGTCATAAGCAAATAAACATTCACGTGAAACAGTGGACAAAACAGTTCATTAAGGCAGTCATTCCTCTCTGAATAAATGAGCACCAAAAACACACAACACTACGGCAGCTCCAAATGTACCAGAAAGTCATACAAAGGCAACGCTTTGCAGTTCATTCATGAAAAATACAAATCAGTCTTTTTATGTTGGCCCCTTCAATGAACCAACTACCACAAATAAGGGTTATCAATACGAGTAAAATAAAGTGCTGCCTAATTTAGGGTTTTGTTTTTGTCTGAGTAAATCCTTATTTTGTGGTACATTTCAACAGATCCACCACAAGATGTTTCACGACAGAAATAAAAGAAGACAAAAAATATTTTTTCTGTGCTGTACTAAACTGCCGATCGCAGTGCTCTTTGAGGGCGGTCTGCCCAATGTCTTCTAACAGATTGGCAAATTAATTTTTGTTCTCAAAAATCTGAACTGAAAATGAAGTGAAAGAAAAATATACACTTTCAAACATTACATTCGAAGTGGCTTTAATTAAAATGTACTACAATGCTCATCAAATTCGCTTGCAGCGCTGCAATGACTCATATGTTCCTGAATTCTCAGATCCTTATCTTAATGACTGCCTTTGCCGACTATTGTATCCAGAGGGACAAACGATTCTCCGGGTATTCAGTTCTCTCACAACTTTCACTAATCTAAAATGCTGCATAGTTCAGACTCTTTTTGAAGCTTTTGGACTAAGTTGCTTTTCATTCTGGGTTCAGGCTGAGGGGTGAGGGGGGCTGGTTACTTGTCCATATTTAATAAATTCCTTTTACATTTTGAGCACCACATTATAATTTTTACAGATAAAGGAAGATGAGGACAGCAAAAAGTCTTATTCTTCAGACAATGCATAAATTAACGTGTTTCTACCTGGTATTCTGGAAGGTCATACAGTTACAATTTATTTGATACAGTGTTCTTCACATTATAGCAGCAAGAAAAAATATGTGAACCATTTGGAATAATAATAATAATAATTACATTTACATAGCGCTTTTCTCACTACTCAAAATGATTTTCTGCATTAACTGGTTTTAAAATATGATGTGATCTTCATCTACATCGCAAGTATATATAAACACAATATCCTTAATCGGGCGGCACGGTGGCACAGTGGGTAGCGCTGCTGCCTCGCAGTTAGGAGAGCTGGGTTCGCTTCCCGGGTCCCCCCTGCGTGGAGTTTGCATGTTCTCCCTGTGTCTGCGTGGGTTTCTTCCCACAGTCCAAAGACGTTCAGGTTAGGTGCATTGACGATCCTGAATTGTCCCTAGTGTGTGGGTGTGTGTGCCCACAGTGGGCTGGCACTCTGCTCGGGGTTTTGTTGCCTGCCTTGCACCCTGTGTTGGCTGGGATTAGCTCCAGCAGACCCCCGGGGACCCTGTAGTTAGGATATAGCGGGTTGGATGATGGATGGATGGATGGATATCCTTAATCTAACAACACACAAACAACTGAAATGTCTGTATTGACTACACCCATCAGACATTCACAGTGTGCTATGGAAAAAAATATGTGAACCACCTTTGGCAGCAATAACCTCAAACAAGCACTTCTGATAGCCGCAGATCAAACCTGCACAATGTATCAGAAGAATTCCTTACAGAACTGCTTCAGCTCAGCCATATTCTTATGATGTCTGGTGTGACTGCCTCTCCTGAGGTCATTCCACAGCAACTTTATTTTAATAAGGTCTCATCTCTCACTGGGCACACTCCGTTATGTAGCAGGTTGGCAGGCAAGCTCTGATAGTGCATTGCCGCACCCACCACACAACGATCCACCTTGACTGGGACCCAAGTGCATCGGGTGACACCTCAGCACCGCACTGGAATAGTGTGAGCTTTTTGACGGTGACTGGAGTGCCAATCCTGCCACCAACCCCCCCAATTTTCTCTGTAAATTGGAGGATCTGCATGCAGGGCTGGATACAGATTAAAATCATACCCAGGACAAAGAATTTGCAGGTTAAGGGCCTTGCTCAACGGAGTAGAGTCACTTCTGGCATTTAACTGATTCGAACCGGCAACCTTCCAATTGCCATTGCAGATTCCTAGCCTCAGAGCTCCCATTTCGCCCATTATGTAGCAGGTTTACTTCGATATTTAAGGTCATTATCCTGCTACATCACCCAACTTTTACTGACATACTGGTGGGCAACTATGCTGACATTATCTTTCTTGTAAAATACCTTGATAAACTAAGTTAGGACATTCATTTTCTCAGTGATGGCAAGCTGTCCAGGCCCTCAAGGCAGCAAAGCAGCCCCTAAATCATGATGTTCCCTCCATCATACTTCATAATTGGGATGATGCTTTCATGATGGTATGCTGTGCCCTTTTGTATGCCATACGTATTTCTTTGTATTCCTCTTGAAAAACCGGACCGCAAAACATTTTCCCAATAGTGATGTGGAGTGTCAAGGTGGTCTTTGGTAACTGTCTAACTGTGGATTGGCTAATATCTAAAAACTTTTAAATTACTTTGTAACCCACTCCAGCTTGAGGCAAATGACCAATTCTTAATCATTGTTCTTCTGCAATCACTTTTTTCAGCAGATGCTTGTTGTGAATAGCAAACTCAAAATGTTTGTGTTTTTTTATTGGTCGACAAGTCTCTAGGCCACACCCTGTATCTCATTTCATTGGTTGGACGTTAGGTTTGTTAAGTCCTGACTCCAATTCGCTTTTGTTGAAGTCATCAGCCTAGGGGTTCGTAGACTTTTTTCAAACAACACCCGTGAATGTTTGAATAAGGTAGTCTATATTTGCCAAAAAATACAATAATTTCAGTGTTATTAGTTAGAATCAGACTGTGTGTGGTCATTACTGTAACTTAGATGAAGATCAGGCCATATTTTAAGACATTCATAAACACTTGTAGTGATTTTTAGAAGAGCTCACATATTTTTCTTGCCATTGCATGTGAAGTTTATGTCTTAAAATGACCAGTGAATACAAACTATCAATAATTGTAAAGATTCGCAACACATAAAAAAATGAAATCTCTAAAGCACATCCATTAAATCTATCATGTCAGAAGTTTATACTTACAGAAAATAGAGAAACAAAACCCTTGGGTCCTTCTCACCATTTTGTAAAGAACCTGAAAATAGCCTCACGCCTTATCACTGCCACACCAATGCAGCACTCAACAGGATGGCCCTGAGAATGAGGACTTGTATGGCTCAAATATCATGAAAGAGGACAAATCAGCACTCCCAACCAACGTATTCTTAGAGCACTGCTGCTTAGGCCTTACATTCCCATTTTGATTGCCTGTTAAATTTAAGGCTTTTTATCGTAACACTCCAAGCTCGAGTGTCATTTGCCATTTTTTGTAGATTTTATTTAAAAGGGTGTGATGTGAAACAGTCCCGTTTGGAAAAAAAAAAAGTATACATATCTATATATATAATTCACTAAGGCAAGACACCCATGGAAAGCACGCCGGAAGGGGTGTGGATTCATTAAGCCGCCGACAAGTGAGACACCTATGGTGCACGCAGGAAGGAGCCACGCCCACCAACTCCAAGACCATTGGATACAACGACACCTCGCAGAGCCACGGCCACCAACTCGGACGCGACGACACAGAAAAAATGGCGTCATTTATGTTCGTCTGTCGTAGAGGCCTCATGTACCTCCGACCCATGCTGACTGTTCATAGAGGCATGTTTCTCACGGAGGTGAATCGCCATATCCAGCGTGTGAAACGGTTTGCAAGGGGTATCCCATGGGATCCTTAAAACAATCCTTTACAACTGAGGTTAAAACACAATGAAGTAAGTAGTCTTTAAAAACCGAGTTTTCGGTTACGACGCACGACCGCGTGCACCCTGGCAAACTGTTTTACACGCTACATACAGCAATTGGCATCCACGACAAACATGCGTCTTCTTAGAGGCTCCTGCACTTTGTTCACACCCCCCTCCCACCTTGCTACTACCGTGGTCGGGTGTCTTGGTGGATTATATATAGAAAGGCAGCCAAAACTGCACAGAGCAATGAAAAGTCTACGTGAGTCACAGGTGCATCTGGACTGTGCAAAGACGACAACGACTCGAGTGACGAGTTGGAGGTGGGCACATGAGCAGACAGTGCATACTGGACGAGAAATCAGCAGACTAGCATGACAGAGGGAGCGAGTGGACGTCCTTCTCCTCTCCTCCCGTTCAACCCTCCGCGCCTGAGCGCCACACGGACGATTGTGTGTTGGTTCGTTCCGTGCATTGTTACAATGTTGCTTTTCTTGCTGATTTATTACATTACCGATTTTTCAAATGTTAATTTTCTCCCTGTGCTTAAAAGTCATTAAAAACCGTTTGATTATGCGTATGGTACGCTGGTTGGCTAGTATATATATATATATATATATATATAATGTATACATATACACACACACACACACAGAAATACATATACAAATCTACTCTCTATATGTAAAATTCTAACCCTAAAAGTGCAACAGTTTTATGTGACATTTTTTGTCACGCTTTAAATTGGGCTTATTTTAAAACCTACATACTGTATATATGTTTGTTATCATTCTTTTCAGAATTTATCGACCTTTGATGTGAAGTTGTTAGATTTTCAGATTCTTATTCCGTTTTTAAATTATAAACTAAAAAATATCCAGAACTCGCCTCCTCCGAGACGAGACTTTGTGCCAAAAGATTTAACCATGACCGGGGCCGGAAATAAAAGACAAAGAGTAGAACAGCTGCTGTACAGGCTTTTAAATGTTCGAAGCGCCGCATGAGATGCAGATCATGCGGTACAGCAACAGCAGCAAGCCAGAAGCTAATCGAGCAAAGAGGAGGTAAAAAAAAACTGTATTTGTTTCCCATTGTATCACCGTTCAAGAGGGGCTTTTGGAGGAGCAACTGCCTCTCCTTGGGGTGCATTCAGCCCCCCTCTTCACAATGCGAGCAGCAGACTGGCAGCAACTGGAGGTTGGGTGTCAATGGCGCTGGGGAGGGTTGGGTGCCAAAGGCACCAGGGGGGCTTGCCCCCCTAATGTAACTATAATTGTAATTAAAACAAAGTAGCAGGGAAGGAAATAAAATGTATAATTACGGCAAAAGTCTCACTGCAAACAGCCAAATTGCAGGTAAATTCTTCATTGCCTTGCCAGGACATGATGTGACTCACAATCGTATTTCAAAAAGTGTCTGGATCCATTTTTTTTAGCTCTTTTTCTGCTTTATCCAGAGAACTAAAAATGTGGAACTTGCTTTGAATATCAACTCTCAATTTAGCAGGATACAAGAGGCTGTATCTAAATTTGGCTTTGTGTGAAAGACTATTTACTGCTGTAAAATGTGGCACGTTTAGCAGCGGTTGAAAGTGTAAAATCAGGGAAAATGCAATTATTTTCAAATCAAATCTCTCGTTTCACTCTGAGAAGCGACATCAGATTCATTTTTGGTTGTAATTTATTGAGATATACAATGAAGCTTCAATGTTTTGAGGCATTCAATCCATGTTTGCGGTATGCTGCTGGTATCCCGGCATCTGATTTGAAGTCCTCTTCAATTATTTGAGAGAATAGTTCAGAAATGTTCCACGTCAGACTGCATTGTGTTGTGGGATGCGGACACCATTGGAGGATTGTAGAGGCTTGCTTGCTGTGGGACACCACAAGTCTTCTGTGAAATAAAAGCAAACAGACTAATGAAGGGAGAAATGGAAAGGATAATACTGGTACAAATAAAACTGGAACGTAAACCAGTACTGTTTAAACCACAAGAGCCTAATAAACAATGTGGATCTGTACGAGCTGCCATCCAAAGAATGGAGAACGCACCCCTCACCTCACATCTTGTTACTGTTTGATTTATTTAGTTCCATTTTTTTTAAAATGTGCCTTCTTTGAAAAGAATGATGTCAATAATAAAATTATTTTGTGTCAATTTGCAGTTTTCTAATTCAGTTTCAGTGAAATTCACAAATCAAAAGTGACTGATTTAATGTAGAACTTATGCAATGGCACTGTAGCTGCTGAAGTATAAGGCGAGATCAAGCACGGCTAAAACACGTGCCGAAAGAAATCTCTCAGTCCAAAAGTCCATTTTTTAAAAATATTTAGTGAAAGTTAAAAGCAAATAATCCACACCAGAATAAAGAAAAAAGTAGTTACACATGTAGAATAAAAGGGAAAAAAAGGGAAAAATGTATCTTCTCTAAACAGCTTTTCTTGAGAAACTTTAGTTATTTCTGTACTTAAGAGTTCTTTACTTCTTCTTCTATATTTAAAGATTCTTAGTGTCTTCTTCTGTATGCTTTAAGCGTACGGCGCGGCACTTAAATTAAGTGCTGTTTTCTTACATGTTACTTCAAATACTCAAAAGGTCTGTAGGCACGTAGGCACAGTTTAAAACCATGTGCCCTCTACACCTTACACATGGCAAGGCTGGTCACAAACTGAAGAATAATGTTTAGTCAAGTAGATAGAAATAGCTAAAATATACCAATTCTACTCAACTAATGGGGATTATAGGAACCTCCCATAGATTATGCATTGTCATCTAGTAAAGTATTTATGAATCTTATGTAACTAGGAAATGGCTCTTACAGGCACAAAAATGTCTGAGCCAAAAGTAATTGAAAATAAAACGTATTCTGCCTTCAGAATTCGACCCAAGGTCATCTGAAATTCTGCCACGAATTTTCCTTGTGGTTCCTCACAATCTGTACTATAACATTGACACTGTGCAAGGTGCACTAAGACCAACTCTGGAAAACAACATTAGAATAGGACATAACAGCAGAAGACCACCTAACTGTGATGGATCAATGGAACAGTAGCAGCCACATCTGGATATTCCACATCCTCAAAGCTACCGTACAGTTGATCCAGCAAAATTCGTCAGGCTAAGTAAACGTTTTTCAGATGAATATTAAAGGGTGAGGAGAAAGAAGTGTTTAAAATTATAAAGGTTGATTATATTATTACATTTTATAATAATTATATATGATGGATATCAGCTGTTACTTTAAAACATGTCTTTCAACAAGAACACAGAATGAAATTGTTTGAGGGGAAGTTTTGCACAAACTTTTGTAAGTTATTTCTTCACAAAAACAATGTTAAATAAATGGAAGACATCACCAAGTAGTCTTACAGACAGTAGCCTGTGGGAACATCAAATGTTGAGTATTTATTGGAAAAAGCCATTGAATAGATTTTGACAAGCTAGTTTGGTCAGCATGGGCCATGCACAATAAAAAGAGCACTGTGTTTGTGAATTTGATGTCTTGGTGACACCTACTGGAGATGAAGGGAAAGTGCATTCAAGACTGACCTCTAGAAGCATTTCTCCAACCATGGCTGTGCCAATTTGGGCAACGCTGCTGGGCCTTATAGTTGAAAAGGTAACAAGGGTGGAAAGATGACAATGGTGGGATTCCAAAACAATCTTTTTGAAATACTGTGAAAATTATTAAATAACAAAACAGCAAGCCAAATAGATCCTGCAGTCTCCTCCTTCTGTTTTTGTGCTGCTTACAAAGTCCTGAAATCGAGCACCCTTGGAAATATAGTTTACTCCCAAAATACACACCTCTTAACTTTCAAAGCTTTGAGGCACCCAATCTGATAATCCACCCTAACGTCTACACTCCTCTATCCTCTATTATTAAGTGCTTACTGATATCCATAGTTAATATAAAAATATAAAAATCAGACACAGTGATCTTCAGCCTTTCATTCTGACCACACCTGCTGGCAGCACATCCACATAAGAACAATACAAATTTACGAATCGCTGAACCAACATCAGTGCTCACATGACAACAGTAGAAATGTCCACTAAGTGTAGGATGTGCAATAGGACTGAGGAGACATGTCGAGTCTTCTTTCTGATGGATTACTTACATTTTTCAAGAAACACGGTAAATTTTAAAAAATGTTATAAATACAAAGACTATTTCTACCGCCAACCATTTTCATTTTTCAAAAAAAGTTTCAGTATTATAATAGGCAAAACCTTTGTCTGTGAACCATAAACCATAAAATGGTAGCAGACCACCAACAACTGCAAACAATGAAAAATGCTTTAAATTATTGTTTTTAGAATGTTTCATTTTCCATAGTTTTGATTGAAGCTTTTTTTTTTAAATAAAGGAAATCTATTGGTAAAAAAAAGTAAAATCATATTCAATAAAATAGCATTTTCCACAAAGCAATTCTTTCAAATTGAATAACGTTCTCTCTTTTCAGGCTTATACTAAGAAGCTGAATTTGATTGTGATTGGTCAATCTGTAGGCCAAGGCATTGACGTCACTCACACTCATTGTCACCGTCCTGCTCCACTGACAGACTGAGGAGATCGTTCCTCCGCCACACTATGCGACTCTTCAGTTCCACCCGGGGGAGTAAATGCTAACATTAATTTTATTTAAATTTTTTTCATTTTTTTTTACTATTTAATTTAATATTGTTTCTTTGTATCAGTATACTGCTGCTGGATTATGTGAATTTCCCCTTGGGATTAATAAAGTATCTATCTATCTATCTATCTATTATATAGTGTCTTATCTATCTATCTATCTATCTATTTATCTATCTATCTATCTATCATATAGTGTCTTATCTATCTATCTATCATATAGTACCGTATCTATCTATCTATCTATCTATCTATCTATCTATCTATCATATAGTGTCTTATCTATCTATCTATCTATCATATAGTACCATATCTACAGTGGTGTGAAAAATTATTTGCCCCCTTCCTGATTTCTTATTCTTTTGCATGTTTGTCACACAAAATGTTTCTGATCATCAAACACATTTAACCATTAGTCAAATATAACACAAGTAAACACAAAATGCAGTTTTTAAATGATGGTTTTTATTATTTAGGAAGAAAAAAAAATCCAAACCTACATGGCCCTGTGTGAAAAAGTAATTGCCCCTGAACCTAATAACTGGTTGGGCCACCCTTAGCAGCAATAACTGCAATCAAGCGTTTGCGATAACTTGCAATGAGTCTTTTACAGCGCTCTGGAGGAATTTTGTCCCACTCATCTTTGCAGAATTGTTAAAATTCAGCTTTATTTGAGAGTTTTCTAGCATGAACCGCCTTTTTAAGGTCATGCCATAGCATCTCAATTGGATTCAGGTCAGGACTTTGACTAGGCCACTCCAAAGTCTTCATTTTGTTTTTCTTCAGCCATTCAGAGGTGGATTTGCTGGTGTGTTTTGGGTCATTGTCCTGTTGCAGCACCCAAAATCGCTTCAGCTTGAGTTGACGAACAGATGGCCGGACATTCTCCTTCAGGATTTTTGGTAGACAGTAGAATTCATGGTTCCAGCTATCACAGCAAGCCTTCCAGGTCCTGAAGCAGCAAAACAACCCCAGACCATCACACTACCACCACCATATTTTACTGTTGGTATGATGTTCTTTTTCTGAAATGCTGTGTTCCTTTTACGCCAGATGTAACGGGACATTTGCCTTCCAAAAAGTTCAACTTTTGTCTCATCATTCCACAAAGTATTTTCCCAAAAGTCTTGGCAATCATTGAGATGTTTCTTAGCAAAATTGAGACGAGCCCTAATGTTCTTTTTGCTTAACGGTGGTTTGCGTCTTGGAAATCTGCCATGCAGGCCATTTTTGCCCAGTCTCTTTCTTATGGTGGAGTCGTGAACACTGACCTTAATTGAGGCAAGTGAGGCCTGCAGTTCTTTAGACATTGTCCTGGGGTCTTTTGTGACCTCTCGGATGAGTCGTCTCTGCGCTCTTGAGGTAATTTTGGTCGGCCGGCCACTCCTGGGAAGGTTCACCACTGTTCCATGTTTTTGCCATTTGTGGATAATGGCTCTCACTGTGGTTCCCTGGAGTCCCAAAGCTTTAGAAATGGCTTTATAACCTTTACCAGACTGATAGATCTCAATTACTTCTGTTCCTGAATTTCTTTGGATCTTGGCATGATGTCTAGTTTTTGAGGTGCTTTTGGTCTACTTCTCTGTGTCAGGCAGCTCCTATTTAAGTGATTTCTGGATTGAAACAGGTGTGGCAGTAATCAGGCCTGGGGGTGGCTACGGAAATTGAACTCAGGTGTGATACACCACAGTTAGGCTATTTTTTAACAAGGGGCAATTACTTTTTCACACAGGGCCATGTAGGTTTGGATTTTTTTTCTCCCTAAATAATAAAAACCATAATTTAAAAACTGCATTTTGTGTTTACTTGTGTTATATTTGACTAATGGTTAAATGTGTTTGATGATCAGAAACAATTTGTGTGACAAACATGCAAAAGAATAAGAAATCAGGAAGGGGGCAAATAGTTTTTCACACCACTGTATCTATCTATCTATCTATCTATCTATCTATCTATCTATCTATCTAATGCCTTTCCTATAATATCTATCTATCTATCTATCTATCTATCATATAGTGTCTTATCTATCTATCTATCATATAGTGTCTTATCTATCTATCTATCATATAGTACCGTATCTATCTATCTATCTATCTATCTATCTATCTATCATATAGTGTCTTATCTATCTATCTATCATATAGTACCGTATCTATCTATCTATCTATCTATCTATCTATCATATAGTGTCTTATCTATCTATCTATCTATCATATAGTACCATATCTATCTATCTATCTATCTATTATATAGTACCTTATCTATCTATCTATCTATCTATCTATCTAATGCCTTTCCTATAATATCTATCTATCTATCTATCTATCTATTATATAGTACCTTATCTATCTATCTATCTATCTATCTATCTATCTATCTATCTATCTATCTATCTATTATATAGTACCATATCTATCTATCTATCTATCTCACACACTCAGACAGCTGTCACTCTAGAAATGATCCATTTTAGAGATGTTTCAAATATTTAAACCCTTGGAGAAATCGATGTTAAATCTTGAATAATGTTACAGCATGTTCTCTTGTAGTTTATATGAGAAAGTGTAAAGAGCGCCAGTACTACATGGCCTCCTCCACTTTATTTTATTCCAGGGCTGTTCACTTAGTTCTGAGTTGGGGCCAGATTATGAAAATAAGTAGAAGGGCCATATTTCTTTTTTTTGAGAAGTTTTGCAGCATTTTTGTTACTATTATAATTGCAAAGGAGTAAAAATCATTAGAAATTGCAGTTAGATTTGAGTTCCAAAATTATTTATATCACATATAGTGTAACTGCTAAGTACAGTATGTAAGGCAGGGTCAATTATTACTTTTTTTTGTAATAAGCGGACCGATTCATGTTATTAGTGTGTTATAATGACCTCCTGAGCAAAGTAGATGTTAAATTAGGGATTTTATAAATACTGAAAGATTTCAAGAGAATATTAAGGAGAAGAATTCTTTAAATTGATTGTTTATCTTGTGACTTAATGTTCAACACACATTTTTAAGTAAATACTAAGAATTAGTTTTTTTTATTGTTAAATAAATACTTGATCATTTTGTTAACAGGTTGGGTACCCACACTTATACAGCGCTTTGCTGCACCCACCAAACAACGAACCCCCTCAGGTTCCCAGGTTAGGCGCTAGTGAGGAGTTCAAGATTACGCCCTTGTTTTGCTGAATGACATCTTTAGGGGGGTCACAGTTAGGCTTAGTAAAAGGGGAAAGAAGCTCTTGGTTCAAATGAATCATCTGCTATGAGTTAATGCTTCCACTTGGCACCATGCTAGTGTTGGTGAAGCCCATATAGACATACTCATCTCTAAATAGACTCAAGTGACCAGATGGGATGGCTAGTAAGGCTGCATTCCCCTACACAGTTTTCTGCTACACGTTTAGCTAGAAACATTTCTGTGCGCACTAGCCATCCGCAAGGGCATGTCTCCAAATCTGATGTCATTTTCATTTTTGTGCAGCCATCACATCCAGTTACACTTTCTTTGCAAACATTTTTAATTTAATAATGAGGTAAAAAAAATAATGAAAAGCACGACACTATTAAACAATTGACAGCATCAAAATGCAACTATATGAGCAAATTACACTACGTTTTGTTGGATGCAGATTCAGAATATGTGGGTCAGAATGTGGATAATAAACTCTACAAGTAAATATAACAATCATTTTTGGACACAGTGATACAAATACCTAATGACTGGTGTACAGTAAGTAATTAAAATTTGAAAGTGCAATAAATGTATTTATTTTGCCATTGTAGTTCCATTTCAACAACACTAATGCAAAGATAGCAATACAGGTAGTCCCCAGGTTACCGACATCCGACCTACGACTTACGAACACGGCCGCAGCTGTGATGCACGGACCTCATTAACTGTCGCTCCATCATCTTTGGCCTGTGGATGCTGGAAGCGGTGGCTGGAGGAGGGCGATTTCGTTGCTCGTGCAGTGTAGTGTCCCTCGGGCGGCTCCCGGCGGCAAGCGGTGACCCGTGGTCCATAGTCAATGGGGCCACAGCTATCGCTCGTGTGCAGGACGGAGACTTGATGGGGCGGATTGCTGTCGACCCACTACGCCGCTGCAGCTACTGCTCCTGACTGGTCGCAGGCTGGATGGAGTGGAGGGGGGCGTTTCACTGCCCGCCCATCACACACGGCTGTCCCATTCGTTCTCGGTGGGCGGCTGGTGATGCTGCAAGCAGTGACCCGTTTGTGGTTGAACGGAGGCCATTGAGGGTGAACGAGGTGGCGGGGGGTGGCATTGGTGTCTGCCTCGATTGGCTGACTGTTGAACTGGGGTTGGGCGATTCATTACCCGCCTTTGCCCGCATCGTGTTCGTTCTCTGAGGACGGAAGCTGCTTGCTTGTACTGTTACATACATAGCAGGACGTTGTCTCTTGTCAGTACACCAGACCTGCTGACGAGGGATGCCTGCCTGCTGTGGTAGCGTGGACAGTGGTGTGCAGGAGAGCATTGTAACCTTTTGTCTTCACCCTTCAAGAATGTCTCTGAAACACAAATCTGATGCAAGTGCTGGTGATACACTAAAGAAGAGAAAAACCATCACCATTGAGAACAAAGTAGAAATAAAGTAAAAGTTTCTATTCCTTTGACACGTGCCTCTGTGTAAGTCTGTGCCGGGTCAGGCGCTATATAGCACCTTTCACACAATAATAAATGAAACAACGATCGCACCCCAGTCCCTTTAAGGCAATGTACAATAAACATAAAAACAAACCACAACAATAAAGACTCATTATAAAGTCCATGGAAACGAGATCAGCACATTGAATGAGAATGTAAAGATAGTCCTACCGGTATTTCCTGATGAAATAAAGATGGATGAATGGGATCAGGAGCGCTTCTTTCTTCAAAGGATAACAACAAATCCTTGGACAGTCCTCATGTGCAGGAAGATACCAGACAGACCACAGCCCAAAACAAGAGACGATACAGGACAATAATAAAAAGGTCAGAGGGGGTGAAACTCCATCATTCATTGGCAGAGCACTTGGCTAGAGTCGGTCAACAATAGCATTTATTAAAATAATGTACCTGTTCCGACTTACATACAAATTCAACTTAAGTACAAACCTACAGTCCCTATCTCGTACCTAACCCGGCGACTGCCTGAACTAAAAAAAATAAAAATATCACTGTTTTTTGAAGCAGGCATGATGGGTGCCCCACTGCAAATGCCCATGAGTACAGTATCAGTAGACATGTACAAGCAACTCGACTGTCAAGTTGATGTGTAGTGACATGGGGTGTTGTAGGTCTGTAGCAGAATGGCACGGTGCCGGTCTATGTTTACGTACCATTCGAGATTTGAGAGTGCCGGTGTATTTAGGAAGGACAGGCAGCTGAAAAGCACTTAATGGGGGAATGGGCTGATGATTCTTCATGAGCAGGAGAGACATTGGCGCAGCCATCCCTCATTTGCAGCTCTGTGGATGGTTTAGTAGCTGTTAATTTAGCTTTGTTCCAACCTAATTGCTTCATGACAAACCAATAGCAGTGCTAACTTAATTGTATGGCTTCTTAGGGACTTCATTCTGCCATGCCAGGTCATTATTATATCATAGATGGTTTTCTTTCCAAGCATATCTTGTATCAATATCACAGTATTTTATGAATTGATAGTTCACAATGAACACACACAGGTGTGAATAGAGGCAAGTTAGATAGACAACTGCTGGTTCTTTTGTCATTTGTATTTTAATGCTAATAAGAAGCCATTAAAACAATGAATACAGCTTTTTATGACTGAAATAAGCAATTGGGATTGGGGAATCTTAACAAGTGAGATGACTAGCAGAAAAATGTTGCATGAGCAGCAAGTACCTAAACAGGCATAACTCACTTCTCATAAAACCTGCAGACACTACAGCTCTCCAGGACTGACTTTGTAGACCTCTGGGTTACTGTATAGTGTTAGTTGTATGCACCATATTGTAGCAGCCCTGTGCCACTAAGATTCACACTGTCAAAGAGACGGTGATTTATTTATTTTTTTGGTGGAGATTCCAGGGACGGACACAGCCTTGGCCCGACCCGCACGTACTCACAAGCAGAGAGAAAAAAGCCACCGGTAATAAAACAGCAAATAAAGAATGTATTAAACAATTGTGGCAGACAGCCGGGTCCCATGCCCGGCAGAGACGCCTCTGCTGCATCTGTTCCGGGGGAGCAACCATGGGCAGCTCGTTATGTTTCTACAGGGCACAGCCGCGGAGCCAAGGATGCCGATTCCCTGTCCTGGAGAGGACTGGCCCTTGCAGGGCAGGTCGATGAGCCCCACAAGCCTCATCTGAGGAAGGGGCACTGTAAAGGACAGCAGGGACGCCCCTGCTGCTTATGTTCCGGGGGAGCCACCACGGGCAGTTTAGTACTTCCCACGGGACGCTTGGTGGCAGCCTCCCTGGTGGACGGTGATTCCCCAGCCTGTTGCATGGCTCCATGGGAGATGGAGTCCTCCACAGCCTGGTTGGGGGCTCGGATGGCCGCAAGGGGAGCTGCATGGAGTCAAGCCCCTGGAACACTTCCGGGTGGGGTATAAAAAGGGCCCGCCACCACCACTCAAGAAACCAGAATCGGGACGAAGAGGACAAGGTTGCCTGGGAGGAGTGGTGGTGCAAGGTGGAAGTGTGTTGGTATTGTGAACTTAAGTGCTTTTAGGACTGTGTTGGGCCTGTGGGACACGGGGAAGGTGTGCCCCACAGCTGAAGAAAAAGTAAAAGTTTCTATTCCTTTGACACGTGCCTCTGTGTAAGTCTGTGCCGGGTCAGGCGCTATATAGCACCTTTCACACAATAATAAATGAAACAACGATTGCACCCCAGTCCCTTTAAGGCAATGTACAATAAACATAAAAACAAACCACAACAATAAAGACTCATTATAAAGTTCATGGAAATGAGATCAGCACATTGAATGAGAATGTAAAGATAGTCCTACCGGTATTTCCTGATGAAATAAAGATGGATGAATGGGATCAGGAGCGCTTCTTTCTTCAAAGGATAACAACAAATCCTTGGACAGTCCTCATGTGCAGGAAGACACCAGACAGACCACAGCCCAAAACAAGAGACGATACAGGACAATAATAAAAGGGTCAGAGGGGGTGAAACTCCATCATTCATTGGCAGAGCACTTGGCTAGAGTCGGTCAACAGGTCCACAGGTATCAGAACAGAAGGTAGACAGACAGGAACTTCAGACACGAAACACAAAATACTTCTACACTTTTTGGTAACAATAGATCCCTTTTAAATGTCGCACTGGCCTCCTTGTACCCAACAGCCCCTGCACCCTCAGCAGATGACCAATCAGAGCCACTGCAGGGACTGCTGGGAGTTGAAGTTTCAAGCACCGCTACAATATGCTGGAATTAAAAATGCAATACATTTTACTCTTACAAGCGTGTTGCGAGTGATGCTGTAAATATTGCCGACTGTAGTCTTGCTCTGTTGAATTCATTTCAATCTGATGACATTTCTGCACTTCAGTTTAAACATTAGAATGAAATTGTGGACTGGACCAGCTACTGTGCAAGAGAGAAAAAGAGATAGGAAAGTCGACAGGCAAGACCGTGGAATGACCATTTATCTTTCTATTAAAACTAAAAGTAATTATTCATTAACTTCATCATCTATATTACCTGACAAAATAAAGGTTTGCACATACTAGAGTAGTAATTGGAAAAATATAAAAAACTTTATAAACAAAATGCTTGTTGTATCATTTTCAGAATTTTTGCATATTACAGAGATAAAACCTGGCTGTTCTAAAAGTTATAAATCTAGTCAACATCTTTCTGAACAGACGGCAATGAGTGTACTCAATAATTTAAAGAATGGTATTTTTGATATCGGAATACAGTTACAGTTACTATGAAAGCAAGTTTTTGAATTTTAAGCAGAATCGAACATGACATGATCCAAAACGCGAAAGACAAAGCCGACCCGAATCATCACAGTGTTGAGCTTGAAATGATTGGCATCGACTCCCCAGCACATTAAAGCAGGCGGGCAGAAGGTTTCAAATGTGACCCAACAACTGCGTGGGGTCTGCATGTTCTCCTCGTTCTCCTCATCCTGATGCTCCAGTTTTCCTCCTACATTCTGAAAGATGCATGTTAGGTAAATCAGCAGCTATAAATGGCCCACTATGAGTGTGTACATAATAAGGCAAATAAGGAACAAAAAGACTCTGACCGGGCATGGCGGTTGAAACCAGAAATGTTCAAATTCATGAAGCACTTCGACTATTACTAGAATCGTAAGGGCTTGGTGTCAGCTGCCTCTAGAACAGATGCACACTAAATAAAGACAGAGTTAGTAAATGTGGGAGTGAAGTGCCATTGTCACTTTTCAAACCTGTTTTTTTGAAAGGCATGGCAGAAGCAGAGGGGTGATTCAAATCAAATGTATTATCCTGCCATTTTTGATTTTCATTGCTTTGGAAGCTATAAGCTCATAAAATGTTATACTGGGCCCTGCCACATTTTAAGAAGGGCCATTAAGTTCTCAAGAGCCCGCTGTGAAGCCCATAAGGGACATATTGTTTGCGGCAATGCCGCCATAAATAACTGCTTTTCCTGACTGATATATTTGAGTACACAGATGTTGCTGGAAGGCAATGTTTTAAAAACCACACACTTATCTGTCTTTTTTTTTTAGCCATTTTCAATATCTGATGTTTATGATGAGACCATATGCTTCAAAATAATATTTCAGAAAGAAATTGACTGAAGGAGAAGCCGAACTCGCTCTGTGCTTTATGCACTCCTGCCAGCCAACTCAGAAATGAATCGAATCTTTTATTTTTGTTTTTTCATTTTTATTTAATAAAAAAAAAACATGATTGATTTGAGTGTCACAAAACTGCTGTCCAAGTTTGATTTCTTTATATATGATTTGTTCACTTTGCAAAAACAAAAGCTTTCCATGAAATTAGTTTTATAATCTGTGGCACATTCATCGAATGAGTTACTTAAAGGAACAGCGTAACTAAAATGATGTTTCTACAGCATGGACACACGAAGGATGGGTCCTGTTTGTACGTTTCAAGATTTATCTTCACTATCCCGGGACTTGGGTGGCTACGTGCTGGAAGTGCGGTCCTGGGTTCAAATCCTCACTGTGTCATTCTATGTGTAGAGTATTCATGTTCTCTCTGTCTGCGTGAGTAGGGGGAGCGTGACTAAATCGGGCCAAAGTTCTCTGTGTGCTTCTAGGACAACTCCCATGTGCGATTAGGAGGCAGTCAGCAAGCCTGGAGGTGAGTGAAATATCATGTGACAGAGGGTCAATCTGCAGTACTAACACTTCTCTGTCTCTTTCTTCAGACAAAAGGAAGAAAATGAAACCTACCTTACTTCCAGTTTCCAAGATGGCCGCCAGAACAACAACAACAACAACAACAACATTTATTTATATAGCACATTTTCATACAAACAGTAGCTCAAAGTGCTTTACATATTAATGTAACGTCACCACCAGCATCATCTGATGACATCACTTCCAGCTCCAACCTATGACGACACTTCCGGTCTCCAGTTGATGATGTCACTTCCACCCATACACCACTTCAGGTCACTTTTGATGACGTTGCATTCGTCTGTCAGCTTCAACATTCAAAAGTTTGCTGACAATATTGCTATCGTGGGCTGCATCAGGAGTGGGCAGGAGGAGGAGTATAGGAACCTAATCAAGGACTTTGTTAAATGGTGCGACTCAAACCACCTACACCTGAACACCAGCAAAACCAAGGAGCTGGTGGTGGATTTTAGGAGGCCCAGGCCCCTCATGGACCTTGTGAACATCAGAGGTGACTGTGTGCAGATGGTGCAGACCTATAAATGCCTGGGAGTGCAGCTGGATGATAAATTGGACTGGTCTGCCAATACTGATGCTCTGTGCAAGAGAGGACAGAGCTGACTATACTTCCTTAGAAGACTGGAGTACTTCAACATCTGCAATAAGACGCTGCAGATGCTCTATCAGATGGTTGTGGTGAGTGCCCTCTTCTACGTGGTGGTGTGCTGGGGAGGCAGCATAAAGAAGAAGGACGTCCCACGCCTGGACAAACTGGTGAGGAAGGCAGGCTCTATTGTAGGCACGGAGCTGGACAGTTTGACATCCGTGGCAGAGCGACGGGTGCTGAGCAGACTCCTGTCAATCATGGAGAATCCACTGCATCCACTGAACAGGATCATCTCCAGACAGAGGAGCAGCTTCAGTGACAGACTGCTGTCACCGTCCTGCTCCACTGATAGACTGAGGAGATCGGTACTCCCTGACACTCTGTGACTCTTTAATTCCACCCGGGGGGGTAAACGTTAACATTATACAAAGTTATTGTCTGTTTTACCTGCATTTGTATCACTCTTTAATTTAATTTTGTTCTTTATCAGTATGCTACTGCAGGAGTATGTGAATTTCCCCACGGTATTAATAAAATATCTATCTATCTATCTATCTATCTATCTATCATATAGTACCTTTCATATCTATCTATCTATCTATTTCCTGCCAACTCATTTCTACTGGCCATCTTTGTTTTGTATAAAAGCCACCATTTTGTAAAAGCCATTACGATGTACTGTAAAAGTAATTTTAATCACCATGTTTTTGCCTTTTCGTTTTCTTTGTCCTGTGGAGATTATAAAGGGACGGTTCCCAACTCTTTTTTCAGTTGTGGATATCTTTTTCTTATCACACCTTATATAGGAACAAGCCAGCGGTCAAGATTGACGAAGGACTGTTAAATGGATCCACGTCCAGTCACAGTTTCGAGTCTGCATGTTGTCCTTTTGTTTGAATGAGTGTGAACTTCCTGTGGGTATTTTGGTTTGCCCAACATGTGTTTTGGGGGGGACTCTAAACTGTCCTGGAATGAGTGCCTAAGTGGTGGCGTGTGTGCCTAGTAATGGGTCTTATCCTGACTTAGATACTCCCTTGTGAACATTTGTTTTTAATCTCTTATAATGTTTAAATAAATAAATATTATCACATGGACTTCATTTAAACTTTATGAAAGTAGCATAGTCAATGTTGCATTTATCTGTTTTTCAGTTGGCTGATGTGTAAAAGCAAAAGCACGGGAAGCCACACAAATCAAAATAATTTTGTCAGCTGAGCTGACACGGGGATTGAGAAATAAAAGGCATGGGAGAGGGGCGAAGAGAAGAGAGACGAATCACACAAGCCTCCAATATCACTAGGTTCCATAGAGTGTGAACAACTGAAGATCACAAGAAACACTGTACTAATGGTCACTGGTCAGGCTTTTTCAGGAAACAATATATTATTTTTTATCATTACAAAATAAAATACAGAAAATAAGAGTTACGTATGAGCCTTGAGAACTACAGTACATACATTATTTATATGCCACCTTTAAATATTGTGCAAAACCCTGCAGTGCTTCTTTATATTCCTTACTTTGTACCTCATTAAATTAATGTTATCGCCAAAATACTAACAACCCAATTGTGCTTCACTCCCTCAAGATAAGGAACCAGTGTAGGAAGTATTTTAAGATAGAGAAGCTTTTATCTGTGGCAACTCTGCATGATAACCACCTTTTTTTCCACCCTCTAAAGCGTATGCAGTTATTAATGTTTGGAAAGCATTTGGGATTAAATCACTTAGAGATCTGTACACAGACAACATCTTCACATCCTATGAACAATTACACTCCAAATTTAAATTTCCATCATCACAATTTTCCACTATTTCCAAATGAGACACATTGCTAAATGAATTCTACCCAATTTTCCTCACCTCTCACCTATTTATATTCCAGAAGAAATATTGAGTCTTGAAGACTCACAGCATTTCTAGAATATATTAAAACATTTTAAGTCCCATCCTTTTAAAGATCCCAAAGTACAGCGGGAAAAGGATCTCTTACTCAACATTTCAGAAAAGGAATGGAACGCAACCTCGCACAGATTTCACTTGAGTTCCATATGCGCAAAGTATTCAATTATTCAACTTTCAATTTTTTATCGAGCACACGTATCTTATTTAAAATTGTCGAAACTGCTTCCACAGCAAGCTCCAACCTGCGAACATTGCAATCAAGCTCAAGCTTCACTGGGCCACATGTTTTGGGTGTGCGCCAAATTAACAACATTTTGGACCAAAATCTTTAAATTCCTTTCAGTCACAATCCCTCCTAACCCATTAACAGCTGTGTTTGGTGGGCTCACAGTTGGGCTTAAAGTGGAGAAGGACAAACAAACTGTGATTGCCTTTACTACACTATTGGCACGTAGACTTATTTTGCTCAACTGGAAGAATCCTAACTCTCCTCTTTTAAGTCAGTGGGTAACTGATGGTATATACTATCTGAAATCGGAAAAAAAACTAAATTTCACTTAGAGGATCTGTGCAAAACTTTTTTAAACATGGCCGGATCGAATCAAAAAAAATTTTAGAATAAGCTTTTAAATTGAGGAAGTGGATTCTCTTCCCTACTCTTAAAGTTTCACGCTGGCTGTTAGCCTTGCTTTCTTTCTCTTGGGTGGGGGTTGATCTGAATTTAGTTTTGTCTGACTTGCTTATATGGACTTGCTTTTAAAAATGTAAATAAAATGTTTAAAACAAATAAATAAAAATAAAAAATAAATAAAAAGAATCAAAATGGCAGACGTGCATTTCGAAGTTACATAATATCGGTGCATGCGATTGGCGTTCTTTTTCCTGATTTTCACATAATGTACGTATTGTGTATAAACTAATTACATCATTTTGTAGAATTTATTCATTTCTGGTGTCGGGCACGTGTCCAATGGCATTATAAGTCGCTAAGGTTTGCACCACACAAGTTTACTTAAGAAGTGTAGGCACATGCCTTTTAGTGTGCAGAACAGTTTGAAAATGACAAGGCGTTTGGAGAAACTATAGGATGAGTGAAACAACTGAGGTTTGTTTAGAATTCAATTTTGCAATTGTTGAACTCAATAAAAACAGTGTTTTTTTAGTGGGATTGTCACGCACGCGCAAGTAGGGGACCACGGATGGACCTTAATACGTTTGGGAAGACATACGCCAGCAGGGAGTGGCGGGGTACTAATCTTTCTCCTTTTGTTTCTTACAGAAGAAAAGACGCACCGCCATAAGCCTCCCTCCTACAGCTTCCCGCAGTACACTACTTCCGCCCTTCCTCCATCCACTAATCATGACGTCATCAATCCCATCTTCCACCACGGCTCTTTCCCAGCATTCCTCTACTTCCGGCCCCTCCTCCATAAAATGTCCGCCGACGCCATCTTTGGGTGTCATGCACTCGGGAATAATTTTCATGTACATTGACCTGTATATTATATTATTGTGGATCATATTTCAGTATACGGGGCCGGAAACCCCAACCCTTTATGCTGTCTCTTGATTTCTCTTTAACAGAATATTCAAACAGAAATGGTGAAGAATGTACTGTACACATTTTTATTGTATATTAGCTGTCTCCCGTGGCTCTGCCCACATAGTAGCGATTATAAAAATCATAAAAAAATAAATTTAATTCTGGGCAAGCGGAAGGTAAGTACGCTCCAACATCAAACATTGCCACTGTATCTGATCGTGTTCCGCTCTGATGGGAGAGCGTCCTCCGCATGGGGAGAAAAGCACGTGACTGTGATATCTCTGCCAATCAACCGATGCCCCGCCCACTTCCCTCTCCCCTTGGCCCATAGCTTCTCTGTTGGATTTGGGTGAATAAATCGGTACCGCAAGTGAACTATGATACTTAGCACGATGAGAGAAATCGCAAAATCAACCAGAATGATCAAGAAAATTAAAAAAAAGATCTAAATCTCTTAAGTAGTTCTGTTGTGAAAAGCAGACAGACAGACAGATGTTTATATAGATACATAGATAGATAGATAGATATGAAAGGCACTATATAACATAGATAGATAGATAGATAGATAGATAGATAGATAGATAGATAGATAGATAGATAGATAGATAGAAAAGGCACTATATAACATAGATAGATAGATAGATAGATGGATATGAAAGGCACTATATAACATAGATAGATAGATAGATAGATAGATAGATAGATAGATAGATAGATAGAAAGATAGATAGATAGATAGATAGATAGTGCCCGTTTTGTTCTTTTATGTTAATATGTATTTATGTATTTATTTATCATTTTCTATTTTTCTATTTGTGCAACATATTGGGTTTTTGGATTGGATGTGTCACCTGAAGCCCACTGTTATATTTAGGGGAGCAGAATACGTATACCTTGTCTTAGGGTAACATTATTTAACACACTGGCCTGGCACTGGATATATAAATGAATGTCTTGTTAGGATTAACAATTTTGATATTTTCACATTTTATAAAGGGTGTAACTGAGATAGAACAGGCATCCACTACTGCTACCCATCATTTGGATATTTGGATAGCTGATGTTGTCCAAACTGCTTTGCTTTCGGCTCTCTGAACAAGTATCATTATAATGTACTGCTGACTCTCTGCATTAAGCAATAACAAAATTTAATTTATAAAACATGTAACAATACATTTGCCGCTACATTGTTAGCCTGTTGTTTGATATTCACATGGGGTTTCATCTAAAGCAGGGTCGTTGGGCCAGCTAGTGGCCCCAGAATGTGCTGTTGATGTGCGGAAGTGCTTTTGTGAGTACAGTTATACACAATAACATTACAATTTGACAGGTTGGACAGCAGACTGACGCTGTCATCAAGTTACTTTCAAGAATAAATTCTGAATTATACTCTGATTTATCTGACAAGCAGAAAGAGTGACAGCTAAACAATTTGCTGGGTAAATGCTGAAAGAAACCAGCAAGTAAGGACTGAATAGATAGATAGATATTAAAGGCACTACATAATAGGTAGATAGAGTAGCATCGATTGATCTAACTATCTATTTGTCCTGAGAGGAAATTGAACTTTTACAAAAGCTTAATCATTATAGAAATATTAACTGGTAATGGTGGCAGTAGTGTAGTAGTAGTTGTTGTTGTATTTTCCTATTTACAGAGTAAAGTAAAATTGTTAATTGCAGGTCCAATTGACACTGAACACCCAGCATGGTAAAAAATCTAAAAAGATCTAATTATGCAGATCCAGATCGTCTGGATGACTTTGATTCCATTTCGGCACAAAGACGATTCTTCATGTCGTCAGTTCACACACTTCTCGATGGTCTGGGATTTTTTGGGTGATTTTCTATGTAATAAACTTAATAAGTTATAGCATAATGAAAATTCCAAAATTAGATCTGGACCACCCTATATATTAAAATACGGTGTAAAGTAATGTTTTGGTATATTGTACTATAATATTACAGATTACTAGTTTAACATACATTTAGCGTTATGCTGGGGCACACCATCAGTGATGTTACCTGGGGTCATTGGGTGTTTTGGGAATTTCAAAATTAGACAACCTCATCCAGGGAACCCAGCTGGGGTCAATCAGCCATATTAGTCTACTGGTCAATGCTCATCCAGAGACATCTGGTGGTTTTCTCTGCAGCCGATGTGGCTCTTCTGATGGCCCTGCTTCTTGCTACCCCTGTGACGCCAAGAGGAGTGTAAGTTTTACAGAAGAAACAGCCAAGAAATCCTCTGCACCTGACTTTTTTGGGCTCATCATCATCATCACCATCTCTTGTGGTATTCTTGTATCAGCTCCTTATCATCTCATCGGCTTCATCTATTCAGTCATCTCAGACTACTGTGATGTTCTGTCATGATAACCCAGCATGAATCCCTTGACAGTTAGGCCCATTTCTGGCCTCTGTGCTGTTGTCACCATGGAGTCTGGGAAGTTGAGCTGTCAATCTGAAGCTGTCGTGATCAGGGGGCTCCTGGCATTCTCTCTTGTGGCTAAGGAAGTTCTCCTGCCCTAAAGAAGGCAATTAGTAACTTGCCTGAATAGTGGCTTGTGGTGTGACTGATAGCTGTGTACCTTTAATACTTGGTCATACTGCTAGTGATAGCGCCCTTCTGCCAGGACATTTGGGCAACTGCTAAGGATGTGCCCCAGGGTATGTTTTTAATCCAATGGTTTTCTGAGCTGGTTTGATGACAATCCAAGGTTGCCTTTTGCTAGTTCTCATATGATTAGTTGTGATGGAGTGATTTGTGTCGGTTCCATCTCATCCAATTAAGTAAACCTAAACTTCTGCCTGAATGCCTCATGTGTTTAATTACCTGTCCTCATCAAGACTTGGCCTGCGTGAGCAATCCTGGATTAACCAGCTTCTCTATTTTCAATCGTCACTCTGAATAATCACAAAATGTTTTTCGTCCTGATTAGACAGCAGCAGATTCTGACGGCCCACGCTGTCATACGTGTTGTGGTCTGGTTTTCCACAGCATTACTTTGTCAATGAATGTAATCGATAACACCTAAAAGAAAACAGCAAATTTAATGTCAAAGGACAAACTTTAAAGATGTGACCAGCAGTGTACATTTTGAACTTAAGTCAATTACATCATTTTAAAACTCCATTATACTTTCATCTCGCTGTGCTGTGTGAGGCCTTTTGAAAAATGTAGCCATCAGCATGTCAGGAGAGGTCAGGGCTTCACTATTGGCATGGCGCCTTACATTACTCTCACTCAAATTTGCTTTCCTGCTTCATTTCTGTTATTTGCCTTCTTATTTTTTAGCTGTAAATCTTCTACCAGATGCAGAATGTCATCATTCCTTGGAGATTTGCCTCCTCATGTACCATATTTGAGGTATAAGGAGTAAAACGTGAACCTGTTAACATAAGAAAGATGAACGTCAAATTCCTGCTCAAAAGCACACATGCCATTCTTCATTTTCAAACAAAAATTACTTTGGTTTTTGCTGAAGGAGTTTGTTTAACCATAAAACGGCACTTGGCTCTTTGTGAACATTTCAAAATGTCAGTATTTAAAGGCTTATTTTGATGCAAATTGTATTCCTGCTGGAAATGTGCAAAAATGAAACAAAGTTAAACACTGAAGCTGCGGTGGGCTGGCGCCCTGCCCGGGGTTTGTTTCCTGCCTTGCGCCCTGTGTTGGCTGGGATTGGCTCCAGCAGACCCCCGTGACGCTGTAGTTAGGATATAGCGGGTTGGATAATGGATGGATAAACACTGAAGCGAGGGCATTATGCTCATTCTGTAAATAGAGAATCTAAAACTCTCTATAGCGCAACCCCATTTTCAAGAAACAAAAACTCCAACCCCATCAATTTGACGTTATTATGACTTGCATTGTTCTTTAAGTTTTTTCAGGGGGATTTCCTGAACTGTTTTTAAAATCTAATTCTGTTTGGAATGAGGATAAAAGTAAGTTGGAAAGGATTCAGAAGCGGCCTGTCTCCATATAACAAGGAATTACTTTTGAATGAGTTGGATGAACTCTCACGTCTCACGGCAAGTCAAAGCGAGTTCAGGTACTGTGGAGAACCTGCTTCAACTTATTTGAGATGCTGGTTTAAAGCGGATATGACCAGTCAGAGTGAAAAAGGGCAGGAGGGGGACTGGACGTCTACGTGAATGGGCGATGCTGAAAAATCAAACACATTATAATCAGAACTAATGTGTAATCCAGAAATACAGACTGCTGGAAGTTATCCACGTTACTGGTTAGGAAGATGTGTTACATCATCCTGCTTAATGGTGACAAAAGATGACACAAAAGAGCCAAAAAAGGTTTGGGGCAGCCTCCCGTATAATTGATCCTGGCTGCAAAATGATTGATTTTGTTTACGATTGTGTACGGATCGGAGTCCAAAACAGAACTGACTGGTAAGGCCGAGATGGTGGACTTTTAAAGTGTGGCAGAAGAAGTGAGGTAATTATGACCAGAACTGGAAGTGATGTCATCGGACTCGTGACCGGAAAGTGGCATCCTCTGGACCAAAAGTGACATTATCGGACTTGTGACCGGTAAGTGGCATCCTCTGGACCGGAAGTGACGTCATCGGACTCGTGACTGGAAAGTGACATCCTCTGGACCGGAAGTGGGATCTTCTGGACCAGAAGTGAAGTTATCGGGCTCGCAACCTGGAAGTAGTGCCCTCTGGACCAGAAGTGATGTCATTGGGCTTGTGACCCAGAAGTGCCAACCTCTGGGCCGGAAGTGATGTTCTCTGGACCGGAAATGATGTCGTCGGGCTCGTGACCCAGAAGTAGCATCCTCTGTACTGGAAGTGGTATACTCTGGACTGGAAGTGGCATCATCGGGCTTATGACCAGAAAGTGGTGTCCTCTGGACTGGAAGTGATGTCATCGGGCTCATGACCATCAGGGGCGTCATGGAGGCCAGACGGAATTTCCCATAATTGTTCTGCAGCGGAAAGAGACAAAGGATTAGTGCTGCTCTCCACCTCGTGGTCTGATGTGGAATTACCTTCCTTGAAGCCCTTTAGCTGCCTTCTATGTGCACATGTGTGACAATGGTTATAGTCCTCCCTTTGCAAACAGGCACTCTGTTACCAAGTCCCAAGAGAGAAATTTGGTTTGTCAGCAGGTTTTACACAGAGACCATGACATATGATTAAAAACACGACATCAAGAATAAACTAAGTACAAATAAATACTTTGTAAAAATATAACCGTGAACATAATACTGATGGAATAACTTTAGATCATACATGTTCTTCAGTATTAAGACTTGACTAACAATCGATGTAAGTGTTAACTGTTCGTCTCATGATTAAGTCTTTCATTAATGTTAAGCTTATCTATAAGATTAATAACAGCTGAGATCAAAGAGTAGATGAACAGATTGCTTTCTTTGGAACCCGATGGCAATAACGGGAATTGTGAATGGAGTGATTGGGTGAGTCCTGCCTGACAAAATGCACTCTGCTTTCCGTAACACCGGCTTATTAAACAGATCTGTCAGGTTTGACTGTCGAGATTTTGTTACTTTACTGCTCCACTCTAGAATTTGATTTGTTTTATTTTTATTGCTGACATTAAGATTTCCAAACCAGGCCAACTAAACATAAGTGAACACTGACTCAATACAAGAGTTGTAGAAGATTGACATATTGGTAGGATTCACTCACTTCCTTAGACAGCTGCTGGGAAGCCACTGTTGTCACTTTTAATGACTTTCTTTTCTTTAAAAGTTAGTTTTGAGCCTATGGTGGTCCCCAGATATTTATCAACAATGCCAACTGGTCTTTTCTGGTTGTTTCTTGTGGGCAAATGGAGTTTCTTTTAGAACTGATTATTAACTCTTTAGATTTTGTAAGATTTAAATGTAGGAGGGTCTTATAACACCAGTTAACAAAAATAATATGCTATTGGACCATTCTCATTAAGTAGCCTTTGACCTGCAGGGGGCCCCACTAAGACCCCAAGTCCCAAACTCAACGGCACCACCACAAGTCCCGGTTCAATTAATAATTTATTCATATTGGTTATTTTAAAGCACTCAAATAAACAAAATTGTTTCTTCTTTCTCTTCAAAATATTCAAGGTGGAGTCAACACAGCAGACATGGTCGTGAGAATCTGGAACAAACTATGCAGTCATATAGTTGAAGCAGAGAACCTGAAAACCAGCTGGGCAAAATAATTGGAAATACTTTGCTAGTAAAATAAGCTGGAATTTTGTGAGAAAGCAACAAAAAGATACGGCCAGAGGAGTGCCTATAATAGTTTTATCTTGATGTTCAGAAAGCATTTGCTAAGGTTGGACATCCCACATAAGAGGTTGGTGCAGAATTAGAAACAGACGGTTATGATGTGAGGAATCCTTCTATATAAAAGCGGTCAAGATTGTCCTTCCGTTCCGTGAGTGCTACGCAGGCGCGGAGTTTCACACACGCCCCATCCATTTTGCAATGCACGATGGGATTTGTAGTTTCGTTTTTCCAGGTAAAAGATGATTTTCTACTCCAGACTGTGCGATATCTTCTTCTTCTTTCTTACTAGATAAAAGCGGTCGGGATTGTCCTTCCATCCCGTGAGTGGAAAGCGTAGCGGTATTCCGCTTATCACAGACTTACTACTTGCAGCTTGCGGTAGCGACATGATGTGAGCAGAGTTCTGGTGCTCCCATCGTTCCCTTGCTTTTGTGCGCGATGTGCTGGAAAAATAGACAAAATTATGTCTCTGGAAATAATTAATGTTGATGGAGTACAAATGCCTCACCGAGGGGTTCAAAAGGGCGACCTCAATATAGAAAAAAAGTTTAAATTTCATCTCAAAAATAACAGAAACTACGAGTATTAAAGTAATACCGCTCAAATGTAATATAACCAAATTAATGAGTTTGTATAAAATATCAAATTGATCTACAGATTGAATTGCCTTAAGAAGTGGTCAACTTAAAAGGCGGGTCAGCCTAGTACTATCAAAATTAGAGCCACAGCTATTTTTAATAGATATAAATGATCGGTATAAGATTATAAATAACAACTTGGGTAAGTTTGTAGCTGATACCAAGATAGGAGGATTGGCAGGTAACCTAGAATCTGTAGAATCATTACAGAAGGACAGCATGTAGGTTTGGTCAGATTTGTAGCAGATGAAATTTAGTGTAAGAGAGTCGATGGAGAGAGCTGAAGATGGCACTTAACAGACATTTTCCATTTAATCAAATGGAGTTTGAGAGGATCTGCCAGAAAGAATGGGATTAAACTGTCCAAATCTAGGTTTCTGAAAACATATTTTCACTTTGTCATTATGGGTTATTAATTGCAGACTGATGGGCAAAAATGGCAAATGGATCCATTTCAAATTAAATCTACAACACAATAAAGTGAGCAGAAAGTGAAGTTTGAATACTTACTGAATCTACTGTATGCTATTGTAGGGAAAAAAAGCAAACCAATGGCAGCTTTATTGATTCAGCTGTGTTCTCACATTAGCTATTTACAGCCCTAACACAATGTGTATCCTGAGGCATTTTAAGCTATTTATTGTTTAACTAAATACTGTAATTACAAGTTGCAAGGAATTGCTTTTACATTAAGCTTAGCATTTTGACAACCAGTTTAACTGGTTTTGGGAGGCTTAATACTCTAATTTTCTTATCTCCAACAAATGTTACATAAGATGTATAGTCACAATAGTATGAAACTGTGCTAAACTAATACAAATACCCACCTACAGTTTAAATATGCTGCCTTTCCTGTGACCAGATGCAGGTTACTTTGTTTCTAAGGCGCTCACCTCTTTTGGCTACACAATGTTGATGAGAGCCCCACTTCTTACTCATCTGGTCTGCAGATCACATTCTTGTATTGCTTTCTTGCTTGTCACCAGGCAGTTTGTGTTTTGAAAGGTTCTCAATGCCCTCCACATCTCTTTTAGCAAAAAATGCCCTATGTAATTGGCAGTACATTAAGAGGAAACATTCAGTTTATCGATTTACTGCCTGTAAATTAATTTATATATATATATATATATATATATATATATATATATATAGTGACAGATAGGGGGAGCTTATCACTCCCTTGAACCCTCAGACACTATGCCAGACACCAGATAAAAGTCCAAAAGTTGACTTTATTAATAATCAACAGTGCACAAAGCACCCTCCTCTCCACAATACTCATTAAATATACTACAATAATCACAATAAACCAATCCACCACTCCCAGACACGTGCTCTGGTGTTCCTTAAAGTCTTTTATAGTCCCTGACCCAGAAGTGTTTCCAATCCCCCAGTCCATGTGATCTCCTATCACTTCCAGGTCAGATAAAAAGTCCTTTACTTCACCCAGGAAGCACGTCATTCCTCTTGTCCATGTGACTCGGACATACTTCCGGGGCGTAGGGCAAATAATAGTGCCTGGGTCTCCCTGCAGCGACCTCTGGTGGTCCCGACGTTATCCAGCAGGGCTGTACAGGAAAACTCCATAGTCCATGATGCCCTGCTGGAATTTGGGGCATCTTCATATCGCAGGGAGGGCTCCCTCTGGCAGCCTGGGGGTATTGGCCGGGATGAATGGCCATAGTCCACAGTATATATACAGTACAGGCCAAAAGTTTGGACACACCTCCTCATTCAATGTGTTTTCTTTATTTTCATGACCATTTACTTTGGTAGATTCTCACTGAAGGCATCAAAACTATGAATGGACACATGTGGAGTTATGTACTTAACAAAAAAAGGTGAAATAACTGAAAACGTTTTATATTCTAGTTTCTTCAAAATAGCCACCCTTTGCTCGGATTACTGCTTTGCACACTCTTGGCATTCTCTCGATGAGCTTCAACAGGTAGTCACCTGAATTTCAACTATATATATATATATATATATACAGGTATATAAATATACATTAGCTGAGTAAGCCCATTCTGTAAAAAGTCCGGGGTCCTAGAAACTATTGAAATCGGCAGAAAAAAACCGAAATGTAGAGAAATTTGTCCTTGAGATTTTGATGAATCTTGATATTTTATACCTCGCCAAGTCTGATTTACTTTCTTGTAGAGAAAGTATTGTAATCATCCAAAAATTGTATTTCAAGATTTGGAGGAATCTTGATGTTTTAGATCTCCCTGAGTCTGAAAATACCATTTTTGGAATTATGTGTGTGTGTGTGTGTGTGTGTATAAACACGATAACTTGATTACACTTTCAGTTAGGTCAACCAAATTTTGCATACAAGTATTAGGTACAAAATGTAGATTTCAATCAACTATTTCCATTAATCAGAAGTGGTACTTGACCTTTAATTCATGCAGCTGTTATTCAACTCTACTTTTATAATAATTGTTCAATATATTATTCATTTGATTTGATTTGTTCTTGATGGTTCTTTAATGTACATAATATAAAAATATAATCATTGTCTTGTGGCTTACTCCACAAATATCCATCTCCATATCTGAGTATATGAGAAAGTCAAGGGGAGACCACTCCCGGTTATTATTTGCTGTTAAAGGTCTACCATTTCTGCTGCATTTCACTGATCTGTCTGCTAATAACTATATACTGTATATATGTGTGTGTGTGTCTATATATATACTGTATATATATATCTATCTATATCTCCATATATATTGCTATGCAAGTAAAATCAGAGCAGGATAAAGGTTTGGGGTCTGCCACACCCTCTTTAATTGTGGAAATAACAAAAATGCATAAATAGAAAAAGAAAGAGAAGATAAAATGCTGAGCCCTTCAACACAAGGGCTTTTTTCCAAATGTTTCTGCTTCGTTTGTAGTGGCACTGGTAGTTACGAGATCAGTATTGGTCATCATCTTCCCATCCCAATGCAGTTTATATGCCACAATGGCTGGAAGGGACGAGGCTATACTGCTGTGCTGGACATGTCGTCAAAGGTACATTACTGGTATCATCCACCACTCAGGAACTGAATTGCAGGGAGAGGTAAGGATGTATACAACCACATAACCCGTCCTTGTCTTAACGTCAGGCAGTGCACGGGACAGCAGCAGAATTTAGTTAGAAAAGGAATCAGTAAATGAATCGTAAGACAAGCAATAAACAGTGTGTAATTTATTTGTTTTTCTGACTTTCAGGCTACAACGCTTAATATATTTAACAAAAGTTGTAGTCAAATTAAAGGTGAAGGAATTCACAAACTCCCGGGTCCTCCCTGCGTGGAGTTTGCATGATCTCCCCGTGTCTGCGTGGGTTTCCTCCGGGCGCTCCGGTTTCCTCCCACAATCCAAAGACATGCAGGTTAGGTGGATTGGCGATTCTAAATTGGCCCTAGTGTGTGCTTGGTGTGTGGGTGTGTTTGTGTGTGTCCTGCGGTGGGTTGGCACCCTGCCCAGGGTTGGTTCCTGCCTTGTGCCCTGTGTTGGCTGGGATTGGCTCCAGCAGACCCCCGTGACCCTGTATTTGGATTCAGCAGGTTAGAAAATGGATGGATGGATGGAATTCACAAACCAGTAAACAAACACATAATCCAAGTCACATTGTTAAATTATAGTCAAAAAGCAGGGGCCAGAATTCATTCAACACAAATATTTAAATACAACCAAGAAATTAAAGCTTTAAGGTTTGCATTGAATCCAATCAAAGACAACCAGGAAGAATACGATGCAACGTTTATACCCTCAACCCAGATATGTTATGTGCTGCACAATGCCCGTAGTCCTTCACTGGCAACAGCATAGCAACTTTTCAAAAGTACTCCTCAGAATTGTGGTGCCCATAAGAAAAACAAAATGAAGTCATGTGAGAACAATGCTTATTGTTATCATTATTAAAAACTAGCCATTTTCCACGGCTCTGACCGCGTAGTAGTGAAACAGAACAAACTTTAAAAATCAATAAACAAAAAGCTATCGCTAGCTAAGCGGAGGCAAGTTACGTTCCAAAAAACAGAGGTGGACCGACTCCCCACTCCTGACGTCACGCTTCCCCCTCCCCTTGGCCCGCAGCCTCTATCTTGGATTGGCACGAATATATATATATATATATATAAGCGAACTGTGATTCTTAGCGCAATGAGAGAAGTTACAAAATCAACCGGAACGTTCAAGCAAATTCTAGAAAAAAACCCGATCTAAATCCGTGAAGTAGTTCTCTTGTTCGCTAGCTAAGCTGATGTAAGATACGCGCCGAGGCTGGCGCATGAGTGAGGAGGGTCCTGCCCCCTCCCCTCGGGCTGCTGCGTTTCTCTCGGATTCGCGCCAATTAATCGGTACCCCAAGCGAACTATGATACTTGGCGAGATGAGAGAGGCTGCATAATCAACTGGAATGTTCAAGCAAATTAGAGAAAAAAACTCAATCTAAATCTGTTAAGTAGTTCTCTCATGATAACCAGACAGACATACAGACGTTGGAGTTTATATATCTAGAGATGTATCATGAATCAATATAGATGGGACCAATATAGAAGATTCCTTAATGACTAAAACTCCGAAAACAAGGCCTAAATCATTTTTAGAGTTCCAAGGAGACTTTATTAAAATTCAGAAACAAGAGCCTGATTGTGATGAAGCAGGTTGGCTCCATTCTCCCAGTAGCCCTATTGGGAGCCTCTTGAACCCGCATTGTCAATACCATAACCAAGGATGGACCTTGTCAAGTGAGGACTCACACACAGTCACCAATGGATGGGTGTACAAGCGCAGGTCCTTTTATTAAAAAGAATCAAAAAACGGTCAGACAAACAGTGCAAGTAGTGCAGCGCTCTTCCTCCTTAATAAACAAATAAATAAACCAATAAATATATTAGCATCGAGGTGTCCATGGTGAAGGATAAAAAAGAATAAATAGTTTAGAATTTCTTTATAAAATCACTGCATGTATGTATAACCTCTTACAGTATTTCATAATATGTTGATAGAAAATGAAATACTTTTTTCTAAAATGTGAACTTTCTGGCTGTCGCTTGCGTAGTTTGTTTTAGGCCTCTGGCCATCAGTCCTTGAACTGCGAGTCGTTGCAACTTTCCAAACACACAAAAGCTCATCTGATGTAGTTTCACACAGCAAGGTCCAGAAGGAATAACACCTGATCACGTCTTATTTAAAAGGGCCTTCATCTGAAAGATGAAAACTAGGCCAAAACTCGACACAGTCAGATTTGTGTCCTTTCCGTTGTAACATCACGTCTCACCACCAATATTTTCTAGTCTGGATACCAGCTCGATTTATATAATCCTCAACGCTCCACGCAACTGTCTTTATGGTTCTGCCTTTGTCCAGAAATGGTTTCATAATCTCTATGACCTTAGTCTTGGAAAGTCTTTCTCCTGTGGGGTGACTGAGATCTTTTCCTGAATAAGATTAAACACAGTTGTGTAGGGTGTGGCAGGAGCTTCCACCTGCAGCTGAAGTCACTTCAGTACACATGTAGTCTGGGAGGATGCCCGTGTTGATCAAACACAGGAAGCTCTGCAGTCTACTTGTGACTTTACTCTGTAGGAAGATAAGTAAATAAATCAAGGTAAATAACATTCCATCTGGCTTTTATATAAGTAACATATAAATGTTTTTATATAGAGACCATCACAAAACATAATCACAGACTGGACTCTGCACGATAGAGTGGTGAGCTCTGTCAGCCATGCTGTTTTGTTGAAGGAGCAGACTGACTGACAGGCCGGACCTCTTGCTTCATCCAAACGTTGCCATCTTTCGCCTTTACACCTGGTGCAGCTGTTCTTATATGTGAGTAGACGTTTCTTGCGGAGAGGGCTTCTGTTCTCTTTTTCCGATGTAGAACTCTCGTCCTCATCTGAGTTCACCTCTGTTATAGGACGTCTTTATTTGAAAACAGTAGTGTCAGATCAGGGCGAGCGTGAACGTGACTGAGAGAATAAAACTGAAAGAAAAAAAAGCTAACTTTTACAAGCTCCATACATTTACACTGGCAGTTACAGACTCAAATCAAATGTATGTTTTTATTGTATAATAGTAACAATAAGAGCAGACTACTCAAAACATTCATTTTGCGACGCGGAAAGGCTCGAACCTGCAACCTCTTGATTATAAGTCAGCAGTTCTTACCGCTGTACTAGCAATCATGACAATGATGTACACTAACCCGATTTCTTTTTCTTCAGTTATAGTCTTGAATAAAAGCGCACTTGTTTTGTTAAACTTGTACCTTTTGTGAAACATCTCTTGCACTTCCTGTCATTCTACACTTACATAGACCTTTGTAGACACGGAAAACACATGAAATGCATGTGCTGCAAATAACGATATAGTATTTACCCTCTAAAACTCCAGGCACCTCACTCCCAGATAATCAAGGCTTGAGCTGGGAGAGGTTTTTGCCCTTTCTGTGGAGGTGGGAGGGATGGGATAGCAGGCTGCTTGCTGCTTGTGTTAATTGACACATTTAAAACACAAAAGACGCTGACAGAGAAGTGTGAGCAGATTTAAGGTGGGCCGGGATTACGAGTTTTTTCGTAGGCATCGGGAATTCTAGCGCTAAAGAGCTCACCCAAATATGGATCTCAAAGGACACACGTAGCTGGATCCTACCACAGGGTACAGTTAATACTTCTGATTGTGTCCATTAAAGCGATCATTCTTCATCTTTCTTCAGAATGACAGTAGTTTTCTGTAGGAAAAGTCCAAGAGAGGGAAAATATAGAATGACCTTATTGGCTTTAACTTTCAGGTTTTCATCTCTTTTAATCGCCCCTTATTCAATTTAAAGAAAAATCTCTCCATTGTAGGTAACTTCTGTTTTTATACCCTTTTTCCTGTAAGTTTAGGTACAGCTGTAGAAGCCTCTTGCTGACATACTAGGACTGGACTGTCCTTTTCTTGACTGTTTCACATTCTATTATTTTAACAGCATTAAAAAACGAAAGCAAATGTCAGCATATAATGTAGATACATAAATGTAACTCTTTTACACAGTAATTCATCAGATGTCAACAGCCATTGGCATGCTGCAACAGGGATGTTATGTGGCACCATTGCCTATGGATTAATCTGCCCCACTGTGTCTCGAGTCCAGGCATAGCTTCGGCTGACTGGCAGGACCTTGTCGTGCACCAGGAGGAATCCAGGACCCACTGCGCCAGCACAGGGTCTGACAATGGGTCCAAGGATTTCATCCCGATACCTAATGGCAGTCAAGGTGCCGTTGTCTAGCCTGTAGAGGTCTGTGTGTCACTCCATGGATATGCCTCCCCAGAACATCACTGACACACCACCAAACTAGTCATGCTGAACAATGTTACTGGCAGCATAACGTTCTCCACGGCTTCTCCAGACCCTTTTACGTCTGTCTCATGTGCTCGAGGTGATCCTGCTCTCATCTGTGAAAAGCACAGGGCACCACTGGTGGACCTGCCAATTCTGGTATTCTATGGCAAATGCTAATCGCGCTCCATGGTGGCGGGCAGTGAGTTCAAGGCCCACTAGAGGACATTGGGTCCTCAGGTCACCCTCATGAAGTCTGTGTCTGATTGTTTGGTCAGAGACATTCACACCAGTGGCCTGCTGGAGGTCATTTTGTTGGCTCTGGCAGTGCTCATCCTGTTTCTCCTTGCCCAAAGGAGCAGATACAAGTCCTGCTGATGGGTTAAGGACCTTCTACAGCCCTGTCCAGCTCTCCTAGAGTAGCTGCCTGTCTCCTGGAATCTCTTCTATGCCTTTGAGACTGTGCTGGGAGACACAGCAAACCTTCTGGCAATGGTATGTATTGATTGCCATCCTGGAGAAGTTGGACTACCTGTGCCAGCTCTGTAGGGTCCAGGTATTGCTAATGCTACCAGTTGTGACGCTGAGTGTAGCCAAATGCAAAACTAGTCAAAAAATAGATGAGGAGGGGAAAGTGTCAGTGGCCTCCACCTGATAAACCATCCATTCCTGTTTTGGGGGTCGTCTCATTGTCGCCCCTCTAGTGCACCTGTATTTAATTCATTAAGCTGATTGACAACTCCCTCTGCTACTTAACTGACCAGATCAATAGCCCACAAGTTTCATTGACTTGATGCTATACTCGGATTAAAAAGTGTTCCTTTAATTTTTTTGACCAGCATATATTATTGTGCTATTCCTGTATAAAAATACCAGAGAAAATACAACACCTGGAAGATTGATTCATATCTCCTACCTTTTTGAAACAACTGGTAGACAAGATGCCCACATCAGTAAGAGGTCAGTGATAGACAGGCTCCAAGTTGCTGCCCTTACAGCTAGGTGACATGTCAAAGGCCTTCTAAGTCACAACTCCTAGATGTCACACACAGCTTGCTTTGGCCAGAAAGAGGCTGCGATGGACTTAACAGCAGTGGCTTCCAGTCCTCTTCGCAGTTGAGTCACACTTCAGCCTGTTCACATAAACAGGAAAGACAGAGAGTGGAGGAAAAAGACATTCTGATGAATGGAAACTGGATTCTGAGGTGGAACCAGTGTATTTGAATGGGTTGGCACTCACCATGTGGGCCAAAAGCAGCTCATCCTCATAAAGAGCAGGCGCAACATGGTGTACTAAAGGGATGAGACTGTGCAGCAAATCGTCATTCCCTGTGTTGGTCAACATGACCTGATGCCACAGCAGAATAATGCCAGCCCCCACACTGGTGCTGGGATCCCAGCGGGTGTGCAGGTTCTCTCTTGGCCCCCTTTCTCTCCTGACCCTAAACCCCATAAATCATCTTTGGTCTGCCATGGATCACAACAAATAGACAAGTTCCCCTCTGCCTGCCAATGGCCAGGAGTTTTGTCAGACCCTTCAGCAGGAACAGGATGACATCTGACAACAGCTGATTCATTGGTGACAAGCAGAAGGTGAACACGCAGGACAAAAAGATGGCCGTTGTCAGTGGTCTCAGATGGCATTGTCTGAGTGTTGTTTGTATTATCTTATTTTTTTTCCTATTTGTATTTGTTTGTTCTTATTTTAGGAAGTAAGTTTTAACTTTCACTCTTACAATTAGTGCTGTGTTTCTATTTCCATAAGTTTGCGTTACACATTGCTTTATGTTCGGTCACTTGTGTATATAAAAACTTTCCAAATTTTCCTCTTCTATATTTTCAGAATCTTCTAGGCGTCTGCCCTGTGTTCTCACATACGTGTAAGAAATGGTCAATAAACCAAATTCTCTCTGTAATTCCCATCTTTTTTAAGTCAATGGTGGAAGATTTGCATATTCATTATTGATTTTAAAGAAATTAGGAATTCATTCTGATGCCACTCTGGCTTATAATTTATTTATAAATTGTTTGTTTGCCTATGTAAACTTTAAGTATTTTGCAAAGTTTTCCAGCAGATGTCTCAGCAGCAACATTAGCTTCGACAAAGCAATAATTTTGAGTGGAGACCTATTTAGTCACCTCTTCTTCATCTGTTATGAATAAAGGGCTGAATCACCAGGTTCTGGAATAATGTTGCTTAAAATTCAAAGCTCCAGGACAAGAGGAGTGTGATCAGATATAATAAGAACTCGACAGAGCGATGCCGCTTGTTAATGACAAAAAAGTCCATTCGTGAATATCCTTGTCCTACACAATAATTTGATCTTCCGCTTCAGTGGAACTTTATCGTCCACGTTGCTTCATTCGTTCAGCTCCGGGTGTGCAGCGGATGCATTTTAAAGAGAAAAAAACTGCTGAACGAGTGTTTTTTTTTTTGTTAGACATTATGGACGTTTGGATTCCTCACTCTCGGACGGCCTGGCTATAGTCACATCTTCTGTAAGTATACTGGATACGTCAGAACTTACATCATCCATATCCTCAGTCTTCAGCTCCACTCTCAGCAGGCCTTAAGGTGTCACTTCTTTGTGTTTTCCTTATGTCTTCCACTAATGTGGTGGAGGTTGTTTAGGAGACAAAGTTCTATTTCTATTTTACTCCATTTTTCGCACTCCTTGACCCACTGCAATTAGCTTGTCGGACTAAGATTGGAGTGGAGGATGTAATTTTCTATCTGCTCCACCAGGCTGGATAAAGCTAGCAGCACTGTGAGGATTATGTTTTTTGATTTCTTCAGTGCTTGCAGTACCATCCAGCCATCCCTGTTAAGGGGTACACACAGAGTTATGCAGGCGGATGGTGTCCTGGATAATGGACTCTCTGTCGGGCATAGCTGTGGTTTGTAAGACTCAAGGATTGTGTTTCTGTGTGGTAAACTGAGGTCCGCGGCTGTTTGGCACCATTTTAAATAAATAATCGCTGCACTTGCGGCTTAAGTGGGACGTGGTAGAGTGTGCGATGTAGGCGTGGGTGTTCCTGCAGTTAAGTTAGTTGTGGAATCGCCCGTTCCTGTAATTGATACCGGGAGCTGCTAATCACCACAACTGTCCCCATTTTTTGGTAGAAGCGCGAGTGCGAGGGGCGGAGAAAAAAAGAGAAAGAAACGAAACTGAGGTTACCTGGAGGGAAGGCAGGAGCGAGAGAGAGAAGGTGTGTGTGAGAGGGGAGGCAGACAGCCTGGAGGAGGAGAGCCCCAGGAGGAGTGCGTGCGGCCGACACTCAGGGAGGTGGTGTCGCATTGCTCTAGCTGAGGTAGAGTGGCCAGGAGTTGTGCCGCTCACCGTTTAAGTCCGGAAAGGCAGCAGAAGCTGGCGACAGAGGTTCGGATAGGGAGCGTTTCTGTGTCCATGGTTGGGAAGGACTCAAGCCTGGGTCTGGATCCGGAGCCCTGCGGTGAACCATGGAAGCGTCAGGGACCCGGACCTGTTGACCGCGTAGCTGAAAACCTGTGCCAGTCGAGTAGGCGTCTCCTCAGTTACTAGGGTCCCGTTGGGGTTAAGCTGAGAAGACAGCGGTTTTGAAGGGTTGCGCTGAGGGTCTTTTTTAATGAATAGATTCCTGCCAGCTGTTTTCACTTTGCTTTTATTAGAAGTATTTATTAGCAATTTTAGCTTCCACATTTTACACCTTGTTTTTATGGATTACTGGGGGCTTTGCCGCCTGCTCGCTTTGCTCGCCTATCCCTCTCCCCCCCACCAGCACTATGCGCCGTTGTGAATAAGGGGGCGCTGAACGCAAGGAGACGCGGTCATTCCTCCGAAACCCCTCTTAAACGGTGATACAATGGGAAACAGTTTTTTTTTTTTACCTCCTCTTTGCTCGATCATCTGCTGTCTTGCTGCTACTGCTGTGCCACATGATCTGCATCTCGTACGGCACTTCAAACGTTTAATAGCCTGTACAGCAACTGTCCTTTGTCTCACTGCCTTGTCTCTCTTGTCCCCCAGACATCATCAAACACTATGCAATCTCTTTTCGCTGTTCCGTTATTTTACCGAGTAATATTTTCCATTTGTTTGTCCTAATTCGATCTTTACTCTCATTTTTTTTTTGAAACTTTCGAATTTTCCTACTTCCATTATCTCTAACCTGCTCTGCACGTGTATCACAGGACTTGCTTCCAAAGGTTGTAAGTATGACATGACTTGACCGTCTCGCAGGATGTGAAAGTGTCTCTCTGTCTCTCTTCGAAAGATCACGTCTCGTCACAGGAAAAAAGTCTTGTATCATCAAAGATTTTTTTTTATAATAGATTTATGAACTTCGAGAACTGCACTGTGGACACCATTTTTGCTTTTTTTTTTTTTTTTTTTTTAATAAAAGCACTGAGCACTTTTCCACCATGCCGTTGCTTGGAGTGTTTTGTCCCTACCTGACAGCTCATTCGGTTACGTTATCGATGGTTTGGGTTCAAGAGGCGCCTAAAACTGGAAGGGGGAGCTTGGAGCCATCTGATACACATGTGACACCAGAGCACCACAAGGAACAGTCCGGTCTCATTTTCTTTTCACTCTTAACCCTCTGACTTTAAATACAACACCAGGTCATGTCACTTGCAGATATTATCAGATGATTCTGCACTTATGGGGTGTATTGATAAAGGGGATGAGACAGAGGAGAGGAGTCAGGTGGAGAAGTTTGTTTCTTGGTGCAAAGAGAATTGTCTGCATCTTAATATCAGCCAAACCAAGGAACTAGTTACTGAGTTTTGTTGCACTGAAAAGCCTCTATGTCCGGTCACTATTCATCAATCAATCAATCAATCAATCAACATTTATTTATACAGCACATATTCATACAAAAAAATGTAGCTCAAAGTGATTTACAAAATGAATACAAAAATAGAAGACACAATAAAAAATAAACATAAGTCAACATTAATTAACATAGAATAAGTAAGTTCTGATGGCCAGGGTGGACAGAAAAAACAAAAAAAAAAAAAACTCCAAGGGCTGGAGAAAAAAAATAAAATCTGTAGGGGTTCCAGACCACGAGACCGCCCAGTCCCCTCTGGGCAATCTACCTAACATAAGTCAAACAGTCCTCTTTGTATTTAGGGTTTTCATGGAAGGACCTGATGATGATGGTCACGTAGACTTCTGGCTTTCAGTCCATCAATGTTGGTGCATCATGATTCATGGAGTGCATGTGGAGGTGGTCCTCCCCTACAAATAACTTGGGGTCCACATTAATGGCAGGTTGCACTGGTCTCGGAGCACAAAGAAAGGTCAGAGCAGGCCCTTTTTCCTTAGGAGACTGCGTTCCTTCACATCTTCTAAAACTCTGTGATGGCCAGTGCAGTTTTCTACGCTGGGCTGGTGACAACACTTCAAGAGAGGCCCACCAAGTCAACAGACTAATTAAAATGGCAAGCTTATCAATGAATGGATTCTTATTAAACAAACAGGGCAGATTCAGATTAGTGATACTGTACATTCCTGGACAATGGGTATAACCATCTTGTATCTTGACTCCTGATGATTTGTTTCCCATTTGCTCTTTTGTTTATAGACAAACCAAGATAGATGCTGTAGTAGCTTGAAATGATGCCAGTGCCCCAAATCTTACAAGATAAAATGATGCACACTCTGTGATCGCTTGAGTGACCCTGCCATATTGGAGTCAAATATTCACCTTCCAGCCCACTCGAGTGTCTCTGATCACTGCCTGATATAGCATGATGGGAGAGCTGCAAGCCTCTGACTGACAGACTCTTTTTCATGCCGATGACTCCAGGTACAAGAGATTTATTATGAAGATCTAACGGCCTGTGCTAAGAGAGCAATTGCCTAACTTCTTATCGGTATAAACAGCTGCACGCATCCTCCTGATGTGAGTACCTGTGGCACTGACTCCGTGTCACCCTAATAAATCCTTCCATGGAAAATCATTAGTTAGTTTGAAGGATTTCATCATTTGCACTTTTGGAATATAAATTAAAATGAGAAAAAAGTACACACTGTGCAGTGATGAATTGGCCAGCTGCTTTGGAATGATGCTGGGAGGCCTCCGAATGCCAAATGGATAAAACCACGGGCTGTGGATGTTTCAAGGTTGCTATTAATTTATGGGAAGAATTGGCTGTCTATTAGGATTTTCTTATTATTTCATTTGCTTTGTAATTCTTTTTTCTTAATTGTTAGTTTGTTTTGTCTAATACATGATGTACATGATGCAAACTCCACACAGGGAGGACCCGGAAAGCGAACCTGGGTCTCCTAACTGTGAGGCAACAGCGCTACCACTGCGCCACATTTTGAATTTGGAATTGATACACATTTAGATTTTATTTATTGTCACTTCTTTGTTTGATATTTAGTGACTGCTGTGTTATTGTGGGTGGAGTGGTGGCTCTGAGGCTAAGCGTCTGCGGTGGCTATCGGAAGGTTGCTGGTTCGAATCCCGTAAATGCTAGAAGTGACTCTGCTCTGTTGGGCTCTTAACCTGCAATTGCTTCATCCTGGGTATGACGTTAATCTGTAAGCAGGTCCTCCAAATTATAGAGAAAGCTTGGGGTTTGGTGGCAGGATTGGCACTCCAGCCACCATCCTAAACCTTCCAGTGTGCTTCTGAGGAGTCACCCGCTGCACTTGGGTGTCAATCCAGGTGGTTTGTTGTGTAGTGGGTGCAACAACACACTATCAGTGCATGCTCCCTCATTAAGTCTCTGTGTTATTGTCACTCTATAGTTCTGTTCCAATGGAATGAGCAACAAATGCTTTTATTTATAATGTAAAGTAAAATGCTAACACATTGAAATAAACTGAATTGAACTGGCAAACTAGTAATGTAAAGCTTTTAATAGTATGTTTTTCTTATCATATTTTTTCATTACAAACTTTTAGATGTACTAGACGTGCTGCCCCTGTAAGACAAGCTAGTCAACATAGTGCACCATCTATTGGAATGTATTTTATATTGCATGTAGGACTAACATGCATTGCATTTTTCATTCCAACATATGGCGCCTCACAAACATTTGTAGTAATAAAATACATTACTGCAAAAGTTTTTTTTTTATGTGCCACCTGTTGGAATGGCAAATGCAATGCATACAGTATTAGTTAGTTCTTCAGTATTAGTATGTCTCTGTTATATGTCATTTGCTATGGGATATGTAAAGGCAGTGTTGTCTGTGAAGTGCTATCTGTTGGGATGACAGAGACATAGCAACTGGACAGACACTTATCCTTTAATCAAGATGGAAAACAGTGAATCACACCAGTGGAAATTAAAAGAAATATTCCAGTGGAAATGGTTGTAAGACTTTGGAGCAAACTGCGCAGTCGTGTAGCTGAAGCAGAGAACCTGACAACCTTTGGAAAAAATGTGAACACGCAGATACACAGACACATTATAATAAATAATACAATATATTGAAAATACATTTTAATAGGTCACATTGGCCTGTGTGGCACATACACAATGAGTTTTATAAGAAATAAATAAAAGTTTAACTGACTAACGCAGCATGATGGGCGTATTTCTACAAACACACACACACATGACATAATAGGACTCAGGAAGAATGGAGCAAATTAAAGTATTAATTCGCAGAAGTGACAAAACATTTATGAAACAAAAAGTGTGAAGTGTTAGTGCTGAGACAATTGATTAATAACAATAAAATAGGCATTTAAAAATGAAGAAGGTTTTTAAACCCAAACTCAAGAATATATTCTTTCTACTCACCAGTACATCATTGCTACTCAAGGATTGATTATTTCTTTATAGATAATAACTTCTTGCCTATGATTAAATCTTGTAAATACGATACTATTGTTATTTCTGACCACGCACCTCTGATCTTGGAGCTAAAGTTACTACGCCCCACACACTCACCCCGCAGATGGCATCTCAATCTGTTTCTATTAGCAGACGAGAATTGTACAGAATGTATGTCTAAAAAAATCAGTTTCTTCCTAGAGACAAATACATCCTCAGATATCTCTGCAGGAATACTCTGGGAAACTCTTAAGGCCTTCTTAAGAGGACAAATTATTTCATATCTTTCCCACAGAAATAAATTAGAAACCAAGAAAGTAGCAGAGATAAAAAGCGAAATTACTAGAATAGATGAAGAACATGCCAGACTCCCAAGCGAGACTCTACATAGGAAAAGGCAGGCTCTGCATTCAGAACTAAACCTCTTGACAACTAAAGAAACTGAACAACTAATTTATAAATCCAGACATCATTACTATGAACATGGAGAGAAAGCTAATAAGCTTTTAGCTCAACAAATTCACAAGCAAGAAGTGTGCAACGCAATCTCAGTAATCATTAACACGAACGGAGATAAAATCAACCACAAAAATATAATGCACACTTTCAGAGACTACTATAAATCCCTATATACTACTGAGTTTAAAGAAGACAATACACAATCTAATGCATTTCTGGATACATTACAGATACCACAAATAGACACTTTTAGTGCGGAGGAACTTGATAAACCTCTGGCGTTATCAGAATTACTAGATGCTATAAAGTCACTTCAAGGTGGGAAAGCAGCAGGCCCTGATGGCTACCCTGCAGAATTTTATAAGCAATTCTCTGCTCAGCTAGCTCCCCTCCTATTAGCAACCAAACTCTTCCTCAAACTTTTCACCAAGCACTAATCACTGTTTTTCCAAAACAAAATAAGGACTTATTACAATGTGCATCATACAGACCAATTTCACTTCTGATTAATGACGTTAAAATACTCCCCAAAATCATAGCTAAAAGGATAGAGAAAGTGCTCCCCTTGGTAATATCACAAGACCAAACTGGATTTATTAGGGGCCGGCACTTATCTTCAAATCTTCGACGCCTGTTTAATGTAATATACTCACCAACTAAATCAAACACCCCAGAAATATTATTATCATTGGATGCAGAAAAGCATTCGACATGATTGAATGGAAATACCTTTTTACTACATTGGAGAAATTTGGGTTTGGCCCGAACATTTGTGCATGGATCAAATTACTGTATGCTAACCCAGAAGCTTCATTTTGTATCAACATTTGCTCAGACTACTTTAAACTAGAACGTGGCACAAGACAAGGATGCCCCTTGTCACCGCTGCTGTTTGCAATGCCATTGAACCACTGGCAATACATTGTCGAAATACTGATCAGATAAAGGGGATTATCAGAGAAGGACTGGAACAGAAAATTTCATTATATGCAGATGATATGGTACTGTATATATCAGACCCACAAAATTCTGTGCCTGCAGTCTTAACAGCACTCACAGAATTTCAAAAGATCTCTGGTCTCAGAATTAATCTGAATAAAAGTGTACTCTTTCCAGTGAATTCTCAAGCATATAATATTAGATTAGATACCCTACCTTTTATCATTGCAGAACAGTTTAAATACCTCGGGTAAACATCACAAGTAAACATAAAGCTCTATATCAACAAAATTTTGCCGTCTGCATGGAAAAAATTAAACAAGACTTGCATAGATGGTCAACCCTTCATCTCACTCTAGCTGGAAGAATTAACACTGTTAAGATGAATATTCTTCCTAAGCTCCTTTTTTATTTCAAAACATCCCAATATACATCAATAAATAATTTTTTAAGCAATTAGATTCAACAATAACCTCATTTATTTGGAACTCAAAACATCCACGTATCCAGCGATAAAAACCTGGACACAAATAGAAGAACAAACAAAGGCTTGGTCCGCAATAGAACTAAAATCCTTCAGTACTTCTCTATATTCCCTGCTCTGTGCCCCAATAAACACAAGATCGGCAATATACTAATAACCCAATTGTGCTTCACTCACTTAGAATATGGAACCAATGTAGAAAGCATTTTAAGATGGAGAAGCACCTCTGCAAGAGAACCACCTCTTTCAACCTTCGCGAACATATGCAGTTTTTAATATCTGGAAAAAATCTGGGATTACCTTGCTTAGAGATCTTTATATAGACAACGTCTTTGCATCCTATGAACAATTACATTCCAAATTTAACATTCCAGCTACACATTTCTTTCACTGTCTTCAAATTAGGAACTTTGTTAAACAGAACCTTCCTGATTTTCCTCATCTCGCACCCTCATCCATGCTGGAAAAAATATTGCTCAATCTTAAGGACTTAGACTCCATCTCTGCAATATATAAAATCATTTTACAGTCCCTCTCTTTAAAAGATCCAAGAGGACACTGGGAAAAAGATCTCTCAATTAATATATCCGAAAAGGAGTGGAAAGTAGCAATGCAGAGAATTCACTCGAGCTCCATATGCGCAAAGCATACAATTACACAACTCAAAATTATATATCGAGCACATCTGTCTCGACTAAAACTCTCCAAAATGTTTCCAGGGTGTGATCCAACCTGCGAACGCTGCAATCAAGTCCCAGCCTCACTGGGTCACATGTTCTGGGCCTGCACCAAATTAACGTTATTCTGGACCAAAATTTTTAATTACCTTTCAGACAGCCTTGGACTCACAATCCCTCCTAACCCATTAACAGCTGTGTTTGGGGTTCTTCCAGAGGGGCTTAAAGTGGAGAAAGACAAACAAATTGTGATGGCATTCACTACACTGTTGGCACGCAGACTCATTCTGATAAACTGGAAGAACCCAAACTCTCCTCTTTTAAGTCAGTGGGAAACTGATGTGTTATACTATTTGAAATTGGAAAAAATCAAATACTCAGTTAGAGGATCCGTACAGACTTTTTTCAGAACATGGCAGGATCTAATCAGTAATATTCTAAAATAAGCTCTTAAAGCACAGAGGACGCAATTATTTCCTTATTTCTTTGTCTTCTGCATTCATCTCTATTGTCTTATCAAACTTATTAATTTAGGTACGTTTACAAGCCTTAAATTTTATGCCGTTTGCCTTGCTCCCTCTCTCAGGGGTGGGTGTCGACTTGTTCTTAACTCAGTTTTACTTTTTGTAAAAATTGATTGATTTGTATGGAATGATTGCAATAAAATTAATGAAACTTCTAAAAAAAAAAAAATAAAGAAGTCACTGAATGTATTGCAGGTACACCGGGTAGGCTGGTGTTTAGTTCTCAGAAGACAAGTAAGGCTCTCCAGGGAACTGCTGCTTGACACTTCTTAATTTAAATTGTTCTTGGCTTTCACTCATGTTAATTCATATTTTGTTTTCAGTTATTTATTGGTGTTTTTGCCCTTTCAGAATCCATTTTGATCATCAGTTCCTGTCTTTCTCTCATTATCATAGTTATGAAAATTTAAATGTAACGTTTCAGTCCCCGTTTTGAGATTGTCATGAGTGTCACCATCTTGTGGGGTTTTCGATTACCCATTGCCGTGGTATCCCTCTGGGAATTCGTGGTGCATGACGTCACTAATGCGTTGAGACAAATGTTCATCCCTGACCTCATCTCTATCAGAGATTGTGGAAAGCAATCTTTAAATACGGCAAACCTTTTCTCTCATTTTCTTTGCCATTTTTTAACTTTTCCGAGGCATCTTTGGACTTTGGTTTTTGTTTTACCTATTGGGTTTTGTTGAATATCTTTTACTGTTACGTTTTTAACCACAGCTTTGTTTCTGGCTACATCTCATCTTCTGATACTTTAAGCCAGTGGCTGTTTTTTCTTACTTTGCAGTACACCCGCTGAACAAAGCAGTTATAAGGAATAGTCCACCAAAAATGATGTGTTTATCTGTTACGTACTCCATGTTGTTAGTAGTATTGGTTAAAATACATTTTTAATCTCATGTTTTTATGAAGAATGGAGATAAGAGAGCTAAGTTCCTGTAGACAATAGACTTCTATGGGACCAAAGCAGAACAAACAGTAAATGATATCAAAACATGCATGGAAAAAAACCTCATAATCCACATATCAGATGTTCATACTTATGTCCCAAACACATAATTTGGCTAAAACATTGTGAAATAAATCACTTGTGGAAAATCCTCTGGAGATTTTACTAAAAATCACTTTCAATTGGAAACAAGCTTTTGTATTGAAGACCTGCCTCTCCCCTCATCTCTCTATATATAAAATTCAACGTCTGTCTGTCTGTATGTCTGTCTGCTTTTCACACGAGAACTACTTAACGGATTTAAATCGGGTTTTTTTCTATAGTTTGCTTGAACATTCCGGTTGATTTTGTGACTTCTCTCATCATCCTAAGAATCATAGTTCATTTGCATGAGTGATTTATTTGCGCTAATCCGAGACAGAGGCTGCGGGAAGAGGAGAGGAGGAAGTGTGATGTGAGGAGTGGGGAGCCGGGCAGGGCCCTCTTCACTCACATGCCAGCCTCCGTTCTACAGTACCTCTCGCCATGTTTAAAACCTTGCCTCCGCTTAGTGATACCCGTTCATTTATTGATTTTTAAAGTCTGTAATGTTTCACTACTACGTGGGCAGAGCTGCGGGGGACAGCTAGTTCCTCATATAATAACAAGAGACTTGTTTATACAGGGATGATAAACAGCAACATTGTACTCTTGTGCTCCTAATGAGACTGACAACTTCACTTTCCCATTTTTATAGAACTTGGAAAACAACTTCAAAACAAAAAATACAAACTGAATAAAAGTTATGGCTACCCTCAGTCTATTCCCAGCCCCAACTCTGTGGCTATAACAGTGTCAGCATTGCCCATCACATTCATCATAATCACTAAGATGAGGCCACACATGGCTAACAGTAACTGCCGTATGTAGCTCCAATTTATTAATGTCCTGTGAAGGACTCTGGCCTCTTCCCCAAGTCATCTTCATTTGAAGGATGTGCTCTCCTTTCTTATTTTACACTCTCTACCATTGTTTGTGGTGTTGCCATAGGATTTTGAAATTTTTTTATTAAAATGCCCCATTTTGAGGTAACTTTTGATATTTTTCCTATTCTTTTAGATTTTTTTCTAAATATATTTAATAATTAATATGAAACTCTTTTTTACTTTCTCGTATATGAAGTATAGAGAAAGCATTGTACTCGTCCAAAAGTTCAATGTCGAAATTTTGATAAATCTTGACTTTTAGAACTCCCCGAGTTCGAAAATACCATTTTTGGAATTATGTCTGTTTGTCTGTGTGTGTGTGTGTGTGTCTGTGTGTAAACACAATAACTTGAGTATGTTATCGCTTAGGTCAACTAAATGTTGCATACAAGTATTAGGTGCTGTGGCAGACGACCAGGGATACTGCCCCACTGGGACGCCTGAAAGAAGGATAGACTGGGAGAGGGGCACTATCTTTCCCTGGGCGCAAGAGGGCAGCCCCCCGGGATTCCCAGTGCAGGATTTACGTATAAGCTACACAAGCTATAGCTTAGGGCCCCCGCCTTCTTGGGAGCCCCCAAAACAAATTGTCCGAGTGAGCAATTGTCATATACAGTAATCCATCGCTATATCGCGCTTCGACTTTCGCGGCTTCACTCTATCGCGATTTTAAATGTAAGCACATCTAAATATATATCATGGATTTTTCGCTGGTTCGCCGCTTTCTGCGGACAATGGGTCTTTTAATTTAGGTTACATGCTTCCTCAGTTTGATTGCCCAGTTGATTTCATACAAGGGACGCTATTGGCGGATGGCTTAGAAGCTACCCAATCAGAGCATGTATTACATATTAACTAAAACTCCTCAATGCTATAAGATATGCTTCAGCGTGGCTTGTTTTGTTTGCTTCTCTCTATCTTTCTCACTCTCTGCCTGGACGGAGGGGTGTGAGCAGAGGGGCTGTTTGCACAGAGGACACGGACGCTCCTCTACAAAATGCCGCTTTATCGCGGTGCTTCTGTATACTTAAAAGCACGTATTGATTTTTTGATTGTTTGCTTTTCTTAGCGAGCGCTCTCTCTCTGACATTATCTGCTCTTCACGGTGCTCCTTTGAAGATAAGATATGTTTGCATTCTTTTAATTGTGAGAAAGAACTGCCATCTCTGTCTTGTCATGGAGCACAGTTTAAACTTTTGACTAAAGGGTGTTATTTCATGTCTAGAGGGCTCTAATAATGTTAACAGTGTGGGAGAGTTTATAAGGGCTTAAAATATATAAAAATAACCATACAAACATATGGTTTCTACTTCGCGGATTTTCACCTATCGAGGAGGGATTACTGTATTTAGGTCGTAAACAGGTTTTCTATGCTCTAACTGCGAAAATATTCGATTTATAAATAAAGAATCCTACTTCGCGGAAATTCATTTATCACAGCAGAGTCTGGAAAGGATTAAGCACGATAAACGAGGGTTGACTGTATACTTATAAAGGGCCCCATGTCTCAAATGGCATAGGGCCTTATCAAGTCTAAATCCAGCACTGGGGATTCCATCACGGCCACGGAAATGGAGCTGGGAAGCTCAACCCTGTGGGGACCCATGACCACCACCAGGGGGTGTCTGGACGGTCCTAGAGCCCTGGAGGACAGCACTTCCACCACACCAGGAAGTGCTGCCGAAATGGGGCCAACTCACTCAATTCAACAGCCAGAGGTGGGTGGAAGAGGATGGAGCTTACGAGGAGGAGTGGAGGCGGCCTGAAGAAAGAGAAAGGACTGAGTAGAGTGTGGTATTTTTGTGCACTGTGTTGGTGTTGTGTGTCTGATCTGTAAATAAATGTGCGTGTTTTGTACATTTGGAGTCCGTGTCTGTCTGTTCTGAGGCTGATCTTTCAAGTACAAAACGTAGATTTCTAGCAATTTTTTATGCTATTTCCGTTAACTGAAAGTGGTACCTTACCTGAAACGTTTCCCTAAAAATATAAAAAAAATTATAATTTCACATTATATTATGGTAAAGCACCATAATATGTTACTTTGCCTTTTCACAAAAAACAACCAGTTTTCCATTTGACATTCAAATGGTAATGCATACATATTTGAGAACTTTTTTTGCTTTACGTTAACAAAATTTTGTGTACAAGTATTACATTACACACATTACTAAAGTTTCTTGCAACTTTTGACCCACTTATGCTTACTGAAAGTGGTAATTTACCTGAATTGTTTGCCAAAATAAAATTATCATGGCTAATTTTTTTACTCATGCAGCTGCAGAGTCTGATTTAGTCAACTTACCTTTTATAATAACTGTTCAATATATTATTAGTTTGACTTGATTTGTTGTTGATTGTTCTTTAATGTACATAATGTAAAAATAAAATCATTGTCTTGTTGTTTACTCCTCCAAAATCCATCTCCATATCTGAGTATATGAGAAAGTCAAGGGGAGACGACTCCCGACTTTTTTTCTTTGAGCTGGAGTTTTACGATCCTCCTCTCCTATTAAGGAGTTACTAGTTTGGTCTTTATGAGGGGGTAGGCTGCAAAACTGAATTCTACTTTTAGGGAAGGGCATACTTTGTGTTTTGAAGCCTTCATTTTTATCAGATTGTTCTATCTCAAAAGCGATAGTAAAAAAAAAAAAAAGATCAACCCCGAGAGCCAAAACAATCAAGCGTCAAAATCAAAACCAAAAGTAAAAACAAAAAACAAAAGCAGAGATTCAGAAACTCAGATTTTTTTTCCACAGTGAAACAAGGGTTTACCTGTCAAAACTCGGAAACCCCAGCATTTCCAACGATGATTTTGTTTTTAAAGCGGTTGCTCTGATGACGTCTCCAATAATGAGCACATTGTGGTGACCTTTACCACAGAAATGTCTAACACAGAAGTCTCTAATATAGTGACACTAGCAGGGAAAACAAAATGCCAATTTGGCAAAACATAAACAAATTATAATAATAATGAAACACGTATGTGAGTGGAACGATGTGTGTTTTTAAATGGAGCTGCTGTTCTTTACTTCATGATAAGTTTGTTAATGAATGGGTCTTGTTTTTACTTTACTTTAATATTTTTAAAGTGCGTCTCTCGTGCTATGATGACTGAGTGACTCAACAGGCTACACGAAATGTTTCATAGTTTTTTGTTTACTAAGTGTAAGAGCCAAGTTTAGAAAGTTAAAGTTTTGAGCTGAACTCATATTAATGTTTGCATAATTTGAATAGAATATACATTTCTTCCATAGTCATAGACAATGGTATAGTCTTTTCCCCCTATAAGTTAGTAAGAGATAGAGCCTTCTTACTATAACTGAGAAACTGAGTGTCATAATCGATTCTGTTGTGTCCAGAACTGGTCCCAGTAAAGAGGGACTACTCAGAGATGGGATAAGCATACAGTTTTCTGACCGTCATTTTGAAATGGTTCGGAAATGTTAAGTAAATAGTAACGATTTGAGATGTAACAAGATTTAAGCTTTGAACTGAACTTTTCTTAACATGAATTTTTTTCTTTTTTTTTGTCATTTTATTTTTTTTTTTTTTTGTGTGAACTGTTTTACTTTTTAAACTGAACTAAACTTTTAAAATCAAAGATATTTGGTCTGTGGAATCAAAACATTTCTGTGCGTCAGGCTTTTGTTGAATCCCATTCCCATCTCCTGCTGAACTTTGGTAATTTTGGAAAAACGCAGCTACACTAAGTGCATTCTTTAAAATTGCTTGACAGAATTCTGTGGCGCTGAGACATTTTTTGAATCTTTTGTCCATTGAAGAAATTCAAAGTGGTCTTTTTTGACCAACACTTCAAACTTTGTGTCAGAGTATTCAGCATTGCCATCCAGAGACGGACAGCGGCTCGGCTGTGGAAATTCCAGACCCACAGTTGAAATTGCAAACATGATCTCTGCACTGGGGATTCCACTGACAACTACTTTTTGTGCTTTAGTGCTTTTTTGCACATTTGTTTTGATATAAAACCATAGAACTACCAGACAGTGGTGGCGAGTGCCGTCTTCTACGCGGTGGTGTGCTGGGGTGGCAGCATAAAGATGAAAGACGCCTCACGCCTGGACAAACTTGTTAAGAAGGCAGGCTCTATTGTAGGATTAAAGTTGGACAGTTTAACATCTGTGGCAGAGCGACGGGCATTAAGCAAACTCTTGTCAATCATGAAGAATCCACTGCATCCACTTAACAGTGTCATCTCAAGGCAGAGGAGTAGCTTCAGTGACAGACTTTTGTCACCGTCCTGCTCCACTGACAGACTGAGGAGACCCCACACTATGTGACTCTTCAATTCCACCCGGGGGAGTAAATGCTAACATTAATTTTATTTTAATTTTTTTCATTTTTATTACTATTTAATTTAATATTGTTTCTTTGTATCAGTATACTGCTGCTGGATTATGTGAATTTCCCCTTGGGATTAATAAAGTATCTATCTATCTATCTATCTAGAGCTACATGGTTTATTTATTTATGAAGTGTTGTTCCACACTTTCATCAGAGGTTGTCTTGTGACTAATATTTAAGAGTGAAATGTACAGTATGTGTAAAAGCTGAATCAACTGTCTCCTCATTCATAACCAACTCCAAGACAAAATGGGGCTTGGGATGTCTATTGTGTGGCCTGGCCTGGGTTAGATTTGGGATTTCCGGCCTGAATGAGCTTCCCAGTCTGGCCCTGCTCACATCAGTCCAAGAGAGCTCACGTGAGAGAATGAACACCATTGTGGGTTTTACTGTGAAGCTGATGTTTGTATAATTCATCACTATTGGTCTAAGGGTGAATGTGAGCAGGTCCAGTATAGTTTAGAAATGCTGCTTTGAAATATTTCCTAGTGCAGCGGTTCCCAAACTGTGGTACGCGTACCAAGGAGCCTTTTCAGGTGGTACATGTCGCGGTCTCTGAAATTTAATTTATCTGTGCAAAACCCTTTATGACAAGCCTGTTGTGAGAAAAAACCAATGAAACTGTTTAAATACAATAATATGTGGCTTCCCAAATTTAGTGTGGTGTGACATTTCGTCATCTGAATAAATAAAACCAATTATTCGAATCAGTATTTAGTTCATTTAACGCTACCATAATTCCGTTTCGCGGAAGTCAACTTCTACTTCTTCACTGTTTGAGCTTTTGCTCACTAGATGAAAGCACAACGCCGACACTATTTAGTCTTCGGTAACTCTACCTCACAGAAACCACTCGAGTTTATTGTTATACGTGCACTGCCGCTGTATCGCATCGTAGTCACTAGATCTAAGCACAAAGCCGATACCATTTCGTCTTCGGTAACTGCGTCACATACAGGCCGAAGGCAGGATTTAGTTTCGGGGTGGAATTTATCAATTTATGTACATGCACAAATTTTTTCATTAATTTTATGCATAATTTCTTCCAATTCTTTAACTTTTATTCAGATTTCGGGGTGGTTTAGACACAAACCCCTTACAGCTCTCCCTCCCTTTCAACAAGCTGCGGGTGGTACGCAACGCAACTCACTTAACCTCAGGTGGTACTTGAAGTCCAAAAGTTTGGGAGCCCCTGTCCTAGTGGACCCCCCAATTTAAAAAAGGGGGAAACTTAAGCAACGCATTCAGATCACAGAAAAAAAAACCCTCTGAATTGGACAGCAAAGCACTGAATCAGTCAATGGGCAACCCAGAGAACACTCTGTGGAGGAGTTAGTTTTAAAAAGTGACTCTCTGTGAAGCAGATGGACTGCATGTACCTGAGGAAAGTCTCCAGTGCCAATGGGGAATCTGAATTCCTTTACAACATGCAATAAAAACAACAACATGATCGACATTTGCTGAATGTTTAGCTTCAATAGAAACATGAAAGTACTACTGAGTAAATGATAGATGGAGCTTTAAGTTAACAGATGTTGCTTGCCTCTACAATTATATGGTAATTACCGTTTTTGTTTAAAGCTTTATAGGTGATTACAGAGATCCCTAAAGTACGTACGGTGAGCCAGATGTGTGTGCATTATAAGCCTCTAATCACTCCACGTGCTGCGTGTTATTATGTTTATTTAATTATACCCTATGAAGCCTGTTTCAAGTACTTTTAATCATTCATGTGATTTGGACACTTTTGAAATATTCTTTAAAATGTAATAAATTAAAATTTACTAAAAGTACAGCATTTTATCCAGCAAACGTTTTTGGTACCTTGAGTTGATCTAAAAAGTAATCAACGTATAGAACCATTTAAGGAAATTGTGAGTAATCATACAGAAAGGGAGAGAGACGCTTTCAGCAAGACTCCAAGACTTCTCCCTTTCAAAACGCTGCCGTGCATCACGTTTCCGACTTTATTATTATCGAATATTAAAAAAATGAGAATACTGGAGTTACTTACATAAAGTCATTCTGAACAATATCTACAAGTCATTGTTACATACCAGGCTGCTGCCTTCATGACCCTGAGGACCCGCTTTTGCCTTTAAGCCTGGTCATTGCCCGCGTGCTCTCACATCTCAAATACGTGACAAGACATGAGCCAGTCTGGCCCTGCGTGCCCAAAGATGGTCAGGGGTTCCATTTAATTTCTTTGGTCTAGGTGCAAGCCATTGGTCACATAACATCTGAGGACTATTTGAAAAAAAATAAATGTAATGATTATTGAGGCATCCAAAAAAGAGTTACTATGCTGTAATTATTAGGCCTTCAGTCAGTTTAGAACAACTGCTGTGGACAGGCCAGTCTTTGAGAAATTCAAATGCGTTGTATTGTTTTTATCAGTCAGGTCTACAATACCTGATAAAGATGAAGCCCCAGCCTCCAGCTGTCACATTTTGTCGAGCAGATTTATTCTGAGGAATACCAGAAATGTCAAAAGTTTACCTCAGTGGAGCCCCCGGCATGCATTTTCTTTTTGCCTGTCTTTATTGGTCTGTCTTGTTTTTAACAATCTGGGCGCTTTGGCATTTACTCGGATCATCTGAGACAAACTCATCAACTTTTTTCACTTGCTGTTGCTCTCTCTGAATATAAATTGTTGATGCTGAATTTTTGTTTCTTTTAGATACCTGTTCATAAAGTTAAACAGAATCTTTGTAAACATCTGTATAGTGCAATACAGTTAAAGTAAAACACAAATTAACATTTAACTAAGCACAAAGCCCCAACCATGTGCACATACAAATACGAATATTACGACAATTGGGAGCCTTAATGCCCGACTTTTACAATGTCTAAATATTGAAGTAGAAACACACTAAGAGGCGATCAAAGGTTTGGAGAAACATTCGTCTCCCACGTTGCTTGAAAATCAACAGGACTGCAGTGCTTCACCTCTTGCTTGCTGAAGTGAAGATGATTCAGTAAAAGAAAATGGTTGTGTAGATGTCTTCTACGAGTCGGTTGCAACACTGAGCGACTGCACCTCCAGAAGTTCAATATTACATCCTGACAGAATCCTCCTTCTTTTAAACCAAAGTTCAAAACATAGCAAAGCCAAGCACAAAAGAAAGGGAACTGATAAAGAAGGTCTAAGAAAACGTCAACACCACACAATCATGAAGCAATGTCAAAAGGTAAGCATGCACAATGCTACAGCACTGACCATTAGGTAGGCAGCCATTTGTATTTTCCATTCTCCTCACCTTATGTGACTGCAGTATGATGGGTGGTCTCTGGGGTGGGGTCCAGACCTCACCCTGACACTAATGCAGTATTCAGGCTCTCTTTTGCATGGTCTCTTGTTTATCAAATCCAGTGCAGTAGAGTTTTCATGTCATTTACAAAAAATACCTTTGTCCACACTAAAATGCCTGAAAATGGATTTGATGTTCTGTAGACCTTTGTCTACTTTGGGCACACATGCATCAGCAGAATACGAATTGTGAAGGGAGAAATTCAGAGCCCAGTGAAATTCATTCAGATTCCCTTGTCCTTTATATGCTTTTAAAATTGTCCGCGCAGGCAGGGCTGTGATAGCGAGTTCACAGCGTAGATAAAAAAGAAATTCTTTCAAGAAGCCGCAGTTAATTGTCCCGTGTCACATTAATGTGCCGATCACAGTTAAAAGTAACAGTCTTCAGGACTGGTAACGGTCATCTGGTCATTAAGTGACACATAAAAAACAGATCAGCTCATTTGTTCATTTGTAAATGATTGATTGTAAGCAGTCCACAACAATTGAGTGCATCCTGTACCAAACAGCATTTGTAAAATAAACTTAGAAGATAAAATAAATAAATAGCGAAATAAATAAATGTGCACATCTGTCTACATCTTTGCTTTACTGCATTGAGTATTTGAATCTCTGACCTGAAGAGTTATTGAGTGCATTCCACACCTGTCTTACTTTTTAGGTGCCTTGTTTTCAAATTTGCTGCAGAAAGCGTCCCTCCTGATTGGATGGATGAGGTTTAAGTAATAAACATTAAGTGTCTGTTATTTACAATCTGATTTTAAAGGGGCGCTGAATTTTCCATTATATTACACCTCCTGCAACGAGATATATCACAAAACTGTAGTGACCGGTAAATTATTTGCTTTTTGCCTACGTATGCTGCATTCCAACTGTACAAATTGCAATTTAGATGCATACAGGTAAGCAATACAACAAGTACCATGGAAAGCAACTCTTCCATGCCAGCTATGTTGGAGTATGTGTTTCTTTTGTGTAGGGCGACCATTCAAGAAATGAAACATTTAAGGAGGATCCAATCAGGGAAGTGCCACGTAATAAACGCAAACCAACCAGAGTGCTTTCTGCAGAAATCTTCTCTTTCAACCATCCATACTGAAACACTGTGCGTCAGTTTTAAAAGTCTCTAGCTCTTACAAGTGTTTGTAGAAGTCTTTGTTTTTGTGGGTTGAAAACGGCCAGGATATTGTGGACGAAAAGTGAAAACAGAGACAAATGTGTGCATTTGTAAACAAAAGCGTGGTAGTATGGAGGGGCCTTTGATACAAATTAGACACAATGCAGGATGAATGGTACACAAAATGTAAAGATAAAAAGCACTCAGTGACCTTTTGGGCCTACCTGACACAATGAGGGGTGAAACCTTAGAGTGGCTTTTCATACCTAAACACACTTTCTTTCTTTCTTTCGTCTCGGTTCCTTACACTGTGTGCTGCTCCTGTCTTCTCAAATGTCATACAGAAGTTGTCCAACTGCTTATGAACTTCATCCTAGATGAGCCGTCGGAGGGAAGCGTCTTTTTATTTTGTCGGATTGCTCACTTTTGTAGAGTTGTAATGGATGCTTTGAAATACGGTCCTAATAGGTGCATCCAAAAGCCTGGCTGGACCACCTACAGTGCGGGTCACTGAGGGCCTTAGAATGACCTATAAATAAAATGTAAGTCATGAACATAATTAATTTTATCATAATTTAAGAACTGTAATTTGTGAAGAATAGATCAGTTAATTTGAAAATCATTAACAAAAAATCAATGCAGGAATTATGAGCAGATGATCAATGTGCAGATTGCCAACAGAAAATACAAGAAAGAATGAGTAGTGCGGCCTAGAAAGATGTCTTCACTGGATCACCATTTTCCTTTTGATCATTTCCATCGATTGAATGTGCCATGCAGCGCAATCGGGCTAATTTGTATTTAAGAAATTCTCAATGAGTGATTTACACTAATTAAAATCATTTCAGCAAGTTTAAAATTACCTTTGTTAAATAGTGTGAAGTCGCTGTCAGATAGAAACAACTTGTGTCAAAGAGAAGAGACTAGAAATGAGCAGTTTGATCATTACTCATCCATTTACCGAACGTAAGCAGTGCACTTGCAGGGCCACAGGCATGGAACCCATCCCAGCAGCACCTGTCTCAAAGGAAGGATTTCAACCCAACTGATGGGTGCATATACTGTACATAACAACCAGCCTAATCTGACCATCTAAGAGAATGTGACTAGAAAACCCACGTAGACAAGGTTAAAACATTCAGACTCCAGTAAGACAACAATTCAGTCGCAGAGTGCATGAGCTGTGCTGGCCACTTTATCACCACACATCCATTTACTAATCGCACCAAACCCAAATTTAGGGTCACAGTGTGCCAGATGCTGTTCTAGAGCATTAGCTGCACAGCAGAAATGAACCCTGAAAGGGGTGCCTATTCATCTCAGGGTTAGTTATTATTCATATTCTTCTTCTTCATATGCTGCCACTGCATGCCATGTCTCTCTGTGCTAAATGAGATGAGCACATAGTAAACTGCAACAAAAATAAATAAATAACAAACTAAATTACAAGGAACTCCAGTCAGAAGCATACTGGAAGAGTCTGGGGAAGGACAAACCCCCTGAAGGGAACCCAAAGTTTCTGATAACCCAGTGGGGAGGCTGCAAAGGATTCATGATCTGCCCCTTATTGCTCATGTGATCAACGGATGCTGGAAAAGATAAAGCAGAAGAAAGGAAGCCCGTTCACCTCAGACCACAATGAGGGAAGGGAAGAGAATCTGCATAACCCCTGGCAAGCTGAAATGCAAGAAAAAGTCCAAGGGAATCCCCCACTGGAGAATTTGGACTACACATTGTTGAAAATAACACCAACTGTCACTATCCTATGGAGACAAACAAGTACACACAACAATAAACCTGAACGTTTTCTAAGACAGACTCTGCATAGACTCAGCAATAAAAGACAGTAAAGGTGAACCACTTTTGATTTTTATGTTCAGTTTCAGTCTCGATTTTCTCTGACAGATAATGATCTGATTCTGAATCCACCTGCCAAAAGTAAGGAACAGTACCGTCAGAAAGTGTGACATTTCCTCTCCTCCATCTACTTTTTAACTTACTTAGTCTTAATACAGAGTCCTGACTGTCCTTAATCCTGACTGATGGCAGGTCTCCCCAGACCTTACTCCCATTGAGAACTTGTGTTCCATCCTCAAGAAGCAGGTGGACAAACAAAAACCCACCAATTCTGACAAACTCCAAGCACTGATTATGCAAGAATGGGCCACTGCCATCAGTCAGGATTGGGCCCAGAAGTTAATTGACAGCATGCCAGGGCGAACTGCAGAGGTCTTGAAAAAGAAAGAAGGACCAACACTGCAAATATTGACTCTCTGCATAAACTTAATGTCATTGTCAATAAAAGCCTTTGAAACATGAAATGCTTGTAATTATACTTCAGTATACCACAGAAACATCTGACAAAAAAATCTAAAAACACTGAAGCAGCACAGTTTGCGAAAACCAATACATGAGTCATTCTCAAAACTTTTGGCCACGACTGTAGAAGTCACAAGTTTGCTTGTTTAGTTGCGGTGAGCTCCTTTTAGTACAACTGGATACATAGCCACTTCTGACTTAAAAGCCACATATTCATGTTCACCCCTTCCATGGGAGGATATGAAAGGAAGAAGAGTGAGACACTAAATGATTTCTCACTTGTGACAAAGACCAAAGGTAAAAATTGCTCAAATAAGGTTTCTGCACATTACTCTCTGTGATAGAATGAGGACCTTGACACTGGGGGTGCATTGCCTGTGGTGTTTTGGGAGTGGTCCCTGCAGGACCCGCTGGGGAAACTAGCCGTGACTTCACTTGGGAATTCACTAGAATGATCTGGAAACTAATTGTGGTCTGGCCTGACTAGTAAAAATGGAAAGATCAGCTCTTCAGCCTTTAGGTGTTGGAGGTTTCATACACACATTTTGAATCCAGCACTGTGAAACTACTGTCTTTATTTTTGAAAAGAATGTTCCGGCTGCAAAATAGAGTTAATAAAGGTATCTCATGTAAATGTACACCGCTGTAAACATTAAAGACAAAGACAAGATTTAAACTATACATATAAGTCAGTACATATATCCACTATAGAAAGCTTTTCCCAAGTGCAAAAATAGCCTGCCTCCTTTTTCAGCTGAATAAACATCAATCTCACTTAAAAATACACTTACACTTTTAGAATGCAAAGAGTATGTGACTTTTAACAAAGACTTCATGTATCACCTGTCACTTCATCTGTCACAAGGCAGAAACTTAGGCAGAAATAAGAAGCAAATGGGTTCAGTCACCTTTCGCATGGCTTTGAGCTCAGAATAGCACCAGATCATTTTATTGAGAATATTTTATTTGCAAAGATTGGCATTACAGTTGGAGACAATCCAAAATGGAGTGTTCTACACATTGTAGCTTTACAGTGGTGTCTGATGAAATCCCTGAATGGATATTGCTTCAGCTTCAATCAAAATGAATCAACAAATAATCCTTCAACTACAATATTTAAATCACATCTGCCTAAAAATTAGGAGACAACAATGACATTTTATATTTTTATGCATTCTTGGCTGATGACATTATTTTTGAATTTACAATAAAGCCCACAACACTTTTTTAAATGTATTTATTTTACGATAAAGATATTAATAATCTTAAATCTATAAAACATTTTATGTGACGTTGACCACCTTCCGTCTTTATTTTCTTTTTGTTTAAACTTGCATAATAAACATGCAATGAAACAACTTTTTTATTTGTCTCTTTTCTTTTTTTTCTAAAAAGATCAACTCCATTGCTGTATTGCATAAGAGCATTACCAAAATAAGAAACAGCAAAATACCAGAGAATAATGTATGAGCCTGATATGGATAACCTCACACCTGTATGTAGACACACACACAAACACACACTCACTCACTCGCACACGCAGACGTGCACACACACACACACACACACCCCACACACACAGAGATTACACGCACAGGCACACACACGCCAACAGCATTTAAACTGAAAATCTGTACTTTAACAATAACTGGTTTTGTGACATAATCATGCACTCAATCCATGTCCACTTGCATAGCTCAACCCATGCTTATTAAGGCACTATTTCCCCATCTCTGCCCTTAAACCATAATCAGATCTATTCTATACTCTACAAAATGTACATTACCTTTCCTGATGAAGAAATAAAGACACTTAGGATGAGCAAGGTAAATTCCTTCATACAGATGTGCTCTAAAAATAACATTTTCTGTAACTCTATAGATAGTTTCAAATTATTTTCTATTTTTGTCATTTCTTTTCTCAATGGAAGGTTTTAAAGCAGATGTATAGATGAAGCACTGATTCATCAAAACACAGCTTCTGTGCTCCAAAGGACACAGTGGATAATTTACAGGTATTTTACATTTACAAAGTGTCAAAAGCATTCCAAAGGAAGTTTGAAGGTTCTCAACCTTCATGTTTTTGCTGTAAGAAAAAAAAAGTCTTTTCTTTTTTGATTTCTTTTTCAATTGAGCTGGTCTTCATATTGTTTGCGAAAGCAGTCTCCAGCTGGGAAGAACTCCCAGCAGCGTTCCTGATACATTTTCCAAACATATGATTCCTGCCGAGAAGAAGACTTCGGTTATAAAGACAAAATGACATATAAAAATACAGTCTAAGACTTTAAGACTATACACAATGTTGTACAGGATATAAATCACACTGATTCATGATGGAGTACTTTAAAGATTAAAAGTTACTGTAAGTTGCAAAAGTAATCTTTTACTTTAGACATCATGTTGTTAGTAGTATTATGCTGCAAGCACTGGCTAATTCATGAGAATTAAATTCCTAACTTCTATGCAGATTTAATTGCAACAAATCATCACAATGACTCTAACCAACTTCATGTAACATTATTCTAATTAAAATTTATATAAGCCCCTTAATACTACTTATAGACAACAGCAGGCATTTCATTAAATCTACTAACTTTCATTACAACTAATCAGTTAATGTGAATTATGCATTTAATCAAAATAACAATATCACCGATAGGGTTAACCTATCCCAAGTTATTTTACTGCCATAGTGTCAGACAAAAACATTAATAATAAATGTTTACAAAATAAACATCATCCACATTATCATTTTATGTAGCACTTAATTATTTTATTTATATTAGTTTATGATTGAAAGAACATATTCAATCATTAAGAGTTCAAATGGAATGAAATTTTAAAAACTTTGCAGCACAATAGCAAGTACTATGCCGGTCAAGCATTAACCAATTCATACATATTGTCTCAGCTGGGAATAGTTGCAATCTTGTGTTTACCCAGCGTTACAGACACATACAAAAAGTAAAATGTCATCTCAAATAACCAGCAGTTAGCACTGCAATCATGCTGTGAATTTGTTTTAATGCAATAAAATTAAACACACTTTTACAAAGCCAACATCCAAATATGAAGCAGTAGTATGAACTGACGCCACTCACTGGAGACCGTTTAATCAAGATGTATAGATCATTCTGGGACTTAAGTAATGATTTCTTATCTAACATTTCCATTCCTATGTTTATGTATTAAAGAAAAATACAGAATTTCTAACATTACCATAAACTCATGTCTTCGACAATGTTTCTAATGTAACACTGTCATCAAAATACTCTTATGCTTGGCCTAGCTAACCCTGCAATTGCCTTGTGTCCAACATTAAACCAGATTTGGACTGAATGTGTTTGAAGATGGATGGATGTATCCTTGGTGCTGCTATAAACGGCATTCAGCTAAGTATTATGTCTGTTTTGTGTCCTTCCATATCTCTTCAATTTAAATGAGCTCTCCAATACTCCTCCATTGGATTTCTGCAAATATCTACCCAAAAATTATTAAAAGATTCTTGGTTCAAGAAATGGTTTTCTTTCTCTTTCCTTCTTTCTATTAGATTCAACAAAGTATTTGATTTCTCTTGAATTTTCATTTTCTTGATATTTAAAGTGCTTAGAACCTAGCATGACCAACAGCATAAAAATGAGGATTGTATCAGTTACTACAGGCTACCATTAAAACTATCTAATCTGTGCCCTGCTGTTTTTTGGCTGTCTAATTTGGCAGTTTTGCCTACAACAAGAACCTCTTATATTCTTCCTTTAAACTCCATCATTATTTCCTTTAAGAATGGGGAATTCAGTGAGACCTTGAAACAAGTATGATTTGTAATGTGATGTAGAGTTTAGAGAACTGAATTATAAACCACAGGCTTGCCGGTTCAATGCCTGTCTCTGACTCACTGCTTGACTGCTCTTGAGCAAAATGTTGAAAATGTGAAGACCTGCAAGAGAAAGGTTGTACTTGCTATATATATATATATATATATATATATATATATATATATATATATATATATATATATAGTGGTATCCGGCCAGGGCACCCAGGAGGACCGGAGGAGGGCTTGTGCCTCCTCCAGACAGCAAGGGGGCGTCCGCCCTGGTTATGTTGGGGGCCACGGGTAATGGGCTTAGAAGCCATTGAAACTGAGAGGCCTGGACATTGGGGAAACGGTGCTGGAGGTACTGGGGTTTGTGTGCATGTGATTGTAAATATAGTTGTAAATAAACAGTCTGTGGTGGATCCAACGATGTCCATCTGTCTGTGTCCGGGTTCAAGTTCACAATGGCGCCCGAACAGGGACCATCCGTCTGGTGCAAGACGGGGACCCCCAAATAATAAATATTTTGTGGATGGCCCGGCGCAGCAGCGGACCCCACACACTCGCCGCGGGAGTGGCCCGTGCGCAGCCCCACGGGAGCGGTTTACCCCAAAAAGCGTCGCCGGACTGCAGAATGGCCATCCCCGGGTGCGGAGGAAGAACGGGTGTCGCCAGAGTGCAGCGGGCTCCGAGAATCGCGCTGTCTGGACGGACGGCCAGGCCGGCGTCACGACAAAGAAGGCCAAACCGAGGCAGGGGCCTCGGAGTGACGGGATCCCGGAGGTGAGTGCCCTGCCCTGCAGTAATCGGCCCTTCGGGGTTGCACTTACCTTGTTTCCCACAGGGAGGGACGATCCGCGAGGACAGGCAGTGGAGGAGGCTGCGGAATCGGAGCCGCTGCAGCTTGAAGAGTCGCAGCAGCTGCGAGGCTGCCAGGAGGCACACCACCGCACCCAGAGAGGGGGAGACAAGATGGCCGTGGGCCGGATGTCCCGCCTGCTGACAGGCACGGGATTGGCCGGTGTGTCTTGTGTGCTCGCCAATGATGGTACAGAGGCAGGACCAAGGAACGCCAGTCTCGTGCCGAGAGGAGACCCGATTGGACCAGAGGGAGTGGTCCACAGGAGGCAGACGACGCGTGCGGCTGATGGACAGGTAAGCCCACCGACGTCTGTCTTCCTGGTTCTGCAGGCGGCTCTGCGTGAGCCAGAGGAGTGCCTTCGGCTCGCAGAGTCGCCTTTATTGCAGTTGCTGGGTGCTGTCGTAGTCTGGCTGGAGCAGCTGAAGGGGAAGGTGGCCGCGTTGGGAGAGACGCCGTGTGACGCGGGGGATCGGCGCGACGCTGGAGCCTTCGGCCGACAGAGTACCGTGGGGAAGGTAGGTCTTGCCGTCCCCGTAAAGCATGAGGGGGGATTCGCCGAAAACGGCCGTGACCTTAATAAGGAGGACCGGCAACAACTAGGCAATTCCCCAACAGTGGACGCGGTGGTGTTGACTGCCTGCGGAGCGAGGAGAGCGAGTATGCAGGGGCTGGCAGGACAGGGGCTGTTGAGTGCTCTGGGTCCTAGCGCCCTGCACTCCAAACCCGCGGCAGTCTCCTGTCGCTCTGCAGGGACGCAGACGGGGCTGGATTTGAGCTGTCACTATGCTCAGACCCAGACCATCAGGGCGTCCAAGAGGAAAAGGAGGAACCGAGGGGTGAATGCTGGTTCCTCCAACAGGAGGGGACGCGACGCTGGGTGCGCGCGTCCGGTGAAGGGCCGTCCTCTGCGGAGGCAGAGGGAAAACCCTGGGCGGCTGGACGAGCCGCTTGTGAGAGCGGTCCCGCTGAGACCAAGAGGACGGGCATGGAACCTGCGGCGGAGGAGCCAATCAGGCAAGTCGCGGGCTTTTGGTTGGGGGGGTGAGCACTGCCGGTACAGAGACCGACAGGACGTTCGGGTGAGTGTCCAGGCAGTGCTTCTGGCCCTCCCTTTCTCTTTACAGGCCGAAGCCCGGCGGCGCTGGAGCCGACGTCGTTGGGAACCTGCCCTCCTGGAACGGGCCGCTCCTTGGGAGGGCTCCCCGCTGGGAGGCTGATAGTGCCCCAACTGGCGGGGACGGTGGAGGCGGGAGCGGCGCAGACCCGAGGGGTGCGTTGGAGGGGGTGGCGAAATAAGACGTCCCAGGGTGCCGTGTTGGACCCTGGGGACATGGTAGGACCCTCTCTGGGGACGTGCTGCCCTTTCGGGAAGTGCCGCTTGGACCCACGTGTCTTCGGTAGCGGTGGGGCACTGTGGTTGTGCCTCCTCCAGACAGTGAGGGGGCGTTCGCCCTGGTTATGTTGGGGGCCACGGGTAAGGGGCGTAGAAGCCCAGCCCTGTAGGGACCCGTGGCCACCGCCAGGCGGCGCCCCGGTACTTGAATATCCCTGGAGCCCAGCACTTCCACTACACCAGGAAGTGCTGGGGGGAAGACGACAGGGGACACCCGGACGGCTTCCGGGTGCGCAGCCGGCACTTCCGCCACACTGGGGCGTGGCTATGGAGGAATGCCAGGAAGCAGCTGGAGCCCATCTGGGTTCCTATTTAAGGGGCCACCTCCCTTCAGTCGATGGCGGAAGTCGGGTGGAAGAGAGACGGAGCTGGAGAAAGGACTGGAGGCGGCCAGGAGAAAGGCATTGAAACTGAGAGGCCTGGACATTGGGGAAACGGTGCTGGAGGCACTGGGGTTTGAGGTGCACGTGATTGTAAATATAGTTGTAAATAAACAGTGTGTGGTGGATCCAACGATGTCCGTCTGTCTATGTCCGGGTTCAAGTTCACAATATATATATAAATACATATATATTTATACACAATGTATAAATATATATATATATTTATATATATATACTGTATATATATTACAGTAATGTTAAAATGTGATGACCAGTAGAAATTCCTGCAATGTAAAGTTGATAAGCATGCAACATAAGACTAAGGAATATATTACTGCTTAGTTTATTTATTTACCATACAAAACATGGAACAAATGTTACAGCTAACAATCGGTACAAGAGTCTAGTGAGGTGCTAAATGTCACTGGATACATTAAAAAAAAAAGCTGTGAAGAAATTTTTATACCTGGCCTGTGTGCTCTGTTTCATCTTTGTTGATAAGATACATCAAGAAAAATCTTCAAAAGGAGAAAACATTAAAAACAAAGTTATTTCAGCAGAATATTTATCAAGACAAATACAAAAGACAGAGTGACAGAACTTTAGAAAAATAAGCGGATAATTAATTAATAAACAGACTGAATAACAAAAGGGCAGTGTAGTGGTGCAATGGTTAGCTCTGCTGCCTCTCATTTTCAGGAGACTGAGGTTGAATCCTGGCACAATCACTTCATGTCTGAATGGGGTTTTATTTGGGTTCTTAAGTGTTCATTCCACATCCCAAACACATAATGATAAGGTTAACAGGCATGTCACGTATAAATCTTTCTGCTCTTAATTAAATTATGTAAACTACCCCTCTTAAGATGTTCAGAATTATTCATTTAATGTGATCTAAAGTGTTGAAAACCATGCCATATAATTCTGTATATACAATTAGGCCTCACTGAGCATCTGGCAACAATTAATCAGCATAACTAAAATTCTTAACTTATCTATATATCTGATATGCTACTTTTTTATCCTTTTTATTTTAAAGATATGCTGCATTACATAATTACACATATTTTAAAATATCTTTATATATAATATGCTACCGTGGCTGTCAGTTTGTCTGTCCAGGATTTTAAATCACCTGAAATTTGGTACACATATACTAAGTGATGTCTACTATCTGCTTTCGTGCAGCGCATTTGTACACGTGCCGTTCTCATTCCTACCACCTTTGCCGTCACATCCCCTACCTCTTCATATCTTAAATCATTCTTGAGGCAGACTGAAGACTTAAGTGCCAGCTTAAGTGAAAAATTAAAGAAAACGTAATTGCAACACAAACACTGACTTAATCAGTTTTAAAATGAAAAGATGCCGACGAAAGAAGAGAAGAAGCAGGCCGGTAGGGTGGAGAAAAGAAAAGCTGCTCAGGAAGCAGCCAGCACATCAACCTCTGAGCAAATGAATGCTAAACGTACAGAGAAAAAGGACGAAATTTAGGAAAGCTCAAGTCAAGTGTATTCACTGCACATTATTGTGCAGTACGCCGTTACTGGTATTTTAATAATATATTTTACAAGGATTGAATTACTGTAACATAAACAAAGAAATATTAACATTAAAGTCAATAGTACTGTCCCATTAATAGCAGAGTAAATTTATGTCCTCAGAAAAGTTTTATCTCAGACTGTTCTAACAGTTCATTAATTTTTGCATGACTGACTGACACCCTGGTGCTCAGAAAGACACAAAAAAATCTTCCATCTACTTACAGATAGTTTGCCAAGTTGTGCTCCTGCAGAGTGTGTGTTTCAAAGCCATGGGGCACTGTATCAAAGTAGTCATTCCCAATCCCACAGATGAAGCATTTAGTCTGTAAGATATAATCATCTGATGTTATCAGTTATCCTGTAGTTGAAAATGGCAACCAGAGTACAAACATTAATAAAATAACCAACTACAAGCAGAACAGTATGCAATATAAATTAGATTTATAATATCTTGCCAAAGCGGTGAAAAGCTATCTTCCCATTTCCCAATATGTATTTGTTACACAGCTACTATATGTGGAGAACAACATGCTAAATTAGGATGGTGTTGGAAAAAATCCAGTTGGGACAGAATTAAAAATTTTTCCTTTGTTTCCCACTATTTGAATTTATTTCTTCATGTTTTATGCAATACAACTGTTTCACAATGTATATAAAGTTAAAATTGTCCCAGTTAGCTAAAAATGAGAAGTGAGTTTGTACTAAATTAACCCACGACATCCTATTACTAGTATATATATATACACATATATACATATATATATATATATATATACACATATATACATATATATATATATATACACATATATACATATATACACACACATATATATATATATATATATATATACACACACATATATATATATATATATATATATATATATATATAGCCGTTTTGTAAAGCACAGGTATGTTTGCAGCCATTGGAACCAGAAGTGCTACTATTAGCCAAGACTGGAGAGACTGGCATACAGTCTGTGAAACACGGAAGTGAAAATGGACGCTTCTGGACTGTGCACACCACTTTCAATTTTATTTCCTGAAGAAGATTGAAGTATTTGGCAGCTATTGTATAATAATAATGATTTTTTTTTCATTTTTGAGCTTGCTAGACACTGCAAAGGTGGAATATCTCACAAAATAATTTTTCCCATAAAAACAGAAAACCCAGGGCCGAAAGGGTTGAAGGTTATCACATTAGAGGGGTCAAAGAGCAATGGTAGTCCTATATTATTTCTCAGGGCTATTAGAGGATAAGGATTATTGTAAAACTGTTGTAGATGTATTAGATAAAAAGTTGAACACCTATTCCCGAACATAAACCAGGGAAAATTCTTGACTGTCTCTCAGAGTTAATAGTAAGGTTTACAACAGACAGTGGTGACGTGAATTAGCTTTGTGTCTGACACAAAAATAAGAAAAAGTGCATTCATAATATGAAATCAATTAATTTTCTGTGAATCTACTAGCAAGGTCCTGTACCCAACTCTTTATAATATTAATCTAAGGAGCACTATGTGAGCAGTTTTGAAGTAATAAATTTATTAATTGTGTTTGTGTTAATTTACAATTGCTTCTGCAAAATAGCATATACTAAGAAAGAGATATTAGGCCGCTTTACCAGAGATAAACATAATTCTATGACTTCAGAATTACAGCTTTCATTTCACAGTCTAAAAGTCCAAAAGCTTACCACCCACAAGAGAGACTGTAACATAGTTCCTAAAGCACAATTCTGACCACCCATTAAACACACACACCTTAATCAGTACAAATTTAGCCTGACTATATAGCTTCGGATTATAGGAAGAAACCTACAAAAAGATGCAAAATCTGTAACACGAGAGACTCTGTCATGGTGAGTCAGCACTATGCCAGGCCAAGCTCCAGGTGATCATTTAGCTAAGCCCCCAAATATGTCAACCCCCACAACCAAACAAATGACGTTGGATTTACTGTTAAATGTTGGATTTTTATAAACAGAGTGGAAGGCAGCCACGCACAAAATTCACTCTAGCTCCATATGTGCAAAACATTCAATTAAAATCTTTTACCGAGCACATCTATCTTGTTTGAAATTATCCATTGTCCAAGATGCTTCCAGGGCAAGATCCAACCTGCGAACGTTGTAATTGACCCCCAACTTCACTGAGTTTGGTTTTGGGTGTGTACCAAATTAACATAATTTTGGACCAAAATCTTTAAATGCCTATCAGACAGCCTTGGCGTCACAATCCCTCCTAAGCCATAAACAGCTGTGTTTGGTGGACTCCCAGATTGGCTTAAAGTGGAGAAGGACAAACAAACTGCAATTTTCTTTACTTCACTATTACCATGTTGAATTGTCTTGCTCAACTGGAAGAATCCTAACACACCTCTTTTAAGTCTCTCTTTACTACTCTTAACAGTTTTGCTCTGGTTGCTGACCTTCCTCTCGTTCTAATGGGTGGGGGTTGATTTGATTTTAGTTTTGTTAAGTGTGACTTGATTACATGGAATGTTATACGCTTTTATTAAATTGAATTTAAAAAAAAGAGTTGATTTTTAGGACTTGATCATACCATGGTTCCACCTAGCATTTCAGATACCACTTTACCACTTTGCTCTGGAGCAGGGGCTGGACCACACTATCTTATTTTTGTCTCAATTATAATTGATGTTTTTAGAGCACAAAAAATTATTGGAATGGTAAGTTAGTGGTTAACAAAAAGCAATCTGAATAGAGAAGACGTCTTTACAAAGTTACTTAAATGATATATCCTTACCACCAGCAGAAAATGTTGCCAAATCAATTAAAATTGAGATTCTAATACTGCCGCATAATATAATACATATCTAGGCTCAAGGCCCTTAGAGATAAGAATATTAAAATGTAGGTCTATGAACGCACACATTCATAAGTTACTGCATTGTGTAACGCTAAAATAATCAAGATATTGAAAGAAATATGTAGAACAGAAGTAATCACCTTGACCAATATGTATGTGTGTAGAAGCAGCATTCAAGTATGGAATCTTTGATTAATGACAGAAAATGTTTCTAATTATATAATGGGAAGGGTTTCAAAATCCCCCTGTCGATGAATTTGGTCAATGGTGTGATTGTTGTTTTCTACAGTTAAATATCTCTAAGATGAAGGATATAGCTGCTGAATTTAGATGTTCTCCTCTTTCCCCTTTCTCGACCTTTACTAAATAAAAGGGTAGAGCTGTGAACATGGAGGAGCAGCACAAATATCTAGGAACAATCATTGGTAACTGGCTAGCCTTTGCAATCTAAAACAAATCTGTAAGAAGGGACAAACATGGCTATTCTTCACAAGGAAACGTAATTGTATTAAAGTATACCAAACTATTGATACACTTTTTTATGTACTGTATTAAATCTGTCTTGTCTTTATATGTTGGTTTGTAAGCCTTAGTGTTGGGAACAAAAACTAAGCAATATTGTCAAAATTAGTAGTAAAATTACTGTGCTAGATGGCAGTAGACCTCTCTAACTGAATACTCATGATCGAACTCTAAAGAAAAATCTGATTGATTTGTCTAGCTTGTCAATCTTCTATTCCATTTCCAACACTACATTTTTCCCTGGAAACATTTTTGAAACTGCTGCTGAATAAAATAATAATACTAATAAATAAAAAATAAGAAAAATCCTTCTTTCTGGGCTCTTAACCAACATGTATTCTATACTGAGTACATCCCTGTAAGACAGGCCGATAAATGAAGTATAATTACGAGGATGGATCTTTTTGAGAAAGAAAAAGAAGAAAAGAAATAGTACAGTAGTGAAGCTAATTTTTTTTTACTGAAACTAGCTGCACTATCTTAAGCTTAGTGCAATTATTTCAAAGTATAATTTAATTAAATCAGAATTCTAAAGAAAGAGCTATACTGAGGATATTAAAGTCAAAATCCGAAAAATATACCTTCAGTAAATGTATTACTGCAGTGCACATGGACTGTTTTTTTTACAAAAGAAAATCCACTTGAATGTGCAAACTGAATAATAATAAATGCTTCTGAAATTATTGTTCATAATACTTAACAGTAGAGTGACTGTGTTATTTACTTTTTTTTTTTTTTTACTTTGCACTTCCAATTACAGAGTGAACTGATGCAGCACCATTCCAGTAGATAAATTATAAATAAAACAAATTTGCTTGAATAACTGGTGGAAGTTCATCTCTATGCCCATAATGAATATGGACACAAGCAATCACTTCAGGAACAGAAGAACATGGTGTTTGGAACAACTATAAAACCAGTGGCACAAAAATAATTGGAAATGTTGTGAAGCAATATAAAGATAGCAGCTCACCTTAAACAAAAATCACTTCAAACTAAAAAGTTGAATTTCATATTTAAAGTAGAAAACTAAAATGTATATAATTCAAATACAGCATAGCCACAATGCAAGGGCTATCAATGAACTATGCAAAGCCATCAATTTGCTATGGCTTAGGTCAAGTTTTGAAATCTTGTGTCAGCTCCAAGCTCTCCAGGTTTATACTGTTAACATTTTCATTAAACTAGAGATAGTTTTTCTGTCTTTAGTTAAACTTTAGATTTAAGAAGGTAAATTAAAATACAGATTTTTTTTTTTACATTTTATTATTTCAAGATTACTATATATATTTCAATAGTTGTTTTACATTTGATGATATGTGTGCTTCAATAAGTCATCCTAATTGAAGGGTGTTATTTATAAAAATTAATTTTAAGACAAAATGGTAAAAAATACTTGGAGACACTCATCAGTTGTTTGAACACAAACAGTACTGAAAACACTAGGGAAAATGTTTAATAGCAGAGGGTACAGATTAATAATCAAAACCTGGACGAGAGTTTGTATTCTCACCAGCGTGCCATCACCATCTCCTCCACAGCGCAGCTTATTGGATCTCTGGAAGCTCCACCTGTTTACAACAGTATAAAATCTGTTGTATTGGGATGGATAATCTGTTTCATAACTGACCAGGTTGTTAGGTAGAACTCACAGACAAGGAGAAACACACTGGAAGAAAAGTGATACCACACTGGATAATTGCCTCTAAAGTCAAGAAGTAACACTTTAATTCTAACCAGCACATCAGCTGGCAGTTAATAAATTAGGTGTCACACATTTCTCAGCAAGAGTTATTTCATTTTCTCTTTCCACATACACACTTAAATGACAAGTTAACCCACAGTCAAGGAGTGGACATGGAAAATAGTTAACATCAAGTGAAATTCTGAATGTCCCCAGATGATTTCTATCTAACTGCTTGATAACTTTTTCCATGTATCTAAGGCTAACTGTGTGAAGAAAAACTTTATAATGTTTGTGCAGTATTTATATTTTATAAAACCTAGTGTTTTATAGCTCATTATTGTTAAGTGTACAGAGTACAGTGAAATTCTTATATATTTTTATGTAATTAGTAACAATAATTATTCACAGACTAATATTCACATGAAATTGAATTTGTAATGAAACTCAGTGTTTTGCTGCATAAAAAAACAGCAAAACAGGTATTTCGCACCCAGCTAAATTTGCACTACTGACGCATGAAGAAAGCTGTTCAGCAGGTCTGGAGGCATTTACATTCATTAATTCCATGCACTTTTTACCATAAGCCTCTAATGGGAATTTATCACCTTTTGAACATTAAAAGGGATACAATTATAAGCACTTGTCTGATCATATACATTTGTTGATTTCTCTACCTATGGTGTTTACTAATAATTACTTACCAATTCTTACTATATGATGCATGATCTTTGCTTAAAATTGTATCCATTATTTTACCTATGATGCATGGCCTACAATTACTGGTATCAGCCCAATGACCTTTTTAGATACTAGTGAAACATGTAAAACTTCAAAAAAATGAAAATTTGGAACATTTGCTATTTCTCTTTCTGTACACTATATATTAATTCATTATTGCCTTTCCTCATATACTTCTTCCTGAGGCTAAGGATCTGCGCTGGCATCCCGAAGGTTGCCGGTTCGAATCCCCGTCACTGCTAAAAGAGATGCTACTCTGCTGGGCCCTTGAGCAAGGCCCTTAACCTTCAATTGCTCCAGGGGCGCTGTACAATGGCTGACTCTGCGCTCTGACCCCAAGGAGTATGCGAAAAGATGCATTTCACTGTTTGTTGTCCTGTATAACTATGTATGTGACGAATAAATAAAGAATTATTATTATTACCATTCTTTTGCTATTATAATACTGAAGTACTCTCTTTGAGTGATCACATTTTCACAGTATTTCGTCTAGCTTTTCTAATATCCTGTTGAACCACTCCTTCCATGTGTTCATACACACTTTAATTAGTAGTCTTGTATGCCTTAAACTACTGTTTTTTCTATTACAACTTATTTTTAGTTCCTTATTTATCCACTGTAGAGTTTGTTTTAAACTCTTACTACACCTATATTTATGTAAAGTGCTTCAAAAATTGTTCCACTGTTAACTCAAAATTTCTCAATCTCAAAATCTGCCCTAAAATTAAAAGTTTTAGTTTCTGAATAGGCATTCAGCCAAAACACTATGAAATATACCACATTTTGATCATTACTTCCTAATGGTTCAATCACCTCTACCACGATTCTGTACTGATACAAAATACAGTATATACTCACATATAAATTGGGTCTTGAAACCCAAATAATCAATCATAAAATCAGACCCCGACATACACCCGTTCAAAAATACAACACTTCATCTTTTTGTTTACATTTTCTTGCTTCATCCAATCTCCAATTTTGTTGCAGCAGTGCAGTTACTAATTACTTTTGCCACTTCAATGACTTTTAATTTAAAACCAGCTTCATATTTTCTTCTGATGGAATGTTCCATCGTAGATAAGGGATGCTCTTACGGTAAAGGTATATGAGGGTGTGAGATTCGAAAAACACAGCAGTGTAAACGTTGCTTCGGAATAGTTCGGGTATTACCGTGTGGTCACGTAAGGACAATACATAGAAAAAAAGTGTGAGCGTTAGCATGTCATAATCTCTTGGACCAATAGTGTGAGTTTTCCTCATTCCACTTATATGACCGACATTATAACATACCAAAGATTATGCGGTAAAATCAAGCCCCAAACCTATCCGCAGGATAACTTAAACATGAGTATATATGGTAATAAATCTAGGTCAGTCTCTCCTCTTATTGGTATTTCAATAGGCTGAACTAAAACACTCACTAATTATGTCAATGAATGGTGATTACTGTTAAGATTTCATACACATTAAAATTCCCCTATTACTACAATATTCCCCTAAAAACCCTCTTTTTTAGTATTACTACAAAGATGTATACTGAAACTATCGTCTACATTGGGGGTCTGTAACACACTCCTAACATCAGGCTTCTATCTCTGATACTTTCAATTCGAATCCAAACATCCTTGATAAGATAAGGATCATCATCCTTTTAAATAGATAGATAGATAGATAGATAGACAGAGCTGACACATCAAGTTTCTACTTTACAGAAATGGCAACTCTCCCAACTTTTCAATTTTTCCCGTGCTTGCTAAATATTACACATCCATTTACTGTATGTTATGGTCATTCCCATCCCTCAGATAGAGGCATGATTCTGGAATTGCTTTCCTATCATAATGATGTGTATCTACATATAGCAACACACTTTTTATTTAGAATTCCAGCATTAAGGCATGCCATTTTAATGTAGTGCTTATTTTATTTTGGCACATTAACAGTGGGGAAGAAATTTCAAAGAAATTTAGTAGGCAAAAGGAAAGTCAGAAATCAAATATCTAAGGTGGACTTCAAACAGAAGGCTGAAAAATGTATGAGACTCAAGGAGCAGGCATTAAAAAGAAGCCAAATTAAGGGGGAGACAAGGAGGATTGAATGGGGAAGAGAGAGAGAGAGAGAGAGAAAGATCCAATACTAATTCAGATATCTATCATTAAAAACCAGGAGAGCAGTTGAAAAATTTACTCAATAACTGGGAGTTAGGATTAGCATCTAAATTAACAATTCATATTTTACTGTTTCATATTAAAAATATTTACTTGTACAGTAACAATGAATGCAATAAGCTCACTACTATACTGTTGAAAATGACAACTCTTTCTCAAACTACAAATCACATTAAAATTTAAATATAAAATATTAATGTCTTTCATTGTAAATATTAGCAATACTGTACTTATTTCATAAAATAAAAGGCATAAAAAATGGTGCATGAATAATATTCATTTTCTTTTAATCTGAAATACAGACTTGTTATAGAAAATTTTAATGTGAACATAAACTCAAAAACTGTACTTTTTATTTTGCCATAAACTTCCTTCACGTCCCCCAGTTGTTCTATTTTATCAGTGTGTGTGACAATTAAAATGTATCTTAGAGTTGAGCTGCTGTTTTATTCAGGATCTTTTGTGACAAAGTCAGATGCTACAAATATTTTCCAAGTAAATACACTAAGATAATTAAAACAATGTTCAACACCAATAAACATTTGTATATTAAAATCACTTCATTGTGACACAGCTTCATTCTGAATGGGGTGCAAAATAGTAGAATGAGATGTTAAATTAAGACTTTTTTTATAGTAAATTCAGGAATTTGGTTCTTGTTCATTCAATTAAAGCATGAAGCTGTGCATGGCGGGTTGGAAAAGAAACACTACTTATCTATCTATTCATTATTTGGCTATTACAGGGTTGCTGGACCTGTTCTTGTGACACTAAGTGCAGTTGAGAATTATGGGAGGAAAACCCGAGTGCCTAGAGAAAAATCTTCAAAGACAGACAGCAATGCAAAATCCAGTTAAAAGACAACAGGGTACATGATTAAAATCCCAAATGCTGAATCAATGGGACAGTAGTGCTATCTGCTGTGCCACCATGTCAAAAAAAGTACAAATACAAAGTAAACTCTTCTTAATTATATCAGTATATACTGTACAACATAACATCAGTGTATAGGGTTGCATCATTACAGTTTGGAGGAGGAGAAGGATGAGAAGCTTGGGAGAATGTGCCGATTACACCACGTTGCTGCTCCCACTAACACGGCAAACCACCCGAATTGAGATCCAAGTGCAGCCGTGCCACAGTGAACCCCAGTGAAACTGGACTGTGTGTGACAGTTCCATACTACATCACCAGAGTCTTTTGAACCCTCTACTGCCAATAATGTACCCGAGCGATGAGCCAGCAGATGAGGACCCAACACACAAACATAGCAAGGGTAGGTGCAAAAGTGCCTTGATGCTTTTATTAAAACAGTCAAAATAAAAAAAAGTGTTCAAACCAAAGTGCAGAGCTCAAAGATGTTTAATAAATAAATAAACCAATAAAACAGTGAAAATCCATGAGTTTAAAAGCAGGACTTAAAATGAGAATAAAAGCCAACAGTCATCGAGTCATTGTTCCTTCCACTTATAGATGAGTCCAGCACAACTTCCTCTTCGTCTCTCCAGCTCATTCATTGCTCGCTCAGCTGGCGGAGACTCCAGTAGCCAAGTTTCTCACCAACCTGACCCCATCTTTGCTGCCACGAGTAGTGTTGGGGTTGGTTATCCACTTGTTTTCCTTCTCGCTCGCTCTGGCAAACCTTGGATCTCTAGAGAAAATGCCACTTCAATCGCACCCACTTCACTACACTACTACTGTTCAGTGGGGGCGATCCACCCCTAGAACACAAATCCCTTTCTCTTTTGCGGGAGCGATGACCACTCCACCTAAATACTGTTCCTCCCATATCTGCTTATATTATGTCTTTCTCCCAGCCCTGCAGGCTCCTGTTATACTAATGCTCCATACGGGGCACAAATGTGACCGCGCCATGCCCTCTGAGGAATTAATGAGGCACCTTTCTGATGCACTCATTTACACGATCAGACAGGCACCCCAGCCATCCTCTGAGCATAGCGCTCTCGCACCCGATTAGGGCCTGTACGTACTCTTTCGGGATGTGATTATTTATTTTAAATCAGCACAGCGCTACAAACTACATATTACACTGTGATGAGGCAAAAGAAAACATAACAGTTGCAGCTGTTCAGTGCATCCTGCACCTCGTAACTGTTATTTAGCTTTGGCTCTGTTGTGAATATGTATACTAAAAGTCATCCAATCATTCTTCCACTTTCCTCTTCATAACAGGCTTCTGGGGGTGATGCAGTATGTTGTAAAATTAGTCACCATAGGTACATATTTTGATGTTGTCACATGTGTTTAGAACAAATTAAACTCAAATTAACTTTAATAACTTTCTAATTCCTTAATATAAAAACCATAAGTAAGTGGCGATTAAATATGAACGAAACTTCCAACAGTGATGCAGTCTTTTTCTGTGCCAAAGAAGCTTTAAGATGACTTCTGATAACTTTAAAAGCATCTCTCTCAAACAGCTTTCTGTAATAAGCAATGCATGCTAATACACTATTAAAAATGAAGACTATATACTAGAGTGGGAAGGTACAGTACAAAAAGTGAACCATAAATAAAAAGGTTTCAACTTGAGTTCATGACTAGGGAAAGCAAAGAAAAGCCTAATGTGAGATTGGCTAAAAACTGAAAAAAATCAGAGGAACTTTAAGAGGAAGCAAGAGAAACAGACACTGATAAACAGAGATCTCTAGTATTATATAATATTTAGATAAAGTAGGTCACTTTTTTTATGAATTACTATTTTTCATTGCACTTAATCACCAGTTTCCCCCCCAATGAAATTTTTTGTGGTATAACGCACAAAATGAAAAAAAAAACATTCTGTTAAATGTCATTTGGGTATTTTTTTGACTCTGTTTCAAGTATCAGAAGTGTACAATACTGTTCAATATTTGTGCTTTCCAGAGCTACACTGCAAAATATTCAGGGTTATTTAAGAGTGATGTTAAACAGACAGATAGATAGATAGATAGATAGATAGATAGATAGATAGATAGATAGATAGATAGATAGATAAGTCACTATATAACAGATAGATAGATAGATAGATAGATAGATAGATAGATAGATAGATAGATAGATAGATAGATAGATAGATAGATAGATAGATAGATAGATAGATAGATAGATAGATATCACAAAACTGGGTACTCACATATGTATATTACTTTCTACACAGTAGAAATGAGTTTAATGTATTGTTTGTCATCTAAAATGCAGCATATTTCTTACCTCCATATCTTCCTTCACCTGTTCTTGCTGGTCACGCAGTTCACCAAAGGCATCAATTATTAAACCTGAAATTATAAATATAGCTTAAAAGGGCAAAATAAAGGAATAGAGCATTATATTAAATTTAAATATCAAGATAGCTGAGTCCTTGTATATCAGCACTACACAAAACAGTCAGGTCATAATTACATAAAACGTTGTCAACAACAAGACAATAAAATTGCCAGATTTTTATCCAAAAGTAATACTTTAAGTAAACTAAGAGAGGATAAACATTCTATACATACTGGCCACTTATGCAACTTATTAACATTGTTCTGTTTAGTTAAAACACAGACAATTATGTTTTAGTCTTAGTATTGATTGCGATGTGCTGGCATTTGCATAAAATGACAAATGTATGAAAAAAAAAGACTGCTCAGTAGCAAACATAATAAATTGTCAAAAAACATATAGTATATACACTTATTTGGCTAATCTGTATATTTATAACATAACATTCTCAACACCACTTAATACAATTTAAGGTCAAATTGGGCAGAAGACTATCCAAGCAGCACTGGACACAAGGCAGGAAACCAACCTAGGACAGTGATTAGTCCACTGCAGGACCCACTTTCAGATATACCCACACGGGGGCAAATATTGAATCATCATTTGCCTTATCTGTATGTCTTTAGGTGTAAACTAACAGAGACATGGGAAACTCCACAGAGATAAAAACATGCAAGATTTCAACTCAGGAGAATGAGTCTGTAAAGCTGCAGGACGCATTATAAACAAAAAATACTACTGACATTTTAAGCACATAAGTCAACAGATTTTTTAAAATGAAGATTTCAAAGGTGTCAAGCCATCAAAGCTTGCTCATGAAGACTGTTAACACCACTTTTTGCCATAAAACTAAAATCGACATTTTAACAAGACAGTGTGTGTGAATTCAAGCTGCTTCAAAAAATATCTGGCTTTTAACTAATACATGTTGCAAAGCCCCCATTGCAATTACCAGTTAAGGCTCTGAGGAGGACATGAATATTTACATATGTAATCTCTTACATTTAGCTTTGACCTGCTCTGATTTGCTCATTACCACAATAGGTCCACAGAAGATGCCATTTCTGCCTCTACTCTGTCTCACTTTATAAAAGCATCTCAGCATTCAACATTTTACTATAATTCCTGTAAACTGATATAAAACTCATTGATCTTAGAGTTGACAACTGTCTTTAGAAGTGGACTTTAGATTTTCTGACTAGAAAACTCCAGTCTGTAAAAGCTGACAGAACCATATCCTCTATGTTGATTCTCAACACACAAACCTCCCAGGTCAGTATTTTTAGTTACAACTTTGCTCTGCATTCATACAAAGCTGCATTCCTGTAATGGATAAAGTAGCTTCATGAAGCACAGTAGAATATTAGTGAATAAGCCTCAAGTGTCTCGGTGTTATTTATTCTGAATTATTAACTTCCCTATGACCTCAGTGAAATGTATAAAGGCATGCTTATAGACGTCACTTTTCAAATTAAGAACTGCTGGTGTAGGCAATGACCACAGAAACGTTCATTCTGAAACTGGTCAGGTCAAGTCTATTTTTTAATCTGTTACTCCAGTTGCATTTCATGTGACCTAAATGTAATACTGCAAGTGTTTGGTACTATAACTGAGAATTGCTCCAATATATATTGAAGTTAAATTCTGGCTTTTGCTTTCATGTTACAGATTTTTTGTGACATTTGTCTCATTACATCTAAAAGCTTTTTCATTTCCCTCTGCAATTTTGAAATTTCTTCCTGTCCTGTAGGTTGGTTTTGATTATGAGGATTTTTTGGGTCAATCCTAATAGCCCAAATCTCACAGGTGCAATATAAACACAAAATCTAGCATTTCTAAAAAGGTTTTCACCTGATTTTTGTTTCTTTCTTGCGGCAGCGTAAAAAACTATAAACGGAGACTTTCAGTTATGTATGATCCCCTTAAAAACATTTCAATTCCTTAATATTTAATTACAATATGCAAGTAAACATTTCTCTGTAGTCTGTTCAAGTGATAATAAATTGGAACTTGAAATAAACAGTGACTATGGTCATCTTGTCTATTGCATTATAGTAAAATACCTTTGGGCTTTACTCCCCCATTCTACTGGCAGGAAGATGTTTAGCAATTAGTAGGTGGTAAGAATATTCAATGTTGTGCAGTGTGTCATTTTTACCAGCTCATATACAGTTTATAAAAACGGGAAGTTCCATAGTAAGATCTTGTGCCACAAAGGAAGCAAAATTAAGTACTGTAATATCTCAGTGATCTTTTTATGCTATTCTTAAATATAATATTAATGTTTAAGACTTTCTGAGTTCCATTTTTTTAATAAAAGATGTACTATTTTGCACAATAGAAGGTTTATTATTATATTATTATATCTATGCTGTCATTTATGCAAGATTTGGTAAAGATAATTTTTGTTTTGCAGGGAAAATTTAAAATACAAGCTCTCCTCGGGAAAAAATGTTCCAATTAATTACATATATGTCTAAAATTTAAATTGTTCTAGTAATAGGTCATTTGGTAAATTCTCAGAAATTCAGACCTTTAGATTATAGGAAAAAAAAATTATTCATCATCTCTAGATAAATATTGACAACAAGGAAAGAGTGACCTGATTTATTCTATATTACTGTTGACTTTGAATAAATGTCCTTTTATATAAATAAAGAGAACATGCCAGTAACATTAAAACAGGCTTTGAATGGTGACCTTTAAATGGCTGTCTTTCTTACCTTGAATGATAGCCAACAGAATAACAATTACGAAGAAGAAAAAGGTGATGTCAAAAATAATACGATAAATTTCGTATTCATCTCCAGCTGGATCTTCTATTTCATCACCAATTCCTCCTCCAGCGCGAACTCCCACGTACATGTGAAACATGTAACACTGAAAGGCAGCATTTAGAAAGTACATGTCAGCTCAAACGGATGTTAGTCTTTCAAGTTTGTGAAAAAATGCAATCAAACATAACAATAAAATGTAAGAACATTTTCCACACAAATAAAATCTCATAACACTTACTGGGCTTCAACACTTCTACTTGTTAACCTTGGCATTAAAAGCCCTTGTTGTTATTTTTGTAAACAAGATGCATACTCATAAAACATTTTGTAGTTTAATTTTGCTAATACAGAAAATTTTGCATTTTTATTTGTCATACAATTAAATAAACTAGCAGTCTAATAGATTTTTATGAGCACCGCCAAAACAAAGATTACTTCAAATGTAAAATGTTCACCAGCCATTGGACAGGTTTTTACACATCCAGTATTACAAAATATTTAAAGATTCTAATTGCAAACACTGTGATCTCAGAGTTTTTAGTGTAGCATTTAATCTACAAAAGTGACTTTTTATTCACGTAGATGTTGCTTTTCTTTTCAATTTATTATCATTCTAAATGCTGTTCTTACATAACATGTAAGTAATAGATTCTTATCAAGACTAGGCAACATGTATTGTCAATTCTTCATAAAAGAATACATTGAAATGTATAAACAAATCATTAACATTTGGTTTTATGAGGCCAAAACAAACTGGTGAAATTCTAAAGGACCATCACTTAGCTAACTTTTGTCAGTTGCCAGCCATAAAACCTAAACTGGAGTACATGTAAAATAAGTGAAGCAAGAACAATGTTAATGTTGTCACAGGACAACACACGATGTTAATGGGTAGTCACAGAAGTTTAGTAAGGGAAGTTTTTGTTAACTAATGTGCTGGTGTTTTATGAGAAAATCAGTTAATATGATTTGTCTTAACTTTCAGAAAGAACTGGATGCAATAACCAGAACAGTGTAACCACTGAAGTACAAGGACTTTATTGTCTGCACAGCAGTCACATATGTGAAGAACTGGCTTTATTTCACAGAAAACAAACATCCATCCATCCATCCATCCATTTTCTAACCCGCTGAATCCAAATACAGGGTCACGAGGGTCTGTTGAATATTGTAAAAGTACTGAAGAGCACAGTCTATCAGTCTATTAGGCGACCTAGGTGGCAGCCCACAATGCTTCTGAAAGTAAAAGGGTGTGCTACGGACACTGTGGAGTGCTGCTTTGGTAACCCAAGAGGCATATGCTCCGGACACCGAGAGGGAACAACTGAATAATACTGAATATGTGCTGAGGACACTGAAGTGTGCCATTTATATAACTCAAAGAAGCACGCACTCTAGACACCAAGAAGGGCCCTACAACTCTATATGGACTTCGACCGGCAGTGCTGAACAGGAAGGTGTCAAGTATAAGGTTTTGCAGTGATCAGTGACATGGTGTATATGATTTGGACAAAACATCTAACAAGCAAATTGTATTGTCTGACTCAGTTAAAGCCCTAAATCCTAACACACACAAAAGAAAATATTAAAACAGAATTAGTCTTTAGGGGTTAAGAGATAAAACATAAAGCTTAAGAAGAAGAACTGTAATTACCTGTGAGCTCATAAACATGCATTATAGTTTGCACACAGCAATTAAAAAAGGTTAAAATATGGCAGGTTCATCATTTACAGCACTCTGCACAGAGAAATATGCTTAGAAAGTATAATAAATATGTGAGGCCACATCTAGAATACTATGTGTAGTTCTCCGTCTTATTTACAGCACATTACATCACTATGGCAAGTAAGGTGAAGTGCAAGTGAACGTGCTCTAGGACTTGAAAGGAAGAGATATGAGAAATGATTGAAGGACATGGTAAATGTGTTATTCTTCAACAATAACAAAAATTGCAGATGGAAGATGGTAAAAGGTACATTTACCTTTTTTCCGACAGGGATGTCTACACATTTAAGAAGTCGCTTGAAAGTGTAGTTGAAAGTACTACATCAGCAGATCTGAACTTATTATTTGAGACACATTAACTCAGTCAATCAATCTGAATAACTCCAACAAACATTTCTTTTAAAAGAAAAACAATTTCTTTTTCACTTTTGTATATAATTTACAATGGATTATGAAAGTATTCAGACCCCTTCACTTTCTGCACATTTCTGCCAATTTTGAAAATTGATGTACAATCAATAATCCATGATGACAAAGTGAAAACATATTTTCAGAAGGGTTTTTCAAAAACTATTAAAATAATAAACTGAAATCTCTTACTCATAGTAATATTCAGACCCTTAATTCATTCACTGGTGAACTGTTGCCCCAGCCTGTGGTCGCATGCACTCTGGAGCAGGCTTTCTTTAAGGACCACTGTGTATTTGGCTGCATTTATCTTTCCCTAAGTTCTGATAAGTGTCCCTGTCTCAGCCACTGAGAAGCACACCCATGACATCATGCTTTAGGGATGGTATTAGGCAAGTGATGAGTGTTCCTGGGCATTGCCATACATAACACTTGGGAGTTCTGCCCAAAAAGTTCACCAATGGTCTCAGACAAGAGAATCGGATAGATAGATAGATAGATAGATAGATAGATAGATAGATAGATAGATAGATAGATAGATAGATAGATAGATAGATAGATAGATAGATAAGGTACTATATGATAGATAGATAGATAGATAGATAGATAGATAGATAGATAGATAGATAGATAGATAGATAGATAGATAGATAGATAGATAGATAGATACTTTATTAATCCCAAGGGGAAATTCACATAATCCAGCAGCGTATACTGATACAAAGAAACAATATTAAATTAAATAGTAATAAAAATGAAAAAAATAAAAATAAAATTAATGTTAGCATTTACTCCCCCGGGTGGAATTGAAGAGTCGCATAGTGTCGCAAAAGTCTGTCACTGAAGCTACTCCTCTGCCTGGAGATGACACTGTTAAGTGGATGCAGTGGATTATTCATGATTGACAGGAGTTTGCTTAGTGCCCGTCGCTCTGCCACAGATGTTAAACTGTCCAACTTTAATCCTACAATAGAGCCTGCCTTCTTAACAAGTTTGTCCAGGCGTGAGGCGTCTTTCATCTTTATGCTGCCACCCCAGCACACCACTGCGTAGAAGAGGGCACTCGCCACAACCGTCTGGTAGAACATCTGCATCATTTTACTGCAGATGTTGAAGGATGCCAACCTTCTCAGAAAGTTTAGTCTGCTCTGACCTTTCTTACATAGAGCATCAATATTGGCAGTCCAGTCCAATTTGTCATCCAGCTGCACTCCCAGATATTTAAAGGTCTGCATCCTCTGCACACAGTCACCTCTGATGATCACAGGGTCCATGAGGGGCCTAGGCCTCCTAAAATCCACCACCAGCTCCTTGGTCTTGCTGGTGTTAAGGTGTAAGTGGTTTGAGTCGCACCATTTAACAAAGTCTTTGATTAACTTTCTGTACTCCTCCTCCTGCCCACACCTGATGCAGCCCACAATAGCAGTGTCATCAGCGAACTTTTGCACGTGGCAGGACTCCGAGTCATATTGGAAGTCTGATGTATATAGATTGAACAGGACCAGAGAAAGTACAGTCCGCTGCGGCGCCCCTGTATTGCTGAACACAATGTCAGACCTGCAGTTCCCAAGACGCACATATTGAGGTCTGTCTGTAAGATAGTCCACAATCCATGCCACCAGGTGTGAGTCTACTCCCATCTCAGTCAGCTTGTCTCTAAGGAGCAGAGGTTGGATGGTGTTGAAGGCGCTAGAGAAGTCCAAAACATAATTCTTACAGCACCACTGCCTCTGTCCAGGTGGGAGAGGGATCGGTGTAGCATATAGATGATGGCATCCTCCGCTCCCACCTTCTCCTGGTATGCGAACTGCAGAGGGTCGAGGGCGTGGCGACCTGTGGCCTCAGGTGGTGAAGCAGCAGCCGCTCCATGGTCTTCATCAGATGTGACGTCAGAGCAACAGGCCGGAAGTCATTCAGCTCACTAGGACGTGATACCTTTGGGACTGGGGTGATACAAGATGTTTTCCAAAGCCTTGGGACTCTCCCTGTTCCAGGCTCAGGTTGAAGATGCGCTGTAGAGGACTCCCCAGTTCCAACGCACATGCCTTCAGCAGTCGTGGCGATACACCATCTGGACCCGCTGCTTTGCTGGCACAAGTCTTTTCAGCTCTCTGCTCACATGGGCTGCTGTAATTGTGGGTGGGATGTCTCACCTATGCTGGTATCAGCAGAAGGATGGTTGGAGGATGCAGTACTCGAGGTGAGAGTGGGTTACTGTGATCAAACCTATTAAAGAAGTTGTTCATTTGGTTTGCTCTCTCCACGTCTGTCTCGATGGCGGCACCCGCTTGAGCTGCAGCCAGTGATAATCTTCATCCCATCCCACACTTCCTTCATGCTGTTGTTCTGCAACTTCTGCTCCAGCTTTCTCCTGTACTGCTCTTTCGCGCCTGAGCTGGACTCGGAGTTCCTTCTGCATGCACTTGAGCTCATGCTGATCACCACCTTTAAAAGCCCTTTTCTTCTGGTTCAAAAGGCCCTTGATGTCACTTGTAACCCATGGCTTGTTGTTAGCATAGCAGCATACTGTTCTTACTGGAACTACAATGTCCATACAGAAGTTGATGTAATCAGTTGTGCATTCAACAGCCTCTTCAATGTTCTCACTATGTGACCCAAGCAATATATCCCAGTCTGTAGTTCCAAAGCAGTCTCTCAGAGCCTGCTCTGCCTCAGGGGACCACTTCCTGAATGAGCGTGTAGTTGTAGGTAGTGCCCTCACTCTTGGTTTGTATTGAGGCTGAAGCAGAACCAGGTTATGATCTGCTTTCCCAAGCGCAGGCAGCGGGGTGGCGCTGTATGCGTCTTTAACGTTTGCATACAGTAGGTCGATAGTCCTGTTTCCCCGAGTGTTACAATCCACATACTGGGAGAAGGCAGGTAATGTTTTGTCCAGCGTTACATGGTTAAAGTCTCCAGCGATTAGCACAAGTGCCTCAGGGTGCTGCGTTTGTAACTTAGCAACTGCGGAATGGATGATGTCACTCGCCATCTCCGCGTTTGCTTGAGGGGATGTAAACAATAACAGCAATCGCGTGTCCAAACTCTCTGGGCAAGTAATAGGGGCGCAGACTTACGGCCAACAGTTCGATGTTCCTGCAGCAAGTGGAGATTTAAACGTTTACATGTCCTGAGTTGCACCACTTTGTATTGACATAGAGAGCGAGTCCTCCTCCTTTCTTCTTTCCGCAGGTACTTGTGTCTCTGTCCGCTCTAACTGTGCTAAACCCGGGTAGCTCCACGTTAGCATCTGGGATGGTAGACGTTAGCCACGTTTCACTAAAACACAGCAAGCTGCATTCTCTGTAGGTTCTGACATTTTTCACCAGCACAGCCAGTTCGTCGATCTTATTTGGTAGTGAGTTTACATTTCCCAGGATCACAGAAGGCACTGACGGTTTATAACGCCATTTTCTCTCAAGTTGTCTTGATTTAATCTTATCTTTTATCTTTGCACCGGGTCGGATGCCCCTATATCGTCTTCTTACCTCGTCAGGTAAATAAGGAACCACACCGGCATAAGCATTTCTTCTCAGTGCTTTAAGCTGACTACTTGAATAGGCGATTCTCTTTTTCTTCTTGCAATCAGAGTCCTCTAAATGTCATTTGGTCATCTTAGCAGAGGATGTTTGAATCTCTGTTAGAGTGACCACTGTGTTCTTGATCTCTGCCCTAAACAAGACCCTTCTTGGCTGGTTACTCAGTCTGGCCAGACAGCCAACTCTAGGAAGAGTTCTGGTGGTTCCAAACTTCTTTCATTTCAGAATTATAGAGGCCACTACACTATTGGAAACACTCAGAGCTTTAGAAATGGTTTTATACCCTTGCCCTGTTCTATGCCTCATCACGATTTTATTGGGGAGGTTTACATATACTGTGTATATCATATAAATATCAAGCTCCAAATACACCTCAAGGATAAATAAAGCAAACAGGATACACCTGGCCACAATTTGGAGTGTCAAAACATAATAAGAGATTTCAGTTTTTATTTTTTAATAAATTCAATGTTTTCACTTTGTCACTATAGGTAGTTGAGTGTACTTAGATGTGCAAAAATGGCACATGTAACCATTTAAAATTAACTTCACAACGCAATAAAGTGTGCAGAAAGTGAAGTTGCCTATAAACATTCTTAATTCAATGCATATAAATAAATTACTACAAATATAATGATATTAATAAGAATATAAAAAGGTGATAATTTGAAGTGTTTATTTTGCTAAAAATATGTTCTACAATCTATAAAATGATCCATAAGGTGAAAATAATTCTGATATATAGTTAAATTGTAGAAGACAATATATACATCTCTGCATACAGCCAAGTATAAAACAGCAATGTAATTAAAAGTAAGAAACAAAAATAAAATGTGTCCATATTAAAAAAAAATTAAATCAGCCTCTAAGTGAGTAGATTTCAGGGATCACCGCTCTAAATTTATATCTTAGATGTTTCAGACAGGAGACAGCTTGTCAGTCTAAATTTAAATACAACTGCATTTTACAATGCTTCTTGTGCAGTGTACACATTGAATTAAAAATTGAGCTACAGAGGTAAATAGAGATTTAATTTGCTTCTCAAGAGTTACTGCTGAAATAGCAAATATTTGTTTATGTTTACGTGGTTGAAAATAATTAACCTGCAAGGACACATACCCACAAAAAATAACAAAAAAGTAGCATAATACTCAATAATAATTTGTATTAGGACTCTTAAAAGAAGGCTGCTGAAGGCAAATTGGTGGACCATCTTATTTTGGATAAATACTGTATATTACCACACCAGCAGCTGTGAACATATACATTTTCACTGCAGCCATTTATGCTTAACAAGAAACAAAAACTGTTATATTCAAGGCTATAAAGTAAGCTAAACACAGAAGTTTAACAATAACCAACATGCAAATTCCTTTTCATTTCAGACAGATTTGAAATACTCACTGTTAGCATATCATCACACTTCATGTCGGGAGTGTCTCCATCTTCACTTTTGTTATAAAATTTGCGAAAAAAGTTGAATGCTACCACAGTATATAGGTAAACAACAACAGCCAGGAGTCCAACTGTCAATACAAGCTATAAAAGAAAAGTAAACTGATTTTAAAATTTCATATATCGTATATAAGTTTTAATCAGGGGTGGTGCCAGTATTGGGCCTGGGTGGGCTTAGCCCCACCTACATTCCTCATTGGCCTATATAGTTTAGGATTTTTTTGCATTTATTTTTCCACAAATAAAAATGAACCTATACTGCATACATACATTTCAAAACATCCCTTTATTAAAATATCAGTTGATTATAAACTTATACAGCAAAATCACCAGTGTTAACTTTATCACTAGAAAAGTTAATTTAACCCTTAAAAAGTATTTGGAAAGCAGATACTGCATATGGATGTTGATTATACAGTGTATGTCTGCATAACAAGGTTTAAAAAACCTTGCCAATCACAGCTACTAAAAACATGTGACATCAATAGGATCCTACCAATTACTGAAGTTACTTTAGCACTTCTGTATTTGTACGTATGATTCACTGAAAGGATTAGTGCAAAAAGAACTAATAGTTTGCAAATCAACAATCACTGTTGGGATATGTGTTGGAGGAAAATGCAAACCACATCTTGAAAAACAACCGTTTTAAGTTTTATTAGTGAAAGGAAACACATGTAAGTGCAAAACATGAAAGAGTTTGATGTTAGGACTGAAACCCTGCTGTTAGCTGTGTTCACTTTAGTGATTGGTTTGCTGCCAAATTATTACTCTGTGAAATCGACAACCACCCAGCCTCCAAATGCCAAAGGATCAGCCAGGTCATGTATCTGTCTGATATCTATGAGCCACCAACTCAAACTCGGTAAATATTCCAACTTCTGTTACAGCCAATAAGGTGCGCAGGTTTGCAGCTCATTGATACAACAGTTAACAGTGCATGGATAATATATGGGATATCCAAAGATGAGATGTTTTGCATTTTTGCAACAATCTAATTGAAGACAGATTCAGTTGTGTAATCAGACACTGGAAAAGCAGTTTGAGCTACATCATTTGAATGAAAATGTGCTATATAAATAAATGTTGGTGAATCTGGTGTGCATACACAAAATGTGACCGCCCTGCTGAGAATATACATATTCTCACACAATCAATCGATTAATTGATATTAGGAATTAAACACTGCTTAAATATAAATATACATGCACTTATAGGTTTTAATAATTTAAATCATTAATTGGACCACAGCAACAAATAATAAACATAGTACAAATATCTACAAAAGCTGCAAATGTATCAAATGTTCATAAATTGTTGATCAAGAAGACGCAAGACTAACATGCAGGTTTATAAGTAAAGGATACTTTTTTCTGTTAAGCTAATAAGCCTACTGCTTACTAAGCAGCAATTTCAAATTCTTCTTTTACCTTTTCTTTTTCCAACTAAACATGTAAGCTGCTGCACTAAAAACAAGCTCATTGTCCAAACTGAAACAGTGTCCATTTCAATTTAATGGAGAAAATAAAAAGCTCTGAATTCCTTAAAGCAGCTTTTCTTCCATTTGTCTAACTGCACAAGAGAACCTCTCTGATTCCTTTTTCTCAGTTTATTACTCCACTTTCTTTAACATAAAGGCTAATATTCCTCTTGCTCTCTGCTATACAGAAGAGTCCATACTGCTATAACAAACCTCAACTTGCTGCTCTTTCTTTACGCTGCAGGAAGTTTGCTGCTGCTGCATAAAAAAAAGTTCTCACTGGCTCGACTACTGTAATATCTTACGTAAAGGAGTACTGCAACTAAATTATCATAAAGCTTGGAAAAGCAGGGATGATGGGCTTCTGTGATCTGCCAATTTACTGATCACTGATAAGAATTTCTTTTTGTGAAAATCATCCGATTTAGATCAGTGGCCGACTGATCAGAGCACCCCTAATTACAAATAAGTAAATTTAAGTAGGGTGGCAAGGTGGCGTAGTGGTAGTGCTGCTGCCTCGCAGTAAGGAGACCTGGGTTCGCTTCCCGGGTCCTCTCTGCTTGGAATTTGCATGGGTTTCCTCCGGGTACTCCAGTTTGCTCCCACAGTCCAAAGACAGGCAGGTTAGGTGCATTGGTGATTCTAAACTGTCCCTAGTGTGTGCCGTGCGGTGGGCTGGCACCCTGCTCGGGGTTTGTTTCCTGCCTTGCGCCATGGGATTGGCTCCAGCAGACTCTCGTGACCCTGTAGTTAGGATATAGCGAGTTGGATAATGGATGGATAAATTTAAGTAAAGGTTTATACTGTAACTTTCTTTACTGCATATTATCTAATGATTTAAAATGAGCATGGGAAAGGCGCTATATAAGTAAAATGTATTATTATTATTATTAGATAACATTTAACTGAATATTAAATAAAAGGAAACTTAGATAAAAAGTGCAAAATGCATACCTGCTTCCCGTTGTGAGTAACTGAAGACAATATAGTCCGTAATGTTTTAAATCCCATGGCTATATCCAGGAGATGAGCAGCAAAGAAAAAGTTATTGTAGTGTCCCAAAATGGACATAGTCATATACCAGGCAAGATAAAGAAAGGACTGGAAAAAAATGACATTAGATACATTTATAAGGAAGTAATGTAATATAATGAAGCAGTTCATAAAAACTACAGCACACATTATAAGTATATTATATATTGTAACTTTATAAATGTTAATAAAACTTCACCACAGCTAAAAATGTGATTAAACATCTATTTGTATTTTTGCTGTAACTGTAATCTTTGCATATGATAAGTGAAACTTTAAATGCAAATAAATAGTGATGGATGTGCAGCACTTTGAGTTTATTTCTTTTTATGAAAATGTGCAATAGAAATAAATAATGAAAAGGGGCAATACAGACAGGAAAAGGAGGCAAACAGAAAGGGAAGGGTACATATTAGCCCTAGGAACAAAAGGGAAGCAAGTGCTATCAGGGTCAATGAATATTGCTATTCCAGTGCAAAAGGAAGGATAATTCTAGGGACATTGTGCCATTTATGTGCACTGGATGCCCCAGAAAGACTGAAAAGGGCAAATCAATGAAAAGACAGAGAAAGTCAACCCAGAAGGAAATCAGAATTGCTTCTGCACGACTGTACAGAGTGGGTAATCCAGCAGATGCCAAGAATGCCTAAGCCCCCTTATGGACATACAATAAGGTATTTGGTGAAGCATTGAGAGTGAGGTCCAGGTTTTCAATTTGAGTGATGATGGGCATAGAACAATGGCCTTTTATAAATGTGTGTGTGTGTGTGTGTGTGTGTGTGTGTGTGATTTCATAATTACTCATCTAGATTAAATGTTTATGATGTGGGAAGGAATCACACAAATCAAGAAGTTAATCATCAACATTATTCTCATATTGCATGTTGGTTTGACATGCAAGTATGGAATTTCACAGTACTCTCAACATGTGATAGTACTGCTACTTACTTTTAAATTATTTTATACAATTTTAGGCACATTTCAAAATGAAAATTCACTTAAGCTGCTCAGTGAACATGAAGACAGCTAGTGGAAAAGCTGGATATTTTTAGCAGCTACAAACTGTACAAATTACAAAATAATCACAGACACATTGTTGCTGTCTACAATTAGTGCCTTCATCCTGTTGCTAACCTAATATCAATAAATCCATTTATTTGGAAAGTAACTGGAAATTAGCACAACATCCAAACTCAGTCATTGACAAAAAAATCATTAGAAATTTAAACTAAAAACAAATATATCCCAATCAATAAGGTTGCAAAGAAGTCTTTTTATCATATGGCACTTGGGCATTCCTGATATTATTTAATTGCATGCTGATGTCTATCACACAGAAAATTGCACATTACTTACATTATCTGTAAAAACAACACCTAGCTTCCAGATTTGATATTTAACATCAATTGAGTTCAACCTAAACAAAAAAAAAAATAGTAAAAGAAAAGACATAATTCTAGCAAGTTGTAAGTAGGAAATTAATATTTTTCAAAGAAAGCTGTTTAGTAGTTGTGTGTTTGCAACATGATTTTGTGATAAAATAAATAAACTGTTTGAAAGATTATGGTATTGACTATTGGTCCATAATTTACATTAATATCAGGGTATCTCTACTTTGGTGGCAGAGTGGTGGTTCTGAGGCTAGGGACTTGCACTGGTAATGGGAAGGTTAACAGTTTAAATCACGTAAATGCCAGAAGTGACTCTACTCCATTGGGCCATTGAACAAGGCCCATAACCTGCAATTGCTTCATCTTAGTTATGACGTTAACCGGCATCCAGCCCTGCAAGCAGGCCCTCCAACTTACAGGGAACACCTGGGGGTTAGTGGCAGGACTGGCACTCCAGCCACTGTAAAAAAAAACCTCACACTGTTGCAATGTGGTGCTGAGGTGTCACCCGCTGCACTCGGGTCCCAATCCAGGTGGTTCATCGTGTGAAGGGTGTAGCAACGTGCTCCCAACCTCTCTATCTATACTTCAACATTGATTTACATACTCAAGCAACTGAAAAATAGATAAATCAGAATAAAGTTTTTAAATTGAATCATGAATGTCCCCATTTGTGCTCTGGGACAGACAAGGTGCTCAAATCTGGGAACTTTGGTACCTGGTTAGGTTAAATCACAAAAAGTTACAGAAATGTAGATCATTTATAAAATGTAGGAATGCCATATCAGCTACTATGAGAACACAACAAATATTTTTCCTCACAAACAGCCAAATTAACGTTGCTACTTTAATTGCTTCTTTGCTTTGTCATTTAACTGTTGTTGCTCCTAGATGCTTCCACTTCTGAAAAGTGGCATTTAGGTTGACTGGAGCAGATAAAGCAAAGCAGAAACTGCATGTGGCAAAGGTGCCATCCTATGACAGCGTCATGTTTAAAATCACTGAGTCCTCCAATACAACCCATTCTACTGTCAATGTTTGTCAATGTTCATTGCATGGCTATGTGCATGATTTTATAAACCTGTTAATAATGGGTGTGGCTGAAACCCCTGAATACAAAAATTTGGAGGTGCGACCATATGCTTTTGACTATACAATGTTGATTAGATAGTACTTTATTTGTTCCAAGGGAGAAATTTAGCTTTTACAGAAACTCAATAAAAAAAATATAACAAACAAACAACCCCCCTCACATACACACCAGATTTACTACAAAAAAAAAAATCTGTTAACATATTACTGACACAATCAATAAACATAAACTATAACCAATCAACTGAAGTATAACTTTCTATAATGAGAAAATTCAATGTATTATAGAACCTAATTAAACAAATTCAAGATTGGGAAATGGTGGGTGGTGTAGTTGGTTCAATAATGTATTCTTGGGTGAAGAACCAAACCTGAATTGGAGCATATAATCACGCATACACCCACCCTCACTCCTGTAGTATCAAATAAAGTTGTCAAGTTGTGCTAACATGATAGTCTTTGTGATGTGTGAGGAAAGCCGATGCTTTACATAAGACACCAAGACAAAATGAGTGTGTGGGTGTGTGTGTGTACACACTTGTGTATAACAAGGTTTGTCAGGTGCTGAACATCTCATAGGCATGGTCTGATCCCATTAGTTATGTTGCCAGCTCAGAGGAGGAACAAAATGTTGTACAAATAAAAAGAAAAAAAGTGATATGGGTCAGGAAAAAGAGATCCCTAGTGTCTGCTCTGATGTGCCAAAGGCAGTACCCTAGATCTTGGTGCATTGACCAGTGAGAGTAAGCTATAGTCTTCAGGGACAAAAAGTTATTACACTTAAGCTGTCATGTGGCATATGGGGTTCCCTGGAGGTCGTTGTGTATCTGTTGCTTAGATGAGCTTCAGATTCCAAAAGAAAAAATTGAGAGTATCCTCGGGGTAAGATTTAAAGATGCTCCCAACAAGAGCCCACAGAGTCTAAACTGAGGAAGTGTATTAGGAGGTCTCATTTGTAAAGAGGAAGGAGATCAGAGTAATAAGACTGAAAGATTAAAGGAATTTTAACAGATAGCTAACCCTCCCAGCAGAAAACCTGGGAAAAACTTTTTCAAGACAGTGCAAAACTGTAGTAGGATTTTTCATTTTTTATTATTTTATTAAACCTAGTGCTTACAAAGTCAATGGACCTGTATACTTGGGGTAAAAAAATATTATAAACTATATATATACATAACCAAATATACCTACTGTAGTAAAGGCATATTTAGCAGTTGAATATGAAACTGCAAAGTCACAAGTAACACTGTTAATGAAAGTTTCATTAGCAAAATCATAAGACCAGAAACGTTTTATCAGCTTGGAATTATTTACCTTATATGAGTTGTTTACATACCTACTTTCTTGTATTTATTTTCTTATGCAGTGTACTAAAACTCTTATGTAAAGAATTTATGAGTAAATAAAATGAGTAGGATTAGCCTCTCAGATATTGTTTTTCTCATTTTTACTGTTCAGACTTGACTGCCCTCAAGTGGTAGTAAATAGAATAGACAAAAGTCCTATCTAACAGTATAGTTATTAAAGAATACCATGGAAATGCCCATTATCATCCATCCTTCCATTTTCCAACCTGCTGAATCCAAACACAGGGTCACGGGGTCTGCTGGAGCCAATCCCTGCCAACACAGGGCACAAGGCAGGAACCAACCCACCGCAGGACACACACAAACAGGCCAATTTAGAATCGGCAATCCACCTAACCGGCATGTTTTTGGACTGTGGGTGGAAACCCATGCAGACACGGGGAGAACATGCAAACTCCACACAGGGAGGTCCCGGGAAGCGAACCCGGGACTCCTAACTGTGAGGCAGCAGCGCTACCACTGCGCCACCCTGCCCATTATCAGTTCTTATTAAATGTTATATTAGATGAACAGTGACAGAATTAGATATTTTAAGACAGTTGTCTTGCATGTTTAAAGTGATCTTATCCCTACAGTAGAAAAGAGATGGCTAGCATTCTTCCATCAAATGATTTTAATTCCCATATGCTTCACTGCTCAAATGACAAAGTGTTTCAGGCTCCTTTCAAGTGCTGGGACACACTGTGCTAACAAGATTATGAAAGCACTCAGCAGTGACATGCATTTCTGTCTTGACGGCAATTGATTAGTTGTGGATTCATATTACTGCAGAATGCCAGCTTAAAAATGCTTTTTGGTTCCTTCAAGAGCCAAAGCATAATGACATCTGTGATATGATTAATAGAACAACTAAACCTACCCTGGTAGAATTCACTAACAAAAGCCATATATTGGACAAATATAAACGAAAGGCACATGCATGCACTTTAAAATTTTTTGAGGCTTGCACACACACCTCACTTCTCAATACAGAAGACCTGTGTGCATCAACAACAGCACTGTGCTAATGACAAAGATTAGAGAGACAACAATGAAATGAAGTAAACTCCACAGGTCAACAATGTGCAAGTGAAACACCTCAGCAACAGAGGGCAAGGCTTGAAGTTTTCACTAAAAATATTGTCTATCTGGAGGTATTTTCTCGAGACAAAGATTAATAGGACTCATATGTCTGTGATACAGCTAAGATTTGGCATCACCAGTGTCTTCTTATGAAAGCCAGTGGGGAAGCAAGCACAAGGTGGGGCCACGTACTCTGCACTGGGTAATACTTAAGAGTTACCTGATGCCTCTCCAAGTTTATGAATATAATGAAACTGCTAGGAAATCTTCAGGTTGTTTTTTGTCCTGAGCACCACATGCAGCTAGTAGAAATATAATTAGGAAAATTAACTATTAAGATCTTTACTATAGTAAAAAATGACCTTTCTTTGATTAAAAGTTCCTGAAACCACCTTTTCTGAATATATTAAACATTAAATATGTTGCACATCCCATCCATTTTGTTCCTAAGATTTTCTTTTCACCTTCACAACATCTAATAGATTTATAAAAATGTACTACAACATTTGAAACTACTAGGTCTCTTCCTCTTCTTCCCTTCACAGCAATAAAACAAAAACTTGTGCCAACAATATGAGACATTTAATTTCCTATATGTTGTGGTTTTGACGCAGGGCTGAAAAGTTTCGGAGTACTGCCCCAAGTGGCACACGTATACTACCAACTTTAGCAATCCCACTTTGTGTATAGGTGGTCATTCCATTTTATTTCCCTCATAGGCTACTCTAGGCATTGTAGTTCTTGACGACATTTTTAAATGATACTGGTCTAGGGACATTTCAGTCCCTGATGTCCAAGTTAGGAATCCCATCCTCCTCTTTTTTCTTTTACTTACAACTAAGGTCTGTTTTTAAAACTTGCAATGCTTCTTTATTTTATGCTGTTCCTTCCCACCCACTTCATAATTTCTATAACTCTCAAACCTCTACCTAAAGACCAGTGGCTTCTCTATATGCTTATTTGAGAAAAGCCTCATATCTACCTTTACCAATTCCCTCTGTTTGTCAGCGTGACTTCCCTCCCACTAAGCTCCCATTTTAACGGAAATCTATTTTTAGTAGTATTTTATTTTCGTGTTAAGAGGCCCAAACTTCAAAACATTTAAAGTGTTTTGCCATGGGGCTTCCCACAGATCCCTACTGTCTCTTCTGCCAGATGAGCATACCAGGTCATTTTTTTTGTATATGTTTCAGGGGTGCCCCTCAGTCTTGGCTTTGTGGTTGTCTATCATTAAATTTCTCGCAGTTGTTTTTAACACTAATATAACCTTCTCTTCCTCAAATTTTATTCTCCTAGAACTCTCAACAACAGTAATCAATTAATCATCCACTTCATACATTACAAAATGGGGGTGCTTTTATGGTAATTCTGTTAGGCTGCATGACTAGTGGTTGCTGTCTGGCATTTGGGCAACATTTCCCTCCTAGATTTTGCTCAGCTTGTTTTTCATTTTACCTTTATAACAGGGCAAATTATGTGGGTGGGTAACGGTGGGGTTATATTTTTCTTTTTTTTTTTTTACTGCCTTTGCATTTGTTTTCTTTTAACTATTTATTTTATGTGAAACCTTTTGATGTCATTATTTATATTGTTCATTAATACTATTTAAATCTCAATAAACATTTAATCACAACACTTTGCTTCTATAAACACCAAAACAAAATCAAATCGTTTTTCTTTTTAATGTTTTAAGATTTCCTGGCACTATTCCAAGACACAGAAATGTAGTGAGATGGGTCATCAAATGTACTTAAAGATGGTGTACATACTTTTATTTTCTAGATCTATACTCTCCATTTCAGCCATTCTTTGACAAATACAGTATTAATAGTGGGCTCAGTGAATTTCATCAATTGTATCTGTTCTGTAGTTTAATCCATACAGTATAGAATATCTCTCTATTATAAAATAACATCTTGGCTGGGAGACCATGATGATGAGACGTGATTTTCTCAGAAGACAATTTGACATCCTGCAAGAGACACTTTAATGTCACGTGAGACAAAGCAGTGAGACAGAAGGACAGCTGCTGTACAGGCTTTTAAATGATCGACGTGCAGTGCAACAAGCAGAACACACACCTCGGCAGCAGCAGCACAAAGCCAGTAGCTGATCCGTCTGCTTCTCCTTAGCGTGTGTTCAACTCCCCCCTTCACAATGCGAGCGGGAGAGACGCGAAGTGGCAGGAGTGTAGTGCGCCTCCAGGGGGGTTGAGCAAAGCGATTGAGACCTGATCATCTCGGAGAGACACTTTGACGACACGCGAAACTAGACATTATAACCTTAGGAAGCAAAGCCCGTGAGACGGTGACTTTTGCACATCACACCCTACTTACAAACAATTTAAAACAAGTTCACGGACATCTAACCTAGCCGTTGTTGGAATGCTTTTGTGCTGTCAGCTTTTAAAACAATGACAAGCAAAACACGCAGCTTGCTAGCAGCAGCTGCAGCAAGCCAGCAGATGATCCGAGCGCATCTCCTTAATGTGCATTCCAACCGCCCTTCACAAAGCTAGTGGCAGAGATGCGAAGTGGAAAAAGGACAGCTGCTGTACAGGCTTTTAAATGATCGATGCAAAATGCGACAAGCAGAACACGCAGCTCGCCAGCAGTAGCAGCAAGACATCCCTTATATGTCCAGCGACAAAAGAGATTTAACCAAGCCCAGGGCAGGAAATAAAGGACAAATATTGTATTTACAAATGTTTTAAAGTAAAAGTGAAAATAATGCATATGTAACAATTCCTATGAAAATAACAATCTCTTTAAATTATTTATTCGGTAAACCAAACCCAGTGGTGGGCGAGCAAAGCGAGCAGGGGGCGGAGCACCCTAGTATTCACTGAAGAAACAAACCCTCACTTTTCTCATAATATATTACAAGTATTTTACTCAGTAAATCCCATCAATCATAAGAATAGCACAAATTGATGACCATGAATATGTTTCAAAGTTCTGTGAGACACACACAGACACACTAACAGACTTCTAATTAAGAAATATGCCTAGTAAACCTGATCTACTGGGGTATGTCTTCATTACAATAAAGTAGACACCAGTAGACATTATGTTGAAAAAATTTAAGAACATTATGCATCAGTTTCTATATTGTAATATAGAAAGAAAATAATGAGAAAAATAAAAAGGTAAAGGATATATCTGTTGAATTTAAGGGGTAGTACATTTAATACGGGAACCAGCTATTGTAACACCTCATTAAAGAAGCAGCGAAGTAGGAACCTGGAACAAACTTCTTCAGTGTAATTAAACAGGATGCCTAGACAGCATTTATAAATGGCTAGATGAAACATTATGACAACTTAACTATTAGTTTAAAAATACATAATAAACAAAATAATCTCTCTTCATTGTAGAACCTCTTATCTTACAAATGTCTAGTTTTAAACAGGTCAGTAGTATGGAATAGCAGAAAAAGGCATCAACTTACACAGCTGACAGTGAACTGTCTTTCTTTGGTTTCTTTTTCTCCTGAGCATCACTAAAATCAAGAGCTGCTTTATCCATTCCTAGCAATTCACTAATTCTATCACGTCCATAGAATTCTCCATATTTATCCATAACCTACAAAAAAAAAAATAGTAATTTAATGACGCATAATCACTCAGTGACAAGGAACTATTTACTGTTGTAAAAACGTGATGTATAGAAAGCTTTTTCAAACCTTAACTCAAGTATAATATTGATGACAACAAACAGAAAGCAATATTTAAAACCAAGATACTTGGCACATTATAAAACACAATAAAACTACAAGGACATATAGTCAAATATTTAATGGCTATGTCTACTTTAAATCCAAAGGTATAACAGACATAATGATCATTCTTTTTTTAGCTACATATTGTTAACAGTATATAGATATATTCTTCATAAGCATCAAAAGGTAAAACACCTTGTACACATTTATTTATTTATTTAGTCAGTCATGAAACCTGTCATCACATATTTTTAATGACATTACTTCAACTGCATAAAACAGTTTCTGTATTTTGTTGCAGTGTAACATATAAGCTTTTCACTTACTGAGCTCATCTCGTTAATATTCTTATCAACATTTGTTACTCTTGACTAAACAGCTCAGTTGTTCGTTGTTCACAGTAAACATAGAAATATATATAAATATACATAAATATATACTGTATATATATATATATATATATATACACACACACACACACACACACACAAACACACACATACAAACACACACACAGTGTACAAATATATACACACTGCTCAAAAAAATTAAGGAAACACTTAAATCACACATCAGATCTCAATGAATGAATTATTAAAATGGAAGATCTTTACTGAGTAATACATGTATTTTGTTAAGAACGACCAAAATCAACAACCAATTCAGGGCTGATATAACATCACACCGTAAATCAAAGTCAAAAATTGAAATTACAGGCTGATCCAGCTTTCATGAATTTCATCACAGCAACTCATAATGTGATTCAGTAGTGTGTATGGCCCCCATGTGCCTGTATGCACTTTCAACAACATCTGGGCATGCTCCTGATGAGATGATGGATGGTGTCTTGGGAGATCTACTCCCAGATCTGGATTAGGGCATTACTGAGCTCCTGTAAAGTCTGTGGCACTTCATGGTGGCGTCGGATACACTGATACATAATGTCTCTAGCCACATGAGACCGGACATTTTCGTGCACCAGCGTAAGGTTTGATAATGGCTCTGAGGATTTCATCCCAATACATAACCGCAGTCAGGGTACTGTTGCCTAACGCATGGAGGTCTATGTGACCCTCTAAGGATATTCCCCTCCCCAGACCATCACTGACTCACCACCAAACCAGTCATGATGGATGATATTGCAGGTTGCATAATGTTCACCACAGCATGTCCAGACTCTTTCCTGTCTGCCACATGTGTTCAGTATGAAACTGCTCTCATCTGTGAAGAGAATGGAGTGCCAATGGCAGAAATGCCAATTGTGGTAATCCCCGGTTGAATGCCAATCGAGCTTCACTGTGAAGGGCTGTGAGAATTTGTCCCACTAGAGGAGGTTGGGCCCTCATGCCACTCTCATGGAATCTGTTTCTGAAAGTTTGGTTAGAAACATGCACACCAGTAGCCAGCAAGATGTCATTTAGAGCTTTGGTGGTGCTCCTCCTGTCCCTCCTTGCACAAAGGAGCAGATGCTGGTCCTGCTGCTGTGCTGATGCCCTTCTATGGCCCTGTATATTTTCCCTTGTGTAACAGCCCATCTCCTGGTCTCTCATCCATGCTCTTTGCTGGGAGACACAGCAAACTTTCTTATAATGGTATGTATGGATGTGTCATTCTGCAGGAGCTGGACTACCACTGCAACTTGAATCGGCTACAGGTACTCCCTTGTGCCACCATTAGTGACAAGGAAACTAGCAAAATGCGAAACTAGAAAATAATCCGTATGGAAGAATAAGGAGAGAGCAATTGTCTTTGCCACCACCTGCAAAACCATTCTCTTTTTGGGGTTTGCCATGCTGTTGCCTCTCCACTGCACTTGTTGTCACTTTCATTTGCACCAAAGCAGATGGAGTTGATTCACAATTGCTTATGTTTTCTAATTGGACAGATTCATATCCCTAAAACTTAACTGACTTTGTGTTAGACTGTGACGATTAAGTGTTAACTTAATTTTTTGAAATGGATTTTGCAGGGTTAACAAAGTTATATCGCTTAGTTCAAACTCTCAAGGTGTATACATTGAGACTTTCAAATTCCAGGTGTTAAAATATTTTTTTTAAATGGTTAGCATATTTTGTACATTTTTGAAGAAAATGAATATACATTTCTTCCATAACTCTATTGTGCATGCAATTTGAAATTTAAATAGAAATATAACCGATTCACTTTGACTTAAAATGTGTGGGAAAAGTGTCAAAGCCCCAGCAGTAAATTTTAGAGTTGTTGTTATTGTTGGTTCTTCTAGGAGATAAGGTCAGCATCATATTATAATATGGGGTTACAACTTTCTTCCAATCTTTTCAATTAAAATATTTGCCAGGAAAGTGGCAGTGAATGTCTGCCAATTTTAAAACATTTTGGTGACTGCAGTACAGTATGTTAGAACTTCAAATGTACAGACCTCATGAAGTGGTTTACACTACAAAGTGCAATCTTTTATATTAATATATTTCTTCAGAAAACTGCTAAACCACCTCATGTACCAGTATGAATAATACATGTAAATTGTTAGTGAAAATCTAAAGCCAAAAGTTGTATTTGTTAAGCAATCTCTTACCTTTCTTTTCACAAATTTGTCCCAGTAGTTATTTGGGAATGACCTAAAATGAAAAGGAAGATACATGAGCAAAATAATGAATTTTGAAAAACTCAAAAAGTGTAAGTTATAATGTACTTCAGAAGGAAAATTGAAGATGTATTAGAAGAAGTTATAATGTTAGTGGCCCTTTTAGACTATGATATTGATTAAACTATTTTTGAAAACATCGAAGAACTGATGTAACTGACTAGGCTACATGCCAGTTCAGGTGACAAAGTCACCTGCCCTGGACGCCCATGAGATCAGAGCTGTAAAATTGTTTGAAAAAGTAGCTGTGAATATGCACCTGACTTTAGACTCATAAAATGAGAGTCAAATATTCAGTTCAAAATATTAATGGGCGCTGTGTTGGGGTTTCTTTGCCAAAGTGTTTAAAATTATATAGCCGGTACAGCTGACTGTATCTCACACTGGCTCATTCGCCTTGTAATCGTCTTCTCTGATACACCATATAGATCTGCAGTCTGTCATACTTTTAAACTGGATAAAAGAAAGAGTTCTATTGATTCAGATGGAATGTCAAAGGATGGGCGTCCAGGACAGGCAACTTTGTCACCTTGACTGTGTAGTCTAGCCCATTGCAAAAGTTCTTCGAAAACTTTGGCAGAATCCATTTCATCAGCAATAGTAAGTATTTTTCTAATAATTTTCTTGTACTGTTTCATTAACCTCTATCTCCTGCACAGACATACTATATTAAATAAGGTATAAGCAATCTACAGAAGATGATTCACCAATCAAAAAAAAAGTATGTGCTAGAACCCGCCCTCTCAACTTTGATGAGTGAAAATGACAGTTTTATTTCAAGACATGTTTCATGATGCGTTTGGAAGGAATATTATGGACAATATTAAATAAATAAATAAGCAACAAAAAACATATTTCGTGACACACTTTATTTATTTTCACATTTCATGACACATTCATTTATTTATGCTCACATTTCACAGTATTTTTATTTATCCAAAGTATTCCTCCATACTTGTACTCTGCAATAATTCATATAATTGGTGGAGCTACTATACAAAGGCTTGTGTATTACAGATTGCACAGGACTCCTCCTACATATTGTCTAAAGGCTTGACCTTATTCCTACACTAAATTTAACTTATCCCTGTTCCCTCTTATATGTGTTACTGGCCAAACCCGACTTTAGGAAAAACTAGTCTAGACTAGGACAAACCAGTTTGTCTAAAGCGCGATAGGATGAATTGGTTTGGTCTAATCCGACTAGATAATCCTGAAATCAATGTAAAGCTCCCAGGACAAACTGATTTGGCCTAGTCTAAACTACACTGACTTGCAATTGCACTTTCCTCTATAGGGTAAACCAGTTTGGCCTAGTAAAAACTGATTTGAGTGATTTTTAACATTAAATATGTCTGATTCTGCAAATTTTGGGAATCCCCAAGCGCACCACCCCCATCCCGCATCTTCCGAGATGCACCACCACCATTCCATTTTATTCTTGTGTTTTTCTTTTGTTCTTTTCATCCCTTTTGTCTTTTGTGTTTCTCACTGTTATTGATCAAACTTCGACTAGTGGACACAGATATCAAAGGAAGTTGAGACAGAGATCCTTGTAGGAGATTTTGAAAAGCAAAAGTGAAAAATCAATTCATTTTATTGTGCTTACAAAAGACAAGATATTTAGAACATATACAAGAGGTGGAGGAGGCTTTTAAAACAGTAAAAACACCCCTTACAACAAAGAATGTTAAAATAATTTAATGCACTGGAAATCTGAGGTATAACTAGCCCAATTAGCCCAAACTAATTTAGACTAGGACAAATCAGTTTGTCCTTGAGCTCTACACTGAGTTCAGGATAACCTAGTTGAGACTAGGACAAACCGATTCATCCTATCGTGCTTCAGACAAACTGGTTTGGCCTAGTCTCAACTAGTTTGTTTTTTAAATCATTTTTGGCTATTAACACAAGCAAACTATATGTTTTATTTTGCATTCTCCATGCCAAAAATTTGCATACTGCCATCACAACAAGAAAATGATAGCTCACTTCCTTTTCATGCCAACTATAATCGAAAACAGTGGTACATATGTGATATTTTTTTTGTCAATTCAGTGGATTTAAAACTGTATTTTTAAGAGCGTTTTTAACTTTGAAAACATTCATGTTCACTATCTAAGCCTACATGCAGTTATGCACTCAGATACATAGCTTCATGTATAATAGAAGCATTTCCATCTCTCCACGTACTAAATGCTTGGGCACATTGTCTAACACACTGAAATGTAGATTGGACAATCCATTCAGGTCCATAGGGTGTTGTTATAAACCAATCTATTATAAAAATAAATCTTGGGAGGGAGACATGGGAGACGAGACGTGATCTTCTCGGAAGACACTTTGACATCACGCGAGACAAGGCAGTGAGACAAAATGATAGCTGCTGTACAGGCTTTTAAATGATCGACGTGCAGCACGACAAGCAGAACACACAGCTCACCAGCAGCAGCAAGACTGCAGCTGATCCGACTGCATCTCCTTAGTGTGCATTCAGGCCCCCCCTTCACAACATGAGCAGTGTTATACGTCCCACAGGAAAGAGATTTAACCACACCCAGAGCCGGAAATAAAGGACAAAGAGTAGATGACAAAGTAGAATGTTGTAAAGAATTCAAAAATGTTGGCACGGTACACATGCAGAGCAAGAGATAATGGAAGTACGAAAATTCCAAAGTCTCAAAAAAAGGATAGGAAAGATAGCATTAGCACAAACAAACAGAAATTATTATGCTGTGAAATAACAGAACAGCGAAAAGAGATTGAACATATTATTCGGATTTAAACTTTAAGTCGGAGACTTGTAGATTGTCTAATTTGTGTTGCCAGTGAGAATTAAAAGATTCCAAAAACGTTGTTGCGGTATGAAGTCCCGTGAGACAGAGACTTTTAGCATGAGATTCTTTCAAGTCACACTCTGCTTACAATTATTTTCAAACAAGACCATGGCCATCTAACCTCAGTTGTGTGAATGCTTTTGTCAGACACACTTCCTACGCTCTCAGCTCATAAATTTTATCAGGACAGTAATTTTATATGTTCTAGATGACAAGTCAACAACAAAGCAAAGAAGAATAGAGCATGGACAAACATTTGAGAAAGTCATTCTATTTATTAGAGAGACAGAAACGACAGTGGGTGAGCAAGCAAGCAGGGGGCAGAGCCCCCTAGTCTTATAATTGAGACCAGGACAGTAGTTGGAGGCCCCTGTCTTAGCTTGCTTAAACAATAATTGTCACACAGGAAGCCACAAAAATGCAGCTTCAGTCAGGACAAAAATACCCAAAGTGGTGGTTTTCACAAACTACAAATGGTGTAGTGTAAAGAAATAATAATGCAAAAATAATCATAACAATAAAAACTAAAATCAAAATGCAAAATAGTGCTGAAAACATTTCAAAATCCATAAAATTCAAAACAGTGTGTAGCATACATTGGTGATTGCATATTCTCAATTGGTTACATGAGAAGAACTTTAATAATGCAATGACATCTACTCACTGTGTATTAATTACAAGTCTATCCCACTGTCCTTTGATGTCATCTTCTGAAGGCTGCTCAGTGATGTAAAGTCCATCAAACTCCAGTTTCCGAGCAACTTCCTTTTCACGTTTGAAGATGACTAAAGGTACCTGTTTGGAGTGCAACAATTACTTTAGTTGGTGAGTTAAACTGCTGCCACAGTCAGTTACTATAATGAAATACTGTTTGTAAAGCTAAACGTTTACAGAAGTTACTTTCTGATCAGTACAAAAATTATAACAATAGATGACAACTTTGTGGGTTAATTAAGCAGACTGTAGATAATTCACATTTTTTATTTTATGCAGCAAAACTAATATTTATTTAATACTTAAGGAAATAAACACTGGATGGAGAGGTGGTCCCAGACTGCATTGTACTAACATACTCTTATACCCACTGCCATTTTTATTAACACCAGGCCAACTTAAATGTTCTAATCAACCTGACAATATTTCTTTAAATAGTGGATAGAAAGTAGAAACTCCACAAACTAGAAAGTGACCTACAAAAAAATAAAACAAAACAAAACAAAAACAAAAAAATGTTTTCGTACATATATTGATATTGGGTTGCTACCAAAATTGTGTGTAAACTATGCAAAAGGGATCAACATATTAAACTTGCCTCTTAATTCCTTCAGAAACAGTGGAGTAGAAATTCATTCTGAAAATCTTTTTAAGGAATGTTTTATCACCTAGGATATGCAGTTTTACCAATTATTACCAATGTTAACACAAAACATAATATTTATTTTTTGTATCTTCAGATGATGTGTAGTGTTACCAAAATGCAAATACTGTATATTTTATAACTTGCATAATCTCTACAATGTTAATGTCATGGCACACTGGAGCATACATTCAGGTGTTAAATGCTTATTTTCAGCTGATTTGACCAGTTGTGTACATTTTGTGCTATTTTTCATCTGTCATTTACTTTATTTTTTATTTTATTTTCTGGCTGGTGATCTTGTTCAGTTCAAGGTCGCCACCATGCTGTGATATCAAAGAACTACGGTAACATGGTCAATATTCTGTCACTTTGACTTGGTCTTGTAGTTCCACTGGCCTTTCTTCCTGCTATATAAAGTTTGTCACGAGTATGTTAATATTATGTTCTGCTAATTGTTCTGAAGATGCCAGAATCTTTTTTGATTTCTATCACTGCTATGTTCTACTGCCTTCTCATTTTTGCTTTTTCATGTTAATAAACATCCCCAAAAGGAACAGTTTTTTTCTTCTTTTTTAGTTATCTTCTTTTGCTGTAGCACTGCTACAGTTTCTTCCAATTAGTTCTGTTTTTTATCATAGGTGCTCAAAGACTGCACTGGGAAAGCTAAATAAAGTTATTCCTTAAAGGTGTTTCATAGCCAATATATTTGGCTTATTTCCTACTTTTGGTGTGATGGTGTCTTTCGTGTCTGTCGAGTGTAACACTCAGGTATTACACTTATGTTGTCTCTTTTATTGAACAGTGCTGCCACTATATATGCAGTCTAATGTACACAACCTTCCTAGACAAAATGGTCATCGTTCTACGCAAGAGGTTTCAGGCTGAGTGTATACCACAACATAAGCCTGGCATACTCTTTTTTTATTGGTTGTTTAAATCCAAGTTTTGTAGTGCATTTGCTCGCTAACTACAATATGTTAACTCATGACCATAGAAAGTACTGAACAAAAGCTATGATAAATAATTTAGAAGTTATGAGATCTTTCAAAACACTTTCAGAAATGTAAAACTCTAAGCTTCTTTACGGACTGATGTTTATTGTCTACATGATCACCTAAGTGTCCAATTGATCATTAAGAGTGGTACACCGATAATTAACATCTTGTTTCTATGCATTCCCTATACATTTGAAGGAACACAGGTGAAAAAAGTACTATTTTTTTCAACCTCTTGAGACATACTGGGGAAAGCTACATTAAATATGCCATCCTCATCACATATTCGTGGAAACACTACACTAGATGATATCAAAATGACTTTAGTTGCGAGACAATCATATTAGTATAAAAATTGTAGCCCTGTGTAGCGCTTACCAACTTTGACCTGCCTACTTTACTGTTCTGTTACCTAGCTTGCTATTCTTAGGTGGTTTCCTCAATTTAGTCACTCTAGAATGGTGATCATGTGACTGTGACTGGCTTGCAATTTTCACGGATTCTATGCAGCTGGCACTGAAGCTACTCAATTAAATAATAGAATGCCAGCTCATATAGCTGCTGACTCAATGCTGTAGTCATCCCTGAACGATGCACGAGTCTGCACTATTACAATATTGTTCACTTTGGGACTTATGAAAAGCCTTGAAATTCACATATCAGTACTGATTATTGTAAAACATCAGCTGAAAATAACGAATTACTAATTTAATACTGAATTTATTTACTTTCCATTTATGCAAAGTTTTGTTAACCACTAGATCCTAAATGTTGTACTTTCATTGAAAGAGGTACAATTATGAGGAAGTTCTAACTCCAAAATTAATAACATAATTAAAAGAAAAGTAATAGTTAAAACTGTATTCATATGTACCCCTTACTGGTAATGTATCTGCTTACTGTATATTCATGAATGAAACATTATACAAAACAAAAATAGAAAAACACTAAAATGTAGAAAACACCAATTTTAAAATAACAGAAGTGCAAACATACAAATACCATATTTTATATTGTGAAACATTATTTGCCTTTCCTATGTGATATTCATATATACTTAGGCTACACATTTTGAAACCTGCCAAAAATATTAAAAAGAAAAAAAGGATACATGCAAAAATGACATCCTGAAGAAAAGTATATGAGTATTTTAGTAAAGTTTTGCTGTTATTATGAGGTGCTTTCTATATCTGCAAAAATCTCGACCTAGCCAGATACAGATTTTAGTTTTTAAAATCAAAGTTGGCCATGCCTTTGTTAGGAATAACATGGATACTCTGCAAATTAATACAAACTCTAAATTTAAATAAATGGTGGGCTTTATCTATCATATAATTTAGGTGCAGCAGCCGCGTGTAGTTTTTCTGAAAAGGAAACAACTTTTCTTGTAATGTTTAAAAACTGGAGTTTTACAAAGATATTTTAATTTGCTTTTGAAGCCTTATTATTTTCTAATTTTCTATTGTTTGCTGAAACAAATGGTTAAGTTAAAAGCAGCTTGTCATGTTACTTGGCTACATAAAATGTAACTTGTCCATTAATGCTTTGGTGTTTGCTTAAGAATCATCTGAATGTTTTGATAATTAGTTTAAGTAGAAAGTGTAATTAGTCCTTCTATATTGTTAGTCTAAGGTATTGCTTTGCTATGCATATTTTTGTTAATAACTGCTACTATAATGCATGGCAGCAGTTTAGTATAATGGGTCCACAGATACACAATAGGTGGCAAATTTTAAATAAATAATCTCACCGTGAGAAAGTGCAGGCTCAATTTGGGAGCAGGTGTTTGTGAGTGCACTTCAGCTTGTGGTTAATTGAGGTACTTGCTGAACGTACCACATACAAGTGCAGACGTGGGCGGATCAGTCAGACACTTTAGTGACGCTGCGTTTCTTCTACACGCAGAAAGAACAAAAAAAGACGAAAGAAAAGGGGAAAACGAAAAAAGGTTAAAGGGAGGAGACAGAAGGCAGGAGGCAGAGAGAGCCAGTGCATGAGCAAGCAAGTAAGTGAGAAGAGGCAGGCATCCGGGAGTAGAGTTCCTTGGGTAGCACACAGTTACTGCTCAGGAACTGGAGAAAGCTACTCCAGCCGAGCAACCAGGCAGCTGGAATAACCTGTTAGTAGGACTTGCTTTATAAATCTGCAAAGGCAGCAGGAGCTGGGAGGGCTAGGAAGGGGAGCCCTGTTGGGGCTTCGCAAGTGGAAGTCCAGGTTGGGAGTCCTGCTGGGAGCCATGTGACAGTAGGAGTTGCATGGCTGTATCTGTTGGATGGGTTTCTCTTCTGTTGTGAGGCCTCGCTGCATAGGTAAGGACAGGAGACAAAGGGGTATACCTGGGGCTGGGTTTTAAAAGGTCAGTTTTTCTTGCCTGCGAGATTTTAACCTCATTTTTAAAAGGGTTATTTGACTATTTTAACCTCCACTGAACACTGGTTTCTTTTTATGGACCATTTATTTATAATGGATGGAGCACTGCACTATTTATTTGGACACTGATTTGTTTCTTAATATGTTTTTAATAAAAGCACTGATACACTTTTGCACCTACTCTTTGCTAAGTATGTGTCCTCATCTGCTAGGCTCATCCCTCGGGTATGTTATTGGCAGTGGCAGGTACAAGAGGCTCCTGGAAGGACCTGGTAGTGTGGAGCCGACCCACACCATCACTGGCACTGGTTTCAAAAGATGTCCAAAAGTTATACAAAAAATGTGGTGCTGTTGGGTCCCATTTATGATGTCAGAATTATGGGCTAAAGCAGCTGATTTTGCAAAAATGATTTAGCTTCATGAACTTTGGTTTATGGCACAAGAGTGCTTCCCACATTTCCAAGTTACATAAACACCTGACTCTAAAGGCAGACGTATATGAGCTCAGAAAGAAATTTAATTTAAAAAATATAAGCAAACATGTCTTGAAAAGAGGATAACCACATCATGCTTGGATTAGCTTTATAAGATCAATAAAAGTGTTGATTAGAGAAGAGAGATGGGTGAGAGAGGGGCAGGAAGTAATCTAAGAATGGTTTGAAATACTGCTGACACTTCAAACAAGAAATAAACTATCTGAAAAAAATTAAACATATAACAGTACCAAGCTGTATGGTGATCACACATTGGTTTGCTTTTGTTTCAGGACATTGCTTATTTGAAAATAATTAATGTGTAACTTGTTCTCCTGTCTGTTCTGGTGCTCATTCTAATTTCTTGGGGTTTACATATGTAAAGGAAAGGGACAGTACTAAACTAAAATAGTTGGTCCTGACAATGTGATGAGAGTATGTGATATGGGGAATACTTTTAACGTCAAAAGAATAAACAGTATGAAGGGGAATAGGGTCTCTGTAGGACATTTCCATGACAAAATAGTCTCTCCAAAACATTCCAAATTACCCATTCATCCATCATCCAACCCGCTATATTATAACTACAGGGTCACAAGGGTCTGTCTCATATTCTATTTGCAGTGTGTTGCATTAGCAGTGAGCAGTTGTTGCAGCAGAGATCAGTAGAAGTCACTATGTATTTAAAGCCAATGCCTTTGCCTCTAGAAATTTAAAGATCAAAAGTATTATGTTAATTGCTTAATAGTGACTAAAAGTGAGTGTGAGGGATGCATGACCCTGCACTAGTTGATGTGGCTGATTAAGCTAATGAGGGCTTAACTATCTGAAATACTTTGCTCCATAAGAAGGTTCGGAAAACGATACCAAAGCAGTGCTGGGAAAAACAGAAGCAAATAGGTTGCACTGACTTGAAAGAAAAGAATGTGAAAATAATGGGAACATACCTTTACACTTACACTTTTGGGAACATACACTTTTTCATAACCATAGTTGTGAATGCTGATCACTCATTTTTATTTTATTAATTTAATTCCATTTTAAAAGAACTTGGTTATTACTAGTAATTTGTTGATTCATCAACATATACATACAGTCATGCTCATATATTATGTGCAAACTATGTAAAGTTGAACAAGATTGAACAAAAATCAATTTTCTAAACCCACTTTTTCTATTAGATAGGACTTAAGTATATACCTACACATTGGGAATTTTAAAGTTGTCAATTAACCTAAAATGTACATCTTTGGGATGTAAGTGGATACCAAAGTGACCTTTCAGATCTCATGCACATAAGGGAAAAACAGCCAGTCAATAACTGTTAACCATGGAATCACCATGATATTCTTATTGAGGCCTAAAATGCGTTATACTTCAAAACCTATATATTTCTATTTTTATTGTCATATTAGATAATATGGAATATTTTGTTTTTTTGTGAGATACTTACTTTTAAACAGTAATAGCCTATAATGCAGAAAAATGAAATAACTGTATGCAGAATGGCAAGAATTCTTAATGTGGGCTCCATGTAGCCACTGCTTTCCTCTAATACATAGTGCACAGTCACCATTTTATGGGATGTGCTTCCTAAGGCACTCCATCGTGGATTTACTTCTGCAGGGCTTCTATACATAAGCTCCTTCTCTTCTGTCACTGCTGATGAGGTGGAGACCTAGAAAACAAAGGTAGCTAAATGTCATTTCTTTTTTGAACATATTTTTAGTCCACTTTCATTCTTTCTTTAATAACCTTTTGCTTATTTATGCTTTAATCAAAAGCCATTTAAACTTTTTTTTTTCAATACCTTTGCTAAAACCTCCCAGCACTTTGCTAGTCAACCAGTATACATTTGTCTAAAGCATATTTCTATCTACTAAAAAAGTTATGTATTCCTTGTGAGGAATAATATCAAGTTTTTTATGTGTTATGTCCCAGCCATTTTTCTGAAAATCATGTGGGGCAGAGTTTATCCTGGCAGCACCAGATGCAAAGCACCATGGATACAACCCCAACATATTGTTGGGCACAGAGGCCTTCACTCACATGGGCAATTTCGAGTCACCAATGAGTCTAATCTCTGGGAAGGGTGATGAAATCCCATACAGGACATAAGGTGTCAATTATACATCAACATTGACTGATTTGGGATTCAAATCACCAAAAACATCCATGCTACTTTCTTATTCAACTGAGTTACAACAAAAGAAGATTAAATATTTTAGTTAAAGCTATGGCAAACTTATAAGATAAATGCACCAAGGATGAAATTAAAACAGGTGTAGGTATGTGTTTGAGATTCGGGTGGGGGTATAGGGTCATTTAATATAAAGATAAGCAGAATTTTAAACTGTTCAGGCAATGTGGCTCAGGCTTATAAATAACTCAGTAATGACTGAGTTCAGAGGAGTATGTGTCTTTGTATGGAGGATAATAAATTAATTCAAACATTTTTAAAGATAATTGTCAGGGAAAAAAAAAAATCCTAAGCAAATACATCTACTTTTTGAAAATGATTAGCATCTATATTTCTTTTTCCATTCTCATTCATACTGATCTCCAACAATGACAAAGCAGCCTATAGAGAAGAGGTCAAGAATCTGGGGAGTTGCAGCCATAATAACAACCATGCGCTCAATTCCAAGAAAACAAAGAAGCTGATTCTGGACTTCAGGAGACTGAACTACAGCGGTGACCATTCCAACCGTGTATTAATAGTGAGTAGGAGGTAGACACATTCCAGAGTTTCAGATTCTTGCGAGTCAACATCAGCCAGGACCTGTCTTGGACAACAAACATAATAGCAATGGCCAAAAAAGGCCTTCAGAGGTCTGGTTAACTTCTACAGGTGCACCATAGAGTCTGTCATCACATGCGATATTACAGCTTGGTACTCTGGCTGCTCCGTTGAGAACAGGAAGGCCCTCCAGTGTATCATCGAAATGAATGAGAGAATTACTGGCGTTCAGCTACCATCACTAGAGGATATATTCACTACCTGCTACAGCAGAAAAGCAAACAACATTTGTAAAGATCCAACCCACCCCAGCCATAGCATTTTTAGTCCTCTGCCCTTTGGCAGGCATTTCAGAGCCCTGGAAGGACGCACTACTAGGTTGAAGAACAGCTTTTACTCCAAAGCAATCATCCCATTAAATGCACAGCAATCACTGCCACTTCATATAATAGAACCACCACTGACTGAACTGAACTTCTAGATCAACCACACATAGTCACACAGCTATACATGACCTATGTGGATCTCAATACCTTTACATTGACTATAATCCTCACTCTGACGTCATTTATTATTTATGCTTACATATTTTCCTTTACTTTTACTACATATTTACATTTAATTTTCCTCTGTATATATTTGGATCTATCAATAGTAACTGTGCCTCTCCTAATTTAATGTTTACTTTAAAATTTGTGCTTCTTGTAGTTTAACATCTACTCTTACATAATTTTATCTAAGGCAACTATAGGCTTGCTTCAAACAATAATTAATTGACAATAAAGGTATCTTACTGTTTAATATTCTAAATTCTAAATATTAATGTTCTAAATCTAAATATTATAATCTTTCATAATAAAGAGCATACATTATTCAACACACTCACCTTGTAAAAAAGCAGAATGAAGTTGATAGCAAAGGCCACAAACAGAGCCAGCATCCGCATATTGTAAAAATTTCGTGCAAAGTAGTTCTAAAAATAAAAAAGTAAAAATTTGGTGATTTGTTTTAGTAATATGATTATGCTCAAATATAATTCACTCATAAATAACATTTTTTATGGTAATTTCTTTTTTAAATTCATTCATTTTCCAAATCAGCTTATTCAAATAGAGGATCATAGAGGGCTACAGTCTTTCCTAGCAATAAGGGGCTTGTTCACTTTGTGCTGTGGGAGCAAATTTAAGGCCTGTCTGCACTCTGGAATTGAACATGGGATAAGGTTTGAAACTACATCATGGCCAAAATATAACTGTCTGCAGAAAAGTATAAAAGCACAACTAAGAGCAGAAAGAGAGTTTAGGCTCTGTATAAAATGTGCAAGATGAGAAGTAAGAGATGATGTGAGTTCTTTTTTGTGTTTGTGGTGGACATACAGGTGAACCACCACATCATATTGACTGAAATTCAAGACCTATTTATGCAGACCTAGAGAGACAGTAGGGATTAATTCACACTTCTATTTATTTGTACCGTGTGTTCTACATTTTATGCATTTCTCTTTTTAATATTCTGATTAATATACACATTATAGTTTTGCAATTTTTGCTTCCTATATTTTATGGGTAAGGTCCCTTCCAACCATATTGTAAGTTACAACAAATTTCATATATAAGGATAGACTTACATGTGAAAAGCACATTTAAAAGGCTTAGGGGCAGAAATTGCAAGGCAGTCCTTTTGCAAGTTCTGTTTGTATCATACTCTATAACAGTAATATCAAGTAAGATTAGTAGCTTTAACCTTTTCCTCCCATTTTGTTGTAGAATACAAGGCACACATTTAAGGAGCACTGGTGACACCTTTTGGGACAGATAAGAACTGTACCTTTGAGGTAAGGTGAATTTGAACCTAAAGTTTAAGTGAGAGCTGTTTAAAAAAGGAAATATGCAGGTAAGGAGCTTACAATAGACCAGATCTACTAGCAACAATAATAGAAATGAAACAAAAAGAAACCTGATAAAATAAGGAATCACTGTTTAGTAGGAAATAAACAAATAACAACAACTTGTAAATTCTGTGTCTAAAAGCTAGAAGTATTGAACATAAAATAAAGTATACAGAGCTCTATGTATGCATATACAGTATACACCAATGCATTATTTTGGTTTTTAAAGAAACCTAGCTTAATCCTTGAGATGGAGAGGAGGCTATATAAACTAAACAGGTATACACTGCTTAGGAAAAACAAGCAAATTTGAAAAGGTGTTGGGGCAGATGTGCATTTAAAAGTGAAAGTAGATGTGTTCCACAGACTGTTGAACACAAACAATATTATGATTAATTAACTTTAATAACAATATCACAAAAATCATCAGACAGGATTAAAGTGTGAAGTTAAAGACATTGGGAGACTTTAATTACCTGTGCATAAAATGGAAAATACACCAAACAGTGTAATGTAAAAAAAAAAAATCTATATATAATTCACTAAGGCAAGACACCCATGGAAAGCACGCCGGAAGGAGCGTGGATTCACTAAACCGCCGACAAGTAAGACGCCCATGGCGCACGCAGGAAGGAGCCACGCCCACCAACTCTAAGACCATTGGATACGACGACAACTTGCAGAACCACACCCACCAACTCGGACGCGATGACACAGGAAAAACGGCGTCATTTATGTTCGTTTTTCGTAGAGTCCACATGCACCTCTGAGCCACGTTGACTGGAAGTGAATCACTATATGCAGCGTGTAAAACAGTTTTGCGAGGAGTATCCCATGGGATCCTTAAAACAATCCTTTAAAACTGAGGTTAAAACACAATGAAGGAAGCAGTCTTTAAAAACCAATAAGCCCTGTGCCTCTGTTTCATTACCGTCTCACCTGCTTCACCAATGCAGGCCCAGCAACAGTCGAGACACTCTCTCAGCAGCTGACTCTCTCTGTGCCTGACCAGTTCACACAGAGGCAGCGCGAGAGAAGCCGCGCACACACACAGGCAGCGTCAGAGACAGACAGTGGCACACACACAGGCAGCTGGTGGGCGGGTCTCCGTGAGTTTCTCTTGCGGGCAGGCACATGACCAGGCAGTTTGTATGCTTCGAGAACGAGGGTGGACGCGGCAGGACTATCTAAGAACAAGCATGTTTGTCACGGATGTAAATTGCGGTGTGTAAAACAGTTTCCGAGGGGTTTCCCATGGTTTTACAGTTGGTGGGTGGGTCTGTCAGTTGCTCTTGCAACCGGGCACATGACTAGGCAGTGTGTATGCTTTGAGTGCGAGGGTGGACGCGACAGGACCATCTAGGAAAATCATATCGCGGATGTACATCGCTGTATGCAGTGTGTAAAACAGTTTGTCACAGATGTGAATCGCTGTATGTGACGTGTAGAACAGTTTGCGAGGGATGTCCCATGGTCTTACAGTTGGTGGGCAGGTCTCTGTTGGTTGCTCTTGCGAGTGGGCACATAACCAGGCAGTATGTATGCTTCGAGAGCGTGGGTAGACGCGACAGCACCATCTAAGAAGAATCATATTTGTCGCGGATGTGAATCGCTGTATGCGGCGTGTAAAACAGTTTGTCGCAAATGTGAATTGCTGTATGCAGCATGTATAACGCTGTATTATATGTTGCCCTCTCCAGAGTTGCATCTTTTCATTCACCTACAGTCGTATCCTCAAAACCAACCCCATTTGGACAACTGTGTCTTTCATGTGGAGTATGCTACGCCGCGGGTTGGCTAGTACTTTATAAACAAGTTACCTGAGCATTACGTATTTTATTTGCTCATGAAAATAACACATAATAATAGAATGAACATATATAAACATTGATAACAATAAAGAAAACAATGTTATGTGTTTTTTATTTTTAAAAAAAGTATTTGTGTGCCTCCCCTCACGATGGATGCAAAAAAGAATAAACAGGCTTTGTACAGTATACAATCTTTTCAAGCTTTTTGGGAGTATTTTCCATTGTTTTGACTTTGGCTATTTTTAAGTATTTCCCCTGTCCAAGTGAACCCATAAAGTGGAAACTGTCCCATTTGAATTCTAAATGGAAACCAAGTGGAGTGTCTATACTATTCTGCAGCTCTACTCTTGGCCAAAATCTGGCCAACTTACTTTCTGAATTTCGTCTAATAACTAGTGGTGTTAATCAAAAATCAGTTGCATGAGGTAAACTAAAGAGGTGTCTAAATGGCCATTCATCTTAAACTTATAAGCACTTGGGTGAACCACAGACCCTAGGTTCAACTCTCCCAAACGTATGTTACGTTCTGCCCCAGTAACTGAGCTCAGACTTAGAGAAGAACCCTTACTTCAGGAAGGGAATCTAAGCAACAAAGCTCTTGGGCCCTATAAAACTACACAGGAAATGGCAAAGATCTAAACACCCAAGCAGAGAAAGAGAATTCCACAATACTGATATGGACAAAGGACCATGTTGCAAAGACAGGTGTACTTCACAGAATGGAAAGTTCTTTTCTTGAATCCATAACAAAGAATTCCAAACAGTATCAGGCACTACTTGTAAAGAAAGGCTTGGTATTGTACAAATGCTTCACCTTCCCTGAGATAAATTAGAATTCTAAGCAGCTCATTTAAATGGATATCTACAGTAAATACCTGCTTCCTAAGGTCTGCTTTTTACTGTGTAATAGCCTCTTGGTTAACTATGTTAGCTTTTACAAGATTTTGATAAATTTAGAAATATCAGTTTAGGTCACTCTTGCCCACTGCTGTGCTTTAGAGCAAATGCAAGCAGACTGTGACATCACACTTGAATTACAAAAGAGAAACACCAAATGAAGAAGGTTTTCAGAAACTGTTTTGAAGTCTTTACACTGGATTACAGCAGAAGTCCATATTAAAGGACATCCCCAATTGCGGTATTCGGTAATGTTATAAAGGCAATTTAAAGTTAAAGGTAAAAATTGCTAATTGACTCTCCATTAGTATCAAAACCTAAAATTAATAGTCTTTTAATATACAATTGGTTTGAATTAATGTCTACTAACAAACAAAAAAACAAACGTTACTAATTACTTTTACTCACTCTAAACCACTGTTCTGTTCTCTTCTTATCATATTCTGAAAAACAGAATCTCCATCAACTATAGAAGAAATCACTCTTCATTCATGAGCTTGATTCCTTTGGTTAACTAGCTTTTTTCAAAATGATTTTCTCTTTGTTTTTGAACTTCAGAAATCACTTACAGCTGATCATTGATTAACATTGGGAGCTTAATAATGATACACAGATAGACAATAGTGATGACTGCTGAAGAGATTGACACCACTGCATGATATTGGTCCTGGTTTCTAACTGTGCTTGTTGAACCAAGAACACCCCACTCCAATAACTGCATTCAATTAATAAAGGGAGAAATCAGAGTTTAACCCAGCATGCATAGGGCACAAGAGAGGAACAATCCCTGGACAGGACAGAACACACACACACCCACACTATGGCCAATTTAGTGTCATAAATCCAATTAACCTGCATGTCTTTTGATTGTGGAAGGAAACCAGAGACAAGGTGAGATCACGCAAAGAAGCAGAGTTGCACGTGAGTAAAACATCCTGCTGTAGATCAATTCTTGCTTTTCCTAGTAACTTGGTTTTTGTTAATGGCCATTGCAAAACACAGTTTTAGAGGAACATGTATTTTTTAGAATTCAAATAGGCAATAATAGGAATAATGGAATTTTCAAATATAAATATAATTTCACTCTGTATAAGACCTGTAAAAGTGGTAGCTTCAGTCATATTTGAATGTAATGTTTTGATCTATAATCTTGCATTGTTACAAAGTTTTGTGGGGTTTAGATCAAAAGCAATATACACAGAATATTGGTTTCCTTTAATTTACATAAAACAATTATGTTTATAGGATAGACATTTACTCATTCCATGGAATGAACTCAACATTTTAAGCATTTTACAGATAAAAACAGGTGAAAAGAAATAATACCTTCTCTAAGTGCTGTCCATGGGGAACCCCTTTAATGTGCAGTGCAAGCATTTAATCTGACCAAGAGATGCCATTGCTCACAGCTTGTGTTATACATAGGGGTTTGAGGTTAGCTGATGCGCTGTACTGGCACTTGCTTTACAAATTGGAGCATAGAAGCACATCGTGGTCTGACATCGAGGAGACACCCCATTTCTTCACCATATATTGCATGTATTTTAACACCAAACCACCACAACCCGACTGTTCTTTGAAGTGTATGTACATAACAGCGTTCAACAATCCAATTTGAATTTGAATGTATTTTATATCGCATTGACAGGAGTAAGCAATAACAGAACATGGAGTACTGCAGGTACCCAAGAGGGCCACTTGCTAACCACGTCTTTGAGTTTTGGCTACTTTTCTTCATCCACTTCACATCAATATCTATGCAGCTCACCACCTCATCTGTTTTTCCTATGTGTTTCCTATAAGGGCAGCTGCCCTTTTTCACTCGCCGACAGTCCATTTTCTCTAAATGACAGCAGCGTCAGCTTGTACAGTGGAGCTGTTCTCCTTGCAGCATTAATTTGCATGAACTACATGCCCCAATGCTCTGCGCGACCACGGCGGGAGTAAAAAAGAACGTGCTTCCTTAAGAATTCCTCACTCATTACATCTTTATTACTGACAAATTTTAAGAAATAAAAAAAACAGTTGTCAGCTAATTTTCTTTTATCTATAATGTCACTAAATTTCAATTAAATTCTTCAGGGCATTTTGAAAATTTTTGGGTAATTAGTTTTTCTGCTATGGAGGGGTTTACCTGTAAATATTGATCTATCAAAATGTCTTTTTCTTGGCATATACCTACTGACTTAGATGTACCATACTGCCAAGATTCAACTTTTTAACTAAGTGACAAAAAAGTGTTTTTGCTAATGAGTGAGCAAGTGAATAAGTCAGTCAACATTGCATTGCGTCTACTATATAATAAAACACTAAGGTCTGTGTGTGTGTGTCCTGGTCCTCTGAGAAATCTAATTAATCAGTTTGGCTTTAGTGTGATTGGTCTGTTTGGCTTCAGTGATATAATTAAAAGAGAAAGTGTGAGTAGAAGAATAAAGGCATAGAAGAGAAGCTGAGAGATATTTTCAAAGATAGAAGGTATAAATGCTAGATGCCTTGAAATGACTTCGTCTGAGAAGTAGGCTTTACAAGAAAGCGCTCGACAGAGGGAGTATTAGTCAAGAGAGGTTCAGACACACAATGATTCAGAGGAAACATGCTGATGGTACACATAGGGCAAGAGATATAAAATATTTTAAATGCATTCTATTACCTGCCTGTGACAGATAATGTGGCTTGAATATAGAGATTATGTAATATGTAATGTTTATATTTGCATTATACCTGAGGACTTGTCACAGCACTACAATGAACAGCGCTTTCCAAAAATAAATTGAATAGAAATGAATTAAATTGAAATGTTTACAGAAAAACAATCAGAAAAAAGGACTAGGAAGGCAAGCTATAAAGAAAAACAGGAGAACCTGAATATATTCATTTTAAACAAACAAGGAAATTACATGACAATCTATGAACCATTTAATTTGAAAACATAAAATTGGAGGTCCAAACAGCTAGGCTCAATAAAATGTGTAAACCAGGAAATGATGACCTAGGTTAGGCTGAATGGGCAGTTTTCATCAAAGCTTCCATTTGCGTTTATAATGCTTTGGGCAGAGTGGTGCTGAAAAAAAGGTACAGTAGAATACACAATTGGTTTAAACTTTTAAAGATAACATAATGCCCTTGACCTAAAGGAGTCCTGTTCCTGCCAGGGAAAAACAAGAAGGTGAATGGTTAGTGGGAGGAGAAATCTAATTACTAGGCATTGGAGGAACTCTAGGCTCAGTGCTTCCTGGAAAATATTACACTTTAAGCCATAAGAGAGCTGGTTTAGCCTTTGCTTGTGACACACTGCATGACCATGAACATAACACATAACTCACCTGTGCTCCAAATGTAAAAAATGTAAAAAAAAAAAAAAATGCACCCAGAGATGGTTTTAATTATAGAAAGGTCACTTATAAAGTAAAGGCAAGAAGATGCTGTTTGTTTCTGGCAAAACTATCAGAATGAAAAGACATATTAATATCACAGTCAGTTGGGTGCATCACAGCATGGCAGCAATAAAAGCATGTACTTCTTTAGCAAGGTTATACTATATTACATAAGGCCTGTACATTTCTGGAATGGTTCAAAGAATACAATGATGAATTCAGTATAGTGTAGTGTAGGCCTCCCAAGTCATAAAATACCAATTACTAGTTACTGTAGGTTTTAGACTAGGGTCTAGGCCCCATCTCTGAAACCTCCTTCTACCTGCAGTTTGTCCTGGACTTCTCTATCAGTATTTAATGGGTTGGGAAATAAGAAAAGAAAGCCTGACTGACGACCTTAAGTATTATGCATTTTGCCAGTGTGAAAGCTGCTAACTGTGCTTGTTATTTGGTTCAGCACATTTTGACTTTTGATTTTGTCTTCCTTTTTAAAAACGCTCTCATGCTTTTGCCTTGCTTTTCCTGCCTTAGACTTAGGACTTGTATTTTAAGGTTTCATTTTAGATCACTTGTTTTAGCTGCTTCCTTCAGCTTCTCTGCTTACAGCTTGTCCAGATCTGCGCTCTTACCTTGGGTTGTATAGCTGCAGGGTGGCTTGGCAGAGTGGTGTTCTGATCTGTGTGGCTTAACTTTAACAAAAGTGGATGTCACGGATTGGGTGGTAGACTGTTGTCAGCACTCATCTGCCTATGAAGGGGCAGGATGGCTTCATATGTTTATCTAATCAAATGGTCATTCTATGAATTTAACAATGTGCTTTGGAAACGATGCATGAATTATGAATCTATCAGAGGGTACATTCTAACAACATACACTTGCTCATAATGGGCCAGCTTGGTTGGACACTATTTCTAAAACCAATATTTTTGGAATGAGAGATAAAATACATGGAATACAAGGGAGAATCCTTTTTAAAAATAAGAGAAAAACATGTAGATGCCCCCAATGGCCAAGTTGTGGACTGAGTCAAAGTACTATGAGCTATGAGGCAGCACCAACATAGCCACCTCTCAATGACAACAACAAAATGCAAATTACTCATTAATTTACATTCAGATATAAGGCAGATTTTCTTACAAGCAATTTTCGCTGGTATGCAATGATCTTCTTCAAAAATGCTGATTCTTGAATTTCAATTTCATCTGACTTCTGTGAATGACGCTTTCTAACCTTCTGACTGGGTTTCTCTACTTTTGGCTTTTCTCTTTTTTCTCCATCTTCCCCCCTAAAATATTCAAAAGGCCAAAAATATCAAATTTAAAATACACTTGCAATGAAAATGTAAGCATTAAAAAACCTAATACATTTATATTGAATTTATGTACAATAAACTAAAGATCAAACGTGAAAGTTGTCAGAATTGCCTTTAGTTATTTCTACAATGGGCATCAATAGAAATAAACTACCAAAATGGAGTAATAACTAGATTGAATTTTAGATGTACAAGTTTAAAGTTTAATCCAACTAATGTTATATGAATAAAGTTAAGCAGCAAAGGTGTTACCAGTGTTTTCATGGTCAGAATAAAACCCAGCAGCCTTTAAAGGTTTTGGGATCAAAGTATAGCATCCTGAAAAAGTAAGATTTTCTGAATTATTGAATATTTTTACAGTGAATATAATCAGATATTCAGCTGCTTCCTAATAATATATAAAAGAGACCTTGAGTGTCCCATAAAAACAACTTTTGAGACTTATCACATTTATAGTGGATCTTAAAAATTAAAAACTAATTAACCGAAATGTAGGATTTTTCGTAAATAAATGTTGAAATTAAGATAAATTGTGCCAGACCTTTTTCATTTTCAAAAAATCGTGTAATAAATAATATTTATGAAAAATCAAATGTAACATTTAGCCTTAGCTGTGATGAGAAATCAACTGGAGCACAAATATACATGGAATAAATAATTAAAGGATAACTTTGGTATTTTTCAAGTCAAAATTATTTTTTCACAAAACATGGTATATATTGTGGCAGATTGCCGGGGTCCTTACCTGGCTGGAATGCCTGGAAGGACCAGAAAGGGACATTAATAGCTTCCGGGTCACGAGAGGGCAACCGCCCTGGACTAGGAGAGGACCACGGAAGAGAAGCAAAGAGGTTCTGGCCTGTTGGGACCCGTGGCCACTGCCAGGGGGCGCCTCAAACCTTGTGGGACCCGGAGAACTGTTACTTCTGCCACGTCAGGCAAGATGGCGGATGAACCTTCCAGGGATGCCTGGAGTGCTTCCGGTACAAAGGGCAGCACTTCCACCACACCTGGAAGTGCTGCCGGAAGGTCGTCATTAGCCACCTGGAGCACTTTCGGGTGGGAATAAAAGGGGCCGCCTTCATACAAACGGGGAGCTTGAGTCGGGAGTGGGAGCAGGACAAAGCTCCCAGGAGGAGACAGGCGGCCAAGGACTGAGGAAGAAAAGAGTTATTGTGGTGATTGATTAGCTGTGTGCATTGTGTGGTGTTCGGGACTTTAATCCTGTGTATATTTGTGGTTAATAAACATGTGTGTTTTACAAAGATGTGGTTTCCGACTGGTGGTGTCGGGGAAAGTCTCACAATATGTATTTGCCATGTGGAATTGTGTCCTAAAGTAAAGCATTTTCAAAAAATGTAAAAAATATATAGCCTGTTCTGGCATTTTATAAGGGAGGTCATGGGGCACTGGGCATGACTGGAAAACAAAAGACTAAAAACTTACTGAATATCTCTTGTAAAATAGCTTATCCATGTCATTTTCAAATGAAACACCAATATTATAATTTTCAATCATTTTCAAAGAAGACTAGCTGTGCGTTCTAGCTCAGTGCTCATCTTTTTTCCTACAACTTTACATCCCCAGGGGTGTGATTTCTTCTCGAAAGACAAAAATCACACTAAACTATATCTGCCACGTGCTTGGTATCATGTTACTTCAGTTTTTATGTGAGTACTCCTCTAATCGAAAGGCACTGCTATCACACAAGCAAATAGGCAATGTATCATTACCAAGAAAAATAATGCCAGGAATATGTGATAAAATGATTACTTTCAGATCCATTTTTTGTCACAAACATGCATTGAGAACATTTAGCAAAACTTTTGCCGCTTTAAAGTGGACATATTTGGTAAGTCTTTAGGCTTTTGTTTTCTGGTTGGGCCATCTGCCCCCTGACTTTGATTATAAAATGCCAGGAAGAGGTAACTGCCATCAGAGAATACCATTGCCATGAAGGGGTGTATATGGTCTGCCACTGTCTTTAGGTAGGTGGAACATGTCAAAGTAACTGCATGTGAATGCCAGAACTCAGGGTTTCCCAGCAGAAAATTGCCCAGAGCATCACACTGCCTCTGCTAGCTTGCCTACTTCCCATACTGCATCCTGCTGCCATCTCTTCCCAAGGTAAACAATGTACATGCTTTCTTTAAGATAATGTGGATGGCCAGGTACATGATTCATCAGATCAAGCCACCTTGTTCTATTGCTAAATGGTCCAATTCTGACACTCACATGCTCATTGTAGGCGCTTATAGTGGTGGACAGGGATCAGCATGGACATTCTGAGAAGTCTGGAGCTACACACGCAGCAAGCTGCAATGCACTGTGTTCAGACACCTTCGCACAGGACCAGCATTAACTTTTTCAGCAGTTTGTGTTATAGTAGCTTTTATATGGAACTGCACCAGACAGGCTAGCCTTCCCTCCCTATGCGCACAAGCCTGACGTACCTTTGACCCTGTCACGGGTTCACCAGTTTACCTTCATTGGACCACTTCTGATAGGTTCTAACTACCGCATACCAGGAACACAACACAAGACCTGCCATTTTGGAGGTGCTCTGACCCAGTTGTCTAGCCAATACAATTTGGTTCTTGGCAAAGCTGCTTAAATCCTTTTGCTTGCCAGTTTTTCCTGCTTCCAACGCCCTGCCTTCAAGAACTGGCTGTTCACCTGCTTCCTAATATATCTCACTCCTTGACAGGTGCCATTGTAATGAGACAATCAATGTTTTCCACTTCACCTCTCACTGGGTTTAATGCTGTGGCAGATTGGTATATATACTAATATACACCATTTTAACAAAAATGATGCTCACTAATATATACCAGTATTTCACATTATTAGCCCATTAAATGAAAAAAGTGGGACACAATAACAGAGGCATGCACTTTAGTTTGTGTTTAATACATACTTTGCATTTTGTTTTATAGTGTGTGGTCCCATAAATACCATTTGATTTTAGGAATTGCTATATCTGAATTTAAAAGTTGATAAGTTTACTTCATTTGGCATTTCTCCCTGTTGAAGTTTACTTGTTGAGTGATAAACCTCTAGTTTGATGGTTAAATGTGTACTGTAAAAATATTATACTCGGAACAATACATACTCTGCTTTTTCAGGTTCTGACTTATTTTCTTCTTTCTCTTCTCTCTCATCTTCTTTGCTTGATTCCCCCTATAAAGACATGGACTGATTATTTAAATAAAGTTACTCCCTGGAATTTCTTTAACAGAAATACATTTGCTATTTGTTTAGGTTTGTTAAAGTTTGTTTTAATATTTACTATTTGTTGACAAAAGACACAATGTTAATCAATATGATTAACTATTTAAGATATTTTTTTTACTTTTACAACATTGTGCTCATGGTCATTCTTTTTTGGCTCTGCATACAGCTGAACTATATAAAATTTAAAACTACAGTAATCCCTCGCTATATCGCGCTTCGACTTTCGCGGCTTCACTCTATCGCGGATTTTAAATGTAAGCATATCTAAATACATATCACGGATTTTTTGCTGGTTCGCGGATTTCTGCGGACAATGCGTCTTTTAATTTATGGTACATGCTTCCTCAGTTTGTTTGCCCAGTTGATTTCATACAAGGGACGGTATTGGCGGATGGCTTAGAAGCTACCCAGTCAGAGCATGTATTATATATTAACTAAAACTCCTCAGTGCTATAAGATATGCTTCCCTCGCGGTGCTTGATTGTTTGCTTGTCTCTGCCTCTATCTCACCCTCTCTGACATTCTCTGCGCCTGACGGAGGAGATGTGAGCAGAGGTGCTGATTGCACAGAGGCTGTTTGTTTAAAAGATACTGACGCTCCTCTAAAAAATGCCGCTTTATTGCGGTGCTCGGCATATTTAAAAGCACACGTATTGATTTTTTGATTGTTTGCTTTAATCTCGCTCTCTCTCTCTGACGTTCTCTGCGCCTGACGGAGAAGATGTGAGCAGAGGGGCTGTTTGCTTAGAGGATAATGACGCTCCTCTGAAAAATGCCGCATTATTGCAGTGCTTCGGAATACTTAAAAGCACACGTATTGATTTTTTGATTGTTTGCTTTTCTTAGCGAGCGCTCTCTCTCTCTTAAATTCTCTGCTCCTGATGCAGACACTCCTTTGAAGAAAAGATATATTTGCACTCTTTTAATTGTGAGAAAGAACTGTCATCTCTGTCTTGTCATGGAGTACAGTTTAAACTTTTGACTAAAGGGTGTTATTTCATGTCTAGTGGGCTCTAATAATGTTAACGGTGTGGGACAGTTTATAAGGGCTTAAAATATATAAAAATAACTATACAAACATATGGTTTCTACTTCGCGGATTTTCATCTATCGCGGGGGGTTCTGGAACGCAACCCCCGCGATCGAGGAGGGATTACTGTAAAGCTAAATTAACATTTTTTAAAGAGCACATTCATAAATAGTTGAAAGACAGTTTGAAAATAGTGGTCATTTTCAAGATAATGCTTAATTTATTCTAAACAACTGAAAATCTGTATGTTGATGATATAGTACATGTAGATTGTTAGGTGCTTCTTTTTAGTAATTGCGTAATTTTCTGTTAAATTCGTGTCTGCCCCAAATATGAATTTGGCTAATACACTCTATACACACATAGTAAAAGTATAAAAGATTACTCTGCCAGCGCAATCTCACATCAGCAGCACCCAGTACAGACTAAGAGATGTAAAACAGCTAGCTATGTTTATGCTACACATATGATATTAATATTAATAACAACTTTGCACCAAATGGGAGAGTGCAGCAGCACATTGTTACAGGGTACTTTTTTTGTTCATTCAAGGTGTATTTCAAATATCACAGACAGTGGTCATTTAGGAATTCAAATAATCTAAATGGACCTAGAACAAAGTAATATCAATTTCTGAAAGCACACATACTTTTGTGAGGTCCCTGCACCACCTATAGCATTTGTCTCCTTTGTTCAGCTAGGCACTAATATAATTGTTTAGAAGAAACTGCAGTTTCCTAAATGCATTTCATCTTTTTCCTAAATATGATCTATACAGTAGTAGTAGTAGTAGTACATACAAAGTAAAGCAAACTTCACACTTGTTACATACCTGACCAACATGCAAGACTTTCCCACTTTCCGGTGACACGATAAAACAACAATGTAATTATAACTTCATTTTATTTAACAGAAAATGCAAGTAAGCTTATGTGATATAATCCTTACCTGTTTCCACAAATAGCATAGTCACTATATTCAAAATTAATTAGTTACTAGCTTATATATAGATATAAAAAATTTCTCTATATTTAATGGTCAATCTCTATAAAGTATCGAAAGCAAGTTGCACTTGTTAAACAGGTTGTTAAAAAGTAATGAATTTTGATGCAAATGAACGCTGGTGCGAATGGCTGCCATTGCTTGCCAGTACTTTAATTTTTATCTTATTTTTGTTTATTTGTTTATTGCTATTGTTCCTTGACAAGAAACTAGCTCACTTTTTTTACAATTTTGTTTTTGAATCACCTGTGGACATACTTGGTTGCTGGATTTCTTGCTCCTTCATCTGGCTGCTTATGTGTTTGCTGTATTTCCTAATCAACAACTATACTCTTCAACATCTTGTTTCTCTGGATTATTATTGCTTGAATTATTCTTTCTCAATTACACCATTCTGTTATTTCCTTATTTCAGTACACATCAGCTTAACTTTTCCAGCTATGCTTCCACTCCACAGAGCCACCCCCGGAATTGTACCGGCATCTGAACATCACTTGTTATGTCAGCTCTGAGCTTGTGCGATAACTTTACTGTGTGTTGTGAAACTGTAAAAACCTTAGCCACTCTGCTTGTGGACAGAAAACCAGGTGTGTACACTTAATTTCAGTGAGAAAGTGGAAAAGTGGTTGCCTTTCATTAAAACCTTTTCAGAAAAGAGTTCAGTTTTTATTTCAGTTAACAGGTAATTTTTTCAGTGTTGTTTTAGTTTGGTGTTAGTTCAGTTGGTGTTTCATTGCCTTTCTGACAGATCGAGGGAATCCACAAATATTTAAATGGAACTTGCTCTCTGCTTAGGTGCATTAACCAGGGACTGGCCAGATCTCTGTAGGCAGATACACCTTTTATTGGTCTGGTCGCTCTGATGGCTGTCATACTCAGGGAATAACTGTTGCTGTGGCAGATTGGCTCCTTCCGTCAGAGTCTGATGTTGCTCATTTCAACAAGCATATCATGAGACTAAGATTAATGCACTCTATGGGTGCCTTGTCTGTTGTCTCAGTGTATGTTCCAACCATGGTGACTGGTTGCAGCTTTGCTTGGTAGTTGATAGGTGCCCATGAAATGACACTCCACTGGTGATGGGAACTTCAATGTGACCACTGGCCCTGACAGGGCTGGCTATGAGGACTGTGCTAGTCCGGGTCAGGCGACAGTGGGTAAAGTGGCTCTATGTTCTATGACTTTGCAAAAGGTCAGGGGGTGCGTATCGATGGAACCTGGTTCCAGCATCATGAGCCACATCGTTGGACTTGGTACTCCAATACTAGTGGTATGGTGAAGGATATTGATCCATCCTTGCATACAGATGCTGGAGGCTCCTACAGAACTGCAGGGTCTACAGAAGTGCCCAGTTAGCGAATTCTGACCACAGACTTGTTGCTACTCTCAAGATGTAGCTCAGATCTGGTAGGCTACCACCTACTAGGAGAATGAGGTTGGACCTGGCCAGACTTCAAGATCAGGCTGTTTCTAATGTGTTTTCACAAAGTTTGTGTGAGGAACTTAAAGACTTGGATGCGACTCCTGAACCTAATGTGATGTGAGAGACCTTCCGTGACAAGACTCTGAAGGTTGCGAAAGTTGTGCTGATGTTGTCGGTGTTCCCAGAAGGGGGTGTTTCATCTTGCAGGGCACCCTGGATATCGTCAAGAGGAGTCACTGCGCCCAGCTTGATGGCAACTCCGGTCTGTACTGTGAACTGAGAGGGACGGCTGCGAGGGCTCTGAGGGCAGATAAGGAAGTGTTTCTTAGAGGAATCCGTGAGCAAGTGACACACCATCTATGGTCTAGTGACCCACAGCTTACTTGCAGAGGAATTGAAGCATTACTCACATCCAAATCATAATGCATGATCACTTGCTCACCTGCCAGTGCCTGTGGGACATCCTGAGACATTGCGGGATACCCCCGTAGTTATTGGATATCATGGCCGGCCTGTACACTGGTACTGTGAGTGCTGTGTAGTGTGGAGGCAGAACCTCTGCATTTTTCTAAGTTGATTCTGGGGTTTATCAGGGGTGTGTTCTTGCCCCTACTCTGTTCAATGCTTGCATGGACTGGGTGTTGGGCAGGGTCATGGGGTCCAGCAGCTGTGAGGTGTCTGTTGGTGAAGAAAGATTCACTGATCTTGACTTTGCCGATGATGCTGTTATCTTCGTGAAGTCAATGGAGGCTTTGATCGGGGCTCTCAAGAGGCTGAGCAAGGAGTCTGAGTGTCTGGGCTTGTGAGTGCCCTGGATAAAAAAACTAGAACCAGGCCTTTAATGACCTCTTGGGCACAGCCATCAGCAGTGTATCTATCTCTGGAGAGAATGTCGACTTTGTCGAGAGGTTTACTTACCTCGGCAGTGACATTCATGTCTCTGGTGATTCTTCCTATGAAGTCAAAAGCCGAATTGTAGAGAAAGGGGGGGTCATGAGGTCGCTGGAAATGGGTGTGTGGCGCTCCTAATATCTTTGCAAAAGTACAAAGGTCCAAGTCTTTTAGAGTCCTGGTGCTTCCTGATTTGCTATATGGTTGCAAGACATGGACACTATCCAGTGACCTGAGACGAAGACTGGACTCCTTTGGTACTGTGTCTCTTGGGAGAATTCATGGGGACCACTGGTTTGACTTTGTGTCGAATAAGTGGTTGCTCATGGAGTCGCAAATGAGGCACAGTACCTGCATTGTGAGGGAGCATCAGTTGCAGTACTATGTCCATGTGGCGCAATTACCCGAGGATGATCCAGGTCACAGGAACCTCATTGTTGAGGACCCGAGCAGCTGGACCAGGCTAAGGAGACGCCCATGTAACACCTGGCTGCGGCAGATATTTGATCATTTCTGGAAGGTGGGATTGGATCACAAGTCTGCCTGGGGGCTTGCCAAGCTGGGTCCTGAGCTGTTTTGTCATGATGTGGGTGCGGGTCTCTAACCTGGTCTGACCTGAGACTTGTGTTTTCTGCCTATTTCAGCTACATTAAAAAACAAGCCATATGAATGAGCAAAACCAGCTGATTTTTATAAAAGTAACTAACATCTGGAAAGAATCATGCTGGAAAAAAGGTACATTCTATCAAAAAAGATCTATACATTTCCTCCACAGGAACAAAGAGAGGAAAAACACATTGCAAGAATTGAATTCACAGCTTGCTAAGAAGTTTGGTCACTCATAGAACCTGGGTAAAATTTTCTGAAGGTAGATATAATATAGGTAGATACAGTAAAATTTCAAAAGGTACAATAGTACCAATCTATTCAGTACATCAGTATATGTGCGAAAAAGGTATACAACTACAAAAATTCATGATTTTGAATAATCCAAACTTATTACCGTTTATCTTCCAATAGTAGCCCCGGCGTTTATTCAAAAAATTATTCTGACGGCCCGACGTTTAAAAGAGACCGGCGGTTGTTGGAGACCGGCTATTACTCGCCTCGCAAACGGAATGGTGATGGGTAAACGGGGTTCATTTGGCAGTAAAGTACGGTATGGTACCATATTTACGGTCACAAAATGTAGGCAACAACACCGGATGAACATTTCAGGATTTAATGAAATTATCAGTACAGCAGTATGGTCTTATTAAAGCAGTATACGGTATAACCGTAAGCATGAAAAACAGGTACGGTAGATGTCAACTTTCTTGCCAATGACGCCACCAGCACTGGCCTGCACCAGTCCGAATTACGCACGAAAGCGCTCATCAGCCCGACAAGTCCCCTGCAGAACATAAGGAAATGCAATGAGCTCCAAACTCACGCATATATGTATACATTACGACATGAGACTGGATAAGATACAATAAAGTACAGTACTTACCCTCTACTCGACGTATGAATAGGTAATGATTGCTTCGTTATTTGCGAGTTCTTCTTCATCTTCCTCTTCTTGTGATGGCAATACAGGTACTCCCATTGCTTGTTGTCGTGCAGTAATTAGTTTTGCACTCCCAGCATGGCATGGCTGGCCCTCCTTAAAGCAGTGGATAAGATGGTCCTCAGTTCCATCGCATGCATTGATGATTCCACAATCCTTGATAGATTTTCTTATCATTTCTGGGGTGATTTCTTGCCAAGCTGATATTATCCATATTACTAACAAACGTAGTGCCGGCGCTTTCAAATTTCCGTCAGCTGTAAACGCCTTATCTTCTTCCCCTGCCATCCAATTATCATACAACTCTTGAAGCTTGTCTTTGAGGGGCTTGTTCCAAACAACATCAGCAGGTTGGACGTACTTGGTGCAACCACCAGGGATAAATGCCGTTGACATTATATATTTCTTCATCTCTTGTTTCGTTTCCTCACTGATGTGACAGCAGTAAAAGTCCCAGACAAGAAGTCTCTTTCGGAAACAGAAAACACCGCAAACTTGTTCATTCTTGATTCATCCATCCGTTTGTTGAGGTCGCTACCACAGCTTCTTGGACATCCTGTAGTCTTGCCACTTCTCGCTTTGCGCCCCGAAATACAATAAACGGCTTCAATTTTGTGCCATCTGCTTTTGCTGCCAATGTGACAGTGAAATGAGATTTCTCGTTACCATAAGTTTTTAATGTAACACTCCTATTGCCAGTTGGTTCAACTGTTGTAGAACCAGGCATGTCAAACCAAGCAGATGTCTTGTCCATTCCAATGATTTTGCCGTCCTTAACTCCATCTGCAGTTCGCTGATTGGCAACCCACATCACAAAAGAGACAAGCTTGTCAATAACTTGTTCTGGATCCTTCTGCGCCAGCAATGTCTTCCAACGGAGCGATAAATGATGCCGTTTCATAAATTTGTCAAGCCAGCCAGCACTGGCTATGAACGTTTCTTTTCCTTTTGAAGCATCATCAATCTCCGCATCAAAAATCCTCTTTGCTTTCATGCGGACCATTTTCCTGGAGACACGCGCACCTTTCAGTCTTTGTTCAATAATCCATGTTAACACCAGTTCATCTAATTCTTCGCTCACTTTCTTAGCTCCTCCACCAGGCAATCGTTTACTTCCAGCACCTTTTTCTACCGCCGTTTTCTCAATATCAGTCATCTGCTTGCGCCATTCTCGGATACGTTTTGGATCACCCCAAAATGTTGTGCAGCTTCTTTGCCTGAATGTTCTTTTGCGTATGTTACCGCACGGAGTTTGAATGCTAAATCAAATGACCGTTTCCTTCCCATCGCTCACACTACAAACACGGGCAACAAGAACACAGTGACACGAACAGACACCCGCACGACCCTTCCGAAGGCAAAAGTGTCAGTGGAGGTAAAGGTTAACAGGTCACCGAGGAAGAGGGCGCAGAGTTTTTCACGTGATCTGTCTGTCCGGCCACAATACAGCCCCTTTTTCCCTGGTCAAAGTAGAGGATTAACGTGTCGAAGATGGCATTTTCATGTTCTTCCCGCCACCTCCCCCCACCGTGTGGTTATGATTGATGTGGAGACGAAAGGGCAAAATGTACACAAAGAAATTTCTTTTTGACTTTCTCCCTTCCTCGATAGCATCTGACGACAAAACATTTTTGACACGAAAAGGTACTTACCGTATGATTCACTGCAGGAGGGCGGTAGCCCAGGTGGTATGAAAAGAGGATTAGTGTACGAAAAAGGCGGTGGGTCATTGGAGATTGGCGTTTACTACAGACCGGCGCTTAAAGGAGACCGGCGTCTATTTGTCGTGCCATCTCTTCAAACCCGGCGTTTATTGGAAACGGGCATCAATAAGAAGCCGGCCACTACTAGAAGATATACGGTATGTTATATACTCAGCTCTACTTTTAATTCCATCCCTGCCCTATAAATGACTCACAAAAGCATGTAATTCAAAATTGCTAAAGAACTCACATTCTCTTTAAGAAGAGGTAACTTTTTTATGCCAGGGTCATTAAACACTTTAATTTCCAAGGGCTGATCAAAGTAATCATCAGTCTTTAGGTTTAAGTCTTGACTAAAGTATACAGTATTTTGAAAGTGAAATGAGCATGATATTGACAATCAATTATTTGTTACTGTATAAGGAGCCATTAGCAATATACTCTATCAGTCACTACATATAGTAAACACAATTACAATGCAGAATAAAGACCCAAACTGATCATTGCAATAAAATCTAAGATTCTAAATATAATTGAATGCTGAAAAAATACAAATACATATTTAGATATTTAAGGGAGCTGAGGTGAGGAATTAAGCACACATTCTGAAGAACTTTCTGCAGGGCAGAGGTAATAGTTTTGAAGAGTATAGTTTGACAACCACTAACCTGAATTAAATAAATGGATGTTCCAAAATAGGTATTAAGTGATACTTGGTAGTTGGCTACTGTCATGTTGTTTGATGTTACAGGTGCAAGTAAAAGCTTGCTATGGCAAGGATGTAAGTATGCTTTCATCAGATGTCTTTTTAGGTATATAAATAGATGGCAACTGTTATTTTTCACACATGAGAAGTGAATGTGAGATATTTCTGTTTTCAGTTAGGCAGGTATATGTGTTGGATATGATTGAAAAGTATTGTCACTTGGTACCTGAAAAAAATACAACAATGTACAGTATATAACAGAAAAATATTGGCTTTTCTACTCAAAGCTCATAACATCAAAAATACTTGTATAAACGAATGATTAATTAACTATGTTTATTATTCTTACAGGGAAAGACAAAACTATAAGAAACATTCAAGCAAACTGGACTGTAGTCTACCAGCTGTCGTCTATTATACTGTGGTGGGAAAATAAAAAAAATTACTGTTTTTGTCAATCTGCAGTCTCATTTGCATAATACAGGTGACTGAATCAATTATTTAAAATTTGTAATTTTCATTGATCTGTTTTGCATTTATTTTACAGCTGGGAGTTATTTGTTGTTAATATGTTATCTTGTCTCCTACAACTTCCCTAGTGGGTACTGAAATAAAATATACAAGCTCTCTGCTGAATGGCCGTTACACTAATCATTATTACCTAGAATATTTTCTTTTCAAAATCTCCAAAGAGAAATCACACCATTACCAACTCTGTGCATATTTACAGCATTCATGTATCTTTTATGTAAATTATTAGTATAACCAGATACTGAAGTATTTGCAAAGGTTACCCCAAATATACATTACGGGCAGCATTATTAGTTACATGCAAAAAAAAAATATAAATGTTCCCATTTACAGATGTAATTTACCTGATTTCGTCTTCGCAGCTCAGGTGAGGTTACCAAAACAGGCGTAGAGGGTGCAGTAATTAAGTCACTCAGACTAGCATTAGGATTATGTGGGATTAGTTTATACTGTCCTCCTTCTCGCCTTAAATCTAATCCAAAAATGTCTGACAGAAGGTCACCATCATCAGAAGCAACAGCTAAATCGGCCAGATCTTCAGAAGGCAATGATGGTTCAGACTGCTTCCTCTCACCTTCTTCACCTTCTCCACGAACCCCATCTTGGGTGGGATCAGGCATGTTTGCTAAAAGATCAGCCACTTTAATTTTTTTGGCTCCTTCTACCAAACTTCCTCCAAGGAATGTACTATACATGATACGAAAGAAGCCACGTGATACACTAAATGTGAAATGAAAAAGTCCCAATAAAATGCTCCAGTAGAAAGAGACTAAAGCCATGATCATGTCTTTCACAGTCATCTTCTTAATCTTCTTCATCTGCTTTTTAAGGCTTTTCATAGAAAGCACCTTCATAAGCACCATCAAATTGTACCTTAATGCTAAAAGTGCTGATCTGATGGTGGTAATAGAGAAGAATCCGTTTTCAGGATTATCTTCTTCAGGTTTGTTTTTTTCACTGTCCTCCTTATTCACAGATCTCTCTCCTGTATCTGATTCTGATATCTGTGCTGCTAATTGCATTTCAAAAATTGTATCCTCGCAAAAGTTCACAAAGAGCTCCATCTTTTCTTTTTCTCCTCCTTCATTCACAACATCAAATATAAACTGCCTTTTTGACTCCTTCACCTGAGGTTTCTCCCATTGTGTCCGACTGGATTCACTGATTTCAAAATAGACTCGCTCAATACGTTTTGCACTGCCCATGATTTCAATACGACCCAGGAAAGGTTGAAAATATTTAAGGACACTGTCTGCCAATTCCAGAAAAGTCTGAAGCCGAGAATCATGGGGCATATGTTCAGAAAGATTAGTCAATAAGACAGCCACATTAAAGCCAATGTCTTTTGCAGGTTCATGGAACCTCTTAACAAATTCCTCATAATCTAGTAGTTCATTTTCATCAGGTTCAGCACAAGACAACAGAAACTCTGTTTCTGACTGTGTATAGTGCTTGTGGCTTTCCATAGCTTTATGAAAGTCCCTTTTTGATATAACTCCTTTACCATCCGGATCATACTCTTTAAAAGCATCAGAGGATGTCAAATCTTTCAATTTAAGAAACATGTCAAAAAACTTGAGAATCATTTCTACATTGTTGGAAGATTCTACCAGCATGTCAACCATCTGTTTGCCAATGGTCCCGTTAACGACGTTTCCTTGAATATAAAACAACAAACATATTATTTACATTTATATCAATTAACAAAACGTTTTAATGATACAGTCCTCAAAATAAGCAGTAAAGGTGTGAAACTTGTTGTGGACCAAGCATGAGAATCACTCCATTATCAACAATCACAATTGCTTTGAATAAAAGCAAGCTGGTTTTGTTATACTTGTACCTTTTGTGAAAGTGTTTATTTGATATTTGGACTTCAGTCTTCACACATAATACACTTCATGTCAAACTTTTGTCATTAGTACTATAACATGAAAAAAAGTTTCTGTTTTAGGTATGTGTTCAACATTTCCTGCATTTCTCGCATTCCCTGTCATCCTACACGTAGATCGTTGTAGACACAGAGCACACATGTATTCCAAAAAACGATATATTATTTACCATATACAACTCCAGGATGGCAGGCTGCTTGTGCTGATCAACACATTTACAAAACAAAAGACGCTAATGAAGAGGTGTGAAGGAATTTAAGGTGGCCCGGGATTACAACTTTATTCGTAGGCTTCAGGGTTTCTAATGTTTAGTTTACAGCTCCAGCGACCTAGCTTAGATCCAAGTAACTAAAACCAAACTAAAAAGGCACTATGACTACTTCACACTACCACAGCTAAATGATCCAGGTTTTGTATATTATTATAAAAGAAAAAAACAGACATTTTAGTAATTGGCAGCAGTAAATAGTGAGGGCTTTAGAAATTAGCTTGATCATCTAATCTTACAAATAAAGTCTGAAGTAAAGGCATTATGATGGATTTGGACTTTAACTTTAAGTCACATACAGTACTCTCCATAAGAGTGTGATCTTTTATTCGAGAGATATATCAAAAGATAGATCTCTAACAGTATCTCAAGATGCTGAAAAATTAACTCCTTTTCAATTGTTTTGGTTTATGTTGAATAGATTATTGCAATACACTTCTAACAGCATTATTCCTATTATTTGGTAATTGGAATGATCTTGTATTTAATTATGCATTCTCAAATGTTATATAATCTGCAGAGCAATGACATGTTCTATAAACGTGTCAAATACATCAGAGTCTTGAAAGGATTCTCCTATTGTATAGATAAGCATCCAAGATGTTTGCATCCATCTCATTGCATTGTTAGAGGGCAAATGGAAAGTAAGAGTAATTTATATTTCAAAACCTGTGTGCCCAGTGATGCTGGTTTTCAAAAATACATTTTAAATCTGTTTTTGTTTTTTTTTCTTCCATTTACAAGTTATCCCATCATGCTCTCTTAAACAGGTTACTATTCCTAACAGGAGATAGAGAATGGGAATGCAAGTAATTTACCTTGCTCAATTATAAGCAATTTAAAAGTGAATATAATCACTTTTTCCAATTGTTGTATGCAATATTCAATTTGTAATATAATTACTAAAACTAAAAAATGAACAAGTTAACATCGTAGAAAAAATAAATTTGGAAAACCAATGTACTTATCTGAAAATGTAATTAGCTTTTTGAGTGTCCTGCAAATAAGGAACTAATCAAGATGATCACTGATATTTTAAGGGAGATACCTAATACAGTATATGTTTGTTGTGGAGTGTACGCTAATCATTTTGGGACTGCAGAGACTATATTTAAAAACAACCTGCTTACGTTAACTCATAACAATATTATTAAGCTGTCATGAGCATCTTTGGGATGCCATTAGAAACCAGCACACCATAATAAAACAATGTGGACAACCTGAAATGTGCAAACTGAGATAAGAATTGAATATTAGGCTTATGGAGTTGTTAAACTGCAACTCCAACTATTGTACAATTTTATTCTTGTTTTGTATAAGTTAATTTGTCACAGCACTCTACATCTCTGTTTAGTGAAGAGTGCTATGTAAAAATATTGTGGCCAATGTCATATAAAAATATGAAAAAGTAGGAAAAAGCACCTACAGTAAAGGAAAGGGAAATATTTAAGGATTTAAAGAATACATCAGACAACTGTCAGATACAGTCAGCTACTGGGAAGGAAAGAATATATGTTATTTTCTTTATATTCCATAGCTGATTCTTAAAATAAAATACAGTATTCCATATCTGGCTCTCTTTTGCTATGAATGTTGCTGGCCTCCATAAGAGATATGATAAGAAAGCTGTAGTAGAAAGTGGACAAACAATTACAGCAGAGGATATTGTTAAACATACAGTATTACTGATGGGATTCCATTATACCACTGCTGCATGCTTGAATTATTCACTTTTGCTTCCTCTGTCATTCACAAAGTCCACTGATTTGCATTTAAACATGTAAACAAAAAAACAATACATAATACTTAAACTGTTAAGTGCTTTTTTTGTGAAGTTGTTATAATATATGAAGATTTTATTTTACCCATACTGCCAGGGTAGCTAAGTTAAACAGGCTTAATGTGAGTTATGTCACAGTCGCTGCAATCCAATGGTATAAAGTTTGTGAGTATGGTTCAGAGCTAATGAACCAGAAATCTGAGGTGGTATCTGCCAAATGTGGCCCATGCCTCCTTTTATTTGGAGGATATCGCATGATTGATGCATCCTAGAATAATGTGCATTGACATAGTTTGATGAGGAGAATCTACTGTAAGAACTGATGCTTCACTTGTAGATATTTGCTGTTTTTTGTGACTCTGTTTCCTGTTTTCAGCCTGTAGCTTGCATTTGCTCGGTAGGTTGGATGGTTCATTGCATCAGTTGAAATCTATTCGTCAGGGCCTTTTGATTGATGCATAGCACTTGGGTATTCCTTATACAGAATAATTACTATGATTTTTTCAAATATTTTTGTGACAATTTATGATACACCACATGTATGATTTCATATGAGATTAAAAGTCAACTGTATTTATTGTAACAAACTGATTAATAGGAGTGTGACAAAGTTCACTTGTATGATGCAGCGAAAATTTTTTAAATGATTGCTCAGCCTCGTACCGGGCCACTCAGGATGTAAGAGAGTCACGCATCTACAATATTTGTTATGGATATATAGCTTCTCAGATGTGCAATTAAAAAGGAATGAATCAAATACTACAAACATTGTAAAACTATATATAAATAATAAGACCAACTGAAAATTGTAAGAAGGAATGTCACGGATTAAATGTAAAGATAATTTTAATATTTGTTCCAAAATATATATGAGGACAAATCACTTCAATCTTACCTTCAAGCATGGAAAGCAACATTACTACCATATCCTTTTGCAGATCCATTAATTCTTTCAGCAATTCTATTTGACTGGAATCCTGTAAATCAAAATGAAGAAACAGACACCATAGTTTTTGTAGCAATAGCTTGAAATACATATATTATCATCCTTCCTTTGACTTTGCCCTTGTTTATCATTTACACATATGATTTTAAGAAAGTTTTAAAAATAAACAATATGAAAAACTTCATCAAAGAACACAAATAAGGCAAGAGAAAAGTATGAAATGCATAAGAAGCACTGTGCTTTATTTTTAAAATGTAACAGAATCTGCTACAAGAGATGTCATGAAAACTGATGCTTTGGTACCAAGTCGATACCAAAGTTCTAAAAATGTACACATGCTTTGTTTTGTACAGTTATGGATTGTACTGATGATACTGCACTCATGTGTGACTGCAAGTTGATGAATTACTCTGGCAGGCAGATGTGAACAAAATGTGAGTAAAAACTACAGATAAAATCGATTACAATGGTAATGATACAGCAATGTATCAACATATTATGAAACGTGAAGCAGCAGAGGTCATGTCTGGAAATAAAATCCTTTTTAATCCAGTAGCAGCTGTCAACCTGAATGAACTTTAATAACCCTCTAGATAGGCTGCTGATAAGTAATATAACCAGTTTCATTACATTTTTTCCACAGCTTTTACAAGTCCAGGAATGAATACATAATACATACCTACATATACATACAAATATATATTATATATATACACATTACATATATCTAAAAGTAAAGCATCCCTCGTTGTAAGGTGTAACATATGAAGAGTTGTTTGAAATGCACAAAAAATTACCCTTAGTTTATATTCTTAAACTAAAATCACATGCTGCAAGTCATCTTGGGAAGGCTTATTTACATAAAAAGCAATTGACTTGCTTCAAACTAACATACGAGGCCTCTTTTAAGAGATGACTTCCTGTGGATTTTCGTTCCCTTATTTGATACAGACGTGCCCAACACTTAATATGAAAGCACTGTTGAGTCGACAACAAGCATACAGACTTGCCTCCATGTCTTAGAAATCTAAGCCTCCACTCTTTCAAAAGCTGATAAGACTGGAGATTTCTAAAATCAGACAGGATAACAACCTGCATGATAGTTTGATATGAAAACACACACACATTATCAAATGCTAACATGTCACGTATTCTATTGAGCAATTACTGTGCAGTGGCCATTTTGAAAAGCTGTAAAAACAATGATGGAACACAGAAAATCAAGTAGAGTTCAAATGTAACTGTGTGTAAACAAATTATTTGATGCATCTTCCGTAAAAATTTGCCATATTCAAGTCTGAGGGACAAATGAATGCCAGTGGAGTTTTAGCATTTTGAAGTTCCTGGAATTCTTTAGGACATTCATTGTTAAGGCTCATTTCTTGCTGTTGTCATTGTGGAGTGGGGTTTCAAAGTGCAGCAGTTTATAATAGGAAACTAACATAATAAATTTGTATTGTTTTTAAAAATGTCAGCATCATATTTGGAGGAGTATCTGAGAAGATTACAGTGACAAAGATAACATGGTGTAAAAGTAATATCAGCCGATATATCACTGCCCCAATATTATTGGTCTGGCCAAACTAATAAAAATAACTGAAAAACACACAATCACCCTTAAACAAAGTACACACTGTAGCTTAAGATAGTAACTATTACCCTGAAAGTAATAATGAGATACATAAATTAATGTTATTATTTTACAATGGCTTAGGCCAGATTACAACACACAGCAGAAAAGAAAAACCAAAAAAATCTAATCCTAGAGACTATAAACCTATATTCTTCAATAGTTTAGCAATATTAAGTAAGTAAATAAATTAATACATAAATAAATAAAATACTAAATAAATACCCTGGACTACATAGTCACTTATTCATCATGTCTTATAATACAACAACAACATTTATTTATATAGCACAAAGAGCTTTATTATTATACAGTATATTGCTTTATGTTAAAATACAGTATATTGCATTATGTTAAAATGTACAATCTATACACAAGACATCTACACAAATATGTGATTTAAAAAAATGTGTAAAATACACTTTCAGAAAAAAAAACAAGTTGGACTATTCAGTTCATCAGGCTCATTCAATGTTCAGGTGTTTATTGCAGGTCATTAAACACTACACTAACCATTCTGAATGAAAGCTCACAGGAAAAAAAAAGCTTTAGCAGTATAATATTGCAAAGAAAAATATTTTTGAAAATGACATAGGTTATAGCTTCATGGCACTGCTCAACATTCTAAAACCATTTGTAGAATTAAATTTGATGATGTTTATATAGTAATCCTTCAGTTGTTATAAACTAAACTGTACAATCAGGTGCAATTGCTGTGCAACACTTCAGTTTATTTTATTATATAAGACTATTTTTACTATTAACGTGATGTTATCATGGTGCTATTTTGTTTAATGGGGGCACCTGTTTTACACAGAACCACAGGCACCAACATGTTGCTTACTTTAATGGTACATGTTGCTAGCCATGTAATTTAGAAGTCGTATGATGTCATCATGCTGTCCGTATAAAATCCACAAAGAAGTGTCTGAACCCTGACTCACTTGGCAAATGAAAAGCCTAATATAGTAGGGGCTAAAAGGTGCTTCAAAAACAAGCATACTAGTGTAGCTTTCTATCTTCAACTTGTTTTACTCTCTTTCCATGCTTCAGCTTTGGCTTGTATTAAGTCACCTCTTTTGAATGTCCATTTTACATAGACAGTTTTGTTGCTGACTCTTGCAAGCCTTGCTTTTTCATTACAGATTAACGATTAAACAAGTTTGCATTTCAGATGTTTTGAAGAAAATCACAACCACAGTATGAAAAATACACCTTTTTCTTAATATTAAAAAGTATATTCCAAAAAAACTCAAGGTACTTGTAAATGTATGCCTGTAGTAAAATGACTTGTACACAAGATGTTTCTATGGTAACATTCCAATTTTATTAAAATTTTAAATGTACAAGTATATTGCTTCTTAGTATTAGAAAAAAGTGCATTACAAAAACACTTAAGTTAGTAGTTAGTGTGTGCCTATAGTTAAAGGTGGAGTTTTTCTTATGAACACCACCATTTTGGGACCTTTCTGCGGACAGTTGCTATGCTGTTGCTGGGTAAGGTCAACCAGAAGTATGTTGGACATCACATGTTTGGATTCAAGTTGTAAATGTCAGCATAATGCACTTCCTGGTTGTCCAAGTTTATGGATACAGCAAAAAAAGATTTAGTATTTTAGTTTGTATTTCAATTCAATTTTTGCAAGAAATGTTTTGTTCTGTATGGCTCTGGTTGAAGAAATTATTTTATTTTTCAACTCCTCCACTACAACATTCTTTGAGTTACAATTTGGTTTCATGTCTTGGACTTATTTTTTACGTAGTATTCTTCTTGGTATTAATCTTTGTCTGCTAAAAAAATCATGACCTATCTCATGATTTAATTCGTATGTAAATATTGATGCAATTGACTGTTCTAGGTACAAATATAAAGAAATTAACAAAGATATCACTTTCTGTTGGTGTAAGAGCCATTTTCCATATTAGCTAGTTGTTCTAAAAATCTTGGGGGTGCTGGGGAAAGGTTTTTACAACTGGATGCTCTCCCTAACACCTAATCACCATCTACAACTCAAAAGAGGGATGGTGCTCCTGTTCTAATCCAAAGCCACTGAGTATAAATTAACAAAAATATAAATATATAAAAACTTTTCACAAAATACATTAGGTTATTATACTGCTTAATTAATTACCTTCTAATGGTATAACCAATTAGGAGCAGAAAAGGGAAAAACTGACCTTGTCCAAATGAACAACAGTATACAGTATCTCACCGATGTCAGACAAGGTGAAACGTTAGATACAAATATTTTCCCTAAACTGTAGTGTTATTATTCAATTATTAAACTTGTAAAAAGTTAACCATATGTTCTAAACCAATGAAGTCCTTGATTACTCAATAAACACTCTAAAACATAATAACAAATGTAAGTACTAACCTGAGACAGCTTCATTTGCATGTGTGCAAACACATGAAGAAATCCAACCACTGCATCCCACAACCTGCTGTGTGCAAGGCTCTGCTGATTTCCTGTGCATGGCCCCTGACAACCAGAACACAAACACATCAAAGAAATTACTTCCATTAATAGTAATATTGCAATGTAAGTCAAAATACTGAATTATATACTATATGATTACATTTTACCTGAAGAAGGGGCCTGAATTGCCTTGAAAGCTTGCATATTGTAATATTTCTAGTTAGTCAAAAAAAGTTCTCATTTTGCTTAACTTCGCACCAAACACATGTGCAGTAAGAGCTTATTTAAAACTCATGCATTTTAATTTAGCACCAGACAAGGATTTAAAATCATTCTTCGTTTTACTTTTTGAAATTTTTGAGAGTGAAAAAAATCAGTCCTGGGGTCTCATTTATAACTGCATTGAATCAAGCGTGAAAATTACATGTATTCCAAAAAGAGGAATATTCATACAGCAAAAAAAAAAATCGAATTTATCAAACATAGCACACAAACATTTGTGTAAAATGTACCCTTTATAAATCACAATCATCTTATAAATATGCATACATAAATGCGTTTTGAGCTCCACCCAGTTGTTTCCCTGAAACAACCATACTGTATATGGACCATGCTAATCAACCTCATAAATACATTTCCCTACTTTATTAAGTTTCTTTGTTTCCCACTTTCTTCAAAATGAATGGACCAGAATTTCCATAAAACCCCTCCCATCAAGTTTTCGTTAATAAATCCTGACTTTTGTGTGGAAAGTTGTGTGTACACACAAGTATTATAATTCTGACCCTGGACCTAGAATCAGATAATGCTTGGCAGTTTATACTGAAAACCTTGCTCTAACACAGTAAATATTTGACTAAATTAAAAGATGTAAAAAAAATTGAAAACTTTTCACCAAAAAATAATTATAAATCTCTCCATGTAAAATAATATTGTTTATGTTTCATTTTGTATAATGGGAAATTAACATTAAAGTTCTAGTGAGTTTATTTGATATATAAAATCAGTAAATCAGTATTGCAGGTAAAGAATTACTCCATACAACTTTGCAATATAAAAGCTCTTAAACTAGTTTGAGCATGCATATTCATAAGCTATTAAAACACACAAAACAATAAATAAGAGTAATTAAACATAATTACACAATTACTTTAATGTCAATCAGGGAACACAGAGTCAACAAAGCACTTGATCACAAAGTGTAAAGAATTTTTTTGTTAACACTAACCCGACTGAGATTATTTTACTACAGTTATACAGAACTACCTTTTACAGAAATCATTTTCATTCACAGATTTTACTAATGTCATATTTTCTATGTAATGGTTACATATAAAAAGAAAAAAGCACTAAATGTTATATAATACTTTAAAAGGCAGATTACCTGAATATATTCCGTGAGGGTATTGAACACCTGTTTGGCTACGTTAATTGCTTTGGAGAAATTGCGTTGCCCCTGCTCATCAATGACATCTTTTCCAGAGTAATACCAATAGAAGTCACTGATTGATTCCTGTAGGTAGGATGGAGGTTTAAAAAGGGTTTTGCATATGACATGTCAGCAAATAAACAAAAATAAAACAATCACTCCATTATTACATTCATCAGTATACACTACTATAAATTATGCTAAGCCCCCTATTTTATATTTATATTTTATTTAATAATATATTATCAATTGACTGTTGAAAAACAGTGTACTTTATTGCTCCAGCCTGCTTTTGACATGTCTTTAAACTTAAGTTTCTTCATACTTGAAGGAGGGATACAAATATGAACAAAAAAAAAAACACACCATGCTAGGACGATAAACCAATTCTATTATTAAATACAATAAGTGTATTAGATAGATAGATAGATAGATAGATAGATAGATAGATAGATAGATAGATAGATAGATAGATAACTTTATTAATCCCAAGGGGAAATTCACATTATTATTATTATAATAATAATATAATATAATATGAATATTATTATTAATATTATACAGTGAACATTTCAGTTAATCTGTTCATTTATTCCTTCATTGACTTTGATAGATATTGTCAGGTCTGATAAACGAGTCAGAAACAAATCAATAAGCAGGTGTCTATTGTAACAATAACCAGATTTGTTATCAATTAGATAATTTCTGTGTGATGAGTTATCTCTTTGGGCAAAGGGATCCCAGGTGCAATCCAACAACCCAAAAGAATGTCTGTCTCTCCTCAGCAATAAAGAAAGAGAGTGAAACCATAAAAGTTTAGCAGAAGGCAAGATATAGCTGGGAAAATAAGCATTGAAAGCGTCAATGTGTTTCTCAGTAAATATATTTCTAATGGGGCTATTGACATTAAATTTTCACCAGTTGTTGGTATCTAATTGATGGCCTATAAAAAGGTTTCTCATTACTAAGGGTCACACAAGTAGCATCTCATGATGGGTAAAAGCAAAGAGCTCTCTCAAGACCTTCGCAACCATATTGTTGCAAAACATACTGAGGGCATTAGTTACAGACATATTTTCTAAACTTCTGAATGCTCCAGTGAGCACCATTGGGGCCATAATCTGGAAGTAGGAAGAACATAATTTCACCATAAACATGTCATGACCAGATGCTCCTTGCAAGAGTTCTGACAGAGGAATCAAAATAATAATCAGAAGAGTTGTCCAAGAGCCAAACTTCAGAAAGAACTGGAATTAGCAGGTTCAGTTGTTTCAAAGAAAACAATAAGTAATGCACTCAACCGCCATGGCTTCTATGCAAGGTCACCAGGCAAGACTCCACTGCTCAAGAAAAAGTATGTTGAAGCTTGTTTAAAGTTTGCTGCACAACATTTGGACAAGCCAATGAAATACTGGGAGAATATAGTCTGGTCAGATGAGACCAAAATTGAACTCTTTGGATGTCACTGCACACGCCATGTTTGGAGGAGAAATGGCACTACACATCCCCCCAAAAACACCATACCAACAGTTAAAGATAGGAGGTGGGAATATCATGGTGTGGGGCTGTTTTTCACCATATGGTATTGGTAGACTTCTTATAGTTGAAGGAAGGATGAATGGAGAAATGTACCAGGACATTCTTGATATGAATCTGCTGCCATCTACCAAGATACTGAAGATGAAACAAGGGTGAACATTTCAGCAAGACAATGATCCCAAACACACAGCCAAGGAAAACCTCAATTGATTTCAGAGAAATAAAAAAATAATGCTAGAATGGCCCAGTGAATCACCCGACTTGAATCCAATTGAAAATCTATGGAGGAGTTTGGAGAGGCCATGGAGAACGACTTTTGGACGGCTTCGAGGAGATTCTGGTCCGGCGTCTCAGGAGGGGGAAGCAGTGCAGTGTCAACACTGTATATGGTGGGGATGATGCGCTGCTGACCTCGACTCGGGATGTTGTGGGTCGGTGGGGGGAGTACTTCGAAGACCTCCTCAATCCCATTAACATGCCTTCCAATGAGGAAGCAGAGCCTGGGGACTCTGAGGTGGGCTCTCCCATCTCTGGGACTGAAGTCACCGAGGTGGTCAAAAAACTCCTTGGTGGCAGGGCCCCGGGGGTGGATGAGATACGCCCGGAGTTCCTTAAGGCTCTGGATGTTGTAGGACTGCCTTGGTTGACATGTCTCTGCAACATCGCATGGACATCGGGAACAGTGCCTCTGGATTGGCAGACCGGGGTGGTGGTCCCCCTCTTTAAAAAGGGGGACCGGAGGGCGTGTTCCAACTACAGAGGGATCACACTCCTCAGCCTCCCTGGAAAAGTCTATTCGGGGGTTCTGGAGAGGAGGGTCCGTCGGATAGTCGAACCTAGGATACAGGAGAAACAGTGTGGTTTTCGTCCTGGTCGCGGAACAGTGGACCAGCTCTTCACCCTTAGCAGAGTCCTGGAGGGTGCCCAACCAGTCTAAATGTGTCTTGCGGATTTGGAAAAGGCGTTTGAACCGTGTCCCTCGGGGAATCCTGTGGGGGATGCTCCGGGAGTATGGGGTACCGGACCCCCTGATAAGGGCTGTTCAGTCCCTGTACAACCGGTGTCAGAGCCTGGTCCGCATTGCCGGCAGTAAGTCGAGCCCGTTTCCAGTGAGAGTTGGACACCGCCAGGGCTGCCCTTTGTCACCAATTCTGTTCATAACTTTAATGGACAGAATTTCTAGGCGCAGCCAGGGTGTTGAAGGGGTCCGGTTTGGTGGACTCAGGATTGGGTCACTGCTTTTTGCAGATGATGTTGTCCTGTTTGCTTCATCAGGCCGTGATCTTCAGCTCTCTCTGGATCGGTTCGCAGCTGAGTGTGAAGCGGCTGGGATGAAATTCAGCACCTCCAAATCCGAGACCATGGTCCTCAGTCGGAAAAGGGTGGAGTGCCCTCTCAGGGTTGGGGGAGAGATCCTGCCCCAAGTGGAGGAGTTCAAGTATCTCGGGGTCTTGTTCACGAGTGAGGGAAGAATGGAGCGTGAGATCGACAGGCGGATCGGTGTGGCATCCGCAGTGATGCGGGCTCTGTATCGGTCTGTCATGGTGAAAAAGGAGCTGAGCCGTAAGGCAAAGCTCTCAATTTACCAGTCGATCTACGCTCCTACTCTCACCTATGGTCATGAGCTATGGGTAGTGAACGAAAGAACGAGATCTCAAATACAAGCGGCTGAAATGAGTTTCCTCCGCAGGGTGTCTGGGCTTTCCCTTAAAGATAGGGTGAGAAGCTCAGTCATCCGGGAGGGACTCAGAGTAGAGCCGCTGCTCCTCCGCATCAAGAGGAGTCAGATGAGGTGGCTCAGGCATCTGATCAGGATGCCTCCTGGACGCCTCCCTGGTGAGGTCCAACCGGGAGGAAGCCCCGGGGAAGACCCAGGACACACTGGAGGGACTATGTCTCCCGGCTGGCCTGGGAACGCCTTGGGATTCTCCCGGAAGAGCTAGAAGTGGCCGGGGAGAGGGAAGTCTGGGCCTCTCTGCTTAAGCTGCTGCCCCCGCGACCCAACCTCGGAAAATTGAAGAGGATGGATGGATGGATGAAAATTTATGGAAAGAACTGAAGATCAGAGTTCATAGAAGAGGCCTCCGAAACCTTCAAGATTTGAAGACAGTTGTGCGGAAGAATAGGCCAAAATCACACTTGAGCAATGCATGAGACCATTTTCTCCATGCAGGTGGCTTTTCTACTAAGTACTAAATACAGTTCAGTAGGCATGTTCAATATTTATTCCCTGTTTCATTTCACTTTATTACACATAATTTAGGGTCTTATTTGTGTTGATTTCTTCGTATGTGTGAATTACTTGGGTTCTTACCGACATCTGGTGAAACTTTCATGTCAATAGCCCTGTTAGAAATATATTTACTGAGAAAAATATTGACGCGTTGAATACTTATTTTTCCCACTATACCTCCTGGCCGATGGCAGTGAGCATATGGCTCTTACCCAGGAGCGAGATCATTTCAGCCTTTTAAAGCTGAGCAATGGTAGAACTTGTTGAAGAAATTTGGATTCCTTGAGCCCATCGGACAGAAGCAAACATCTTCTGATTAGATGAACTGGGACTGTGTGGCTTTAAAGTGGGGTAGCTTAGAAATCTGTTTAGAGTCCTAGCACTTTAAAGACTATAGTAGGAGTTGTGGCTCAGTGATCATGGGAATCGTCAATAGGCATTATGGTTTGTTAGCTCTAGCAGCAATTTTTGGCATGGTCAGAAGTAGTCTCATATGGAGGTTTAAAGCAACCTAAGGCCAGAGTCTGTTTAAGTATGGTGAAATGGAGGAATGGAAGATCAGTTATGGAGAAGAGAGGCAAGAATTGAAAAAGTGCAGACAGACTACAGGAAAGAGACAAGAGGGTTTTTTTTTATGTAGACTGTGAGTTAGAAAAATATGTAAGCCTACCCACCAGGTACAAAGGTGTACAAGAATGCCTAAGTGTTTTATTTTGTTGCTATTTTCTTGTGTACTTTGTGATACCCTTTTGTTTATCTCTCCCCACTGTGAATGAAATGCATAATTAATGAAAACGTTAGCCTCCAAAAGAGCACTACCTTTGTGATACATCTGATAACAATGAACATCTGGTTTTGGAGCAAATAATTGATTAAGGAAGTATACAACACTGTAGCAAATAATTGATTAATGAAGTATACAACACTGTGACTTTGGCTATTATTATTATTATAAAGTTATATACGCGTATAATTATACATTGTAATTTTATGGATTACCACTAATCTTGCATAATAACATTTGAAAATGCAACATATTTAATTAATGTATACTCCTATGAAATGTGATTCTGTCCTTGGATTATATTTGATTTGCAGGGAGTTTTGCCTAGTACATACAGTACATCATATTGGATTTTAAACCACAAGGTCACCAGTTTGTTCACCACATTTGACTATCTGTGAATGCAAGTAAGTCTTCTGAACTTCCTATGCTCAACTGTAAAATGAGTAACAAATCATTGTTCTTTGGATTAGGGTAAAGTTCTTTGGGTTGGTTCAGACTATTGGAGCATGCCATACAAAAAGGCTGGAATTATTTCCAGTAAGTAAAAATGAAATATCTTTAGTTGTAATTACTGTTATTAGAGTATAATATATAATGAAACAAAGGATAAAGTATGGCATAATGACTCAGCATTTATGGAGTACTGTATTATATTTAGCAAACATATTTCTTAGTAGTATACTTAAGAATTATTATTTTTTTAAATGTACAGGAAGTGTGCATATACCTGAACCCTCAGGAGGTAGTCAACAGTAGATATTATGATATTGACAGTTGTATTGTTTCCAGTTTGAGTCCTTAAATAATTCTGAAAGTCTGAAGATAAAAGGAAATACTATGAATATTAATCTAAGGAAAACAGCTGTGAACAAGCAAAACATATTTACTATAAAGCAATACATTACAAATAAAAACTGTTTTACTCATGTCTAAAGATGATTTAAATCAACTTTGTTTCCCTCTCAATGAGTATTCACTAATATTTTTATTTTAACTGTATTGTTATATAGTGGAAGATCCATCCATCCTTTCATCTATTAATTTTCTGCAGCCACTATTTGCATTAGAGGGAGAATCCAAAAGTCATCTTTGGTTGAATTCACTATATCAAACATGGATGAAATGATAAACCATGAGGGAGCACATTAGAGCTGGTAATTAACTTAATAAGCTTATTACTGGGATGTTGGAGACTACTTGAATAAAAAGATAAACTCCAAATAGTGAGAGAAACAGTGAGTCAACTTAATACAAACTGTGACTTGGCATATTATTTAATACAGAATCACAGACAAGCTGGAAAACAGTGCTACTGTTGTGCTACTATGCTGCCCCTTATTGGATATGTTTTCAAAATTTTGCATTCAACCTATTTAAACATGACACAAATGGAAGAGCTCTCAGTCATAAAGAGCAGAGAGTAAAAGCAAAACAAAAGAAAAAATAGATTTTAAAACTTTCACAAAGTATAAATAGTGCAATAACATCAATACAAATTTTAAAATGACAAATACATAACTGGTTAAGGATAAACCTGTGCTATGAATATAAGATAAAAGTAAAGAGGTATATAAGATATTATATGCAAACTAGATAGCAGCCTGTTGTACTTGCAACCTAAGAACTGGTAAGTATTACAATACTAAGACTCTATAACACATGAAATGCCGTCTTTGTACAAAATGTATTTATAGTGCTAATAAACAGATGTTCCTATGACAATTAAAATGGACTATGTATTGCTGTTAAAAGAAGCAAATAAATGTATTCTTTAAACACATTTTATATAAGAACATAGTGTAAAAGAAGAAAAGTGTATTATAGTACAATGCAGCATTTGAACTAGCTTTTGTAATTCGTGAAACAATATAAAACAAGATAATATATAAGTAATTTTGCATCCTCTCCCACATCTGTGCGGAATTCCTTTCAGGTACTCTTGACTGTCTTTCCAAATCAAAAATATGAGCAGTTTGTTTGATTAGCTACAGTACTCTAAACAGACCCAGTATAAGAAAATGGGTACTTTTCTGTCAGTGTGTCTTACGGTAAACCCACATGCCATCCAGGTATGCTTTCTGCATTGCATTTATTATTTGTGACGTAGTCTCTTGCTCCCTGAAATGCTGAAATGGATTCAGAAAATTAATAGTTGTGGTGATGGATACTTTACAAACATATATTATTAAAAAAAAAACAACTTTCATATTTCTGCCCCATCCTACCCTAGTTACATTTTCTCTTATAATAATGTGGAGTAAGATGGTGAAACATATACATTAAGGTTCCATAGAGTACTAGAACATTTACAGGTTGCCCAGAATCATTTGAGAGCAGCATAATCTCTTGGTATCAAAGCTTCATTAAACTTACAGACCTCTGTACTGATCTACAAACCTGAGTTGTGTCCTTCGCAGAGCAACTGAAGAAAGCGAAAAAGGTCACAGGTAAATTCATCATCCTGCATCACTTTTTCTCCTGCACAGTGTAAGGGGATTCGAGAAGAGGAAAAGGAACAAACCCTATTAAAATAGCGACAAGCATGCAAACACAAACTGCTGTAAAACTTTGTGGCTGCCTTTCATGTGCAAATCATAACTACTGTTCTATCTGAAGCACATATTCAATATGCCTCTCAGATAGTTCTTAAAAAAGTCAACTTGATGATGGAAAATAAGAACATAACTAGAGAAACAAAATGACAAAAATAAATAAAACATGTAAAATGGTGGGCAGCATTTTATACTGTAATAAATCCCATAGTGCATTTACTATAAATTATGTACAGCATTAAAGTGCTTGTAGCATTATAATGATCACAATAAGTCAAGAATAGTTTAATACAGTCTGAAGACACAAGAATTAAATAATTTTAATAAGGCATATTTGACATGATGTTCACTTTATGTAAATAAAATATATTTGAGCTAATATAAATGTTATTATACAATTGATCTTAATTATATAAAATACAAAATAAAGATCATCCATGCCAAAATACGAATTCCATAATATTTGACATGACAATAATAGTATACGTTGATGGGTTAAATACATATTTTATAAAATGCTGCTGTTAACCATGCTTAGTGTAACTCATGGTTAACTGGATGATTTTACAACTGAATTGTGTAATGACAATGTTTCTGTGATGTACAATGCTTTGTTTTTCTGAAGTAGAATGGATGAAATCTGATTTCTGTGGTGAATACAAAACCTGTTTTTATTTATCAATTTCAAATAGGCTTGAAAGTGCTTATAACAGAGCTTTAATTCAGCTGAAAATTTAAATTTTGAATTTTGTATTACTTTTTATAGATTCCTCTTTGTATGCGCATATTGCCAATTACATCTGTTTTACACTTTTTGACTTCATAAGTATAAAATACAGCAATGTTTACTGATGTCCAGTGGTGATATAGGGTATCACCGCAACATGGTAAAGGTCAGTATATTATTATTTCTAGTCAAATTTTCATTTTTACAGTTTGTAAAATCCTAAATAAAAAAATCTGCCCCTCTATTGGCTGAACTTTCTTTTTCTATTAAAGACACACATATAATCTGAGCGGAATGCAGTAGCATTGGATTCAAAGCAGGAACCAACACAAAAATTGTATCTATGGGATTTTCTTTTGGTAATCAGTTTTCCTCCTGACTGAGTATTATTTTAATTGGCAACTCTAAACTGGCTTGGTATTTATGAGTGATGCTTGTGTTGTGCGGGTATGAGAATGCCTTATAATAGACTGGCAACCTGTCCAGGGTCGATTCCTGCCTAGCTCTCGATTCTGCTGGAAATTTTTTAGCTCCCTGTTACTAGGTACTGATTTATCGCACAATACAAGCTTAATATTTTTACAGTTCTTTATTCCTAATATTTTGTAATATTTGAATATCTGAAGAAAATGTGTAAGATAACTTGTTTACTGTTATTTTTATTGAACAACTGTTAAAATAGCATACTGAAGCTACATAATCAAACATTGATAGAAACACACATTTCTACTTAAAATATCTGCCTCTAAACAAGATGCAACATATTCAGCACTGCTAGACCTATGTACATTTATGAACTTTTGTCTTATTACTTCTTGAACGTATTTAAAGAATATACTGCAAAGTCATGTGGTGAAGGAGCCTAACCCAGCAGCACTGGAAAGAATCAAGTCTGGATGAGGGGTCAGTCTCTCATATGCACATGCAATTATACCAGCCCAATGAAGATTTGCCAATCTGCAGATACATGGACAAACACCTAGACGATCCACGTACATTGTACTACGACTAGAACTAATATTGTCTGAAATGGCCATCATGGGCTCAGTCTTTGGAATGTGTTATTTATATGTTTTCCTTACATAAATGTAATAAAGAAGAATTAAAAGACAATACCAGAAACTCCCTGCTCTCTTGTATTATTAAGAATGAAACAAAGGAGTTTTCATGTATGTTTTTACTCTTTCGTTGCAGTTTTGAAATAGGTAAGAGGTTTGTAGATTACATGCCCTTACAGGGTGAGGATTGTGGTTACATCTTCTTAGTGAATTTTATTTATTGAATTCTATATGAAAATGGGGAAGACAAAATACCCTGCAAAATAAATTAGGGCTAAATGTTTCCCATGAAAATAAGGGGGACATAATACCCCCAATGGAATAAATTAGGGCTAAATGTCTCCCATGAAAATTATTTCATCAACAAGAAAGCCAAAAGTAGTTATTTCAGTAAGTGATATTTAATGTTATTGATTAATTTGCAGTCTTACTAAGCACATTCCTGTATTACAGACATGATATAGTTGGTGTTTGCAAAATAAAAGAATTCACTCAAGTTCTGATCAAATGTTTCCAGGTCATGGTCAAGAATTATAAGAACAACATGGCTGATGTTGCATATATATGTATATTTATATTTTACTTGGAATACATGTGATTAAGTACAGTTGTAAAATTCACAACAGTCCATATGAAAAAGTTAATGAGTCATGATGTATACATAAAAATGCTGATGCAATTTAAACACAAAATTGTGCTGCACAACATTGATAAATGGGACCTGCTCTGCTAGTGATAAAATAAACATCTGCTTTTCCAGGACATTATAAATAAATAAATACACCAGAGAGCAGAAAAATGTGTAATATAATTAGCATGCAGGATCATGACTAGCATCTTTATGTACTGTATATTGTTCATTTTTGCATGTTTAGAAGGAAATATCTTATTGGTTAGTAAATAATGTCTTGCTTTGATTTGCAAATACATCAAAACAAGCCATTCTAATATGACAGAAACTTTAAAGTAAGTGTACTAATAATCTGTAATTAAAACTGCTAAAAATTAGGAAGAAGAAGAAAATCATGTTAAAATTTAATAAAGTAATACTGTGATGGCTGTTAGATGATCCAGAGTTAGATCTGTAATAAAATAATATTTATAACACAATTCTTATCAATACTGACTGTTCAGAGGTGCTATGCATAATAAAAATAGTGCTAAATTACAAAGTTAAGAAATACTACCATAGCATCAATTTAAGAAACACTGATCAAAGAAATCAACCTTAAAGAATGTCACATTAAGGAATATTGATCAGGGCAATAAAAAGAAAGCAAAGAAAATGAGCTTTCACATGATAATGTATATAGTACTATTGTTATCATAATTATCTATTATATGTACCATTAAACCATTCATATTATTCTTAGCCTCTTATTTTACCCAAAGATGCTGGTACTAAATTTGTATGATGGTTATGTGTAAGGAGTAACTTGATCAAACCTCATTTATTATAAGCTTATAAAACAGTACTGATACTGGTCATTGAAAATACAGAAAACTCTTGCTATATATTGCACTAATGGAAAATATATGGAATATATATATATCTTATAAAGCAAACAATATTATGATTTAAGCTATACTGCAGTGAGACTGTGTGGCCGCCATTGCACTTTATATAGTAATTTATGTTCCTAAACATGACAGACTACACTAAAGCATTCAAAGAGAGACTGAACAACAATGATCATCAAAGGTGAAAGAATTTTCATTTTGCAATGGTATCTTATTAGGAATAATAATTAACATTTAGATTTTGCCTATTTAATCTCAACAACAAATGGAATAGATACACAAAGATACACTCAAAAAGTTTCTTTGCACAGAATGTACTTAATGTAGTTGTTGAATATGTAACTTATGATAAATAAGACCCACTATAGTCATATTTTGAGAACTATAGAACATGTTATTTAACAGCAAGCCACTTCTCATCTGTAGGAGTAACCACCACATGCATCTCTGTGATGATCAATGCTAATGGTGCTACTGTGTCAAATGCACTTTCAGGCATATTTTTATTTAAACGATAGACCAGAAATTGGTGATTTTAGAATAATACTAAAATAACATTATATTTAAATTCTTTAAAATTGATACCAAAATTTGATTCTTTCAAGAAATAAAAATATAGTTTGTATCTTTAAAAATAGGTGAAGTCTTTGCATAAAAATTAATCTGTTGAAACAGTCAGCATGATATCCATTTACTCCTTTGCAGGGATTTATTCTTTCTAAAACAAGCTCATTTATATTGTATTATTGCTTTCTTTACACTTTTCTGAAATATTACAGTAATAAAATATGAACCATGTCAGAAAATGAAATGCATTTATTAAATATGTAACTTAGCTATCTCCTTTACCTATTGCATTTAATCATTCAGTAAACAGACATACTGAATCTGAAATGATGGGAGTTTCATAAGCATACGCTCCCTGGAGGAGTTTATGGGGTGCATTCTCAAACATATATTATACATTTAGAATGGTTAATAAGTCTGTTTTTTAGGCATGCAGTTAGTATTACTAAAAAATTGAAAATGTTTTAAGGTATGTTCATTTGGTGATTGGATTTTCTGTGATAATTAATTTTTACATATCAAATTAACTTGCACCACTGAATGCAACGTAAATATTTAGTATAAACATAAAGAAAAAGCAGACTCATTAAAATTAGTTAGAGTTATATGCTTAGAGAAAATGAAAGACTGTTTGATTGTACATGAAAGAAAAACAATATCTTATTTTCATTGTTAGCACATTTATAATTTTACATTTCTTAACAGCTTCATATACTGTTATTAAAGAAAACATCTCAGGTATAATAGAAAAATGCAAATATTAATTATCATTATTAAATTACACACACTCATTAGACAGTGTTTCAGCTTAAAAAAATTGATATCTATAAAATCAAAACTTGAAAACACTAAATGCATAAATAGCCCAAATTGTTCAAGTGGGCATTGTTAATATAAACTACATGCAGATATTTTGGGCTAAAAAACAAACTTAATACTCTTCATGATCAATTGAAATTGGTTGTTATAAATGAAAATGCAGGCACTTGTGATGGATTACTTATTGTTTATTAGCTTGAGCATAAACCCCAGTGTTGCAAATCATGCTGTTGCTTCAAAAGATACTTCAGGCTTTAAATATATTCATCACTAAAGTGTTAGTTTATTGTTGTTAAATCAGCAGAATTGGCTGACAAGTTGTATTATAATGATTTCCAACATCTGATCTATCATTTTAGTAATGTGGCATCTGCATTTTTGAAATATGAAAAAAGATACAAAAAAGGAGTGGATGGAAAATACAATATCATTTTATCATAACATCAATCATTTTGTTGTCATAAAAAGAAAACAGTCAAGACACATTAACAAACAACCAGTACGACATTGAATACATCACAGAACACAGAGTAAACAAATTTTTGCTTATATTGTTGTAACCCTTTACTTGCACAGATTAGTGCAGCCAGGAAGCCAAATTGAATGCACATCAAACGGTACAAATAGGAGTACACCACATTTTCTGTCCACATCCAACCAATGGGTCACTTTAAAATACAGTAGCTCATGGCTCTTACATTTAGTGTGCCAGAAACTGTGCAAATCCTGAGAAGAAGGTAAAGTGTAATCATTGGCTACAGTAATAGTGCATTATTTTGTAGAGTGATGAACACAGATTTAACTTATGCTATAAAAGAAAGAGCTTAGGTTCAGGACCTGGACAGCGCTGACACAAAGCTAACAAAGGGAAATGGCAGATTTTATAATTACCACGCTCATGAGTGATGACTGAGGAAGGGAAGACAGTACATTTAAATTAAAAAGAAAACAAAAAGAAAAGAGTAAGTCGGAATTGTTTGCAGATATGCAGAAAATTCAATATAATTTAAATGTTTAGTAAAAAGCACAGAAGAAAAAATCCTAAATATTTAAAAAATAAAACGTGTAGGAGATAATAATCCAACATTTTAGTTAAAATTGGATATAATAAGTAAGTGACTTAAGCAAAGAATGTTTACAAAGCTATTACATTCAAGTGAAGTTACTTTATTACATTTTTAAATGGAATTATCAAATTTTCTAATTACTTCAAAATTAGTCACACTATTACATAAAGTAAAAGATGCAAATTTAGCAATTTTGTGCTGTACAGTAGTCACGACATTTTAGAATGACACAGGAGTATATGCTTTCTTGGCAATCACAAGCAATGTACAAAGCAAGCATAGTGTGTGCACCAATTCATTAATGCCCCTTTACAGTGATAAAAAAAAAATCTAATGTAAATGCTTGTATCATGGGTTCTGTATGTGCTACAATGAAAAAACTAAAATAGTTGTGATATCAAGTCTTAATACCTAAGTTACTTTTAACACCAATTTTATTTTCATTGCATTTTTTTTCCTACAAGGCAAAGTCTTACATGTGGCACATGGGTTAACGTGATACATTAATGTACAATATTCTGTTTTACATCTCTTCTGAGATACTCCTTAACACTGTATGTAGAATATGCCTCAACTGATTATTTAAATGGAAAGACATGCCTAATAGGAAGCAGTGATTTGACAAATTACTAGATCAATTTGTGTAAGGCAGTATATATTACTTTTTTCTCTGGCTTCCACCACTGGCCTCCTATTCATTTTCTCAAATCAAGATTATATCTTTCAAGGCTGCTTAAAAAAATTATTACAGCAGGGATGAGTTGTTAAACAACTGTTAAATACTTAGGTATGTGTATTCAGCAAGTGTTACACATAATGAAGATATTTTAGAAAGAAATTTATATTAACACCTTTTAATATGATTTAGAATACATATTATAAAGCAATGTTGAAAAATAAAGGCTCACATTTACAAAACAACTGTAGACAAGGCTATAAACCAGGGTGCAAATCTAAAATGGAAGCAGCGAGCCATTAAGTTTTAATTACAGCTGCAGTTGTGGTACAATAAATTAAGTGATTTTAGCTAGGGTCCTGTTTCTTTGTACATTTATGTGGAAATATAATGAATAAAATATGGTGTATATGACAGGGACACTAATATATTTCTTTGGTTAACACGTTATTTCCTAAGAAAGATACTGTATTTAAGAACAAAGAAATATAAGGTATGCAAATTTTAAAATGGCCTATAAATTAAATTCTTATTAAAGAAACAGCCTTACTTAGTAGTGTTTAAAACACTATGTCAAACAGTCAAGTAACATTTTTACTTCCTACATGTAATACCTTACATTTACTAATACTAAATTTCATCTATCTAAACTCTGCCCGAGTATATTATCCAAGTCTCTGTAATGTTTCATCGCAATCTATATTTTCTGACAATCCACCTATTTTGGTACAATCTGAAAACTTAACTAGCTTGTTATTTATAATACTATCCACATTATTTATTTATTAGAAAAAAAAAACAATTCACCCAATTCTGAGAAGGCTTCCTGCACCATAATCCTCTGCTTACTGTGGTTTGGCCAGTTTTGCACTCATCTACAAAGTACACCTTTAACTCATACTTATTTTATTTTGATGCCTAACCTCTCATGTGGAACCTATTCAAATATTTTCTGAACATCAAGATATCTGATTAGTATCATATGCACCTCTCTGATTGTATGCTTCTGTTGCTTTTCTTTAGAATTCCAAAATATGGATAAAACATAACATGCCGTACCTGAACTCAAGCTGTCTGTTCCCTAAAACTCCTTACATTAATTATTCATTAAGCTTATTGGCATAAACTTACTTGAATCTGCCAGATCGCCCTTCTTATATAAAGTTACTGTATAATATCTTCTGTTCCCTAGTCCTTAAGAATTTCCCCAGTGTGCAATGACATTTGAAAATATGAATCAAGGGTTTATATAATAGCCTCCTAAATCCCTAACTAACCTACTTAAACAAACTCACTAACCTCCTAATTCAACTTATTAAAGGTTACACCTTAAATAATGCAGCTGCAACTCAATATATACCCATTGTACAGACATGATGAAGAGGTTTAGTTGTTATGAGTAAAATGTGTAATCTAAGCAACCTTAAAAAAAGTTGTGAATATCATGGCAGATACGGTGATTTCAATACTGTATTTCAGAAATAGTAGCAGAAGTCATGAGAAAATGGGCAGATGTTGGTGATGGGTAATTCACAAACTTAATTTTGAATGGAACTTTTCTTTGAGTCATACAAATCAGTTTACAGACATGAGTGAATTGATCCTGTGGAGTGCAACACTAGTATTAAGGTGCACGTTTAATGTTGTCAGTGCTTATAGTTTACCAGGTAGTTGTTTAAAGCACACATGCAAGTACTGCTGGTCTGATCCATAACTCTTATGAGTCACTGAGCATATTTATATTAAAAGTAATACAGTAATTTGTTTTTTTTGCAATTTATTTTGGGGAGGCTTCTAAATACTACAGTATATAAGAAGCAAAGGAAATGATACTTTTTATGCAGCTCCTGAAATTCAACAAATTAACTACTATCATACAGAGCTGAGCCTTATCAAAGGATACTGGCAAGATATTATTCACTGAGTATTTTGAATTCTAACTTAATCATAACCTGCAGCCAAATAACACAATTCCTTTTCACTTGATTTTTGAATGAAATCTTTTTCTGCCAACGAATCATATAATTTTCATTCACATGATTATCAAAATGAATTATTGTCCATGAAAGAATTAAATGAATGTCTAGTTCAGTAATTCTTTTTAGTTCAAACTGAATCATTACCAGTGAATGAATTACATGATTCTCATTTATTTGTTTGTGGAAAGTTGTTGGAGTGGATTGGAATTGTAAAGTTATTGTTATATAAGTGTCTCAGCCCCTCATTTTTGATTAAGTTTAAATGGGCTGTCCCCTCATGAGTATAATACTACTATGATTCTTTCCAAAGGGGAAAAAATAACAAATGGAATTACAATAAAATGGGCAGTTGGAAAGAATCGATTCAGTAAAGTGAACCATAATGCCCATGACTACAAACACACAGAAAACTCATAAATACTCGAATGACAGTTTCTTTCCAACAGTGGGAAGCAGAAAAGAATCTCTGAATGAACTAAAACATTTTGAGCATTGGAAAGGCACTATACATAAAATGCATTATGATTATTAGTATTCACTATGCATCAAGCATTTAGGTGGATGGGGGAGATAAGCAGAAGACTATATTGATTTTTGACTCCTGTCCAATTAAAAATGATGATGAGGGTATGGTAAACACAGGTCCACCAAAACTGGATGACTGAATATTTGAAAAATATCAGCTGGTCAGGATTTACAGTAAAGAACACTAACAGCTGGGTGTTATTTGAATGCAAGCTAACCATGTTCAGGCCTTTACGGCCATAGTCTGATCCTTTCAAACGAACCCTGTCATGAATAGACACGGTGACTTTTGTTATAACAGCCATGTTTGACTTTTGAGATTTTTTTACAATGCATTTATAGTCATTTATTTATTTTATTATGTTGATGTCACCATACTACTATTTTGTGGTTTGTTTTTTTGGATAGTTGCTGCCTATTTTGTGACTATCTCTGCATGACATTGTTTACTACAGCTATGCCTGTTGATGGTCACATCAAAAGACTTATTTCCCAGCTCTATAAAATGGACACACACATCTGTTGTTATCCTAGTGTTGGATCAAACATTAATAAAAATTACTTATTTCTTTAAAACCATTTTGGGGAACAAAATCCAAAATGATAAGGTATGTTTTTGGTTAAATATATCTTGTTCACTGCAAAAAATGAAATCTAAGCAAGTGAAAAGTACTTATATCATGATGTTAAATCTTTTTTTCTTATTGTAAGAACTATTGACTACAAAAAACTTGTTTAGCATGTTTTGAGAAATCTTGTCAAGTAAATTTTGCTTACCCCATTGGCAGGTTTTTTTGCTAAATAAAAGCAAAACAACTCTCATTTAAAGTTTTTTTTTGTCTAGTTTTTGCATATGCATTTTTTGCAGTGTTCTTGTTGACTTTCAATTTAGTTTGCATTTTGGTGCCTCAATTTCTCTGACTGTTTGGTTTATGTACTCCTGTGTGTTCCCTGGTTACAATCTTGCCTATTCCTTTGGAGCCCACCAATAGCTGGCATCATAAACTATTCCAAGTAGAAGTTCTTTTCTTTTTAAAACATGTATTTCCTCTGAGCACTACTAGCAAATCCTTCCAGCAGGATTATGTGTCACATCACAAAGCATGTTTCATCTGAAGCTGATCCCAAGATCATAAATTAATTTCACTCCATTGACCCATACAGTCCTCAGATCTCAATCAAATTGAGCAACTTTAGGACAAGGCAGAATGTAAGGTTTGATGGATGAATGTGTGCTGAAAACTGCTTTAAAGCAGGGTTTCTCAGTCACTGGATCATGGGTTGTGGGCTGCAGCATTTAGCTGCTTTAGTGGGTTGCAGCAGGCTGCCAAAGTGATCAACATCTCTAAGCGATATTTATTCCCATATTTATCGATGATCATCCCACGATCTGTGTGGGCGACAAATATACTTAAAGCAGAAAAACTGTAGTGTCACCAAATAGGTTAAGAAATAATGCTTTAAAGTAAGTATTCTGGCTGCTCTGGGAAGATAAAGAAAATCCTTGATAAGTGCACCAATAAAATAAAGAGTAAATACACTGTAACACAAAAGTTTCGAAATAATTACAAAACAAGATATAAAACCTACAGTATAATAACTTCATTATTTTCTTCCTTAGTGAACTTAGTCACAAAGAGCTATATTCTAGTTTTTTTTTAAATGAGGGGGCTTGTATATTGTAAATATGGAGCTTTCCTCATTTGATTGAACGCTAAAAATTATGTCAAAGCTGAAATAAACTGTTGATGCTTGCTTACAGCAATTTTTTATTTCAAATCACAATATTCGCCTTGTTTTCAGATATTGGGCCTTGGTTAATAATGCATGGATCAGTTATTAACTCATTCAATGATCAATTATTGATTAATTTACTATGACCTAGTCTGCTTTAAAATATTATTAACTTATTATGACAGAATTCTCAGCAAATACAGAAAAACACCAATTCAATGTTATAACAAAAAAGCAGACAGCTCTAATATGCATTCACATGTGCAATCAACTGTGTACTATTGTTTAATAACAAATATTTTATAGAGCTGTACATATGTCAAAAAAACCTCCTATCTTCTTCTTCTTTTTTCGGCTGCTCCCGTTACGGGTCGCCACAGTGGATCATCTTCTTCCCTCTTTTTCTGTCCTCTGCTTCTTGTTCTGTTACACCCATCACCTGCATGTCCTCTCTCACCACATCCAAAAACCTCCTCTTAGGCCTTCCTCTTTTTCTCTTCCCTGGTAGCTCTATCCTTAGCAACTTCTCCCAATATACCCATCATCTTTCCTCTGCACAAGTCAAAACCAGCGCAATCTCACCTCTCTGACTTTGTCTCCCAACCGTTCAAGGTTTTAAAAGAGAAAACTAAGTTAACTAAGGTAATAATGTTTGTGTACATTGATAATTGTGTTTTATGAGTTAGCTTTAGCTCCAGTACACAACTCGCCAACTATGAGTCAACTGACATATATATATAGCAGCTGGTGTGAAATAAAATTATCTGAGCTATACTCATCACTTTTACAGAAGTAGACACAAATGTTCTCAAGGACAAAAGCTCTGTGTATATTGGTTTTGACATATTATAAGGGTTGCATCCAGAAACATCTTTTAATTTGATGTATAAACAGTCTGTGATTAAACAAGCATTTTAAAAGTAAGAGTCTGTGCATTTTGATGACATTGATCAACAAACATAAACATTTAAAGCCATAAAAGACATACTTCACAGAAAAAGTGGACATGAAAGCAAATAAAAATGTTTATCTGTGATAATTGTATTTCCATCATTATGTAAATTTATACATAGTTATGGCATCATAAAATGAAAAACATACTGTAGCTGGACAACAAAAAAACTATGAAGATGAGCTGAAAAACTATCAAATTAGTAAGACTGAATATTGCATAAAACATGAAACTACGATGCAGAGCATTTCAGCAGTATGATTGGCAGAGTTTTACCACACACATTTTACTATTTAACATCAAATCATCATCCTGGCATCACTTTATAGTATAATTCAGAAAACATATTTTCAAGGATTCTGTGGAAATAAATATAGCATTTTACTATGTATAAGGAAATCCATTCATAAAATGAAAACTGCTATAAAACGTAAAACAACAGCACAAATTGTTACAAATTCATCTGAGCAATTGGCATATTTGAATAAGAATAATTTACTTCAGCAGTCAGTTGTAATTAAAGAAACCTTCAATCAATCAGTTACAACAATGAAAACATTTTACAAAGAGCAAATTATCTGTTTTTAGTGAAATCATTATTTAATTTGAATAATACATGAGTATCTACTGTATTTATTTTTTATAATGTGGTTTGAAAACTTTAAACAAATGTCAGGCTGTATTTATTATTAAGGATACAAATTACTATGACACTATGAACTATGGCAACATTGAGAATATATTTAACTAGTGCTAAAAAATGGCAACTTCATCCTACTTTTTTGTTGCGAAAGAATATTTAAATTATAATATTAGACTTGAAAACTAAAAAATGGTTATGGAGGTTTATTGTCCTAATGTATTCTTCTATATATTTTAATTTTAATATTTTTTTTGGCATGTTATCGTAATATCTGCCAATCAATTCATTCACCTAAATATTTACACTTTGACTTATAAGAAACTGTTTCTAGGAAGCAGAAAGGTGTTATATTCTGCAGGCTACATTTCTTTTTATTGCAAGTGATATACCCCATAGTATAAACAGGATGACACTGATTGGCTTATGGGTACTGACTGATCACCCAGACTTGGCTGTCACATGACACTGCTTAGAGCAATAAGGCAACCAGTGAATGATGGAAACTCATCTGCAGTATAACTTTACATGGCTATAACATAGCATGCATTACATGTGTCAAGGCATACTAAATGCTTAAATGGTTGCAACAGTAAATAACAATGGAACTGCAAGTGAATACAATACTTGCCAAGAACAGAAGTCTATTGGCATATTATATATGAGCAATGGAAAACAGTAACCACTCCCTTAAATACTTTTATAATAATTACATATATACAAGCTGACTTGCTGCCTGGTGAAAAATGTAGTGGCTTAGTAAGATACTGAACAGGCGATTACATCTCTGGGTTTATTAATTAAAAAAAAAAAAAACATACAGAAGAGCAATATCATCATCTTCAATATCATTTTAATAATACATTGGCATTGGTTGCTATTGCCCTATATCCTAAAATTCTGTTTAAAAAATGGTGATAAGTACACAACAAGCTGTAAATATAAACATTATGTAACATTAAAATTTTAAATTGGTCATCTCAAAAGAAAATACAATACAGTTACAGCTAACCTTTTCACAACTATGGTTAATTAAACAATGTACTATCCTATAAATCATTTCAATCAAAGTGGCCTGCTGTAGTGTATCTGAAATATAATAGTTCAAATTAAAAATCAGTGTAATGGGTCATATACCTTTGCTTGAACCTTAAATTTATCAAGCTTTTGATGTGATGCTATGTTGTAGTATACGGCAGTGGAAGAAGCAGAAATACTGTGAGATTCAGACGTATAGTAAAAATATCATCAAATTCTGTCAGGTCAAAGCAGATTGGAAAGGTTGTTATACATAAAACTTGCTAATCAGTTATATATTTTTTTATTTTTTTATATATTTTTTAATTTTTTTACTTGCAGCATCTAATTTATGTTTAAGGAGAATTTCAGCATTTTTAATATAATGGCCCATTATAACATTTCACAGTGTTTATATCCATACATCGAACAAATTAGTTCAATCCTAATCAGATAAATGGATTTTTATTAGTTTGCATTTTTCTTCCAAAATGGTCATTTTCAAAGTAACCTAAAATATTTATTCTACTTATAATGTCCAGAATAACAACATTGTATTTTGGAAAAAAAGTTAAAATGTTTTAAATATCAGCAAAATTCAGTCTTATCTTCTTTAGCTGCTTTCTTCCATATTAACCCAAAGAGAGGCAATGCACATCTTTTACTGCTGGATTTCAGGTATGGGTTTGTCACTGCCATGATGCTGAACTAGAGAAATAATTTATGAAAAAATATGGTAGTTGTTGATTTACAAAGACTATTGCAGCCATGAAAAAATGTGAGTGTTGTATTTATATGGTATGGAAAGTAATATGCTTCTACAGGAAAATTAATTATAATAAAATATATATTTAGATTTTAATTCAAGCAAAAACATTAATCTCTACAATATGAAAAATTAGAAACCTTTGAATTTTATTAAGGAAAATAGGTGCCTTAACAAATAAGAAATCAGAACTAATCCACGATATTCCATGGTATACTGTATTACTATCAAAAACTTAATGGAATGCTTTAGTAACAAATGAACTAGCACATTTAACAATTTAGCTTCAACACCAAAAACTACTGGATCACAACATATGTGTGTACTACCTTAGAACTGAAGACTCTGCTAATAAATTTTAAAATGAAAGCTAACACCTGCCCCTCACATGTAATTCAAATGCTTCACTTGAAACACTTGCAAAACTCAATTCAACAGGAAGGCCTTTCATAAAATGTTAGCAGGATGTTCCTTGGATTTCTTCACACTAGCAGGCTTTATGAAGGCATCATCTGCTGTAACTATGGGAACAGTCTGGAGAAGCCATTGAGAATGACTTTTGGTCAGTGTCAGAAAGCTTGTTTCAGGAATTTAATGACTCAGGAAGAGAAATTTGGACACCGCTCATTTTGTTCTAAGTAAGAACTGTAGAAATATTAATTGTATTGGTGGAACTCCTGAATCCTGTCATCCTGAAAGAAGGACAAAGACTGAGATCTGTTCCATTTCTCTATAACTGCAGGGTCATAGGCAAACTAACTCCTGAATATTCAAAATATACTGGGCATTGTGTGGGTGTTTTGGTAAACATGCATTTTTAATTTTGCAAGTAAAGCAATGTCAATATCTTAAGAATAGCAGATTGGAAGTTGGTCTCCTATTTTAAAAGGTGTGAATCAACCATAAATCCAATGGTTTCTTGTGTGGGCTACAAGAAAATGGGTTTTCAGGGATGTTGTTGCTGTATTTAGAGTGTGTGTGTTGTGTTTGCATACTGGGTGTTAAAGCAAGTCTACTTCTTGTCTGTGATTTTCCTGTACAGGACATCAATATGCAACTAAGACTCAGAAAGAAAGTAGTTGGGACGAGCACATTTTGCAACTTTAGTATTTTCAGGTGGTGTTGCCCTCTTGCCCTCATCTGACATGTCTTGCATGACCTGCATTGGTTTGCAGGAGAGTGTAATGTGTTTCAAAATAATTACCACCTCCAAATTTTAACTCATTACATTCGTCTGAAAAAGAGTAGCTTCCTAGTAGCCAAGTGTATGGGTATTGTGAATTGACCAAAAACAAAAAGGTGCAAGGACCAAGATCTCACAAATATTAAACAACTCAAGGATAATAATGATCTTTTCTTTTCATGTTTATCTTCTTCTCAGTACCCTATGGTGGTCTTTGTTTTTTGCTGGAGTTTTGAATCAACTTACCACTCCTGATGCCGGATTTGTCACTAATGACAGACCGAACAAGTTATGTTTTTGTATTCCCCAACAATCATAAATCTTAGATTGTACTGGAAAGACTGCATCATGCAATGTGTGTTGGCAAAGATCAAAAAGATCTTGCCTCTTTCCCAGTGATTGAGAGCCTCAGCGATATGTTTTATCTGTAATCTGTGTAAGCAAGAGTTTTGTTTTTGCTCTTCTTTCCTCTTTTGACATCTGACCTTATCTTAAAATTTACTTTATCATATACATATTTATTAATATTTAGTAGACTTACTAACTTTCATTATTCAGCCATTTTCTAACCTGCCATTTTACTTCAGGGTTGTGGGAATCCAGTGCCTTTCTAGGCAGCACTGGGTGAGGGGCAAAAACTAATTCTGGATGGACATCAGTTCATCAAAGGACACAATCACATCCAATCTCAAAACATCTAAATTCATTTGCACAGCTTGTGTTAAGTTTTTCTGTTCTGTATGTTTTTTTTGTTTGTTTGAATTTTTGTAAATTTATCAAGTGATCTGGGTTTGTGAATGGAAATATGCCATCAATCTATTTTGTAATTTGCTTAATCCAAGACATTCTATAATGTGGCTCACTTATGCAAACATCTCCATGCACTTACACAAGCCAATTTAGAGTCATCAATGATGGAGAAGGAAAGCCAAAATTCCCAGAGAAAGATAGAAGGTAAGATTATACAAGACAGTAATGGCTAGTACTGCCAATCTTTGTATGACCATTTGATTCAGAACGCAAATGTATAAAAAATACTATAAATAAAAAACTAGCTAAAGAGCTCATATGCCAAAAAGGGTGATCTTGATCTTTTAAATTGCCATCAATACTAAAATTCAAACTGATTTGTAAATTCTCTGAACATTAGATTAAGGCATACGGAATGCCCCTAGAAAGCTTTCAGGCACAGAAAAAGTTTTCAAATATTGCTGCACTACAAATCATACTTTTACATTTTATTACAATCTGTTAGTGACAATATTAAATACACAAGAATAAAAAAATGTAAAGACCAAAGAAAGGATTTGTCAGCAGATATGTTTAAGAAAGTAAAAAATTAAATATGGTGCTTGCATATGTATTTTAGGAGCTTTAAGACCACAAAATTGAAAGGAATAACTACAATATGAATGCCTTCTCATTGATCTGTCCTGAGGCACAATTGCAGTCACTGTCACATTTTCTACTTAAAAACTGCAGCTTATACAGAAAAGTAGTGAATCTGAAACAATGTCAAAAGAAAACAATAGGAGGTTAAAAATAAAGGTGCAACGATGCACAGATTAGATATATGGATCTCCCTCTCAGCACTGTTACCTCAGAATCAATGAAATGGAAATTGTATCTCACTACCCATATACTGACTAGAAAAAAAAAAGAAAAACAAAAGCAAAAAATAAAAACTCAGCATTCAAACACAAAGGTGACTTATAAGAGAAGTCAGTAAGACCAAAATCAAACACCCTCCTAGCAAAAAATAAAAATCCTAAATCTTTCAATGGCTAGAGACTAAAGGAATCATTCTTCATAACACAGTCCCTATAGGAGGATAGCATGAAATGAACCATTACTCCAAAAAAATCATCTTGGGGCTCATTTGCACTTTGCCAGAAAACACTTGAGTAAAAAAAAGTCATAGTGCTATGTGTGACAGCATTGCACAAATTCAAATGAATAGTCTTTACAGGCAAATATGGTGGTGGCAGCAAAATGCAGTGGGAACATCTCTGAGTAAGGGGCCATTCACACATTCCTGAAAAGTTAATTATCATTGATTTCAATAACACTATTCATATCTAAGCATTTTAGCAGAAAACGGTTTAGAAAACTTCTTGTATGCAGCAATTTACAAGCTTGTTCTATCAAAATCAAAGGTAATGCTAATTAAATAAAAAAAAACAACAAAATGTGTCCTTGTGCATACATGTGCATCAGTCTTCTAGTGACAGCTATTGAGGGACATATTGAGGCACAGATCCTGCAAATCAAGTGACAAGAATTCAACAAAAGTTATAATTGTAAATTGAGTTTTAATCAGGTTAAAAATTAGTACTGTACTGATGTTTTAGCAAACAGGTAGAGTGGTAATACGCAACTCTTCCTACAATTTGGGATTTGCATGTCCTCATGCATTTCTAGATTGATCGGTATTATTGTGCTTGAATGGAGTATTGTTACTCATTACAGCATTAAATACTTAAAATAGGTGTCAGTGATATTTCTCAATTTAGAAAATGTGTTTATTCCTTTGTGAAGGAAATAACATCCATTTCCTTTTCCACCCACGCCCTTTATTTCTAAGTTTTTGTTACTGGATTGCACACAGCCCATTGTTTTCTGCTTAGCTGTGTGACTGGGCCCTGAAAATGATTGCTGCACTATCCAGCACATGAGCTTCTTGCTCTTGGCTCCCAGTGACCCTAAACTGGGCAAATTAAATTTACCCTTCAGCACATGCAGAATTAAATGTATAGGAATACAATGTAAATTCTTTTGAGTTGATTACTGCTGTGCATGATAACCCCTTCCTCACTAGCTGATACTAGATGACCAGATCAGTTCAGTGCTTGCATAATGTTGCACTGACAGCAGCAGGCATTTTTTTTTGTGAAATAGTGCAATGATTTCCCCACATATCATTCATGCTTATCGACACCTCTTTGTAAATCTGGCATTTTTCAGGGTGCTACCTGCATCATACGGAGTCCAGATTTGTCTTCTTGACTCCCTTTGCTACAGAACAGGTTGAACTCAATATTTACGATTACAACGCTGACAACATCAGCTCTTCAGTACTGTGATCGCCAGGATTAAAAGCACTAAAGTAACAGTAGACATTCTGCAAAAACAACAATCACCATACAGTCTACAAAATGGAAAGGATGTCCTTTATATTTTCCCTTTAAACACCTCTTTAAAGGTCTACTGGGAAATGCTTGAAAAACACTTTGAAAACACTGAAAAGCAACTGAAAAACACCCAAAAATGCCTGAAAAAGATTGAAGAACAACCGCAAAAAGCCATTAAAAAGCTTGAAAAACATTACACAAATGCTGGAAATTTACAACGCACAAGTGTGAATGGGCCCCAAGTATTTGAGATGAAGGAAAAAATAGATGGAACACAGCAACGGAAAATGCTGGACAGGAAATCTTTCCAGAATGCTAATAAAATTCTGAACACTAAGCCAAGACTCATCCTTTACCAGGACAATTATTCTATTCTTAGGGACAGTGCAACATTGGACTGACAGAAAGGTAACAATGTAAATGTTCTTGAGTGTTCCACTCAAACTACCAAATTCAATCCCACCAAGAATTAGTGGCATTGATTGAACAAGGCTGCGTAAAATCAGTGTTCCAGAAACATAAATGAACAGTGCAAAGACAACTAAGCAAAGATCACTTCTAACCAGTGTGTAAAACTACCAGATACTGAACAACAACAGATGCAGAAAAATGATTTATGGCAAAAAAATGGTTCATTCTGATATTATGATATGGGGCCCAAATACTCATACAAGCAGCAAATTTCAGTTTAAATTTCTTCTTGAGCATGTGTGATTAGAAATACTGATCGGAAATTGTGCAATTATACATTGTCATCCAGAAACATTTGAAAACTTCTAAAGAGTCAGAACATTTTGGATGGGTACTATATATACTAAATAGTATAATGTACAAATGTAGAATTACTGTGGACGTGTAACATTAGCAATACTAAGGTTAACTAATTTCTTTTAGTTTAATATACAAAACCAAACATAGAAAGAGTGTAAAGATGTGTTCAATAATTGCAATCAGTTACAAAGTCCTCCACTTCATTTATTGTTTTCTATACTTTTTTATTCTACATAATGTTAAAATTTCAAGATGCTAAACATGCTCAGTAAGGTATGCTAAAACACAAGGGCAGACAGATCTATGACTTTAATCATAGTATTACAATTAAAGCTGCTTTATCTTTTGTCCATTTTATAATTCTCATTTCAGACTACTGTGTACCTGATCCTTCTTCTGTCACCATCCCAAGACCTTCTGCCTTATTTTGCCTTTCAAATGCATTGAGGTCTAGAACACTATGGAAAGAAGATTAAGGAGAAAAACTTAACTTGATGCAATACATATTTATAACATGAAACAATCAAAACTAAAATAAATTACCTGCATGACTGCATAAGACCCGCTAGACTTTGAAAGAATCCCACATCCTTCTTGTCCTTTAGATAGTCGAGCATTTTCTGTATAAAACAGAAAACCACATGCCACATAATACAAAGATTGTTTTTTTAGTTTTATTGTGCTAAATTATTGGAAAACAAATGACTGCATCATCAATACAGTGCATGTAGCACCCTAAAGAAATTAATATGAGTAATACTATCATCAACGGATATAATGATTTTGCAGCTTTATTTTGTATCCCTACACAGACAGGTACAATACATTTTTTTAAATAAGTTAACTTTATTGGTCTGAAAAAACCCACAGTGCCTATGAAAGAAAATATTTAATATTAGTTTTCTTAGCAAATCAGGCTCCATCTTTAATGGGAATCGATTAAATTGTTTCATGTCTAACTGGGGGTTGCTGGCAGAATTGGCACTCCAGACACCATGATAATAATAATTCTTTGCATTTATATAGCGCTTTTCTCACTAATCAAAGCGCTCAGCAATTGCAGGTTAAGGGCCTTGCTTAAGGGCCCAACAGAGCAGAGTCACTTTTGGCATTTACGGGATTTGAACCGGCAACCTTCCAATTGCCAGTGCAGATCCCTAGCCTCAGAGACAGCACTCCACCTCACACTTGTCCATTCCATCTGAATTAGTGTGGTGCTGAGGTGTCACCTGTTGCATGACTTCACTCGGGTCCTAATCTGGGATCCTGAGTTGGTTTGTAATGTGATGGGTGTGGCAATGCTCTATATCAGCGTGTGCTCCTAACCTCTCTCTCGCTAACTAAATGGCTTGGGAATTTAAGATTTAACATATCAGGCTCCATGTTTAATGGGAATCTAAGAAAACAGTGGTGAATCCAAAATAACAAAGAATATCTAATTAGGATATCAACAGCCCACCACTGCAGGGCAGTGAGAAAGAAAACAAACCAGAGAAGAAAAAGGAGAAGACAGATGACAGCAGTTTTACTGAAATTTCGGTTAGCAGTTTTGTCCAAAAAACGTTATTTTAGTACATTAAACATTTCAGTTACCTATTGGTATGGCTATATGCACATCCACTTGGGTATGAGCTAGCAATCATTTCAGATGAGATTTTTTGTTGACTGCAGGAGTGGGTGAGTGGATGTAAATAGATGAAAAGTTGTTGGTGCTCTAGAGGCATAGGGGTAGCACAGCTGTAACACAGTTGTGTTTTACTTTGCATTGGGAGACTCTGAGGTTCACATCATTTCTACAGAAATTTATGTTATAGAGGGCTGAAAGCACAAAGCTTTTGAGAGATTTGCATTTTGGTGTTTGGGCAAGACATCTAATGTTAAGTCTAATTAAGTATCTATAATAGTACTAATTTAGTTAATTGCTTTGAAATGCAAATTTTGATTGAGTTTTGAAGCTAAACCAAGAAATTATAGATTGTTATCCTCTAACCCCTTTAATGTCAGCCCAAAAAAACTTGCTGGACACAGTGTCTCTCATATTAAACATACTGTAGATCTAAATATACATGATGCATAATTATTTAAAATGTGAAATGATTAGTATCATGAAAGGCCAAAAAACCTGCTTCATACACCTATTATTTAAATTTCCTATATGATGTAGTGTAAATATTCATGGCCACCACAGTTTAGTGTAAAGGAATCAAGAGATGGATGTCTTGATAATGATTAGAGATTAGTAATTTATCAAGAGAAAAATAACTTTGCTGTTAAAAAATTAAAGCACAATTCCTATTTTTTTTTAAATCAGTTTATAAATGAAACCAGAAGGTTAATTTTTTTTCCGATTTTGAAGTAAACTTCAGAATTGTCATATAATATACTCTTTTATTTTATTGCTGAGAGATGAGAAACAAAACTAAAATTATCTTCAGTTTACCTGTTGTACTGTAGAATTTCCTCCATTTAAAATGGCAATTCCGAGTTTTAATGTAGCAGCCACCATTGGACCCATTTCACCTAAGTAAAAGAAAAAATACATAGTGAATAAAAGGTTAGTGTCCTCCTACACAGGAAAGATCGGAGAAAGAATGACTTACTCTATTATTACTCTAAAAGTGGTCTTAGTTGCTGATATGTACGCAACTAAAATATGGTTAATGTCTTTTAAAATACAAATGTCTACAATATTAACAATTCAAATTTAAACCCTAATTGTATAACTATAAAAAACTGTCACACTTTCCACTCCTGTAATAAGACTATTTCAAATCTCTCTATTATAAAAAAAAATCCTGGGAAAGAAAGACGGGAGTCGAGATGTGATCTTCACGTTAAGATCACGGAAGACACTTAAAAGACCTGGGAGACGAGAGAGACTGGCCATGGAGTGTCTCGTGGGGACCTTAAACATGAGACTTTGTGCCAAGAGATTGACCCAGGACTGTCTTGCGATGACGTAGAACATAAGATTCTTGCAAGACATGCCCTACTTACAACCATTATCATATAAGACTACGGGCAGCAAAACACCCAGTAGTGTAAAGGCTGCACACACAGATCCAGGGCTCTCAGCGCATATAAAGCATATAAGGACAATATGTTATAAATGAAACGTCGATAACTAAGCGAAGAAGAAAGCAGCGTATAGAAAAGAGACTCAAAAGCATTGGAGAGGAAAAAGAGCAAAAAAGAAAAAGAATAATCTAGGTGCAAATTCAGAAATTAAGGACAGTAGCACCATATACATGGTGTCAGTACAGTTACCATTTTTTTTTTATTTAAAGAACAAATTACATTATATTTTGAAGGTCCTCACTAGAATAAGATAAAAACTAATTTCTAAACACAGTAGTAGTATTTGAGCTACATAATGTATTGGTAATGTTTCTAAGAGATGAAATCTTCAAAGAAAAGTTAAATATGAAACTGAGTAAAGTTGAATAAATAGTTCACTGATTCTCCCAAAGTTCAAAAAAGAAGTTTACACGGTAAAAGTTTTATAATACTGAGTTTCATAATAAACTGATTTTAAATTATCCCACCAATTTAAATGTGACTTGAGCATTTCATTTGAACACCTGTCTCTCCTCCTCATTCATTGGTCATAAGTTCTGTCCACTAACAGCTTATCACGTGATATTAAAATTGCAAAATGCACTAAGGAGATAAGTATAATTGAAATTTACTGTAAAAGTTAAAGAAAATTGAGTGAAAACATTATAAGAAAGAGAATATGCCTCATACCTGTGTATGTTCACGATAAATCAAGAAAAAGAAGGTTGATTCCTGCATGCAGTTTCACAAATCACTTCAAATAATCCTAAAGAACTCCAGTTGTGGATATGGGAAAGAAGTCCACAATTGAAATTCTTGTTCACATTCACACAAGTGTTTTCATTCATTTTTTCATTCATGACAGTGTTTTATAGAAGTGTTTTATTCAACAATATTTTAGTAAAAATGTGTATTTGGTATGTTGTGAATATACAGCAGGATGACTTGACATTTGAATTATGTGACACTAGTAACATGACACTTTAGTATGAATATTTTTGTCATTGTTTACTGTTAACTGATGCTGGTCACCATAGACACCTATTTTATCAGAAACTTTGTTATCACATTTCTGCATAAGATTCAAAGTTCTTCTTGGCCACCACTTCAAACTACATGGGGTCATTAACCTATAAAAAAATATTTGTGGAGGGAGTACCTCTTTAAGAGTGAATTATAATTGGATCAAATGCAGAACAATACTTTTAATGTATCACATAAGTGGTCTGCTCTTCTGTTTCTGCCACTATGAATATTTTCAGCATATATATATATATATATATACTAGCCAACCCGCGGCGTACCATACGCCGCATAATCAGGCCGGTTTTTTAATGATTTTTAAGCACAGGAAGAAAAATTAACATTTGAAAAATCGGTAATGTGATATATCAGCAAGAAAAGCAACATTGTAACAATGCACGGAACGAACCAACACACAATTGTCCGTGACTGAAAACTGGCGGATCGCCATCGCGCCTTCTCCTGCCAGACGGAGGGATGGGGGTGCACGGCGCTCAGTCGTGGAGTGTGGAACGGGAGGAGAGGAGAAGGACGTCCATTCAGCTCCCCCCATTATGCTAGTCTGCTGATTTCTCATTCAGTATGCACTGCCTGCTCATGTGTCCACCTCCAACTCGTCACTTGAGTCGTTGTCGTCTTTACACAGTCCAGATGCACCTGTGACTCACGTAGACGTTTCATTGCTCTGTGCGGTTTTGGCTGCTTTCTATATATAATCCACCAAGACACCCAACCACGGTAGTAGCGAGGTGGGAGGGGGATGTGTACAAAGGGTAGGGACGTAACCAGTGGGAGCGTATGAGTCGCACTTAGTGGGAATTACACGGTTTGCAGCCCGAATGGGGTTCAACGGCTTACCCACGCCTCTCTGCGCCGGGTAGACTCATGCTCAATGGAAAGACACGGTTGTCCAAAACGGGTTGGTGTGAGAATGCAACAGTTAGTGAATGAAAAGATGGAACTCTGGAGAGAGCAAAATACAACACAATAGTGAACCCGCGGCATAACAAACGCTGCATAATTATTTATTGATGGTTGAACACTTCTGGAAAGACACAGTTGTCTAAAAAGGGAGGGCTTGAGGATACAACAGAAAGTGAATGAAAAGATGGAACTCTGGAGAGAGCAACATATAATTGTCCGTGAGTGAAGAAGACGCATGTTTGTCGCGGATGCAAATTGCTGTATGTAGCGTGTAAAACAGTTTGCTATGGTGCACGAGGTCGTGCATCGTAACCGGAAACTCGGTTTTTAAAGACTGCTTACTTCATTGTGTTTTAACCTCAGTTGTAAAGGATTGTTTTAAGGATCCCATGGGATACCCCTCGCAAACCGTTTTACACACTGCATATGGCGACTCACCTCCGCGAGAAACATGCCTCTATGAACAGTCAAGGTGGCTCGAAGGTACATGAGGCCTGTACGACAGACAAATATAAATGACACCGTTCTTTCTGTGTCGTCATGTTCGAATTGGTGGGCATGGCTCTGCGAGTTGTCGTCGTATCCAATGGTCTTGGAGTTGGTGGGCGTGGCTCCTCCCTGCGTGCGCCATAGGCATCTTACTTGTCGGCGGCTTAGTGAATCCACGCCCCTTCCGGTGTGTTTTCCATGGGTTTCTTGCCTTAGTAAATTATATATATAGATATACATATAGATATATATAACATTTTCATATTTAATTTTTTCATATTTCTTTAATATGTTTATAAATATTTTTGTGAATATTATTTATTTTAGTTTGATAGATAGATAGATAGATAGATAGATAGATAGATAGATAGATAGATAGATAGATAGATAGATAGATAGATACTTTATTAATCCCAAGGGGAAATTCACATACTCCAGCAGCAGCATACTGATAAAAAACAATATTAAATTAAAGAGTGATAAAACTGCAGGTAAAACAGACAATAACTTTGTATAATGTTAGCGTTTACCCCCTCGGGTGGAACTGAAGAGTCGAATAGTGTGTGGGGGAACGACCTCCTCAGTCTGTCAGTGGAGCAGAACGGTGACAGCAGTCTGTCGCTGAAGCTGCTCCTCTGTCTGGAGATGATCCTGTTCAGTGAATGCAGTGGATTCTCCATGATTGACAGGAGCCTGCTCAGTGCCCGTTGCTCTTCCACGGATGTCAAACTGTGCAGCTCCATGCCTACAACAGAGCCTGCCTTCCTCACCAGTTTGTCCAGGCGTGAAGCATCCTTCTTCTTTATGCTGCCTCCCTAGCACACCACCGCGTAGAAGAGGGTACTCGCCACAACCGTCTGATAGAACATCTGCAGCATCTTATTGCAGATGTTGAAGGACGCCAGTCGGCTCTGTCCAATCTTGCACAGAGCATCAGTATTGGCAGTCCAGTCCAATTTATCATCCAGCTGCACTCCTAGATATTTATAGGTCTGTACCGGCTGCACTCAGTTGCCTCTGATAATCACGGGGTCCAGGAGGGTCCTGGGTCTCCTAAAATCCACCACCAGTGGATGTGATAATGTATCCTAGATCATCTCCAAAGTATTTGTGGTATTCAGGTACTTTGTAAATTTAGGTAAGTTAAGATATCTTACCCTGACCAGCTCTGATTGTTTTATTGTTTAATTAGGGAACATTCAAGAGAAGAGCAGCCCAAAACTGATTAAGTCCAAAAAATAAACCTGCTGATATCTTTTCAAAATATAGAAAACAGCAAATGCAATCCCTCTTTCAGTCTGTCAAACATTTTCCAATCATTCTAAACCTATTCACTTTTTTACTTTGATTTATTAGCTTCATGCAGAGGGGGTAATACCAGCTACAATAATTACATAAAAATTAAAACTTCTTTTACTCCAGCTATTTGAATCTCAGAATATATAGAACAGTTCACAAACACTTTGGTCATTATGATTTATTTTCATATGTAGCTTTTGAGAAAAAAAGTGTTCAGATACATGCAACTGTAGAAATGTTATTGTGTGTTTATGTAATTCCTTTATATCGTTCATTTTTGTACTCTTTACTGAAGTCAACATGATACAGAATTAATTTTCTTACCTTTGCTGGCACTGATCATCTGCAAAACCATTTCAGCTGCTCCACGGTCGTGTAGTCTTGCTTGCTGGTATAAAAGTTTCTGCTTCTCCATTTCTTTTTCCTAAATGCAATACCAGAACATGAAAATAAAAATTCTTGTCTTATGTTGATGTTATTTGATAACTTTATTGCATAGGGCTCTATTGCAGAATTTATGGAATTCACAGAAAATTGTTTCTTCCCGTAAAAGCCACCAATTGAAATGATTTGTTAGATAATCAGTGTAATAATTTGCTTATTTGTATGCCTTTGAGTTTTGTGAATACTTTATTATATCAAAATATAAAAAATTAATAATTCTAAATTGAAGTTAAATCAGAAATTCATATTTTTCATAATGGGCAAATAATTTTGTTGTCCTAGGTAAATTAATATTTTAATTTTCACAAATCTACAATTAATGAGGAAATTATTTAAGTAAAATAATTCTGTCACCTATCATTACGACCAAATGCAGGATTTGTTTATTTAAAGAAATGCAGTAGTGTTCTACTGTTAATGCAGTAAGCCAGAAGTGTCAAGCTTGGATGCTGGAGGGCTGCAGTGGCAGTAGGTTTTGTTCTAGACACTCTCTTAATCCTTAACCAGTCTCTGTGCCAGTTCCTGGAGGACCAGTTTTGCAATTCCAACCAGTTTCATAATTAGATGGCTCTTCCTGCTGTTAATTAAACTAGTTATTACTTCTATGGCTTCTTAGTGCTTTCATTCTACCATACTGTTTGTAAAACTTTTTTTTTTTCTGAGCGCACCATCGGTATGTATTGTGGTCCTGAACAGATCATTATTTCTCAGACCTTCACTTTTTCTTTTCAAATATTTTATCGAAAATATTGGACAAAGGTGCAAAAGGGGTCCATTTAGCTGTTCATCTGCTTTGTATCTAACTGTTGTTTGACTGCTATAAAAAAGCATGGTTTCCTAATCAGTTATAATCAGTATAAGGCAAATGAAGTAGGCTCTGTAAGCAGCAGGAATTGATTACTAATAAAAAAAATAGCAAAAAGCAAAACCTATAGCCACTGTGGCCCTCTAGGATTTGAGTCTGACACATGTGAACCATTTAGCCTGCACACTTGTCTTATGAGCTCTTTAACATAACGTCATCCAAAATGCTTCTCATAAAATCAAACTTTGCATTACATGGAGCATTTAAAACACTTACCTTGAAGCTCTTTCATGAATACAAAATGCCGAAAATCCATACCAATTACCTTTAGGTTAAATGAGAGCTTTTGCTAATGTGAGCCTTTCACAACATAAACATCATACCATGTTAAGCCTATTGTGTTTTACATGTAATTTAATGGGAAAATTAACACTACTGCATGCATTTACTTTATCTACATTTAAAGGTCATATATAGTAAGTGCTTGCTTCATTTGAATGTGTATTTTTGAAAAGCTCTGTGTGTTGCTTTGTTGTAGAAAAAATAGTTACACTGTAAAATTCTTTTGTTTATTTCAACTTTTATTGTACAACTATTCCTTAATTTTCAGTTAAAAAAACAAATTGACTCTCATGGTGACATCCTGTCATATGCCCACTGTTGCTGGGAACAGCTGCAAAATTTTTAAGAATGCAAATGCAATAAGAGACTTAGAACATACTGTAGATTAAATAAGTAAAAGAACAGTAGCGCAATTTTACATGATTCTAATGTTTTCCTCAAGGTTGCATCAAAAGCACAAAACATCAAACCATTACATTTTATGCTATTGTATATAAAGCATTCTATTTTAGTAAAAAAGGAAAAGAATGAAGCATACCAAATGTTTAAAAATGTTCTCATCTAAACTGTGGAAAATCTTGGATTTCAACTTTCTAATTTAGGATTTGATTTGAGTGCAAATGCAGGGTCCCATTTTTCAAGAAATAAAATAATTATCACAGCAATCACATTTTACCATTACTTAATGATTTTTTGAGAGAAAAATACTGATAAAGTCAATTTTAAAGTAAATTTGCATAGAGCCCTATGATAATACTCACTGAATGCTATGGCAGTTTTAAGCTTTAGTTAAATGGGACATGAAACAATAAATTAGTACCATGTCCAAACACAACTATTGAAATATGTATGGCTTGGTCATGTGCGGAAAGAGCAGCAGTAGCAATAGCAAAAGAGTAGCAACTTAGTGACAGCAGCAGTAGCTTATCACATCTGTTAGCTTTGCTGCGTTAAACTTTCCATCCGCATTCTGGCAAAAGACACTGGAAGATGGAAGAGGTTTAAAAAAATGAAGGCTTGTATACAGAATGCAAAAAGTAATAGAAATGGTTCTAAATGCATGAAAAAAGTAGAAAAAAAACTAATAAACAAAAAAAAATATATAAAGGCGATCAACACAGACATTGAGTGCTGTTACCAGAGAGTTTTCCACGTTGTTGACAAATTTGTTGCTTAAATCTTTGATAATATCGTGCTGCGGAAACAAAATTTAATCATTTCATACTATATTTTATAGCTGCTACCCTTTTTAACTAATTAAAACATAAATCGAAATTCTAAATTACGTATGATTAAAGCTTAAAGAAAATAAGCAGCCTTGCTTTACTTAGCCATGCTACAAAATCATCGGCCTTCATGTTTTAACCTCTTCCTTACAATAGCTGTTTTAAAAACACAAACAAATCCTATATACACATACACACATACTGTAATCTGAGAATCACCTTATTTAAAAAAATTAAAGCTGCACCGCATTGATAAATCACCAAATAAAACTTTGATTACTGATTTTTTAATATCTTGCTGAATTAGCATTTTAGTAATAAAAAAGATAACTAAGTATTGTGCTGAATCCAAGATACAGGGGTGGGATGCAGGAAAGATTGGCTCAAGCACGAAAAAAATTCACACACTTTGACATAAAACAAATAATTCTAGCATAGTACACAGTATATATATTTTTAGGAAAGTGATGTCTAATATATGTCTAATTTATGCCTTATTAAGCATTTAAATTTATTCAGTTCATCTTCTAGCCTATCCAGTTCAGGTTCACAAAGGGCTGATGACTCATTGTATGCCATTCCATTTTAAGTTGCAGTTCTAAAAACGCGTAACTATGCCAGTTTTTAATTGCCAATTTACCTATCATGGGAAAAGTTACTTAAACAGCAAAGTGATATATGTACATGTTCTTCGGTTTTGGCTTTATGAATTATTTTAAAGACTCTATAAAAATGGTTTAAGTCACATACTGATGAAGTTTTAGTTTTTTTCGTAACTGTTAAATCCAATATATTGGTTTATTCACATAATTTTTATTATTAAAAGTTGTCATTTTAATATTTCTGAGCATGATAATGTAAAGAGGAAGACCCTTGACATTTGTTTTTTCTGATGTTAGAAGCATTATAAGCAATAACGTATAGCCCCTCAACCAACCTAACTAAATAAAGGGCTAATTACATATCACAAAAGACAGACAGATTCATTGAATACTCAGTTTTGAAGTTATTCTAGATGTGTTCTACACTTGTGAATTGCTCAAACGGCCATATTTCATATCTATCTGCATATGTCAGGTGGCCTGGTTAGTCACAACACTGACAGCTGATTTGCAGACTGTTCTGTCATACACTGGATCTTATGAATAATGCAGTGATCTTGTACTGGCAGAGACAAACGGAAAGTAATAAGTACATTTTCAGATTTTACTGTATATGATTATTTATGTTGTATTATTTTTGTGAAGAGTAGGTTTATGAGCTAGTATATGTTATGTATTAAGTGTTTCTTACTTTACTCAAAGTGTACACTGTAGGCATGAATTTCATTGTTTATTTTCATTTATTTTGTTTATTTTTTCTCCAGCCGTCTGGAGTTTTTTTTGTTTTTTCTGTCCCCCCTGGCCATTGAACCTTACTCTTATTCGATGTTAATGTTGATTTATTTTGTTTTATAATTATGTCTTTCATTTTTCTATTCTTTAATATGTAAAGCACTTTGAGCTACTGTTTGTATGAAAATGTGCTATATAAATAAATGTTGTTGTTGTTGTTCATTGTTCTTGTGACATAAGGCAAATAAGGCTAAAATGCTAAATGTATAGTTCAGACACAGTAAATAACAGAACTGATCCTCAATTGATAACAGTATACCAAGAATCTTTGACTACATGTATATGTAATATAAATAAATACAAATGTTCCCTAGAAGCACGATCTGCATATCAACCCATACAGCATACTATGTAAAAGTTAGGCTGGACTCTCAGAGATGTCAAACTCAGAACCTGAAGGTCTGGATGTTGGCAAAATTTTCTTCTGGGCACATTTTTAATTAGTGACTAATTACTACTGCTTAATGGGACATGTTTCTTTTGTCTTCATTTTGCTGTTTAACTTGATTCCATTTGTAGCTGTGTGTATCATACAATACTGGTTTCAAAAACATATTAGAAAAGAAAAGGTAAGTCTGAGAAAAATTAATTTGTTCTAATCCACAAAACATTTGAATAGTCCCCTCAGAAAAAGGAAATCAACAGCTGTTTATCTGCTGCCTCTCTTTGCATCTTATTATTGTATGGGTGCTACTGAGCGAGTATAGTGGCTTCTGAAATGATGCAATGCAAGCTGCAAGTCTTAAAACACTGAATCCTCACCTAAGATTAGAGGATTAATAAAATACATCCTGAGATCTCACTGGTATAGCACCCCCATTAACAAGAAAAGGAGGCAGTGAACACGCTTGGAACATACAGTAAGAGAAGGAATGTGCACAGATGATCTACTAATAGACTACAAATGTAGAAACTGGAATATATCTTTGCAGTGTGGCCAGAAGGATTTAAATGACTTTGGACACTCACTGCACTGCGTTTCTGCTGTTTCAGGGAAGGGAAGTTACTTGGCCCTGCCTGATTCTTGTTGCTGTATACAGAAATGAACAAAAAAGCCATATTCAGAGCAGGGTAAGGATATTGAGTCAACAGAAACAGTTAAGAGAGCTAACTGTGTAGGAAAGGAACAACAGAGAAATGGAAAACCCTGCAGATGGCCAAATCTAACATTTAAGAAAGTACAATATTGTGTGAATAGACAGACTTAAGGGACATGTGTTACTGTCCTAGTAACTACAATGATTGTTATAGAAGAAAACAGCTGAAAAATGCCAGAGAAGGGATATCTTGCCTTATGTTTGGCACTCTCTCTCACCCTAAAATGGGGACTGGGCTATTTATTTTTTCTTTCTGCATCATGCTAATGCCTCTATTTTGTTTCCTGAACAATTAGTCTGATGCAGTTTAAACCTTTCTTGGTAAGTAAAAAATAAATATTGTGATCTATAAAGCCCTATTAAGAAGGGATGCTATAGGTGAAATTTCTGAAAATAAAATTAATCCAATATAATTAATTCATGCCTATATAGATTTTTTAACATAATAACTGTTCATAAATTAAGCTGAATATCCACAGAAGTCAGACAAAAGTAATATAAATAAATGCATTTTTTTTCTAGAAGCAAGATCTACATATCAGCACCCCCTGTAAAAGTGTGTCTGGACTCACAGAGATGTCACACTCAGAACCTGAAGGAGTGGATGTTGGCAGGTTTTCCTTCTGGCCACATTTTCAATTGGTAACTACTAACTACTGCTAATGGAACATGCTTCTTTTGCCTTCATTTTGCTGGCTAAAGTACCCAAATCAAGAAGAGATGCTCTAGGTGAAATGTCTGAAAATGGAATTAACTCAATATAATGACTCTATACACCTACTGTATATACACTCTTTTACATAATGACTGCTCATAAAATAAGTCGAATAACTGAAGAAGACAAACAAATGTAATAAAAATAAGCACAAACTTACTCTAGGAAAGACAGACAAATGTACAAAATATGCCATGGAGACACTATATCGGTCCACTATGCGTTACAACAAGTACATACTTAAAAACACACTATGATGGACTGACTCCAGCTCCCTGTGACCATGTACTGGATAAATGAATGCACAGAAAGGATAATTTAAATTTCAACATCTTCCATGAAACAATACCTTTTGACCTTAAATTAAGAACATTTCCTAGATACCAGAAATCCATAATTTTCATACTTGCCTAATCCAATTACCACTTCCATATACATTATATTTCATAGAAATGCAAGAAAACACAAAACCTCATTATTAATGAATTATTCACTGACAAATAAAACAAACAGGTACAAATCACTGTAAAAACCTATTGGTACTATTAACACAGAATGCATAATTTTCACATTCTTTTTTATGTGGAGTGTGTATTTATGTAGTCCATGGGTTATAACTGAGTTTTGCTCCTGCCAGTGTTCACAACTGAATTTTGCATGTAAATTGGAAGTTGCACTGAAAATGTCTGTTAATGGAAATATAAGCAAAAATGCACAATGCTTTATTATTTAATTTACAATAAAAAGTTTAAACATATTAATAAATGACAATTAAGCAATATTTCCATACATTAAATCACAGAACATAAATAATTAAAACTAACCATGGGTATGATGTTAAATATAATAACCTTAAACATCCTACAGTTTTTGACAAAGACACAACAATTCATAGACTTGAAAAGGGCATAAAAATGCTGTCAGTAGCTGATGATTGTTCTCTTAGCAGAAATGTGTACTCTGGTCGTTAGTAATTGCAGACAGCAGGCTGTATCACTCCAGCTAAACAGCAGGCTGACAATCAATCTGCTTATCTGTGATTGAGCTTCCTGAGCACGCTGCTGGTTACACTCAGCAACATGTGCTCATGAAAGTCATAATGGTGACAAAGGCTGTAGTGTGCAGTACACTTCCTCATTGGTAGTGATGACTACTGCAGATGATATGTATCCATTTCACTACTAGATTGATTCTTTCAAAAGTAAAAAAATGAAAATTACTACATGAAAATGAACTGAAATTTAGTTGAAAGGAAAAATTTGAGGGTTTTATGTGCTCTTTGAACCTGCAAAATTGTTGTAAGTTGAGACCACTGCACACAGTTTAATCGAAATATTTGGCTTTGTTTTAAGGATGCTTAGAATTAAACATTAAATATACCACATAAACTGGAAAAGTACTGGATTGCGAAATTCTAATCATATAAAATTTCAGTGGTTTCAAACTACAGTAGAAATGACATTTTAACCTATTAAAAAATTATGCTCTTTCCACTGCTTTCTGACATTTACAAACTCACCTAAAATGACTCGGTCAAATACCAACAAACACAATAAGCTAAGAGTTAAAGAGGGGGCAATCATCAGTAAAAATGTAATTAAAAAATATGCTATTAACACAGAAAACTGTCTATTTTTATCCAGAAAAAATATTCAGAATAATGTTAAGATCTGAAGGTCCCAATGTGTAATTTTTCCATATAGTAGACATTACTTTTTCTACATTTGTCTGTGTGAAGAAATATTTTACTTGGGCTCCTCTGTACCTTACTTTACAACTGTACTTTACAACTGGCATTTACATTCCTTTCATAATTTTAAACTTTTTTTATCATGTGTTCTTTTGATTTCTGTTTGGTAGGCTGTTTTTATCTCTTTCAGTCTTTCCTGACAGCTTATAGTATACCTTCTTATGGTTAAGTCTGGTAACTTTTCCAAGAACTTCCTTGGGGTATTATGTCCCTCTTTCGATAAAGAAAATAAAATCAGATGCAGTATTCCAGATATGGCCCTTCCACACATCCATGTTCAAAATTAATAATAATCATAATCAAGCTAAGGGCCAAATGAAAATTTGTTTGCGCCTTTTGTTATAAGTTAAAGTAATATCTTAACATCACATCTTATTTCCTTAAACAGTATGCAATAAAAAAAATGATGACTTATAATTTGAAGTCTGATAATGTAGTATCAATCAACTGTTAGAAGGTCTGTATTTGCGTGCAATGTACCTTTATTAGAATTTACATGCTCTTAATTTAATTGTAATTGCAGCTAAATAGGTATTTATGATTATTAACTTGTGCTTTATAAAGGTTAAACATGATAATTGCATATTGCTGAAGTACAGAGAAACATTAGTGAGTTACAGTATAATTAAGTAGTGCAGCTTTAATTAAAAGCAACAACGTTTTGCGAAAATAAAAATGAAATTTAAAAACTAGCAAGGCATGCACCTTTATTCAGATTACACCTTTTGCAGTTTTATCAAATTACAAATGGTAATTTCATCAATCTATGTGCTACATATTGCAAAAAATGTGGTTACCTTAAATCTTGCTCAAAAACAGTATCAATTATTGTTTGCTAGATGTAATCTGATTACAATAATGAAATATAGTCAATTACATTTTCTAATATAGTATATCCATACTCAACCGTGTCCTTTTATACAATTCATAAATGAGTAAGTTAGAAAAAAAAAGTTACATGCATGCTGATTGTTTGACTGGAAAATTCCAAAAGGGTAGCAGCTTCATATAAACTATTAAGAATTTTGTGGTAATATTTATATTTTTACACTGTATGGAGATTAATGTGTAGTTGCTATGTAATCCTTTGGTTAAAAATTTTCTTTCTTTACTACATTCACAATGTAAATCACTATTTGGCCATGATTTTTCCGTAATGCATATTTAATGCATATTTAATTATTCAATAACCAGTAGTGGTTTAAGTAGTCCTACTCATTTACAATAAAAAAGTAGTGGGTTATATTAAAAGAGAACATCATATCAACAGCAGTGAATTAAAAGTAAAACTGAAAACACAGAAGACATGGCCACAGCAAGATGTTCAAGTTATGGACTGTTGTTGAATACGTATATAGTAAAAAACTACAGAACAGCAGAAAAATATCTGTTATGGCACACTGACAAGGAATTCATTCAGATGTGCTTCCAAATTATGCCTTTGACATACTTATGAGAAAACTGTAACTACATAGAACACAGGAGGGGAAGTAAATAAAAAAAGAATTACATTTTTCTTCATTTCATTATTGTAGACATTCCAGCTTTTCATTCAAGCATGCGATTCATAATGCATTGTTAAATGTAAGTCAGTTATGTGCACATTTAAAAAATAAAAGTAATCTTGCAAGGGAATGCAGGCTGTGATAAGGCAAAGAACATGATCGAAAGCACGCAGGACAATGAAACTGCTTACTTCAAAGCTTTTTACTTCTTCTCCATCATCGTCTTCTTCATCGTGGCAACTCTAGTTTAACATACACAACAGAAACAGATCATCAAACTATTTAAAGTAATGAGGTGTGACTCCGAAATCAAAAAACGTAAAAAAAAAATATATATATATAAATAAATAAATGAATAAAAATACAGGCGAAAAAGTTGAAGTGTGAAGGTACAGAAAAATAAAACCAAACCAAGTATTAATCATAGTACACTGAATGTGAAAACCCATATTTTGCAAATTTTATAAACTTCTACTGTAAGATGACTGACATTTACTATTTCTGTATGTAGACATTCATACAGATGTTTAGAAGTTATGCCTTGTTTCCTTTAGTTTCAGCTACACCTCAGGTTTACTGATAAAAAAAAAACAATCTTGAATGAAAGACATACATGAAGTAACAAGATAACCATTCATGATAGCAATATACTTTATACGTATTTACAGTACTTTATAAGACCTCACTCACACTGGTTTATTTCAAAAAGTTAAGATGCAGATTTAGAAAGCTTTAGTTGTGTGTACATATAAATAGCAATAAAACTCACCTAGCCATTACAATTTATTTAATTTAAAATGAACCTGACACAGAAAACTTCTGCCATAGTTGTGACAGCATTCTCGTCAAAAGGAAAACCAACAAGCCAATGAAAGTCTTAACATTCCAGTCCAAGCTCACTGTACAGTCTTGCACTACATTTTATGAAGGTGTATGATTCCTAGAATACGCTGCATGGCCCCTAAGAGACGCATTGTATACATTGTGTACTTATACTTTCATTGTTACAAGTTAACAGTTGCATTCAAGAGTAGTTCCATCTCTAAATGGTAATTTGAATAACAAGCCTTTACCAACTATTAAGTAATACATTTGATTCAAACTTTAAAAATAATACTGATGAGTGCAAACACATAAATTCCATCTCACAAAGGGAAAATGCAATTGAAAATGTAGCCACATATTAATACTAACAATACAAAGATAAATACTAAAAAGAGCAAATATGTAAAAATCAACCAAAACTACACTTCTCAAATTTTCTCTAGGGTTTATCCATGTTACAAAATGAGTTGATGCTAATGCAAGTTAATCATCTTCTACTCTGTTAAGGTTTGAAACGGGTCAGATACAACACAAACCACAGAACGAGAGTAAAACAGACAATACATGCCGCCGGTACTATTGGCATGGATCTAAATGATTAATGATTGTTGAGCATTTCCATGCCAGAAGTATATTCTATGACCTCCATGACAGAACAACAGTGTGGCTGTATGCAAGTAAAATGAATGTCAGTATATTTTCATTTAATATGAAAAGAAAAATTTTTAGAGACTTACTGTTCCTCAATATAAAACTACTTGTGAAAAATAAAACAACACTTTTCCTTGCACTGGGTACACAAAATAAGAAATGAAGTAGAAATAATAATTTTCCCGTGTAAATAGTTTAAAAGTTAGTCATATTCACATATTTATGGATCTACATGCTGCAAATACCAAGCAGCATGTTAAATGATCACAATATAGTCAGCATCATCAGTCCGCAGTTTCCGTTTACAAAATGGTGGGCTCTATACACAGTTCTTTTATTATGAGTGCATTGTCCCACCTGGCACTGTTTCTGCACTTCCTCAGTTGACAAAGCCTTCACCATCTTTCATGTTGCATTTCTTGGCTGGGGGTGGATAGGATTGTGACTGCTCACATTTCATTTTGGTCACTATACTGCAAAGACTTGTGTGTTTGGCATGTAGCTCATTTGCCAGGGAAAAGCATATGAAAATATTCTCAATGGTGACATTCCTCCCTTTGCCTGTGAACATCTCCATGTGTCACAGCACCACAGTCTCAGACAGTTCCTCTCATCCCTCGGTGGGCAAGTGGGGTCTTTCTCTAAACAGATGACAGTGCTTAAAATTCCCAAGGCTTGTCGGATTTGATTAATATACACTGAGTGAAAGGAGGTCAACATCTGATCAAGACTAACTACTCATCAACGATGATTATGTTCTGCCCTGGCTTATAACACATGATTTCACCAAACATCTACCATCAAAGTATTGTGTCTGTATGTGATTTAATATGTGCAATTTTTGTTCCCCCTAAACTGCGCTTCACATACACTTAAGTTTCACTTTGTCTCTGTCCACCTGGCTTCAGTCATGGTACAGTCTCGGGTGTGTTCATTCACAGGTTTCATTCATCCACTCCACATTATCTTCTTTAGTCTCTTTTTGTAAATTGATGCCGGCTGTGTGCATCATACTTCCAGTTATGTAAAAAATATTGTAATGCTTTTTCAAGCAAATTTATATACTTTTTGACATAATGAAATAATTGTAGCAGTAACAGGGCATGGTAAATGGTGTTTCTAGCATTATATAAGTTATTCAAATAGATATATAAAACACTTAATTATAAACCACACCATGGATAGCACCTACCAGAAACAAATTTACACTTCTGTGCAGAAGAATATTTATTCAGCAATAAATGGGAAGAAAAAATAATCTGTAACAAGTACATCTGTTATCGCATTACATTCAAAATGTAACTGTCATTTCAGCAATACCTCTCATAAGTCAAATTTTTATTTTTCCTGGTATGGTGCAGCACGTTTCTGAACTTATTCTAAGCTTGTACTCAATAACTAACATGACTTATTGAAAAACAGTAACTTCAATTTAACTTTCACACTAATTTTAGTTATCCTTAATACTGCTTTGTAATGCATCAATATCTGGATGGTCAAGCACAGAATACCGACACAAAAGGTAATTATTCAGTAGAGGAAAAGAAATACACAAATATGATTGAGAGATTGATTATGTATTCTGAATATGAACTACATATCTTCAAGATATATATCAGTAATTAAAAATAGTGTCAGGAAGAGTGTAAAGCTGCTCTTTGTTCTACTATTAAACCATAATCTTGGCTACTAAATATCTGTTTACATACAAAAAGACTTCAGTAAGTAATTAAGGGGCATGCCACAAATACACATATCCATTTTAGCTTAAAACATACAAGGCATACTTTTTTTAAGTCATCATTCTTTTTAAAGTGTCAAAAAATTACTATACATGTTATGCATTGAATCTTTCTTGCTATACCATATAATTTCATTATCCTTGTATAACTTGAAGAATGGAAATAATTGGTTAAATGTTAAGAGATATCTATCACATGGCATTAGTCTATTAAGGGTGTTGTAACTTTAAGAATGATTAGAGGGTTCTCTGTGCATTTTTTCATTAACTTGTATGTGCATTCATTCAACATACAATAACGGAAAATAAGACGAGAAACTGAAATTATTATGGGATTCTAACAGACTCAAAAAGTCTCAAATTATGGAAAGCTCTATTATGAATGATATCACAAGTATCAAATAGGGGTTTGGTAGTATGGTGGTGCATTGTATTAGTTTTGCATTCAGTATCAGTTGGTTTCTAGGTTTATTGTCTGGGAGTCTTTCTGTGTTTTTTTCAAGTCTCCCATTTTTTGGGTAGATTTCCTGCTGCAGGTAAAAAGGATGCTTTCATTCTGGCTGGAAGCACAAATATGTATAAAAGACACTCTATGTGTAATTTAAATACCAAACAAAAAAAGATCAAATTGTGATTGTTAACTTGTATTTCAATGTTCCCCCTATAGCACCTCTATAGTTATATCAATGAGTATCAAAAGTATTTTTTCTTTAATGTATCAATTTAAAATTTCAAACATACTGTGAATTCCTACTGCACAGGCCACTATACCACCAAAGCTTAGACAAAACATTTTATAAAAGGCAACAAATTATTTTTTACCAAATAATTTCAATATAATATATAGAACTACCTTTGCCATAATGTCAGCATAGGCCATATACAGAAAATCTTCTTCCAGCTTACTATCAGGAATAAAAGAAAATAAGTTAAATGATACACATACTTTTATACAAGAAAGAATTAATGAAGTTGAATAAAGATTAATAATGGTAATGTAATTCATCATGTCTTTCAAAAGAATAAAAACCTGCACTGAAAATATGAGGGCAAAACAAAGGTATTTGTAATAGGCATAAATTCTTAGTTACATTTTTCTAAGTTGCTCACCTCTAGCATTATATGGCAAAATATGTATGACTTATACTGACAAACTAAAAGTGGTCTGTAGCTTTGGGGTTATTTTGGTACTTCTAAAGCAACACAACTGCCACTTAAACTACAACTCATGAGGGCTGTGCCAAATGATAATAGGTTTAAGTGTTCATCGACTGGAACAAAAGCTGCCTAGAAAAATGTTGTGTCCAAATGCAAGTTATTGTATAAATGAGCTGCAACTTTTAAATTGCATAATTTTTATTGCTGACTAGTATTTGGTCTGTGAGTGGTACAAGATATACCTAATAAATTAATTCACAGCAACCCTCTTACATAATTGAACCACACTTATGTATTTGAAGCAACCATGTACTTCAACCCTTGAATGCTGCTTACGATTTCAGTTCTGCACTACCCACCACTTTTCTGTTAGAGCAGTCCTGCTAAAGAGGAGAATGAGCTGGTGTAATGGATCAATGCGCTTCACTCCTTCATCTTCCTCAACAGGTTCCTCTCCTGGTTTCTATAATACAGATGCTTTTAGGCTTTAGAAATCATGCTTTTTACAATGACTTTTTTTGTCAGATAAAAGTATATTAATATTAATGACCTTTGTTCCCCAGAGTCAAACATGCTGAAAGTTTTGTATTATTTGAAATACACAGTATATGTCACTTGTTCAATGATTAATTAATGTTTACATTAGTTATAAAAGTAATATAACTTTTTTCATAACTGATTGGAACATTCTGAATAGTAATTCCATATAAACTCTTCATAGAGATAAGGGTAACTTTATAGGATGTAATTTAACAATGGCTAAACAATGAAGAGTAAAATAAACAGGAAAATTAATTGAAGCCCCTTTTAAAATAAAAGAAATATTGTAATCCTACCGCTAAGTCTTCTATTAATTTGTCTTCAAAATAATGCTCTTCTGTTTCAATCCAGGACTTTTCATATCCTTGAATAAAGAGGTTTACAGCTCGGTGCCTGCAGACATAAATGACATATCTTTAGGTAAAAAACTGATTAAATATTCTGTCCCTGAACTAAAAGATTTGCACATTTGCTGTCAACATTATGTTCAAATTAGTGTTGGACAGCAGTGTCCTAATCCATTATGAGTTGACATACATTTTTCAAACATGGTATGCATTTAACTCTATGTGATTGTATTTTAAAAAGTTTTTTTTGCTGCAGTATAATATATGGTCTGTTTCTCAAAATCACAACTTCACCTTCATTTTGATAATTTAACCACAACAGTGGCACAACTGTCTACTTATTGTAATTAAATTAGTCAATGTATATTGTATAGTGTCCAGTTGTAAAGATGGGCAGGCACACTTGGGACTATTGTTGCCAATGTTTTTCTAAAGTTACCCAGTTACAAGGGAATGCCTGTACAATTTTAAATTGAAGGCAGGAAAACTTTGATCAAATGTGAGATTATTTGCAGCTGACATTATTTCAAATAAAACCTGATTATATTCTGTAAATATTTATATGATATTGCAGACACCCAGTGCTCAATTGTGACATACACATGTGACCTGTCTAACTTGCATATATTTTATAGCACTTGGGCTCCTAATTTTTAACTGAATTGTTGAGATCTGCCATCTAACCTGCCATTTGAGTTTAAACCATAGCTCATAAAAAAAAATAACTACAGTAAGCAGCTGCCATACATATAAACCTAATAAAAAGTTATAATTTACTATATTCCAGGCCTACTTTCTAGGTTATACTTTCATAATCACAGTATTTATTTATTTACCATGGGATATTGTATTAAGTGAAGCATTTAATATAAATTTATAAATAAGCCCCTGTTTTTGTTATTTATATGCTACCAGTCTAAACTAGAAAACAAATGCCTTAAAATGTACACAATACATTCAGGTTCAAGCCAAGTATGGATCTATGTCTTTAGATTGCACATTGTTCTTATTGTAAAATAATGTATCTATGCCTTTTTGAGAACAAAATATTGTGAGATTTTGCTATTTTAAAAAGTCATGTTATGCTCTGCAGTCTGTCTCTTTTCATAGCCACTTTCAAACCCTGCATCTTGTTTGGTGAATTCTGCAACTGCCTTTTCTTTTGAGATTTATTGAAGCACTTAGGTCACAGTTGGCTCAGCTAATCATTGACAGCAACATGTAAATTGAATGATTTTTTTTTTTTTGCACTTTGGTTATATTCTTGAATACAAGCACATGTGGTTATTTCATATTTGGACTGAAGTCTTCACACATTATACACTTCATATAGTTATTAGTATAACATGGAAAAAGTTTCTGCTTTACGGGGATGTATTCAGCATTTCTTGCCTCGCATTTCCATTCATCCTACACTTACCCAGATCTTTGTAGAAATGGAATACATGCATGAAAGGCATATATTCCAAATAACGATATATAATTTACCCTATACAACTCCAGGCACCTCACATGTAGATAAACAGACTTGAGCTGAGAGAACTTTTTGCCCGAGTTGAGCTCCACCGGAGGTGTGGAGGGGGACGTGTGGAGGGTGTTAGGGAGTGGGTTTAGGGTTGTGGCTGGGGGTGGGGGTTCTGGGGGTTTGGGGATGGATGAGACAGCAGGCTGCTTGCGCTTATCGACACATTCACAAAACAAAAGACGCTGATGAGGAGAGGTGTGAAGGAATTTAAGGTGGCCTGAGATTGTGAGTATTTTTGTAGGCTTCAGGGATTCTAGTGTGAAAAACATCTATTTATATGTTTTATATATATATACTGTATATTATATATATGTTTATGTTTTTAATGCATGGGTTTTACATAGTGAAAAAATTACCTAGTTAAAAATAGACTAAATACGAATCATTGTTTAGTGAAAAAAGTAAAATGTGACAACCTTTCTGGGCAGTAATCTACAGCAACTTTAAGTATATAACTGCCGCAGCGATTCTGTTCCAAAACTCATCTGATTCATCTCTCCTAATTGTTTAAGATACCTATGTATAGGTGCGTTTTAACATAGCAATATCACACATCAGCCTTGGTATAGATTTGAGAGCTAAATATTAAACAAACAATGGATTAATGGTGCTGTTATAGTAGCCTTGTTAGGTGGATGCTTCTTTAATTTGTATGCCTTAATATTTTTTAATTTTGTTATTAAGTCCTGTTTACTCTTAGGCATATTTGTTATTAATCTAAAATACTGTGTGCTTTATCTGTTATTGTAATTATTCATCACCCATGTTTGAAAATTCAATATATATTTATATAATTTATTTAGACAAATAAGCTGTCATTTTATAATTATTCACGCACATATCCATCTACATATTCACTCACACTTATTTGGAATTATCAATTCACGTAAAATGCACCTGTTTTTAGTATGGAAGGAACAACACTCGCTTGTCAAGTATGTGCAAAGTCCACATAGACAATGACAAGACACAAGATTCATACCCAGTATAACAGGTGCCACCCAACGCAAGAGCTACTCATTTATGCATTGATCAGTTTCTCAGAAAACAACAGTTCTATTTCTAATATTATTTGGATCTAATTTTCAAAGTTCTCAATAGCTTCAGACATTTCATTCTGCGCTATTTTACTTTCTTATTTAAAGTATAGAAAAATTCCAGCAATGATGGTCACGATGAAAAGACAAGTAAATAGGAACATTTCCTTCTCTCAGGAAAAATATTACGAAGAATCTTTGATAAAATGTATTACTTCCAATTTCTTTTTGTTGTCATAAACATACCTTAAAAACACAGAAGCTTTGCTTTCTGAAATTGAAACCTTTGGATGTATTAAGTAAGATTTAAGGCTTTTTTTCCATATTTGGATCAATCGATTTAAAAATACGTTAAAAAAAAAATTACATTTGCAAAAAAAATAAATAAATAAAAATGTACTTAAAGTTTCCCAAAGCAAATTAATGTATACCATTATAGTGAAATAATACCAAACGTATCTTTTCCATCCATCACCAGTCCACTCTTCTCTGGGTTTTATGCATATGTTTTACTTTTTAAGCTCCAGCATGAAAGAGTACTTTTTATGATTAAAATATGAAGAAAACAGTTACTGTCCTCCTTTAACTGTTCTCCAACCTGTAAATTGCATGTCATCTGTCAACTCAACTCAATATTCTTAATGAAAAGCTAAGTTGTAAAAAGACACCATGAAGACGATAGCATACAGATGTAAAAAAGCACTCTAGTTTGGAGTTAAACTTAGGAAACTAAGATATATGTGGTGGTAAAACTTTGCAGCAATTTTGCTGCAAACATTTCTAATTCCACAAAAAGAAACATTAAAAATCACTGTAATAGATTTTTCATTCTCACCTCGGTAAATTATATAATGGAGCCATTCTAAAACATGCCACAACTGCTCTTTTTCTTTGTTTGGACAGTAACTTATGCCAGACAGCTTTCTTACTCCTTTGTGGATGCTCTACCTATGTATCAAAAATATGAGGAGGGCACATTATTTCTTTTGAGCATTATTGGTACATAGGTCAACTTAACCCATACTTTATTTAAGAAAAATACATACTATTACTCAACTTAAACAAGATTAGTAAATGGTTAACAACCTGTTGTTTCTTACAGTAAAGCAAAACAATATTCAAACAGTTTAAATTCTATTTCAACATTAATTTATTCATGAAAAAATTGTATCACATGTATTAAAATACTTGCATTTGTCAAGGACAAAAACTCAATGAGCTTAAATGATACACAACTCTATAGACAAACCTGTTCCAGATGAAACAGCACATTTGCTATGTCTAAAACACGCTCCACTGTTTTCTGTGGATCTGAAGAATCTTCTGTTCTATTTGGTAAATCTTTATAAAGAGCCATTTGCCACCGAATAGCAGGGTCTTCCAGCTACAAAATAAATGAGATAAAAACACAGACTATTAAAATAACCCAGAATTACAAAAATTTCAAATTTTCAGAAGTAAGAAACTTCACTAATGTCAATATGTGTGCAGTATGGCTGTACAGATACTTTGAGCAGTGTTTTAAATATTATACTTTTGGATTTTATTTATCAGTATATTCAACTCTTTTAGCATCTACCCAGAGATGGGAGCAATACCTAAAAACAGACAGAAGTGAAAACATCTACTGTTTTCTTTTTAAAGTTTAAGATCAGTTTGTGCTTTATTTATTGCTAAATCGACATGTATCCTACATCTTTGTGTTACTGTACTGGGGATTAAAAAATGCACCGAAAAGAATACTGTATTTGCAGTGAACTAGAGTTAACAACTGCAAAAAAGGCACTTGTTTTCTGAAATGTTTGTTAAATGTTCTTGTTCCTATTGTGCATTTCGCAATAAATATTAAAACTTATTAAGCCTGCTTTCCTACTGGTATGTTTTGTCCTATTTGTGCCACTGAGAACCAGGTTGGTCAATCAACGCTGTAAGAAATAAACTGTAGTAATGTCATTTCTAGGTGAAGTCTTAAGGTAGCAGAGTATAGTCTTCAGTGCAAGTCCACTGCAACTGTGAACTGTATATCACTAAAGGTGGATTAAGTGAATGAACAGAGAAATTAGGAGTAGAGACAGAGGCATAATATATAACTGTAGTCTATAGAAAAAGAATCTGTGCATCTGATAAGGCGATTTAATATTTTTAGGAAAAGTGTCCCCAAAAGCCTTATCATATGCTCAAAGAGAATAAACACTAGGTTTAAAGCAGTGTGTTTTTGAATTTAGATAAATAAGAGAGCAACAAGTATAAACAGTTCACCTTTCGCTCATTGCCAGGAAAAGCTACACAATTAGGATACTTTAAACGTTAAAAACTGTATAGGACCAAAAATAACAATTACACATTTAGAATAACATCCTAAGATATAACTGCCATAGGAGTCATGCCACTGAAGTATGGTCAAAATAAGTAATACTGTAATAATAATAATAATAATAATAATAATACATTTTATTTATATAGCGCCTTTCCCATGCTCAAGGCACTTACAGAATATAAGAAAAAAACGGGAGGGTATACAATATATATCATTGTACAAACCAAATAAATAAATAAAGCAGATTAAGATAGTAAATTCAGAGAAAAGCCTAACAGACAACATAATTGATGGTCTAGCACACACATACAGGTTACATGAGCATCTTGATGGAGAGGTAAAAACTAAGAGAAGGGTAATAAAGTCAGGTAGAGCTAAAAGCCTTCTTGAACAGATGAGTTTTGAGTTGTTTTTTAAAAGAATTCCCGATCTGATTAATTTCGGAAGGTCATTCCAGAGTCTGGGCGCTATACAGCTGAAGGCTCTGCTGTCACCCATGGAGTGTAGATTAGTGTGGGGCACAACAAGATTGCCAGAATCAGAGGACCTAAGTGGGCGGACAGGCACATAGTGATGGAAAAGGTCACTGATGTAGTTTGGCGCGAGGTTATTTAAGGCCTTGTAGGTTATTAGTAGGATTTTATATTCGATTCTCTAAGACACAGGGAGCCAATGAAGACGAAGTAGGATGGGTGTGATGTGCTTGTTGCTGCTGGTTCGAGTAAGGACTCTTGCAGCTAAGTTTTGAATAAGCTGGATCTGTGATATAAGATTAGAAGGGGCACCTGCCAGCAGCAAGTTAAAATAATCGATGTGGGATGTGATAAAAGCATGGACAAGTTTCTCAGCATTAGAAAAGGAGAGGAAGGAGCCTAAAAAAGTATTACTTGTAGGTTATGCATTCAAGTAACAATGTTTCTCAAAAGTAAACTCTGGTGACTTCTGCTACAATTTTGCAGTCTGAGAAAAATGAACAAACTAATACAGTAATACCTCAGTTAAAAAAGTAGATGCTTGCCAGGATTATAGCTTGTTGGAAGTATACTGGACATGTATTTTAATGACTCGGGGCTGCAGGGGAGGTGAGTTTGCGGGCTCACGCTGTTTTCTGTCCCCTTCCTTGGTACCACCACGTCAGTTGTTCAAAAGTTTCCTTACTTGCAGTTGTACACACTCTCATCTAGCTCATTCACTGCTTAGTCAGTTAACGCCACCGGTTCCACTTCATATCTCAAGTGGGCTCACAAGTAGCAGTATCTGACCAACTTTACCTAACTATGTGAGAAGATACAAGGGAGGATCCTTAAAGAGACTTGCTGTATACCAAGTGCCAGACAAATAGACATTAGTAGCAGTGAAGCGCATCTCTGAAATGCCCGAGGGTTAAGTGAGCTCAATCCATACCACCCACACTTCCACACTCTGTACTGGCTTCTTTCATGACCAAGTGTTACCCCCTGTGGTTTAATATATGGCACTTCTTTTATAGAGCATCTGCTAACTTTATAATATGCGTTTTACTTTCTAAAGATGCTGCTTTGAATTTTTGTGACATGCAAAATAAATGCATTACTTTAAATATATTAATATAAATACAGTATGTGTAAAATAACTAAGCATTATAATAAATTACAGCATATAATAACTAAGCACATACAAAATCAAAGACAGACAATGTATATTCTGGGTCTGTGTGCACAACAACAGCACTCTAGCAGAATGGGACTTGAGCTTGTGTATGTACCATAGCATATTTTATGCTGACTTTGACATAAGGTATTTTCATTCTCCCAGGATTCTTTAACAAAGGTATTACTGTATTTGAATTTATATAAAAAATAGTTTAAAATGTTTTTTAACTTTTCATTTTAGGGTTAAACAATTCTTTCTAAAGGCAAACAAACTCAATATTCCCAAATGTATATTTTAAAATAAAATGTGGCTTTGATTACAAAAGGCTGTATGGGAAATTATCTGATCACATCTCTACACCTTTATTCTGCATATACTAAAAAATGTTTGTTTATTTAGTCTGGCTGATAGTCATGTCTTCTGTTTGCAGCAGAAATGAGGGTGAAAAAGAATGTCTGGAGGATTTAATATAGCTACATTATTTCAATTAAAGCTATTGACTGATTTTTAGTGGTCTCAAAGTATATATTATGTCATGTTTTATTACTGTTCTTCATTAAATCATGTGGATGCAAAAACAATGTATTGTTTGCTCTAACAAAAGGATAAACATCAATAAATTGTTTTGCCTTCTTGTTTTGAAATGTAATTTATACACATTTAGTAATAAAGCACCAGATAGCTTTGTCTTAAAAACAGGCGTAGGGTTTAATAAGTAGGAATTAATTTAACATAACTTGCATTCCATGGACTTACTTTTCCTTGTAGGTGAAGGTTATTACGAATTATTTCCCTGACTTCATCTTCTGTGTCCTTCTGTTTAAAATAAATAAATACATACATAACTAACTACATTGAAAAAAAATGCTTTTTACACCTAGATACATTTTTTTATTAATTTTATTATAATCCATACAAAACAATCAAGTTTTTACAAAAAGAAGAATTGAGTTAAGAACAGATCAATCCCCACCCCTGAGAGAGAGAGCAAGCCAAACGGTGTAAAATTTAAGGCTTGTAAATATACCTAAATTAATAAATTCTCTGTGCTTTATAAACTTATTTTAAAATATTACTGATTTGATCCTGCCATGTTTTGAAAAAAGTCTGTACGGATCCTCTAACTGAGTATTTGATTTTTTCCAATTTCAAATAATATAACACATCGGTTTCCCACTGACTTAAAAGAGGAGAGTTTAGGTTCTTCCAGTTTATCAGAATAAGTCTGCGTTCCAAGAGTGTAGTGAATGCAATCACAATTTGTTTGTCTTTCTCCACTTTAAGCCCCTCTGGAAGAACCCCAAACACAGCTGTTAATGGGTTAGGAGGGATTGTGAGTCCAAGGCTGTCTGAAAGGTAATTAAAGACACCTAGATACATATTTGAACAGAAATTATAGTAAACTTTATTAAAATATAAAAAAAACTTTAAAAAGTATTAACGTGTATACCAATTCCATCTACAGGAACATGTAAATATGATTAGGCCATTTTAACAGAAATACACCTGCTTGTGTTAAATAAGTGTGCCTCAGACTGATCAAGCATGAACTCAAATGACTTTTCAAAGACATTTCTAAATCATTTCTAAATGATCTAGATGATTATTTATCAATATTATACCTATTCTTTTAGTGGAATCAGAAACATCACAAAAATAACCCACAACCTTACATGGTGTAGTCAAACTAAGGTTTTGCTTCTGCTGCCCATACTTAGGGAACACAAAGACAGTAACAGAACTGACACAAGTAAGACACGGTAAGTAAAACTGTGCACTCGGCAAGTGGAAGCTAAATATAAAATTGCTGTGTAATAATGCTGCACTACCATCCCTTACCACAGCAAAATAACACAGCTTAGGCAGGACCCTGCAATACAGGTGGTTGTTATTCAGTTGAAACTTATTGACCAGTGTCTCTTTGACAGTGAAGGGGAATGAACATCAAACCCAGTATGTTTCGAGTTCCAGTTTAAGTGCAATATTTTAAGCACCACTGCCACTAATTTCTAACTAGGTGTTAAAATCTAGTCAAGTATCAATTCATAGGCAACATCTTCAAGTAATTCAGCAGGTAACTGGCACCATCTGAACAGAGAGGGGGTTCTGTCACTATCCACTTCTTCTTTTTCTACCCGAAGGTCATGGGCTCACTGGTTGGATGGCATGTGACCCAGTTCCTCCACTACAAAGCCTGCCCCTTCCGGGATGGCAATATATAAACCAAGAAGACACCAGAAGTCAGGATTCATTCTTGAACCTGCAAATGAAGAGGTTTGAGAACTTCTATAAGCTCTTTGTTTTTCTGTTTGGCCAAAACCCAAAAGTGTTTGTGATTTTCTACTTTTTATCATTGCCAAATAAAGTGGAGCAGCCAGCTGCTACTCCAATGATTTGTTTGCCTAATTTATTCTTCTTTTAAAAAATTAAAATCTGTAACAGTTAGTATATGGCATTAGAAGCTTTCCTTATTTCAGGTATTTAGAACTTCTTTTAACAGGGTACCTCCTTCAGAAAAAAAACTGTTAATAATTATGTTATAATATTTCTCATTCTAACCATCCTTATTTTTATTTTCTTCATAACTATCATTAAGTGACAAAGGCATTATGAGAATGCAGTGGTTGGAACTGTTTTGCTTGGACAAGCAATATAATTATGTGTAAAAGTTTCTTTGGGATAGGCATTTATATTAATCTGGACATTTTTGTTTTGTTTAGAATGTGCTATAATATAAAAGTAATAAACAGTTCATAATAAAAAATACCTTTAAAACATAGCCCAAGGAGCAGATTGCTTACCATAATGAACCTATGCTTTGCCAAAGCAATTAATTCTTGATCTCCAGGTGCACATATATTTAAACCAATTGGGAGAAGCCTTTTTAATGCAGCTACAATAAGAGATGTTTGCAATGAATATCTGTCTCCTTTTCTCTTTAACTTTTTTCTCTCTTGATCCAAAACAGCACCCTGCAAACCAAATATGTACACAATTATCTTCAAACAAGTTATTTAAATGAATAAAAACACATTTCCACTAATGAAGAAACAAATACTTTGAATCGTGACAAAATAATTGTGGAGTCTACATGACAGACAACAAATTGTTCCATGCTTCAGGAATCACCCCTGAGGAATTGTATTGGTTTAGAATCTAAATTAACAAATATAGATATAAAATAAGCAAAACTGGTATTTAAAAAAAAAATCAGTTAAGACATGTTACTGCAGTTTTGATTTTGAAGCTCTAACATACTTTTTGTTATACATACAATAGTAGTATTGGTACTGGTATTTTCTTGATAAATTTCACTCAGGTTTTAGAACAAATCACAGCATAGAAACTGCACTCGTTAAAGTAGTAAATGATTTGCGAGTGAATGCAGACAGAGGCCATTTATCTGTTCTCATCCTCTTAGATATGAGTGCCGCATTTGACACCATTGATCATAATATTCTTAGAAATCGCCTTAGTCAATGGGTGGGCCTCTCTGGTAGTGTCTTAAATTGGTTTGAATCCTACCTGGCAGGAAGAAAATTCTTTGTGAGTTGTGGTAATCACATCTCAAAGACACATGATATCCGATATGGTGTTCCACAAGGCTCTATCCTGGGTCCACTGTTATTCTCAATCTATATGCTTCCGTTAGGTCAGATTATCTCAGGTTACAACGTAAGCTACCACAGCTATGCTGATGACACACAGCTGTACTTATCAGTAGCACCTGATGACACAGACTCTCTCGATTCACTAACACAATGTCTTACTGGTATTTCTGAATGGATGAATAGTAATTTTCTCAAACTAAATAAAGAGAAAACTGAAATTTTAGTAATTAGCAATAATGGATTCAATGAGGTTATCAGAAATAAACTTGATGAATTAGGATTAAAAGTTAAAACGGAAGTAAAAAACTTAGGGGTAACTGTTGACTGTAATCTGAATTTTAAATCGCATATTCATCAGACCACTAGGACAGCATTTTTCACTTAAGAAACATAGCAAAAGTTAGACCTCTTATATCATTGAAAGATGCTGAGAAATTAATTCACGCTTTTGTTTTCAGTCGACTAGATTACTGTAACGCACTCCTCTCAGGACTACCCAAAAAAGACATAAATCACTTGCAACGAGTGCAGAATCCTAACTAGGAAAAGAAAATCCGAGTACATCTCTCCAGTTTTGATGTCACATGGTTACCTGTGTCATTCAGGATTGACTTTAAAATTCTGCTTATGGTTTATAAATCCTTAAATAATCTCGCTCCATCTTATATATCGGAATGTCTGACACCCTATATTCCAAATCATAACCTTAGATCCTCAAATGAGTGTCTCCTTAGAATTCCAAAAGCTAAACTTAAAAGAAGTGGTGAGGCGGCCTTCTGCTGTTATGCACCTAAAATCTGGAATAGCCTGTCAATAGGAATTCGCCAGGCTAATACAGTGGAGCACTTTAAAAAACTGCTGAAAACACATTACTTTAACATGGCTTTCTCCTAACTTCACTTTAACTTAATCCTGATACTCTGTATGTTCAATTCATCATAATAACTATTCATAGTGGCTCTAAAATCCGTACTGACCCCAACTCTCTCTTCTGTTTCTTTTTCCAGTTTCTTTGTGGTGGCGGCCTGCGCCACCACCACCTACTCAGAGCATCATGATGCTCCAACATTGATGGACTGAAAGCCAGAAGTCTACGTGACCATCATCATCAAGTCCTTCCATGAGAACCCTAAATACAAAGAGGACTGTTTCATTTATGTTAGGTAGATTGCCCAGAGGGGACTGGGTGGTCTCATGGTCTGGAATCCCTGCAGATTTTTTTTTTTTTTCTCCAGCCATCTGGAGTTTTTTTTTTGTTTTTTCTGTCCACCCTGGCCATCAGACCTTACTTATTCTATGTTAATTAATGTTGACTTATTTTTATTTGTTTACTGTGTCTTCTATTTTTCTGTTCTTCATTTTGTAAAGCACTTTGAGCTACATTTTTTTTTTTGTATGAAAATGTGCTATATAAATAAATGTTGTTGTTGTTGTAGTATTCACACTTTATAACTTCATCATTCAGTACTTTTCAAGTACTGGTGCCCCAGATGAATATTCTTATTGCAATGGATTGTGCACAGAGTGCTCATGTTCTAACTGAAGTGTCTATACCTCTGCATGCTAAAGACCAGCAAAGGGTTTTTGACTGATTACTGAGGTTATATTCAATAACCATAGGCATATGTGATGCACCATGACAAAAATGGTTAAAGAAAAGTCCTTACTTTGTGTTTAAAGCTACACAGTGTCACACATGCGTGTTTAGGGGACAACCAAAGGGCCTGAATAAATGTATTTCTACGCCGGATTAGGTGGTGGCAAAGTGCCTTAATTCTCTTAATTCCTTACAGACCATTCTCGGGAAATCCAACCCTGTTTTGGGGTAGCCAAAGATGTCACTTCTGGGTCCGGTCCTGATGACATCACTTCCCCTGTGAGGGTTTAAAATCCTCCATCTTAAAGATGATAGTCAGTTCTGTTTTGGACGCAGTTGTGTAAACATGTCTTTGTCTTTTAAAAGATTTTGCAGTCGGGAAATATTATACAAGTGGCTGACCCAAACCTTCCCAATGTCTCTTGGTTATTCTTGTGACATCAGTTAGACATAACAACAAACATGCATAGATAGATACACAAGTATTGATATTTTGAGAAACTTTAACACCCTTCTAATTTATAAAGCACAATCCTCCTGAATGCAGTCCTCAACAAATAAAAATTTGTTAAATAAATATTAATGTGCTGTGCTGGAGATGTTAGTCACATATTTTATGATTCCCAATTACCAGGTTGGTGATACGTAAACCAAGAAGTCACCAGAAGTCAGGATTCATTCTTGAACCTGCACATGTTTGGGAACTTCTAAAAGCTCTTTGTACTTCTGTTTGGGCCAAAACCCAAAAGTGTTTGTTATTTTCTACTTTTTATCTTTGCCAAATAAAATGGAGCAGCCAGCTGGTACCCCAATGATTTGTTTGCCTAACTTCTTCTTTTAAACCATTACAATCTATAAGAGTTAGCATATGGCATTAGAAGCTTTCCTTTTTTAAGGTATTTAGAACTTCTGTTAGATATAACAACAAACTTTCAGAGACAGATACACATGCATTGGTATCTTGACAAACTTTAACACCCTTCTGATTTATAAGGCACAATCCTCCTGAATGCAGTCTTTAACACGTTAAAATTCCTTAAATAAATACTAATGTGCTGTGCTGGAGATTCTATGATTCCCAATTTAGTTGACTCCTTGTCAATGAACCTATTTTAATTGCAGAATTGCATTGTATGCCATTTCTAGTTAGGTACGCATTTTTCTCTTTTTTGCTTGTGCTTGAGTTGTCAAAAGTAATTGTTATAGCTCTTTACTAATTCTCTGGTTGCTTTTCAAAAAACAGAAATAACTTTTGTAACAAAAAATCTTTAATAATGTAGAATTAAATATAGGATTTTTTTTTTTTAGCAATGTACATAATACAAACAGCAAATCACAATGGTGCAAGAGAACCCAATGACATTAGAAGTGGCATCCGTACCTTTGACATTTTTGATTTGGTATCAGTAATTAGAAATGACATGTTGTTGATCTCATTCTGAACCACAAAGTTCTGCTCCTCCCTTTTGAAATTCTAGATGGAAAAAAATAAAGTGAATATTTTGTTTAAACATTAGAATGCTTAAAGATTAAATAGTTTGAATCTTTATGCAAATGTTTACAGCTTGCAATACATTATTTGTACAATTTAAAAACTTGGTAGCATCCAGAGGCTACGGATGCAAACTGCTACAAATGTAAATGAACACATTCCCAAAAATACTAATTATCCCAGTATAAACACTGAATAATAATAATAATAAAAATAATAACAAAACAAACTTCCTTGAAAACTTGCACACTACATTGCTGTGTTTGTTATGTGCCCTGTTAAAGTAACAGAGGCCATCAATAAAGATTCTTTAAAAGAGTTTTATATAACATATTCACAATGAAGGAAATGGCTTACATGAGATTTTGCCCAGAATATGAAGACTTCTGCAACCATACGAAATAATTCTTCTGCCTCTGCATTTGGCTCTTTCAGCCACTTTGCTCTAAAAAGGTAATGTGATCAATTAGTATTATAAGCTTTGAAAAACAATGAAAACAATAGGATTGCTATAGACAGCTATCACTGGTTAAATCTAGAAAACCAGGTAAGTAGAATTCTCCAATAAAAAAAATGTCAAAGTTAGTAGTAGTTTTCAGATCCTAGGCCTCTTTGTGCATACTTTACTTTTCAACTTTCATTTCAATTCTTTAGCTATTTTGATTTCACTCACAAAGTATGGAATCAATGATACCTAACAGTGCCATTTTTTAATTTTGGATTTAACACAATGCCTTCATTTTTTCCAGTTTTAAGACAAGAGTCTTTTCTTTCATGGTCCCTTTCAGTTTAACAGCTAAATATTAAGCCTTACTCCATATTAGCCAATTCAAACTATAATGAAAGAAATGTAAATGAATGCTAATTCTTAAGAATAACACATACTTCAGATTTATGTGAATTCCTGCATAGATTACATTCATGAGGAGCATCATTTTTTAAAATAATGACAAAACTTGACATGCACATTCAGGAGAACAGATATTCACACATTTCTTTGCCATGTTATCCAGAAAACATATTGGCCAAAACTGACTGAAGACTTCAATAAAGCTTTCTGTTTAATGGCTTCTTGGTAGTCATGAGCAACTGAGAAATAGGAAAAACTGAATTACAAAGCTGGCCTAATTTTATTTAGTTTAATAATTGAAAAGATGTCTATTCACAAACAGTGATACTGCACAATATGCTTAAAATCAGTTACAAGAATATAACTATTCTTGAATTAATGTATAAACACAAATCACTCTTTTTACACTCTAATGAGTGGATATTAAGCCTGGTCCTTAGAAGTCACTATGGTTACCAATTTTCTTTCTAGTAAATTTTAAGTCAGACAGTTCTTGGTGTTACTTAAGTCTGTTATGTTTGTTCCTACTCTCATTCTGTTGTACTTATTCCTGCAAGTGTTTATTTTTTCTAGGGAAAAACAAAATGTTTGGTTAATCAATGGAAATATCTACCTCTTGGCCTTATTTGCTTTCTTAATAGTTTTTAAACAAATTTTTCAAGCACCTAATTTATGTTCAACTCAAATAAACACAAAAACAAAAAAATGAAATTGTCTGCTGATAACTGGGCTTTTCACTTGCACTTAATTAGTAGTTAGTTAAAGAAAACAATTAATAGGACAGTCTAACTGTAGAACATATATAAACTAAAACAAAAATAAAAATGAAACTTTGAACTACTCTGCAACAATTTACAACAAAGTAAAAACCTATTGTATTTGTAATTTCTAAGAGGGCACGCAGAGCTGGAATAAGAAGTACATCAAAATGATAAACTGTACAAATTGGCTTCCAAATAAGACCGGGATTATGAGACAAATTAGCAACACAATGGCCCACTAGAACCAGTGTAAAGCACATCAGTTATAATGAATGAAAACAATTTTGTCTAGAAAGGAGTCGAAGGTTCCCTTTTTCTTCTTCATCTTTGCTAACAATTTTATATTACATGATCTTGGATGCAGAGGCAAACATTTGGTGAACAAACAATTTCATTCTCTTTATTAATATGTAAAAGCAACCATTTTCTAAACTTGCTTTTCCCTCGTAAGGGTCATGGTGGAGTATAAACCATTCTGTCAACTATGAGCACAAGGTGTATGTTTGAACTCTTGGTGGAAATCAGATTACCTCAAGAGAAAGAGAAAACAGCTAAAACCAAGTCTACACAAAAGGTATCCCAGCCAGCAACTACATCAGGGTACAAGTGCTATGAGGCAGTATAGATGTAAACTGCAATTCCTAACAATACACGCATTATTGAAGAAAGCACTAGAAACAGGTAACAGTTCCTTTATGATTTTTAAAATACATAAAATTGTGATTGAATGCAACTATGTCTTTTTATCTGATGACATTTATCAATTCATATATAAAAAAAAACAATTACTATTTTCAATATAAAATGTTCTACACTGAGCTGATGTATACATTTGATATGATAAGGTTTAAAATAAATAGACAAATATGTAATAAAATAGCCAGAAAGAAAGAAAAAATATTCCTAAACATGAATGCATTTGTTGCATTCTTAAAATTATATTTCAGCTTAGTAACTTTGGTAGTTTTTTTTAAAAAAGGATAGCACAATGAATGTAAGTACTGTATTTGATTAACTGTGTGATTGCCTAAAGATTCCTAGCCGTTTACAGCACAACTTGTTTCTTGAAAATTTTTTTTCCATTTGACCTTATATATTAAAGATGTATCCAATAACAAAATCACAAAGTTTGTTGCAGTAATGAGGATGAAACATTTTCAAGAATATCCTATAAACAAAAGACTTACAGATGTAAGACAGGAGAAGAAAAAATGAATGACAAGTTATTAACTACCTGTTATAATCTACAAATCTAATAAGTAGAGGATAAAAGGCATAGAGGTCACGGGCTAGTATAGTGAATTCATCAAGAATAAGGAGTTCCGCTTCAGACATGTCTCCTCTGCCTTCTGCCTTCAGGTGCTCCTCATCTATAAGCACTGTTGCTGCTTTTTTCTTTAGCTTCTCCATAAGTGGCAAAAAGTGGGTTTTGAGAAGTTGTGGCTGTGCCTTGCTTATGATTGGTTGTGAGAACACTGAAAGGAGAACATAGAAAAAGTGAGAAACTTACAGCGGTAACATCAGTATTGGCACTGGCATTCCTTCCCATTTTTCAGTTAAGATATAATGAATGTTATTAGACACCCAGTTCATAATCCCTTACACATGTTATCCATTATCCAACCTGCTATATCCTAACTACAGGTTACGGGGTCTGCTGGAGCCAATCCCAGCCAACACAGGGCGCAAGACAGGAAACAAACCCCAGGCAGGGTGCCAGCCCACCGCAGGGCGCACACACACACACGCACACCCACACACCAAGCACAATTTGACTTTATTTTGATGTACACAGTTATAAAAAGTGTTATCAAAAGGTGCATGTAGTAGTTACATCACATATGTGAATAAAATTAATAATCTGTACTAAACTGCCAATATTCTCTACCACGACAAAATTATTTTATAACAAAGAAATGATATACAGTACATTCAAATATCATACATTCTGTATTTTCAAGCAGTAATGATTGAAATACAAATATATTTCTAATCAAAAGAGCTCTATCTCTGAAAATAAGGGTATGCCAAAGCTGTATAACAATATAAGAATAAAAAAATATAAAGAATATAGAACTAATGAACATAAAGAAGACAATAAAAATAGATAACACAAGTTTTAAGTCATACATATTTATTTTTTTCATATTTTTGAACATAGTCAGCAATAACAATTTAATTAGTATATAAACAATACAGCATTATGATGTAGGAAAATGCTGTATAAGCTAAGATATGACTAAACTAGTAAAATATACTATACACAAAAACAAAGACACTAGAGAAGTAAACAGTGTCAAATGAGGTTTGGAGTTTTATTTGACATTACCTGCTAATCGTTTCATCCAAGCACCTTCATCAATACCAAGATTATTGTAAATGATTTTCAGGATATTTCCTAACAATGTATTCATGTGATCGGACGTCAAAGCAGTGCAGCACATGTCCATTTTGTCTGGGTTGTTTTCAGGTCCATGTTCCCACCAATGAGACATATAACTACAAAGCATTGGCAATATAACCTCCATCACATGTGGCATCTGTGTATATCGTACCCCAGATTCAGCAAGGTCCATTATTTCTTCAAGCAGTTTGTCCAAGAAAGGAATGCTTATACATACATCTTCAACCTGGGCTGGCAAGTTAAGAACTTTGATATCAAACAGAAATGAAGATAAAAAGATTATTTGTATAACTTTGTTTGACATGTATAATTTTATCATTTTCAAGTTCACTATATTCAAATGGGTACAAAAATATTTTTAATTCAAGCTTACATGAGACAAAAATAACAGATATAAGACTGTTTCTACAGATATTATAATAATCAAAAGTACATGTACACCATAAAGGATTTGAGTCCAGTGCTCTGTATCTATGAGACAGCAGCGCTGATCACTGCACCGACAATCAATCCTTAATTCTGTTTTAATACTCTACAATGTTTGAGGCTGACTGACAATCCATTAAGATAAAACAAAACGGGTGTTACACAGCTCTGTCTCATATTTTAATGAGAATGAATTGATAAGGTACTTTTATAAAGATTGAAAAGGGAAGGTAAATGTAGATGCTAATATGCCTAGTGCTGTTGCAGTATATATTTGTGTTGGTTTCGTAAACAATTCTAATATGTTAGCCTGACTGATTCTGTCCAGTTCAAGCCCATACACATTGCATATCTGCACCTGAGAGACACTTTATTTTTTCTTTTACAATTGGTTCCTTTAAATAACGTGTGATACAAATTAAGCCAAGCCTAAAGAGTTAGTCCAATCACTTTTATTATGTAATGGTTAAAATAGTATTACATTTAATGTTTTTCAGTTTTTAGAAACTTCCTTTGTTGGCACTGACTTATGGAAATACAAGTTAATGGTTTATTTATATAACGATTAACTTCCTTATCTTCCCCCCACATTTGTAGGATAAATGCTGTGAATTACCAGGAACCAGCACTTTTTATACACTTATTAACTCTTAGTACCTATGATTGACACCATGAGCTGATAAAAGGAATTCTAGCCGGGTCGCAGAGGCATATTCAGTTAAATGTTGAGTTGGGAAAGTGCTCAAAGGACTGCAGTGAGAAGACAGAAATGCAGGAGGTTTATAACCACCTGTGTATTCCATATAGCAACTCTTATATTACTCTTCTTTCAAAGACTACATGATTACAATGGCAAATATCAATTTTTAAGTCTAAGGTCACGATACAGCTTAATTGATATAGTAGATACTAAGTAATCAGGGTTGATATGAGGTAAACTGAGAATAGCATGTATACTGCACCTTCAAGTAATAATACATGTGCACTGAACTCAAGTACACATACTTAACAAACAACCTGCATATCATCGACCAGCAATAGCAACATTAAAGAAGGTATTATTTTTTAAGATAAACCGTTATAAGAAGTGAAACCAACCTAAGAAAACAATTCTTATTGGATATTCAATAATCAAGAATGTTACATACGGTACAGACTGCAGAAAACATTAACAGACAAATAACTAACCTGTTCTTTCTCTTGAGGACTTTGTATTGTAGATGGAGTAAGGATTGTATTTGTTTAGATGAGGTTCCAAAAATGACACAGGAAAGGCACCTGCAAAGGCAGCGAGACATTCACCCAAAGCAGGCCTCTGTCTGCAAATGAAATTACATTTTTCAAAATCAAAAGACAGACAATCAGACATTTAGCACTTTGCTTTCTTATGTTTTACTATTAAAAACATGGAAAGTGATTATTTCTTATGATTATACAGAATAAGGTGCAGTAATTAAACTTTCAAAAAGTTTAAAATGAGCAACTGCATAAAAACGTATAACCAATAGGAGTACTGGTAAACAAATACATATATAAGGATAAAGTGTAATGATAGGTAGGGTTAATATTTATCAGTTTTTTCCAAGCATTATGAAGCAATCACTTTATGTCAAGAGTCACATTCCTGACCGAAGGACCATTCTTATAATGTAATTGCTTTAAAAACTGCATTGAAAAAATAAAAATATATGCATACAGATGTGGTGGTAGAATGGTTCAGTAGCTAGAGACATTGCACTATAGATACGGGAAATTTGGATTATTTCACAGGGTGGTCACTGCCTGCATATCCATACTTCTCTCTGTGTCCATATAGATTTTTGGTAATCCACTGGGTTCCAACCATGAGCCAAAGATGTTTATGTCAGTGCAAATTTTTATTCTAAAGTGAATTTGTATTAGTGAGAGCTGGGTGCATGTACATTGAAGGACTTGTATCTCATCCATTGTTATTTCCTATTGTAAGCACAATCTTGACAGAACATGCTTTGATTCACCAAAACCCTGTAAAGGGAAAGTGGGATCAGAAAGTGAATCGGTAAACTAAACATTGTCTTACTACTTTCTACCAAACATAAATGATTCAGTAAGTTTTTGGATTATTAGCATTACTCTTTATCTCCTTATTTCACTGTAAAACACCTTAAATGATAATAAAAAAACCTTTAGAATAAAAAGCACTAAAACATCCTATGTGAACTGCACTTAAAATATCAATAAAACATTTAGTTATGTATTTTATTTAGGCACAGTACTTAATATTATATTAAAATGTTCAGTTCTCCTTACTAGAAAAGCAGTACAGCATAATAAAAAAAAGAAAAAATAGACAAAAAAAGACCACAAAAATAAATATACAGTATGTAATGCGACCATAGATGACAAAAACATTAATGAAATAATAAAGTTTCAATAAAGTATTCTTTACTGAATATATAAATTTTTAAGAATAGCAATATACTTACAATTGAACTGAATACAAAACAAAAGCTTAACAACCTAATACTTTCAAAATTATAAATGTTTTACCAGTTGATATAAGAAGATACCTTTCCACATAAATGCTTTTGCTAGTACCCAATCCATACAAGCTGTTAAGAATTCTATAGCAAGACACTTGAACATCATCCACTGCAAAAAGAAAAAAAATATACACGTTATTACACATAAATGCATACGGTACTTAAATCTTCACCTGCAACCATTGCACATCAGAGGTACTGTCAGAATAAAGTAAAGTACATTTAAAAAGTCATGATTTTCCTGTTATAGAATTATCATTTTCACATTTACAGAATACAGTGAAATTGTTTTTTGCATGGGCTAAACAACATACAACACAACTCCACTCTTCAGCACCATGATTAATAACTAAAACAAAAATCTTAATGTTACAGCATCAAAATATCACAAATTCTTTTTTGGTAAAGTGCAGCAAAAGCTAGAATTCTTCATATTGTAAATGAAGTTAACTTACGTTAAGAAAAAAACTTAAAATTCCTAGTCTTTAGCAATAGAGGTCAAACATAGACCAATTATTGTCTGACACTTTTGGAACAAAATACGAGCCACTAACAGCCTGTTGGGAAGTATTATGTCAGGTTGAGCAGGCCTGTGTGCACTTCACAAAGTAATTCATTAATCTGGGTGGCATAGTGGACAGCGGGCACTAAACAGTAAAATGAAGCACACAGCAGGAGCATGGTTCACCTAAGCACTACAGGAGGAAGTGTAGGTGGCTCTGACATTTACTATAGGATCTGATCAAAATTCAGTTTATTACCAAATCATATTATCAACGTTAAATGGAAAGAACCATCTGAAACTGCCAGTTCCAGTATTATGGGACCATACTTTTACTATAACAGAGCTGGCAGTTAGGGAGATGCCTTGGAAGCACGTCCCTTTAAATGCAACTAAAGATCAGGTGTGTTAGGGACACCATAAGCTGATAAAAGGAATTCTTGCTAGGTCATAGAGGCAAACTCAGTTAAATGGTCGGGAAAGCACTCAAATGATTACAAAGAGAAGAGAGAAATTTGAGAAGTTCTTTTCATACTAAAAATGGTGGGCACGTGGCTCAGCTATTACACCTAACGTTCAGGGATCAATTTCTGGAGTTAGGTCTAGATGTTAGGGCTATGTTGTCGTGTCTGTTCATTTTGGGTATTGGATACTCTTTGTGTTTCTCTGTCCCATATGTTTTTATCATTCCATTAATAAAGAGTCCTTTCTATCATTCTGTCTTCCGTGACAGATACTGTTTTGTCTTTACATCCTCTGCAAGTAATGCCTACTGTTGTACTATGTGTCCTTACCACTTTTCCATGTGTTTTGTTCTCTGCGTGCAAGAATCTTATTGCAAAAACAGATGGTCTCTTTAATTATTGATAGAACTATACTTCCTGTAATGTATCCTATCAATATTCCGCTCTTGCCTCATATACTGTACAGTATTTCAACTTTTGCACCTTTCATAGATGGATGGGTGTTTTTTTATATGCATCTGTATTAGTTTTCCTCTCACATGTCCCATATGACAATGTATTTCTGTGACATGTTCCTATTACTGTTTAATAATATAATTTTATTTAAAAATCTTAAAAGAACTATGTGTACGCTAATAAAACCATATTTCATGTTACAAAAAATGTAAAATGGAGATGCCACTTCCTTAACTAATTAAATAAACATTTGATAATGCATAGTGAAAAGCTGTGCTTCCCTTGTGTAAGTGAGATAAAATTTAAAACCTTTTAAATAAACACTCACATATAATATCTTCTCCAAAAAGATTTTGCCCGATGTGCTCAAAAAGAGAAGACAAGACTGGCAGAAGAGCAACCGTTGTGTAGTTGATGATTTGGGTGACTCCTTTGGGTTGCATCCTGGTATGTGCAAACTGACCCAGTTTCAGATTTTCCAGTGTCTTCTCCAAATCTTCTGCAGCATTTATGAAAAAAATCCTCAATGCTGCCTTAACGGATTCAAGCCCTGTCTTCATCACTGTCCTGCAACAGAGACACAAAAACAGCTGCTTAAATATTCAGTTCAATTAGTTTCTTCACTGAAATCTGCTTTTGAGTATGTCAATAGTTGTTTCTCCATTTTGGACGTGTGCTGTACAGTGAATATTTTAGTGAAAAAAATTTCAATTTTAATATATTTCCAAAAGTCTTTTTAAGCAGAAGAACGTGAAAAATGTAGAATGGAGTAACTACTTTATATCCATGTAAATAAGTACATATTTCTTAAGTTCCAAAATCAAATGCAGTATGTTATTCTTGTGCAGATATTGGATTAAAGTGTGCTTTACAGAGAATGATGACTATTTCAATGGAAGCTCTTATGAACTAGGAGTGCAAGACTATGTGGCTCTTCCCATATCAGGTAAATGGAGCATGGACTGGAAGAAGGCAGGAAACACAAAAAAAATAACAAAGGGATAATAAAGTTGAACTTCTCCAGACTGGTAAATTACAAGTAGATGGTTTTCCTTCTTCTTGATCTGCTATTTGTTAAAGTAGATATTTGTAACTGCTTCTTATTCTGATGTATTAAAAGTTTGTTTATTAGGAAAAAATATTTTTTGATATACACCTTATGTATGTTGGCTAATTTTGGCAAGCAGAGTATGGAGCATTTCACCCTAAATGTACCATTTTGACTACTGTATATTTCTTTTCAGAATGACCACAGTTAAGATCTCACAATTTTACCAGCATGGTTATGAAGGAGTTTAAATGCTTTCCGACTGGGAAATTAAATACACTTAATCAAACTCACTTGAATTCATTTTGTTTCGATAATATGAACAACACTAAATAAGTGATTCCTTTTAAGACCTCTTTGAATAAACATATGTTTGACAACTTGAATGTAATATGGTAATATAAACGAGCTCACTATAAAAATGATTTCATTTCAAACAAAAATAAAAAGAAATACCATGAAGAAGTGACTCTCCATTTGAAACATATTTAAAAGACTTATAAATATTTTAAAATCTAAAAGAAAGTGTACTAGGCAGCATAATTTATTAGGTTACTGTTTCATGACCTTTGATCCAAAAGAAGCAAGACTTCAACAGTGTGGGACATGATAATAATGTTTGAATTCAATAAAAACCAACACAAGACTTGTGCCTGTTCTCTTCCATCAACTATAATAACATCCTTTTACAGTGGATTGTGTTGCCCTTGGATAATAATAATACTCTATGCCTTTTTATATTTTAAGGCTCATTTATACTTCACGCTTAGAATGCGGACGCTCATGCATCATGGCTGCCATGCGTTCCCAGCATTCATTTGACGTGTTCTCTGAGCTGGTCCTCAGAAATTAAGGCTGGGTTTATATTTCACGCGACGCATGCTGCAGCGGACACTTTTGATACTCAAGCATTTTACTCTTTACACTTGCGTGCGTACTTTACGTAAATCTGGAGGAATCCACTAGGTGGCAGTGTGAGATATTATTACGGTGAGAACAGGTTCGGCTTCTCTGTGTTGTGAATTGCCAGGAACACCCATTAAATTCCGATGACACCTTACCGCAATATCTCTGAAAAGGATGTTTAATGATTAAATCCATCAATCCAGGGATGTGTCCATTCCAGCAAGCATTGGGCACGAGGCAGAAACGATCCCTGGACTGGGCCTCTGCTCATTGCAAGGTGAATACAAGCATACACATACACTGGATTTATTTTAGCAGCACCAAATCCCTATATCTGCATATCTTTGGAAGGAAACTGGAGCACAGTGTGGAAACCCAGCAGAAAAACATGTAAACTCCAAGCAGGGAATACCAGCGACATGACTCCCTGCGAGACAGCAGTGCTACCGCTCCGCCACCGTGTCACCCCTATTTGTGTTATTATTAACAGTATTCATTATTTAAATGAAATTAACGATTTATCTGTAAAATGTAACATACATACTTTAATGCATTTCATCATGAAAGTGATATCAAGTATAAATCTAAAGATTCTAAATTTGCAAAGAGTTGGAATATCATACATGTAATGTGTTCTGTGTAGTGATCTATTGCTGCTTGCCACTGCTGTCAGGTCAGGAGGAAGTCCAAGAAACTTGTAGCGATTAAAAAACTGGGATGACGTTTATGACAATCTGCTTTAATGATAAACTATGAGGTTAAAGTGGACATTTCAAGATTAAAGACGAAATTTCCACTTTAATCACAAAATACACCTTTTCACCATGTCCTTAATTTTTTTTCTCTGTGGCTCACATACAGCGCTGTATGTTATGTTGCACAAAAAATGGTATGTTAGACTTTTAAAATATATCGTGTCATTACGATCGGGAATATGCAACGCTTAAATATACAGTAAAAGCACCACAAGTGCATCGGTATGTCGGCATTTTGCTTCACCACATTGATCCATTCATCAAACATCGAAGCGCGCACATCGATCCCATACGATCCGCATAGAGGCTCTCTGTCACATGTATAAGGTGGTCCAGATCTAATTATGCAATTTTCATTAAGCTATAACTTAAGTTTATTACATAGGGAATTCACAAAAAAATCTTTTTGTTGCCGATAGATAGCAGCACCTGCCCTGCATTCCAAAATGGCGGGGAGACGGTTGTCAGTCGAACAGCCGGCCCAGAAGACGTGTCAAATGAGCGCTGGGAATGCGTGGCAGCCATGATGTGTGCATGTACGCGTTCTGAGCATGAAGTATAAATGAGCCCTAAAACGACGCATGCGCGAGTTGCAATACCAGCAAAAAGTTGTGTCAGGGATGCCAGGGGCCACGACCCGGCCGGGACGCCATGAGGGACCGGATGTGGGTCTGCGCCCACCCTGGATCACGTGCGAACCGCCTTCCTGGTTGCTTTGGGGGTCACGGGTTGAGGGCATGGAAGCCCCACCCTGTAGGGGCCCATGGTCACCGCCAGGAGGCGCCCCAATGCCTTGGGGACCTGTTACCTCAGCACTTCCGCCACACCCAGAAGTGCTGGGGGGAAGATTTAGGAGGACACCCGGAATGCTGCCGGGAGAACAGCCGGCACTTCTGCCACACTGGGGCGTGGCCAATGGGGGAGTGTTCAGAACACCTGGAGCTCATCCGGGGCTGTTATAAAAGGGGCCGCCTCCCTTCATTCAGGGTTAGAGTCGGGTGGAAGTAGGACGAGGCAGAGAGGAGGCGACGCGAAGAAAGGCATTGAGTGGCCAGGACTGTGTTGGGGTTTGTGCACTGACTTTATTTAGTGTCTGAGTGACACATTATTGTAAATAATTGTAAATAAAACGTGTGGTGGTTTGAAAACAACATGTCCGCCTGTCTGTGTCCGGGTCGGCTCCACAGTTGTCATTAAACATCCTTTTCAGAGATATTGCGGTAAGATGTCATTTAATGGATGTTCCAGGCAATTCACATCACAGTGAAGTCGAACCTGTTCTCACCGTGATAGTATCTCACACTCCCACCTAGTGGATTCTTCCAGATTTACATAAAGTACGCGCATGAGTATAAAAGTACAACTCTTGCATAGCAGGAGCGTATGCTGGAGCATGCGTTGCGTGAAGTATAAACCTGGCCTTAGTGATATGGAGCTTACTCTTACTATAATGCAAGATAAATTACTATTCTTGTAAATATAATAGTGTCAAGGCAAGTATATACTGTATGTAATTGCACATTCAACACATTAATTAAAACAGAAAGCATGGTCATACCTGGCATCCAGAGTCTGGCCCAATATATGAAGGCAATTCACTATAGATGTTGCATCATTCCCTAAAACAATAAAGCAGAAAATACTGCAAAATGTCATATACTAGTAAAATTTATTTTCAGAAATCAGCCAAGACAAAAAGGACATGCAGAGTTGTTGAAGTTTGCATACCACAATTAATTACAATAAACTGATTTTTGTTTTTTGTTATTTTTTTTAACGAGAACCTAATGTAAGATGTCTAATAGGGCAGAGCAAGTTGTATGAAATGCATTGTGGATAACTCCAACACTCAAACCCCCCCAAGTACTGTGTTTACAATACCTTAGACTATTAAGAAATTTGTGTTCCAGCATGCTGTATTCATAACAAAAGAACATTTCCCTCACTGACCCCTTGTTTAAAAAAAAATTCCTGCTGTGGCTCTCATCACCTAACGAGCAAAATGTAAACAAAATATACATATATTCATTTTATCCCACAGGCACTACTCCACTCTTGTACAGCTACTAAATGGTTTTATCAATGACCAAAAGTTATTAATTACAGTATGAGGCTGACTTCTTTAAAAATCATAGGTGAATGCATGTTATAGTGTATGCATGTTGTAAATGAAACAAAATTAATTTTGTGTCAATCTCTGAAAAGATGCAGCTGTTTCTCAGAGACCTTGAACATTCCAACATCTTCTGGTAAACTAACTGGTATTACCATAGGCTCATAAGTCCTCAGTGAGCCGATTCTTTCTTCTTTAAAGTAGCTGATTTAGTCATTTTAAGGAACGGGAAGGAAGAAAAGAAATGCTGCACTAGGAGCAATTACTAATTACAAATTCAGTTTGTGTGAATGACTCACTGTCCATGTTCGGCTCTTGCCTTTGCCCAATGCTGCTACAGTAGACTCTGTCATTTACTTCCCAATTATGGTATAAGAAGATTTAGAAAATGAGTAAAGTTGTGTATTCCATAACTGAAGATTTCCAGAACACCAAGAAATAAAACTTATAAAAAAAGTTTACCAAGATCTAAAAATTTTATGATGTTTAAATACTCTGAGAAATGTCTATGAAAGCAATGTTTTCAAACGGAACTAGACTGTTAGTGCCAAGGCAAAATATTGGCGTACTGTAAATTTGTTAATTAATATTGTGACTTACTTTTTTTCCAAACCATGCTACATTTCATTTTATGTTATCTCAGGTTAACATACTGTAAATTTCAGGTTGAATTCTCCATACGCTATTTTCAGATGGAAACTCTTGAGCAACATAAACCTTGATTACATTTTTACACACTGAAAAAACTTGTTCAGTTTGTAACCACTCTGAAGCCAAGCAAACCAAATATGCTATTTGACATACTGCTTCTGATTCTGTATGCTTTTCAAAATAAGTTGATGTAAGTTACCAAAAGGCTGAGAGATGTCATTAATAAAGGAAATTAAATATAATGATACTGAAGCAGTATGTTAATCAATTAATCAATGGTTGTGTTTATGTAAACCCTAGTATTTAGATAGTTTAAAAATTTAAATGAAAGGAAACATACCATATACAGTATACTTGTTTTCTGTATGGGTACTGTATATAGTGTATTATTAAAGACACGGTCAAGTTAAAGGTGAATTCTTTTCCCTGAATGGGAAATCTAAGTAGTCTTGTGCAAAACAAATTCAGTATCAAATCAGACTAAAGAAATAATATACAATGAGATTTTAAAAATTCACTTGTGACAAAATTCTCCAAGAGATGCTGCTTTCATTAAATAATCTAATTTCTAAGAGAATATTACCTGAATAAAATATATAATGCAGAGAATGTATAAAGATTGTTAAGGATTTGAGTAGGTTTTATTATGCCTAGGTCTGCTTATAGCTGTCCCGGAGACAATTGATCTACCTCAGTACTTTGCTTGCTGTTTCAATTAAGAAATTGCAGTCTTGAACACCCATGTTAATCAATACACTGAACAAGGTAAAGGACAGAAAAAATCTGCAAAACAGATGGATAAAGTATTTGTAGAGTACAGTATCTCACATAAAACAGATGTAGTTTAATTTAGAAAGATAACCTCTGTTGCAATGTATTAACCATAAACAGCCATTAAATCATTGAAAGATAATTCATATGACTGTCAAACTGAATTACAAATTACTAAAAGGACAAGATTCACTAAAACAAAACTGTATTTTTCCTTTTAAATAACTATATCTTCCATTTTCTTTACACTTCTCTTAGCAAAGATTTCAAAATGTGATATCACGCTGGTTAAACATTTCTGGGATGAAGTCAGTATTGTTTCTGCATTTATGACAAGTGTCCCTGTCATCTCCCTGTAGATGGTTATGTCTTGCAAAAATTAAATACGTAAGTAAACTCACCTAAACAATTTAACATATTGTTAAATACTTATTGCAAACTCAACTTAGCCATCACAAACACTTTTTTTTTCAATTTTCCATGTTACACTCAAAGTAATTTCTTAAATAGTACAGTATTTATTTTTTGAACTTGTGAAGTTGTCTTTGTGCCAGGCACAGCTAGGTGATTTGGGCAGGCTCTTGGAACGTGCAGTGCCCTAGGCAGACCTTTGTTAATGTACAGTATGTGTATGCCCAGCCTGGAGTCTGAAGACTACAGCCCATTTACACAACCCATTGGTTGATATTTTATGATGCAATTTAATAGGTCTGTGAACTTGTACAACTTGCTGTTTTGGAGTGTTCTTCATCATAAACTATGTTGATTACTTATGCACAATATGATTTGGCACTTTACATAATCAACAAAAATTGGAAATGTATTAATATTTATGCTGCTTTTGGTGATGAGTATTTGATGTTGATGTTGAGATATGTTTTCTGTCCTTTGGTGGTTGTATTGTATGACAATATGTTGATAGATCTTGTGTAATTTTTTTTATGCCATTATTTGCTTGACATTTCATCATCACTGGTTCTGGTAGCTTAATACACTGTGAAACACAGTCTCAGAAAGCTAGAAAGTAGCATGTGCTGCTTTGGAAAAATTTTCTATTACCAGAATGGATCTGGTGCTAACTGCAATTAACCCCCTTAGCCTCATTTAATTGCGCTCATTATAGTCACATGTACAGAGTAAAGTGAAATTCTTACATACATGTGCTATACCACTTTCAAGTGCTATGATTGCTGAATATACTGTAACTACCTTAATTCAAAACTTCTGTCTTCATTACCTGTAAAATGCAATTTTTTACCACCATAATAAGTACACAGTGTCTTAAATATTCATATATAAAGATCCACAGATAGATATGAAAGACAATATATAATATTAATGTAAAATTCTCAAGCCTACTTATTTTAACTTAGGGTGAAGGTGGGTGGCAGCATTTTTCCACCAGGCAGGAAACAGTAAGTGTATGGCAAGACTTACTTACCAGTGGAATTTGGCTGCAGAACTCTAGTAGCAGACCCTTCTCTTGCTGCTCCTGCTGCAGACCCCTGAATGATGTCAAGTGGAGGGTCTTTGACACAAAACTATTTTAAAAATGTGCAGTTCAGTGGGTCCCCAAGGCTAATACATTGGCTTAATGGATAAACATATATGTGCATGAAAAAGCAGACATGGATTCTGTGCACAAATAAATAAATATAGCTGCATTTCATGAATAAAGCATTTCATCATAAATTAATTAATCTATGACTTCGGTAAGAAAAGATAGTTTACTATTTTTACATTTGTACCAAAAAGGAAATCTCCTTAAAACTGGTTAAGTTATATCTAAACATACCCCGATGTTAAATACACTATAATATTTCCATAAAACAATTTCACAGTATCAACAAATAGTATTCTGTCAGATATGCTGTGATAAAGCTCTAAGTACATGTGCAATGCAAGTAGTTTAAGGATATTTCCAATACAGCACAAATGTAAATACAGCTAACTATATTTTGTAATTAACACATGTTAATGTATGATATTAGGCTTTATTAATGAAATGCAGCTACATTTATTAATTTATGTTTAGAAGCTGCATCATTCCATACAACTAATCACAGAATATTCCATTAGAGGATGCTAAGTTCAATTAACTGGCTGCAACACCAATTTAATGAACAGGCCATGTGTTCCTCCAGTACACTGGATACTAGGATTCTTCTAGCACAGCTTCCATATGGGAGTTGTAGATCCATTGTGCAGCCCTGTCCAAGTCCTTTGGCACTCCTAGAAGGTGCTGTTGGTAGGAGGCAACCTTTAATTTGGAGATTCTGCCTGACACAGAAATGCTTTCTGGCTAGAGCAGTGATATGGGTCTGTCTTGAAAAGGAGCTCCAATTGGAAAAACAACAAATGTAAACAATTGTATCTCAAATGTTCTAAGTCCACGTGGATAAAGAAGGTGTCAGTCAAACAGTAACTAATAATAAATGTCACAAGAAAATCAAATATTTTGGCTATAGATCAAACACTTACTGGAAAGCTAACTAAAACTTAATTTCTATTTCTCCATACACATACCAACATACTTGTATGTAATCAAGAGAAAACAATTTAGTGTAGAAGAAGCCACAGATAAATTCCTCATTGCAATTGGTTGTAGTTTTCACACTATTTCTATGGGTGTAATATTCACAAACAAAAGATTAAAAGTAACAAGACTCAGAACAGAACATTTGTAACACAGAATGTTTATCCGTATTTGAGAAACAAACAGACAATAAGAGTTCCATGCCATTCAATTTATTTTTGCACTGTGTACCTCTACCGGGTGCTAAAGTGCTTTGCATTTTTTTAATATTGAGATCCATGTTTTGATTTAAAAATGTGTTTATGTGCTGTGGTGCAATAGAAATCCCCTCTTTTGAAAGGAAAGTTTCTGTTTTATAGCCTGTGAGCTGCAGTGCTCTAGTCCCAGTGCTGGTGAAATAACTGATTTATTCAAAACACAACACGTGAAGCAAAGGTCTGGTTAATCATAAACTTACAGTGAAATGCCAACTGCCATTCTGACAAGAGTTTACATAGAATCATCAATTTTAAAAATTGTTCTCTTATATTTACATTTACCATCATAACAATTTCCACACTTGTCTTTTCCAGTGTACAAAGACACAACAACCTAATAATGTAGCCATTTATTTTTTAAACCTAATTACATTTTAAATTACCACATTTAAATGTGAATGGGTCTTATTTTCAGCATCACTCAAAACTACCAATTAAGCTTGGTATCTTATAGACATTAGGTGGTTTTAAAATTTTTGTTCATTTCTGTGTTGCTCAAAAATGAAAATGAGGAAAAAGAAAGCAGACAGTCTTTACTATGGTGTTTCTCTCAGTGATCTCAGAATTGTTATGCCTATTTCTCCTTAAATTAGCAGCAGGTTAAACAGTATATATATTAATCATTGAATACATCCTGCTTGCAACAGTTCTGCTATAAGAAATTTTAAATGCCTACACATATTTCTTCCAAAACAGATTTGTAATTGCAATCAAATAGGGGAAAGGATTCTATATCCAGCTTCAGAGATTCAGAATACCTTTTGTAAATATGTGTGGAACAGACTCAACATTGAAACGTGTTTAAATGATAATTTCTGGCAAAGAGACCTCAACAAACTCTGCAAAACAAGCATCTCTTTAGAGCCATGAGAACTTCAGTGACTTATCAATGATAAGACATTAGTGCATTGATGACAAAAAGCAGTTTAGGACATGCTGCCTTATAATGCTTTAGAGTTGTTTACAAACACAAAGAGACTTAACACAAACACAAAACAAAACAAAAACAGAGCAAGAAATAAAGAGGTGACATGCTTTATTTGCTCACACTAGCCTTACCAAACAATGATATCCTATGTCTCACAAGTACTCCAAGTTTGCAGAATAGGCTGAGTTAAGATGAGAGACATACAGAGAAAAACAGAGAGAGAGAGAAAAAAATTGGGAAAAACAAAAAGCTAAAATGTTAGCAAATGTATACTAAGAGAAATATAAATAACATTTTTACAATAATGCACAGCACGACATCTCTACACAATATTTCATGAAATGTAGATGCTAATATCTAAACACAAAGATGACAACAGAACCCTGTTCTATATATACTACACATATGTCTCATTACTGTAAATTATTTTGCAGGTATTTTGCTATGAGAGGGTGCTATAAACAAGTTAATAGCCATCCACTGTGTTATTATGGGCAGCAATATTAAACTGTTAAACTTGTCTTAAATCACATAGTTTGGTAAGACTGAAAAGATGCAGTAATTGTACAAATGTTAAGGAAGAAATTAAACCGGAGATAATCTTAAATTCTATTTTCTTTTTTGAATCATCATTATTAGAGTATATTAGGACTTACATTCACGTAATGTATCCAATTTAAAAATGCAATTTAAAGTCACCGTGCACGTCTTTTGGGATTTAGGAAGAAAACCAGAATACCCATAAAAACTGCATGCAGATATGAGAACACACAAACTCCAGCTAACAATTGGTATGAACCACAGTAAATTAATATAAAAGAGAATACCAAGCCAAATAACATTACATCATGCCTGACGAAGGGACCTGAGTTGCCTCAAAACCTTGCATATTGTAATCTTTTTAGTTAGCCAATAAAAGGTGTCATTTTGCTTGGCTTTTCCCTACATATATTGTTAGCAAAGTCTGAAATGCTAATGTGTCCTGTTTCTTGACAGAGTGCTATCTATGACAGCATATTTTATGCTACAGTTTTGAGCTACAACAAATCCTTTCCTCATATGAAGAGCAAGACCATATTTAGAAGTCTAGAAGAACAACAGTTCAAAATGATACCTTTTAAAATATGTATAAGAAAAACCACAGGAATGCAGATGGATATACAGTATAAAGAGGAAATATCAAATTAAATGTCATAAGCTATAATAGTGTAACATCCTTGGTGTAGATCTAAGATAGACATGGTTCTTGGGTGGCTGTGGACTGTCAGTGTGGCATATGATAAAGTCAGTTGTGTGTATGTGGATGTTTGGGGCAAGGCACCGTGAGAGCGCAGAGTTTCAAGACAACTGAGTGGCATTACAGACTGGCTAATGAGTGAGACCACAGGTTGTACCATGAGGACATCAATGGTCTCTTAAAGGACCAACTACCACCAAAGTTGTCAGAGTGATAAGTCCATTATTCCATCTCCTGCAACCTAGGTCGTCACACTAGCGTCTGGAGTGGAGAAGAACTGACAAACATCATGAGATAGAGGATTGGTTGGTACTAAAGTTGGTGGGTGTGAGAACAGGCATATTCTTTGACCACATTTAAAAGGACTCGCTCAGTTTGAGCAAACTGGATCACGTTGGGCCACTTGAATGCACCATTGGACTGACTTCATGTTACCCTCAAGGCCAAGGGCTTTTCAATGAGGTCACTGTATTGTCCATGATCAATTCCCAAGACCGGTCTCAGACCGTCAGAAGGCCCAGGAATACCTTCAGAAGTCAGTCATAAAAGCAGCTCCTGGAAGTGTGTAAGTGGAGGAGTGTAAACAGAGCATCTAAGAGAAGCACTTACCAAAGACCACCCTTAGCTGCTAAAGTCCATCAGCCAGGGTGCATGCCTGCCGGAAAGCATCAGGTAGGATTTTGGCTTTGGATTGGCTCATGGAGCTGGGAAAAGTGTGGAAGATGGTATGCCGCTGTGCCCAGGTGAGCAGTGGCATGTACAGTATGCATAAGCTCGAGAGCTTGTTTGCATACTAAGTTCATTCCTACATCTAAGCTCGAGAGCTTGTTTGCATACTAAGTTCATTCCTACATCTAATGCATTCCCAGGATGTTACAATAGTAAAAGAAAAAAAACATATTCATATAATTTTTGTTGGTATTCAAAATAAATCAAAGTAGAAATTTGCTTTTCAAACACCCAAGAGAAGTGCAGTTATACATAAATGATTTTCATAGTAACATTAGCATTCATATGTAGCATAAATACTATTAAAAAATTTAGTTTGCATACATTTATGAGAACATATATTTTAAAATGCATAGTCTTTTCTTCCGAAACGCACAAGTCACTAAATTATGTAATCGAAATATTATGTTTCACATTTCTATCCTATTAAACTAATATATGTACTGTAAGATTACACCTGATGCACTGTCTATAAAAAATTAACACCTTGGTGAACCTTTCACATTTTGTTGCAAAACAAATTGCAATCATAAAATATTTAACTGTTTTTTTTTTGGCTATTGCTTTACACAGAACAAAAGAATTAAAAGTGAAATTAAAAGTCAATATGTAAAATCCTTAATTATAAAAGAAAAAAAATATGCATCAGAAATGTGTTCCTGTACCTCCCCTCACATTTCCTCAGTCAGTATTTCACTTACTCTTTTTTAATTCACTCCAATATGACTTTAGTAATTTGCTTCAATCAGTATCATAGTGGAAAATTAACATTTTCCCTGATACCAGGTTATTTAAAGATTATAGCAAGAATTCCATAAAAATATTTTTTCATGTCATTTCATTATGCTTGCTGCATGTTGTCACTTTAGGTACAAGTGGAAAACTTGTGGAGTGCACATCTTGTCTTTGCCACATGGTCTGTTATATGTGTAGTTTATATTCATCTCAGCTTGCAGTCCGATTCTTTGCTACATAAACTAAGTGTAACTCTTTCTTGAATAAGAATGTATGCTCTGTAATTTCTTTCTTGAAATAAGATTTCATTTCCTAGACATTGCCAGTAACTAACACAGAGCTTAAGCTTAGAGCAGTGGATCTTAGAGCTGGTTCAGGACATAGCACTCCAAAGCAAAGACTAGCTTCCAAACGCAAAGAAAGTTCTTCTGTACTCCCAAGATTTTAGACCAGAATCTTGCTCCAAAAAGATATGAAAGATGCATGCACCTAGTTTTAAGGGATGTCGCAGCATCTGGAGATGAAATCAAGGTCACTTCCAATCCGGTCATTATTGGGAAATCTCCCATGATGAAACCTACAATTTTTATTTGACATACTATATTAATCATCACAGGTAAATCTTCTTTTTGCATGACCTTTGAAAGTCAGAGCACAGAGTCAGCTGTTTGTAAGGGGCTTCTGGTGCAATTTTCAGGTTAAGGGCCTTGCTCAAAGGCCCACCAGAGTAGGACTTAACCCGGCAACCTTCCAGATACCAGCGCAGATCCTTAGCCTCACGTGGTTATTTGCACAATTTCTCACATTAAAGATGCCTAATATCTGATTTGTGTTGAATACTAATTTGTCTTCATGGTGTCAGTTTTGTTTAGAGGTGTATTAAACATTTGTGTGACTGGTATATTTAAACTAAAATAATGGAAAACTCCTTTCCTATAACCTTCTTTATGTGGAAATTTACAGACAGTGGGTAAAAAATACTTCAGTCAGCTAAGGCAAAGGGAAGCACTGTGTTGCTTAACTTTTATTTTTACTGCTCAGAAATATACATACTATGTGACTATCAATAGAATTAGATAAAATTAAATTTCAACAATTTTGTTAGATATGTGGCCAAAGATCTACAGTATATCCTCTCTATATGCTTTGGCCTGTTTACTAATTAACATTAATTTCTGACAACAAAATAGAAATTTGACAGTTCAGCATTCGCATAGATTATAGTAAAAGTGCAACAAACACCTGAAGACTGAGACATTATAGTCAATTGCAACTTTATAAGAAACAAATCTATTTTCATCATCCCCTGAAGTACACATTATTAAATATGAATGTTTGATGTTAGAAATTTGGGATCTATACAGACTTTCACAATTTGTATATGCTAAACAACTGTCTCTCAAATATAACTTTTTATTGAAACATTTTTTTTACATGAAGGTTACACACTTCATTTAGAGAAAACTAACATTCATAATACATCCCTCACCTTCTACTGCAGAAAATATATTTTCTAGTTTAAATTTATTTTAATTGTGATGTTTACAGAAAACACTGAAATTCTTACTTATATTACAAAAAACATACAGGTAGTATTTCCAGACTATATCAGTTTTTACAAAAGAGCACCCTAACAAATACAGTCAATCCTCAACTTTTGCAGGGTTATCATTTCTAGAATACAGTGTAAAAGCCAAAGACAAACGTGAAAACATCAAACCTACAGTATGGGAAATAGGGAGATAAGTTCCCGCAACCACCAAAAACTGTGACCTTAGCTAGAGACTGTTTAAAATACACTTTTCTGCATAGCATTTTTATAACAAAACATTATTTCAAACAACAGTTTTCATAACATAGAGACCATGATATGCAGTAACTCATAAAATGCAGCTCAGAAAATAAAATTGGTACATATGAAACATTTTTTTCACTAATTATTCCCTAGAATTCTGTGACCTTTTGAGTTAACATCTCAATAAAAAAAAAAACTTTAACTGCTGTTATCGGAAGACACCAAGACTTTAAAAGATTTAAAAGGGGCCGACTCCCTCCATTCATCAGCTGGAGTCAGGTGTAAGTGGACGTAGCTCGGAGGAGAGGAGTGGAGGCAGTGAAAGAAGTCTGGACAGTAGAAAGGCCCGGACTGAGGGTATGTGGTGCAGGTGCACTGGGTTGTGCGTGATATTTGTACATATTGTAAATAATGAATAAACCGTGTGTAGTGTTTGAACCATCGGTATCTGCCTGTCTGTGTCAAGGCTGGTTCCCACATATAATATTAAGGTGAACAAGACTGGGAAAGTGCCTATTAGGATACTAGCCGCTCTCCAAACTTGCATGCATCATGCCTCTCCTTGCTTCCATATTGCACATAGCCATAAATCCCGCAAATGTGTGCGGTTGCCAAAAAAAAAAGTAAAAATGAATTTACAACTAAAATGGCAAAAAAGGTTGAAGTTGCGAAAGTTAAACATTCAGATGTTGAGGATTGACTGTAATCTCAAACGGTGATTCATTTTGATTACAATGCAAGCACACTGTGTTGTCTTGCATGCCAAAAAGAATCCTAATCCACCTGCTATAACACAATTAGAAAAAGTACAATATTTTACTTAAAATCTGAAAATATTAAATAAACTTTATAAGTAACAATGAAGATTTGTTTAGATTATGTGAAACAGGATTGTGTGAAACAAGCACTCTGAAACACCTCCAGCCTTTTTGTATACTTCAGTATCTGAAATATACTTCATATTACCGTAAATCTTTTACTTGCTTTCTACGAGTATGGGTAGAAGTCTCTGATCTGAATAAAACTTAGTACTGTATGTTTTACTGATCTGTAATATATGCAATGTAATGGAACATTAAACTTAATAATACATGCATGGACTAACTTCAGCTCATTATTTGTCTTAAGACAAACAGTTGCTGTAGCACCTATATCAGTCATTTTTCTGCTTATTAAGTTATTTTGTTGTGCACCTGAAACATTTCATTTGAAATATTAGTATTTACAGTCAATTAATGACAAAGAGATCATTTACATATATTAGAATTTTACAATATAGTACAATAAAATATGAAAAGGTGGAGGGACACTGAATATAACATATGCAACAGTATTCAGACCCAACATTTCAAAGCAAAAAAGGGCCAGATGACAAACATTTCGAAAAAACGATGGAAAGAATATTGTTATGAAGAACCAATTTAAAATAGACAGCATACATAAATTATGCCATGAACACAAAGCATGTTTCTTGATTTATTTTTGTTTAGATAATATTATCAATATTAATAAGCATCTTTCAAAAAACTGAGCGCTGTTTACCTGGTAACCATCTCTTTTTCCTTGTTAGATGCATGACCACCACTGCTAGGAGGCCGATTTGCAGTGGAAAGGAAGTAAAGACGATGATTTTTGAAATACTGATCTACTAAGGGCAGAACAACCTAGAAAAGAAAGTGACCATTGAAAACAAAATATAAAAGTACCTATTTAAGAATCACATTTTCGCTCACAGGCTATTTTTTCTCTGTATAAAAGTTTCTCTTGAATGTCTCCCTTCTGAAAGTTACATAACTCAGCGACAAGTAATTAATTCAATATTTGCTAAAACACAAGGCGGCAGACATTGCTGCTGATGTTATTTCACACAGTGTTTAAAGCTCATCTTGTATAGGAGGTATTTTCTGCAAAAATTAAAATGAAAATTATAAAATGAAAATGCAATCTTTCTTTTGCAATTTCATTTTCAAAGTCTGAACGGAAAAACGCTGCAAAAATTAAAGTTAAAATTAATTAAAATGAAAAAACCATTTGCAATTTCATTTTCAGCCAGAACCGCAATGAAGCTGCAAAAATGTAAAGTAAAAAGCATTTCCACTTCACATTTTCATTTTCAAGGTCTCAACATGCAAATTGCACGGGTCAGTTGGTTGCGGCATTGTACTGTACTTCGATTTCCCACAATCCTTTGTAGTTGTAGTACCGTACTAGGGCGTTGTACCGTGTTAGCCATAATGCATGTAGTGAGATGCTATGCAAAATTACACTTTTTATTGGCTAACTAGAAAGATTAAAACATGCAAGCTTTCGAGGCGACTCAGGCCCCTTCTTCAGGATGCATACTTTAATCTTTCTGGTTAGCCAGTAAAAGGTGTCATTTTGCTTAACTTCTCACTACACCCTTCGTAGCTGTAAAGCCACTTTGATCGATAGAATACTTCTCATTTGGACTGTATTTACTTTGTGTGATTTTGATCTTTTCACCCCCGTACTGCAAGCTTCAGAGCGAAACCGGCTCACAAAATCCGAAGACCATGCATAATTGTAGTCATAAAGTAATTAATGTGCAGTTTAATTTAAATTATTTAACATGAAAGAAATTAGCCTTTATTGTGTCATAATTTACATTTATTTACACTGAAGTAGAAACGGGATGCTTTGTATTATTGTAGTATTATACTGTAGCATCAGCACCGAGTAATGCAATGGCGTTTACATTTTTTGAGATGGCTTGCTATCCTGAAAAGGACTGCTTGCCTTTTGCTGTACTCTGTGCTGATGCTACAGTATAATACTGCAAAAATACAAAGCATCTCGCTTCCACTTCAGTGTAAATAAATGTAAAATATGATGTAATAAAGGCTAATTTCTGTCATGTTAAATATTGTAATTAAATTGTACATTAATTACTTCAGAACTACAATTATGCATGGTCTTCAGATTTTTTGACATGGGTTCGCTGTGAAACTTGCAGTACGGGTTGAAAAGATCAAGATCACACGAATTAAACAGAGTCCAAATGAGAAATCAATCAAAGTGGCTCTACAGCTACTAAGGACAAAGAATCACAGAAAATCGAGGGACAAAGTCCCACCCATTGACCCGCGCTATTTGCATGTTGAACTCTTGAAAATAAAAATGCAAAATGGAAATGCTTCTTACTTTTCATTTCAGCTTCATTGCGGTTCAGGCTGAAAATGAAATTGCAAATGAGGTTCTTTAATTTTAATTTTTGCAGCATTTTTGCACGCAGACTTTGAAAATGAAATTATAAATGGGGCTATTTCATTTTCATTTTAGTTTTTGCAGCATTTTTGCACACAGAGTTTAGAAATGAAATTGCAACTGGGGTTATTGCATTTTCATTCTAAGTTCTGCAGCATTTTTGTGTGCAGAGTTTCAAAAGTAAATTGCCAAAGAGAGACTGCATTTTCATTTTATAATTTTCATTTTTTCACAAAATGCCTCCCATACATTTCGTAGGCACCAGTTCAAACAAGAAACAAAAAGTGAAGTTTCACAACTGATTGATTTGCTCTAATTTTGGGCAAGTGAATAAATAACCCCAGGTCTGGGGCATATGCTTGGTGATTAAAGAGCAAATTACATTTAAAAAAATGTAAAGATGGTGAATGCTTTAAATAGGCTATTATAACAGTGAAGAGTAATATCTATTAAAAAGAAAAAGAGCAGTAAGAAGTAACAATTAGAAGCAAAAAGCTGTATGTTCATTTATTTGTACATCCTTCTTTGTGCCTGTAATGTTCTACAAAACTTGTTTAAATATCTGCCCAGGTAACTGTCTCGTGTCTCAAAATCCACAGACTTACAAATGCATATGGCTAACAGCAATATTATTTTATATATATATATATATATATATATATATATATATATTGTGGTCGGCGGCTGGGGCTGGAGCCCGGCCAGGGCGCCCAGGAGGACCAGAGGAGGGCTTGTGCCCCCTCCAGACCGAGAGGGGGCATCCGTCCTGGTTATGCTGGAGGCCTCGGGTAGAGGGCTTGAAAGCCCAGCCCTGTAGGGACCCGTGGCCACCGCCAGTCGGATCCCCAGTGCCTGATTATCCCTGGAGCCCGGCACTTCCGCCACACCAGGAAGTGCCGGGGGGAAGACGACAGGGGACACCCGGACACTTCTGCCACACGGGGGTGTGTCCGCGGGAGATTGCCGGGAAGCAGCTGGAGCCCATCCAGGTTCCTATAAAAGGGGCCGTCTCCCTCCAGTCATTAGCGGAAGTCGGGTGGAAGAGGACGGAGTTGGAGTGAGGACTGGAGGCGGCCAGGAGAAAGAGAGGCACAGGACTGTGTGGCCTGGACATTGGGGGAATCGGTGCTGGAGGCACTGGGGTTTGTGAGTGCACTAATTGTAAATATTGTGAAAATAAACATGTGTTGGGTGGAACTATGTTGTTGGAACTATGTTGTCCGTCTGTGTGTGTCCGGGCCAGCATTCACATATATATATATATATATATATATATATATATATATATATATATATATATATATATATATATATATATATATATATATATATATATATATATATATATATATATAAGCACCAATGGCACTGGGAATGAACCAAGGACAACTAGCAAGAAAAATAAGTTAGCATATTATTTATATTGTATGTTTTTACAGTATATACATATTGTATATTTTTGGAATACTGCCTCTTTTGTGAAGTAATTTGATTGATCAAGTATGTATGTTTGTACTCTGTGCAAACAGGAACTGCGTACTGTATTATCAAAAGGGAACAGGCATGTTTTGCTTTCTTTTAACAGTGAACAGCACTCTTTCATGAGGGCACCAGCTGTTTTCACATAACAAAACAGAAAACAGTGGACCAGTTACATCAGTGTTCTAGCGCAGGTGGAAGAACTCAAAATCCCAAGAATCAATGTGACAGCATGAGTTATGCCATGCTAGGCAAGGTTTCCCCTAACTTAACTGCTGCTATGATTCTTGGGATGTAATTTACATAGAAACTATTGCATCATTTCACATGGCAATTTTTTCAAAGCTTCCCCATAAAAGAGTATATTTTACTACTAAAAAATAGAAAAAATTTGACTGTTCATCTTTAAAGCATTAGAATACTAATAATTCATAATAAAGAAAAAAAAAAACCTTTCCAAAAAACTTCATTTCTTGCTGGTGAGGATTTTTTTCTCCTTTGGTTCGAGTTCCAGCATCTGTTTAAAAAATGTACTTTGATTGTCATAATAATACTGGGAAACGTGTAATAAAAAATAAATTCCCATTAGTATTCCCCTTCCAATATACAGTATGATTTCTTACCAACTTCCAGCATACGCTGATGGGCCTCATCCACGTATCTAATGAGTTGCTGAAGGAAACTGTAAGCAAAACGTTTTTCTATCGAAGGAGTATCTAAATCCAGTTCCTTTAAACCTCTGTTAAAAAAAAAAAAACACGAAATCACTTGTCAAATTGTAAATCCCTTTCATAGCAGCACCAATGGTGAAATCTTGTTTGGTGCAATAGAATCTACACAGGCTGGTTGTGTATAAGCAAAAGATAATGCAGCGATTTCAATAAAACTTTACACATACTGCTTCATTCCATATGTAAGAAGTGTTTATGTGGTCCAACTCAGAAAATAATTTCTGGCTGTACAGAGAGTGATTGATTCAAAATGCTTTAACAAAAATCAGAAAAAAATCTGAGACTTATTGTTTAATTGAGAGAGTCAGACTGCTTTTACAAAAATGCAAAATTAACAGCTTTAAACAAAACAGAATTTTCATTGAAAATGTTAAATTACTGTCAGTGCTGGAGTAAGCAAGATAAAACTCCCATATTAAGTACTTGGGTACCAGATATATGCAGTGGCTTCTGGTGCAACATCACATTTTCAGGTATACAGTGTGAGTGGCACAGTGAACAGATGGGCATCCTGGCTGGATGATGGCACGGCCTCTGGACAAAATGGAAAGTGCCAGGGGGTGGACAAGCAGGTGGTTTGCTGGAGGTGTCTCAGCTCAGACATCCACAGGGGTTCATGGGAACTGGAGTCTGGAAGTGCAGCCATAACAGGGTCCCTGGGTGCCACAAGGTGGCACTGTCTTGAATACCCTGGTTCCAAAACAACCCAGAAGTATTCCCCTCAAATTATGCTGGGTCACCAGAAGCTGTTCCAGGTCCAGTATAAACATGCATGTTACCCAGACTACAAATCAGTCCCTTGGGTGCTGCTAGAAGACAGGTGTGATATATAAAAACAGATGGCCAAGCTTGTTTATAATATTTATATTGAAAGCTTGATGACTATGATTCAGCTTATGTTCATTTTATCAACAACGAATTCTGCTCATAATAAGTTATGGACTTAGTTTTCAGTTACACAATATTTTTACTAATTTTTTCCATTTTCTAATATAAAACAATACTTGCTGAATGGATGATTTAGGAGTAAAGAAAAAATAAAGAGGAAATTTACTGCACATCATAGAACAAAGAAATTATGTCATCTAAAAATTCAGTTGCATTTCTTGTAGTTTCAAAGTATGCTTAAGAGAGGTTTGGATGGTGAACAAGAGAAATTATATACAGTAGGTTTAGAAGGACTATGAAACACTTTTGAGTCAATGTATTATAGTTATTATACAGTATAAGATTTCAATGCAATCCAGGAGGATTGGCATGCTCCTTGAAAACCAATGAATGATTATGAAAAACTAGGAACAAGACAACGACCAGTGTTAGTCTGACTAGATTGCAATATCAATACACAACTGATAAGACATAATATTATCCGATTTAATGAGAATCTTTCAGATTAAAGAATGCATATCATTTGACTTGATATACAAGGAATTTAAATATTACCTGGAAACAGTATATCCGTTTAGCTGAAAAAACTTTAGGATGTCCTGTGCTTTTTCTCTGTCTTTGGATTTTTCTTTGGCTGTTAAGGTGTCATATGGCACTAGTAGAGGATGACTTCCTCCTCCTAAATGGAAATTAAAATGGATACAGAAACAAGAGTGTAAGCCAGCACAGCCAGTGGAAAAAATGAAGACAACTTTCTTTTAATCACATGTTTTTGTTAATATTATTATTTAGTCAGCTATCTTTTTATGTCTTACTCCAAACCAAACTTTAAATGCTTGTGTTTGACGTTTTTTTCTTTGGTCACTTTTTCCTGTAAAATTTGATCCTTTATTGGTATGCAAATACTGACCATACTGAATTCTAAAGTAGAGCAGATACTTAAGTGTCACATTCATTTGTGTGCTCATTAGTAAGTAATGTTACTTAATGAGCTGGCAAGTGAAAATGACAGCAAGTAATTGCTCCTTTTTAGCATTCAATGTTGCTAATCATTGCTAATCAAATACAATTAAGGAAACAAATTCTACAGAAAAGGGTAAAGTAAAAAAGGAAGCTGAAAAGAAACAAGCATTTGAAGCTTTGGCAAAGAACAGAAAAAAAATATGAAATTCTTTGAAATATTTGAAGCATCTATAAGAAAAAATAAGATCAATTAAAAGTAAGAATGACTTGTTGATTGTAAATCTAGTTAGAAACTGGAGCCATGGGGTGGTCCAAAGACTGAATTGGAAATACACAGTTCCAAACCTTAAAATTTATGAAAAGATAAGTATTCTGAATTCTCTAAATAAATATCTATAATTAAAAAAATAATGTTTTTTGAATTTGCCTTTAAGAAAAAAAAAACTTTACCAATTGTGTTGAAACCTGCCCATTAACATTTTTGATTAATAATTAGAAAAATCTGCCATTTAGTATTTAGCTAGGATATACTGTTTATTATCGGATAAATACAGTACATTGTGATGGCTCTCTGACATCTGCATTTTGTGCATTTTCCGTTATATTTATTATTTATTAAATACAATAAACAGACATTGTGTAATAGGCAATATCATAAGTTTTAACTGCATCTTTTTAATTTAATTACTTGATCTGCAATTAAACAGCTGTATTTTTGTTTCTTTCCTATCCTTTCCTATATAACTATACATTATGACATTCTGATAGAATGAGAATGTAGTAGACTCTAAAGACCTAGGGCCTCATGTATATATAACATGGCTTACAGACAAAAGTGGAACTGTGCTTACGCACAAAAAAATCCAGATAAATAAATCTGTGCATACGCCAACTTCCACGTTCTTCCACTACATAAATCCCGGTCAGCGTGGAAAGTAACGCACATGGACACACCTGCTGTCCTGCCCCAACTCCTCCCAGAATTATGCATCTTTGAATATGCAAATCAATTTAAATTGCCCTTAAGCTCAGCCTTCTGTGAAAAGGCAATGGCAAAAGCAAGAGGGAAAATAGAAGAATTTCAGTGAATACCAAGTGGAGGCAAAGAAAAATGTAAACAGTGGTATAAACAACAAAAGGAAGTTGATAGAGTGACATAGCGTGTCGGAGAAACTCAAAAGCCCAAGTTCACAAAGTCTCACAGTGCCCGAAATAAAAAAAGAAGTTGTCAGATATCAAATTTGCTGTGAAAAGGTGAGTCGTAGCCCACCGTCTGAGTGTCAACTTTAATTTCTAAATTTCTTCTTTAATCACATAGTTTATTTTGTCATTAAAGTAGAACATCATAAACTTAATCGTAAAATCGTTTAATTTACTAGTTTCTCAATCCCATCATAACTAAAGTAGCATGTTAAATGCTTTGTTTTGTATTTGATCTTCTATGTGCTCTGTGTGTGTGAATCACTACGTACTTCCGGGCTTTTACTTCCTCCGACAGAAAACAGAATCCATTACATTTGTGATATTACAGCTCTCTGAATAATTAAAATACTGAGATATATACGTGATATCATTTTCATGATGATAGGAGTTGAAGCATGTTATTAAACATGGGAACACGGTGGACTGATTGAGTGCGTTTGGAGTTCTTGGGGTGAAACTGTTTCTGAACTGCGAGGTTAGTACAGGAAAGGCTCTTAAGCGTTTGTCATATGAGAGCAGTTCAATAGACAGCATGGCTGAGGCAGCGTGTGCTTGATGCTGTATACCGATAATTCTCTTTCTGATCAGCTCCTGTACAGCTGTGATTCACACTCAGATACAGTGATATAAATACTCTGAGTGGTGCAGTGACAGTAATATGGAAAAAGGTGATCTGATGTGGGATCTGAGGTGCAGTGAGAATAACAACGCTAAAGCAGTTATGGTATTTTGACCATTCTGTGGACCATTATATTGTTGTGTCTTGAGTCATGATCACTGCCATTTTTAAATTTTCCTACTTTACTGTGATTATTTTGTTGTTGCTGATGACATTTGGTTACTAAAATGTTAGCACCAAATGTTCGATATGTGACGTCATTGCTTTGCACCTGTTTAGGAGGGCAGCTCACTAACTTCTGTTTCTAAATATCAAATCAAATCTTTGCTGTGTGAGTAGACACTTTACAAAAAAGTTTTAGAAAGTTAGGATTTTTGCCTGTTTATTCGACAATAATTTTTGGTAAACATTTGGTTTTGATATTTTTGGTTTGAATATAACTCCTTGTATGTTTTCTAAAAGTTGGCATTTCTCTCATCTCCAGATCTTGATTAACTTAAGAGTAGATCACTTGAAAACTGTTTTATTGGGTATTAAATTAATAATCAAGTAACTACTTGCCCAAAACTAAATCTTAACTATATTTATTGTATTAATATTGTTTTTTTCTCCAGATTTTTTATTTGCTAAAATATAAAAGAATTTACTATATACAAACTTTAGCACCTTTAGCAACTGAACTCATTATAACCATTGCCAAGGAGTGTTATCAATACACCAAGACACTTTTTAAACAATTGCTCCGAACTGAGTTATTTATAACAAAAGCAAATTATTGAAGAAACCTGCAACATTATAAAAATTAAAATAGCTATTATGTATTTAACGATCTCAAAATTACAAACTGAAAAAATGTGTTTAAATACACATGGTTTATGCCTTTGCATATATGCCTTCTTTTATACTCAAACGACATAGGATGAAGAGACAATGCTATACACATTTTAAACAGCTAATTTTTTAATTAGTGAAACAAGTTTTAATAATAAGGATCATAACAGCTACAGGGATGAGCATAATATCCAAATAATGAATAAGAAACTGGCTTTCACATCAAATGAGGTTTTTGTGGAAAAAGGAGAAAGCAGCTTTACCGGTTAAAGTGATTCTTTTATATAGCGAAAGCTATAAAAATTGTTTGGGGTGTTAAGTGAAGCCCTGTTAAAAGTTATAATTCTGTTTAATTTGTTAAACAGAACCTTCCAGATTTTCCTCATCTTGCACCCTCATCCACGCTGGAAAAATCATTGCTCAATTTCAAGGAGTTAGACTCCATCTCTACAATATATAAAATCCTTTTACAATCCCTTCCTTTCAAAGATCCAAGAGGACACTGGGAAAATGACCTCTCAATTAATATATCAGAAAAGGAGTGGAAAGTAGCAATGCAGAGAATTCACTCAAGCTCCATATGCGCAAAGCATACAATTATACAACTCAAAATTATATATCGAGCACATCTGTCTCGACTAAAACTCTCCAAAATGTTTCCAGGGCGTGATCCAACCTGCGAACGTTGCAACCAAGCCCCAGCCTCACTAGGTCACATGTTCTGGGCCTGCTCCAAATTAACATTATTCTGGACAAAAATATTTAATTACCTCTCAGACAGTCTTGGACTCACAATCCCTCCTAACCCATTAACAGCTGTGTTTGGGGTTCTTCCAGAGGGTCTTAAAGTGGAGAAAGACAAACAAATTGTGATTGCATTCACTACACTGTTGGCACGCAGACTTATTCTGATAAACTGGAAGAACCCAAACTCTCCTCTTTTAAGTCAGTGGGAAACTGATGTGTTATATTATTTAAAATTGGAAAAAATCAAATACTCAGTTAGAGGATCTGTGCAGACTTTTTTCAAAACATGGCAGGATCTAATCAGTAATATTTTGAAATGATTTTATAAAGCATAGAGAATTTGTTGATTTAGGTATTTTTACAAGCCTTAAATTTTACACCGTTTGGCTTGCTCTCTCTCTCAAGGGTGGGGATCGATCTGTTCTTATAATTCTTTTTTTTTTGTAAAAACTTGATTGCTATGTATTGATTGTAATAAAATTAATAAATAAAAAAAAAAAAAAAAAAGTTATTGTCAAGATCTGGCTTATAAGGTTAATTGGTCTTGTAAAAGGCGCCATATAGCGCCCGACCCGGCATAGACTGACGCAGAGGCACGTGTAAAAACAAGTACACTTTTTATTTTTCTTCACCTGTGGGGCATGTCTTCCCTGTGAACCCAACAGGCAATACACAGTCCCAAAAGCATGTGATACAACACCAACAACTCTCCACCTTGTACCACCACTCTTCCCAGGCAACCTCGTCCTCTTCCTCCCAATTCTGGCTCCTTAGGAGTCGATGCTGGCACATTTTATTGCCCACCCAGAAGTGCTCCAGGTGCTTGATCACCTGTGGCTAATTGCATTTTTGGGCGGGACTGTAGAGGTGTCCATAAAGGCTCTGGGGTCCATGCAGCACCCCCTGGCGGCCACCCCAGATCCCCACAGGGTTGTGGAGAACTCCATCTCCCATGGAGCCCTGCGGGAAACTGAAGCACCCACGCCACCCAGGGAGGCTGCCACCAAGCGTTCCGGGGGAGGTACTGAGGAGCCCATGGCTGCTCCCCCGGAACATATGCAGAAGGGGCATCCCGGCCCGCCACAGTCTCTAAAACTGGCAGTATCATCTCTTTTTCCCTCCACTGTACCGAGAAGACGCCCAGTGAGGGCTCCTGGGCCATGACCACAATGCTCCGTGAAGTCCCACCCCTTCCTGTCAATCCCTATAAATATAGAGTTCCCCAGAAAGAGCTAGACCCTATGTATGATGGATTTCCCTGACCCTGACCTGCTCATTGGCCTCACTGATTTGAAATGCCACATTGCCTTTTTTTCAGTTATAACACCCCCGAGTGCCTATTTCAGTTCTGCTTTTTGGACAATAACATTAGATGGGGTGACTCTTTTAGCACCCCAATTCTTCTTTCAGACTCCTCTACTCCTTTACCTGTTGGCATATATTGCAGTATGTTTTTGGGGTTTCTGACACCAAGAAATGCAGTGGTTATATTCAGTTTTTGCTTCCTTTTGTTTTTAACATAGTTAAAAAATTTTGTACTTTCTACCATGGTGCTGTCTTATTTTCCTTATGTATGCTGCCATGTTGGAGATCAGTTACTAGGATGCAGTGCCCCATTGCTGGGATACAGTTCCCACATGTTGTGTGTCATATTGTCATTAGTGTGACATTTTAAAAGCCAGTGTAAAGTATACCTAATCATCCAAGATTGAATTCATGATGGAAAAAAACATGCACAATTTCATATTGATAGTTTAAAATTTACTGGTAACAATTTTTTCAGCACTTTGATTAAGATTTACATTATGTATTTCTTGGCTGTGGTTTCACGTACCCTTTTTGGCCTATGACATACTGCTCTGTTTCTGCAACTACACATCCTGACCTTTGATATTAATTATTATTTTCCTAGTTTCCTGTGTGAATTCTCCAATCTCCATGACAACTTCTGATTTCACTTTCTCTCAAAACAGCTCTCGTGTTACACAAGCAGTACAATAAAAAGTTCATAAGGTATCTCAGACTATGGTCAATGTCTTCCAAAAAGTGTATACCTTAACTATACAAAAAGCACAAATGGCATGACATTGCTATCAGGTGACACTCCACAATCAAACAGACCTTGTTGAACCCGAGCTGTAAATGCAATAGAATCAGGACATTTACAATTATTACATTTGATTTTAAAACATTTCAAATTACTCACAAATTACTGCTTCCTCACAAGATTTCTGTATAAATCCCAGAAAAACTAAAATCACTTACCTTTGGTTTCCAATTCCAGCTTTTTCTTTTTGGCCCAGATGTTGTGGTAGTTCTCGGCAAGCAATTCTGCCATTGACTGTAAGAGTGATTATTCATATAAGATCTAAAAATTGACAGAGTATTCAGGAAAGACACAGAGACTGACTACAGCATTTTAGCTATTCCCCTCCACTCACAATCAATGACATTTTCTGGTGTTACATATTTTGTTATACCTCTTCCGTAATGACTATGTTTAACACAGTTAATACGATAACATATTATAGCTTTATACGTGAAGGAAAAAACACTTCCATGATATTTAACATTGTCCTGATTAATACTTGTAAAATATATCTAACAAGCAATTACAAATATTTTGATGTTAATAATTTAGTGTCAATGTACTATGTTTCCTTAAATACTGTATAAACAAAAAAGGACATTGTGCAATAAAAATGCATTAAGCAGGATTGTAAGAGTTGGATAAAAACCTGTACAGGTGGTTGAGCATGATACAGCAAGAGAAAACACAATACCAGCAAGACTGGAAAAAAAAGACACTTTAAGACACATGCACTACAGCAGCTGCATTAAATTTATTGCTATTTATTCACCCCGTCACTGATGGTCATCAGTAATCTGGGCATATTTTTAAAATTAACTAAAACAATTAAGCAGCGATAGGCAGAATGTTACTGCTATCAGCTAAAATAAATTAAATACATTTTAATATGCATTTATAACACTAAGACACTTATTCAAAAGTATTATAGGCAATATATACATCCTCATTGGGCCAGTAGTCGGCATCACTAGAATGATGTCTAGAACTTGTCCATCCTCCATTATAATCATCAAACTCATCCTTTCCCCATTGCTAAGACAAGTATTGCTTGGATGCCAGCACATGACTGTTCCCTCCAACATATAAAATAATTACCTATATAATGAGCACATGATTTTGAAAGGTAAATTTAAAATTGCCATTTGTTTGTATAATTATGTGCAGTTCAACTTCTAACTGCTACTCATTAGGAAGACCACTCCTTTGGAGCTTTTAACATTTGAAAGCTTCAGTGCATACTTACATAAAGCTCCCGAGGCAGTGTGACATTACTCATGTCAATAGGTCGGGGACTATAACCATGACTGGTATCTACAGAAACCTGAAGAAGCAAACAAAATGTATGACAGCAAAGGTATCTTTAACTTCATACTTCAATGATAGAATTCTGCTCCTTTAGCTATTTCTGTGGATTTCCCTTTCAGGTTAATAGTTAACAAATATAAGACAGTGATGCAAACAATAGTGAATCCTAGAAAGAAGTGGTTCCATTAGTGTCCTTGTCTTCCATGTTCATTTATTACCAAATTACTGTTTTTCATAAAAAAAAAAAGAATTATTGACTATATTAACATACTTTTGTATATAAATAATATATATTTTTCCTGAATTGTTTGCAAAATAAGCACTGTTTTTTATTCTGTTTTGGCACAAATAATACTATAACTGTCAAGCTAACTGAAGACATGCCTCTTGCAATTAATGGACTTGATCTGATCAAAAATGACCTAGCTCTAAAAAGTGCTGTAAATAAATGGGATTTGCCAGTACTCAGAAAACTGTTCCATTAAGTCAGCAGTGCTATATTAGCTATACTAAAACTAGTGTATTGAGAAGCTGTTAAGTAACTATAAGAGTAGAGCAAGAATATTTAAGTTTTTGAACAGATTTATATGGAAGTTATGCCTGGAATGTTCATTTAATGGAGCTCTGTATACAAAAACTAACATCTTGCTAATGTAAGAAAAACCAATACAAGCTGAGGGTTTGTGGCCATATAAAGGTATTCTGAATTATATACAGTCATAAAAACAAGTTTGGCAAAGAAAACAGGACACGATTGTCCCGAAGTTATCCTAATATCAAACCCAGATATTTTTAAAAACTACCACACACATGACTTGGTAGTTTGTTTCAGCCAATCACAGTACCTTTGATGATGGGAATAATGCATCAAAATACAAACAGAACTGGAGGCCAAAGCAGCAGTGTCAGTGCCCAAGAGATAACTACAGATAGCATCAGAGTTCCAAGCGGATATTTACTTTTTACCACATAATATGCCACAAAAACAACAAAGAATTTTATATGAATTCAGATTGTAAACTCTGGGTTAGGAATGAGAAATGTAAGAGCGAAGATGCAAACAGGAGCTTCCTAAAAAGTGAGTCTGATAGATGATGATAATGATCTACTACTCCTACCTGGCTGGACTGTGATATCCGCCGTGCTCTGTTATGTAAGCTCATAGTGTCCCCTTCACGTATTCTTTCAATGCTCCAGCCCCAAGCAAGCATTGTTTTCAAAGACTCCTTAATAGGCCATCTATATACCTCCTTATCCTATTAATAATAATAATGAAAACACAGATAACTGAATTAACAGAAAAATATTTCCATACATACTCAGAAAATATGCAAGCAAATAGAGATACATATTATACTTTACATCAACAGTTTAAATATTAGTTATGAGTGATTCTTCTTTTCATATTTTAGGACTGCAATTAACATGCCTTTAAATGATGCAGGATAAGATTTCAAAATGGCCCAGTAAGCTGTACCCAAATTATGTTTTCTTAATTTTTATGAAATCTCTCTGCTCTATTTTACAGTATGTACTGTATTTATTTTCAGGACTTTCTTTACCTAAGAGTTTAAAGTTTGTTTACAGTAGGATATACTATGTGAAATATATTATGATGCCTCCTTCCTTGAGTAACATTCTCATCACATTTTGCACCAATCAGTCAAGAACACAAATTCAGTCCTTTCATTAGTTATAGTAATTAATAAATATACTGATACCATATTCTTTACTCTGCCCCCCAAAAAAGGCATGTACAGTATATTAAGAAAGAAAAATCCCTTCCATTGAAAATGATGTCTGCTTTGCAAGCATTCTTATTCAAATGTACAGTGTCATTCATGCTGTAAATACACTATGAAATATGTGCATACTTTTCATTCAACAATCAGTTAAGCAACTATCAGAATTAATCATCTTATATCTCATTAGACGTTATTCTGATGTTACAAAACATATTTACCTGATTCATATTATGATTTACAACTACATGGTTACATTGAATTAGCCAATGTAATCAAATTATTAATCTTACAATGAAATACCATATGTTGTATTTTACCAAATTGTGATAATTTAACTTAAATATTTTGTTTGGATGAATAATGACATATCAAACAGTAAATCCTTGATTACAATGTTTGATCTTGTAAGAGTATATACAGTAGAGGAAACAGCTTTCAGAAGAGATTGTGTTTTGAGATTGCAATGGATGATTTGAAAATAATGCTGCCAGGGGTGAGTTTCTGATTAACTGGAACCCAACATAAGAAAGAATCAAAGATGTGGTGTTATGTTGTCATGCTGTGCTTGTACAAGTGCATTGTAAACTTTTGTGCAGGAGATACTTTAAACCTTGCAGGCAACAGGCTTTCTGCTTCTAGTCTGAGATCTTGTCAAGCTGAACAGAAGTGAAGTTCACATTTGGGAAATGGAACATGAAGCAGGATTTTAAAGTTTTTTATTTATTTATTTAATACTTGTGCTTACTTAACTGGGAATCACAGAGGTCTAACCTTGAGCTTTCTGATAACAATGTCTAAAATGTTTGCTGTGCTGTGAGTAACTACAAAAGATAAAGCCAGTATGCTCTGCTACCAGTGTGTGTTTTCTTCTGTTTGGGTGAGAAGAGGGAAGCTGAAAATGTAGGAGCCTCCCTCAATGCTCCTTTATTAAATACGAAAAAGAGTCATCTATATCTTTCTTGCGATATATTCCTTTTTAGTGTCAATAAGCAAATTTCACCAAAGCAATATTCAGTAAATTTCTGTGTTCACATTTGCCGTTGTTTTTCAACTTATTTACTGATAATTCTACTGGTTTAGGAGAACTTTTTTCCCCAGCACCCCATAATGCTTTGTGAGGTCAATACAATATCCCACGGAGCTGTACTAGTCAACATTTGATGGGATCACCCAGCCCAAGTATATAATGCTGATCATTTGCATTACACACTCTGTGGGACTTAGTTAGGGGTAGAACAGACAAGTAAATAATGCAGGTTCTCAAAATTTATCAAAGTTATCTCTGCTTGTTACCAAATGTGCAGGTCGATCTTTGAGCTCCATGTCATTATAAGAAAAAGAGTCATGTGTCCTATACATGCATAATTAGTCATGTGGAGATAAAAAACAAACCTTGAAGGAGCCAGATAAAAATACAGGAGACATTATGAAATAACAATAATAGTAAAAGATTTATCACTATTTACAAGACGTTTCTATAATTTTAATAGAAGAAAAAATGGGAAGCATCAGCACAGACAATTTGGACTGCCTACAGCATGAGCCACGTTTGAGTATGATTTCTGCTTAATTTTGACAAAATATATGATTACACGACTCTGACTGTGCTATTTCTTCTTTGATCTCATGAAGGCACAGTGGTGTATTGGTTGGCACTGCTCAGGTCACCTTTATGGCCATAATAATCGGTCCAGTATAGTTTGTAGACATTTCTCTAGCTCTTATGGACACTTTAAAGATGATTGCACCATTATCCAGTCAAAACTAATTCAGTTAGTCCTTCCACATTGACTTCAATGCATTTTGTCAAGTTCGGTGATATTCACACTTCCATAATTTCTATGAACTCGAGGTGAACACTGTGGAGTTTGCTTATCACTATTCATTTTGCTTAGAAACACAAAACCCACAAGAAAACTAGGAGTGGAATGGTCAGCAGCATTTTATTACTACTGCCTGGCCTGCATTAAGATTTAAAACACCCAGATTGCATGATTGTTTGTATCTCCATACACTTTCTGTTAATGATTATAAATCAAATACATTAATTATAATTTTGAAGAAACTAAATTATCCGCTCTTTGTCTAGCTGCTTTCCCTTAAGGGCTCCGGAGAATGTTTTTGAAAAGTCTTCTTTTTTTTTTATTTTTTTTTTTATTACAATCCATACAAAGAAAAGTCTTCTATTGGTGGTAACACTATGTTGAAGTGTTGGTTTGGAAAAAAGACAGTTCTAGTCAATGAGTAGTCTGCCATTAGAGGTCATATGGTTGAATACACAGGGTATATAAGTACAGTGAGACACATGTCAAACTGGTTTTGGCATTTCTTCCCATCCTATCCTATCTTCCTATCCCTCATTATCCATTTCTAACTAAGTTACCTTTCATGTTAGTTGATCTGATCACACAATAAAAAAAATTCATAGATACAAGTATGTTCAAATGAGACACTGTAAATGAATTCAGGATTTCCCAAGTGCTTTCTGAGATCAATACTCTTGGGATCTCAGAATGACATTAACCACCTTATAGACCAGTGTTTCTCAAACTCGGTCCTGGGGAACCCCTGTGGCTGCAGGTTTTTGTTCCAAACACATTCTGTTTTTAATTGGACTCCTGGGCTAATTAAGTGAACTGATATTTCCCAAGTTCTGTGTTTAGGGAACAATATAGAAATTAGAAAACTAAGTTTTCTAAAAAAAAAAAGAAAAATATTAAAATGTACCAAGCAGTTATATAGGAATAATGTATTTATTTCTTTTTAACAGTATTTTCTTCTTGATTTTCATTCTACTTTTCTAGGTCTTCTAATAGTTTAATCAAACCAATTTTTACTAATTAGTTGGTCTGACTCTAAAGTAGTTGCAGCCTTTGATTATTCAGTGTTGTTTGCCTGGGTGTCTGATCTGCTCATTTTAAATTGTCATTAATAAGACAATACATACAATGAAGGGGGAAAAACTGCACAAAGAAAGGGCAAAGTATAATGAAATCAACAAAAGAGAGTTAAGCATTATAGCAAAAGTAGAAATATCTTTAAATATCTTATAAATGTAATAATCATGCTGCTAAGCTTTTCTGAATGTCGAATAAAAGAAAAAAAAAATACCAGCCAATTAAATGAGATCAGTGCCATCAGGTGTTGTCACTGATCAGGAATCTGGTTGGAACAAAAACCTGCTGCCACAGGGTTATAGATGAACACATTATAAAAATGAATCCTTCAACATAAGACATTTTCCAAATTCAAAAACAAAATACAAAAAAAAAAAACAAAGTTAATGAAAAGGTTAATTTAAATCATTGAAAATTAAAAAAAGGCAAAAACATATTATTATCACATACTGCCTCAAACAAACTACTAAGTACAACTTATATATATATATAAAATAAACCACCATTGAGTCCTGACCAGACGTGTAGTATTTTTTAGGTCAAATATTTATTAAAAAAATACAGAGGAAAAAAAATAATGTGAAACCAAATGTCTCTTAATCATGGATTTAAAACATTATGCAAACTATTACAAATAAAAAATGCTTATCAAGTAAATCTTGTAAATGGTGTTTTATAATAACGCCATTTTTGTAAGGGACTAAAGACATATGTAACTTAAGTAAACATTCCAGGAGTTCGTTTTTTCCCCCACTCTCATACACAATTTTTTGAAATCGCATGTAAGTTATGTAACTTTTTTGAAGGAATTCCTAAGAAGCTTTTGAAATACTTTTTTATTTAATTTATGCAAAAGACAAGCACTTTCAAAGTATTTTAAACAGCAGAGAAGTTTACAAACAGTATGTATATACCAGCTAGAGAATTTCTGTAGTGAAGAGGAACTATAACGGGAATAAGACTCTGTAGGTATCTGTAACAAAAATATTCTTGAAGATTTTTTAAACAAAATACAATTATCAAATCACTGAAGGAGTTATTCTTTATTTTACATTCAGCAAGTGTAGTATCTTAATGAGCATCAAAAGATATTACAGTAAAAATAGATAATAAACATGTATGAATACATTTCATAGTGATTATTGATGCAAATGAACTATGATTACACTGACCTTCTCTGTAAGCAGTCTATATGGTTTCAACAGATTGTGGACCTTACTGGTTTCACAAAGAACCTCGCCATGAATCCAGCCATTTGCAAACTGAAACAGAGATTTAAAGAATGCATCTGTATTGTTATATTAGAATACATTTCTAATACATTCCAAATATATTTGTAAATGAAGTCACAATGAAACTGGACAGGCATTTGGAAAAACAAATAGATCACTCATATTTGAGCAAACTGTGCATTTTTCCAAAGTAGGTAAGTGAAGTAGCATAATTAGCTGTTACAGAAGAATAAATCGAATTTTACTCCGTTAATATACTAAAATCATAATAATTAACATAATTTTCATTTGACTTAAATATTTTATAGTGGTAGAATAGTGGTTAGATGCCAGACAGCTCCTCAATGAGCACAGGCTGAATCCCGGCCTAGCCAGTGCCATTTGTAGGTTCTTAGTACACTTGTAGTGATGATGTCACATGTGATGCACTTACCAGTCATAACCAGAAAAAGTTATTGTTACAAATTTGTACACAAAGGCACTGAACGGCAACAACCTCACCCTCAGATCAGTCTGGTAAAGGTTATAAAGCCATTTCTAAAGCTTTGGGACTCCAGCAAACCACAGTGAGAGCCATTATCCACAAATGGCAAAAACATGGAACAGTGGTGAACCTTCCCAGGAGTGGCCGGCCGACCAAAATTACCCCAAGAGCGCAGAGACGACTCATCCGAGAGGTCACAAAAGACCCCAGGACAACGTCTAAAGAACTACAGGCCTCACTTTCCTAATTTAAGGTCAGTGTTCACGACTCCACCATAAGAAAGAGACTGGGCAAAAACGGCCTGCATGGCAGATTTCCAAGACGCAAACCACTGTTAAGCAAAAAGAACATTAGGGCTCGTCTCAATTTTGCTAAGAAACATCTCAATGATTGCCAAGACTTTTGTGAAAATACCTTGTGGACTGATGAGACAAAAGTTGAACTTTTTGGAAGGCAAATGTCCCATTACATCTGGCGTAAAAGGATCACAGCATTTCAGAAAAAGTAAAAGTAAAGCACCAACAGTAAAATATGGTGGTGGTAGTGTGATGGTCTGGGGTTGTTTTGCTGCTTCAGGACCTGGAAGGCTTGCTGTGATAGATGGAACCATGAATTCTACTGTCTACCAAAAAATCCTGAAGGAGAATGTCCGGCCATCTGTTCGTCAACTCAAGCTGAAGCGATCTTGGGTACTGCAACAGGACAATGACCCAAAACACACCAGCAAATCCACCTCTGAATGGCTGAAGAAAAACAAAATAAAGACTTTGGAGTGGCCTAGTCAAAGTCCTGACCTGAATCCAATTGAGATGCTATGGCATGACCTTAAAAAGGCGGTTCATGCTAGAAAACCCTCAAATAAAGTTGAATTACAACAATTCTGCAAAGATGAGTGGGCCAAAATTCCTCCAGAGCGCTGTAAAAGACTCATTGCAAGTTATCATAAGCGCTTGATTGCAGTTATTGCTGCTAAGGGTGGCCCAACCAGTTATTAGGTTCAGGGGGCAATTACTTTTTCACACAGGGCCATGTAGGTTTGGATTTTTTTTTTTCTCCCTAAATAATAAAAACCATCATTTAAAAACTGCATTTTGTGTTTACTTGTGTTATAATTGACTAATGGTTAAATGTGTTTGATGATCAGAAACATTTTGTGTGACAAACATGCAAAAGAATAAGAAATCAGGAAGGGGGCAAATAGTTTTTCACACCACTGTATATCTGGGGAGGATGAAAGCCACTATCTAAATCAAGTAGACTGGATGGTAAACTGGTGCAATAAAAACTCTCTCACTCTGAATGTAAAAAAGACCAAAGAAATATTTGATTTTAAGAGACAGAAATCTGTATGTTCACCTACTGTAGTTCTGGGAGAGGAGGTAGAAATATGACTGAATATAAATACTTAGGAACTTACCTAGATAACAATCTTAACTGGAATACAAATACAAAAAATTATTCTCTAATGGCAAACAGCACTTATTTCTCCTCCATAATCTCAAACTATTTAAAGTAGACAAGGACCTTATGTTGTCCTTCTATCGCAGTATAATCCAGTCTGTGATCACTTTCAGTTTCATTGCTTGGTTTAATAGTCTGACAAACCAAAACTCAAAAAAGCTCCAGCAGATTACGAAGTATGCAGCGAAAGCTGATGTAGATGATTTGACTAGTGTATGGCAGAGGGCAATGTTAAAGAAACTGGAAACCATCTCAACTGATGACAGACATCCATTACATGTAGAACTAAAGTTCAGTAAATCAGGAAGGACAATCGCTTTGAAAAACCACACAAATTGCTCCACAAACTCCTTTCTTCCTAGTGCCATACGACTTTTCAATAAGAAACATCGGAGATAATGATTAAGGTTTTGATATATATCTTGTAATCTTTTTTTTTTTGTGTAATTACAGTATGTATTATTTAACTGCTTTACCTTAACCTGTCTTGTTTCTATTTGTCTAATTCTGTCTGTTATCAGATGCAACTGAGAAGGCAAAATTTCATGTTTTCTTGTGTAAACATGACTAAATAAAGAAATCTTAAACCCTACTTTATACACTTTAAAACTATTTAAGCTGTCTTATAAAGACTCTCGGTGAAACCCTTTCCAATTCATTAACAATAGCAGGGAAGGGAACATTACACCATCCAATCTATTTTTGACTATATATATATATATTGTGGTTATGTTGGGGGCCTCGGGTAAAGGGCTTTGAAGCCCAGCCCTGTAGGGACCTGTGGCCATCGCCAGGCGGCGCCCCGATGCCGGTATGTCCCGTGTGGTCCCCGGCCAGGCTCCCCAGGAGGACCAGAGGAGGGCTTGGGCCTCCTCCAGACCGAGAGGGGGCGTCCGTCCTGGTTATGCTGGAGGCCTCGGGTAGAGGGCTTGGAAGCCCAGCCCTGTAGGGGCCCGTGGCCACCGCCAGGCGGCGCCCCAGTACCTTATTATCCCGGGAGCCCGGCACTTCCGCCACACCAGGAAGTGCCGGGAGGAAGACGACAGGGGACACCCGGACGGCTGCGCAGCCGGCACTTCCGCCGCACGGGGATGTGTCAGCGGGAGATTGCCGGGAAGCAGCTGGAGCCCATCCGGGTTCCTATAAAAGGGGCCGCCTCCCTCCGGTCATTAGTGGATGTCGGGTGGAAGTGGACAGAGCTGGAGAGAGGATTAGAGGCGGCCAGGAAAGGCACAGGAACTGTGAGCCCTGGACTTTGGGGAATCGGTGCAGACGGCACTGGGGTCTTGTAGTGCACGTAAATCTTGTAAATAATTATTGTAAATAAACAGTGTGTGGTGGAGCCAATGATGTCCGTCTGTCTGTGTCCGGGTCCAAGTTCACAATATATATATATATATATATATACTGTATATACATATACACATTCAGTACTACATTTTGGAAAACCTATGCTCTATTCCTTTTCACTGCTCTTTACATTATCAGTATGTGCATGGATTCAAGTTAGTATAAAGGTTCTAAGACAATGCAATTGATTTTTTCAGTGTTAGAATAAGCCTGCTTTCTGACCCAGGGTTAAAGCTAAAACAGACCACTATGTGTGCCTCTGCAGAAAATCAAAATGTTCATTACTTACAAACAAAGCAGTAAAAAACTAGCCTTACCTTTTCCATTGACCATTTCTCATGGGAATGTTCTGCATATTTGTTGATGAAGTAATCCAGTTTTTCTGGGATATGCACACTAAAATATAACCAATACACAACTATAAGATATTTGTAAAATGTTGTGAGTAGGTTTTATTAAAGAGTACAATATAAAATTCACTTTTATCCATAGTGTAAGATGTAAATATACTGGAGAATTGGTACTGCTGGAACAGGCAATTATAATTGGAGAAACACAATAAACACAACATCCTCATATCAACAACATTTTTATAAGTGTATGTTTAGGATTAATTTAATTTTGACAACAAATGTTTAAGTTAAAAAAAAATGTTGCACAGGAGGTTACTCCTAGAAAGTGAGTTTTATCACACTAATGCAAGGACGTAACTATTTTGTTAGTACTTATTTAATGTACATTTTCTCTCAAAAAGCTACAAAAACATCATACTTTGAGGTATCAACAGGTTGTGGGTTGAAGTTTCCTTCCGCATCCATTGAAGATTGTTTCTCCATCATGGCAACGTAGTTTGACTCCATGTAATCTGGTGGCAAAGCCCCTGCTACAGCGCTGAGGCATGGAAGTGCCAGTTTAAACAGTTCTTGTTCATACTTCTGCAAAAAAGGTTGAGATGGAGGAGACACACAAGGAATTAAGCAGACATTGTGGCACAGTCATCACCTCAGCCAAGCGTGGGGTTAGCATTTGACAGAAATAAATTAGTAAGGATAATCTTTGTAAGTATATACTGTATCATTATACTGTAATTATTTTACCACAAACAGCATGAAAAATGAAAATGTTTTGCAAACATGCCAAGCAATGAAGAAGCTTTAAAACGATTAAAGTCCAGTAATATTTTTAGTATGCATGAAATGACCACTAATAAAGCATTCTCATCCAAACAAAAGTTAAGCAAAATGATTCATATATATGCACAAACATATATATTGCATCTTATATGTAAATCCTCCTTAAATATACAATAGTTAATTATGGCAGTGGTAAAATTAGGATGAACGGGAAACCATGGTAACAGAATGCCACAGAAGTTAATGGTAACAGGGTGTAATGTAGGGCACGAAATGATCCAAATATCACAAGTACATAAAACTGATGTCATGATAGAGATTGTCTTTTTTTCAAGACCACAAGTTTCTGAATTTTTTGTTTTCTTTAAGTGTCATCCAGGATTATCATGCTCTTGAGATGTCTAAACTAGCTAAAGAATGGTCTTCAATTGGTCAATAAAGAATGATCAGTTCAAGTGAAGTTCTGACAAAATGCTAACCAACCTATCCTTTCAATGAAATTCCCTCCATGTTTGTAAAGTCTTTATCTGAACTCTGAAATATCCACGTGTTTAATGTAAAAATATAGTAAAAAGCATTTCCTATATAAGCCCACTATAAAAATTTGTCAATATCATTTATTTTACACAAACCAATATTATAAAAAATCCACAAACATTTCTCTCTATTATACAGCATCATGTTTATTATATAAGTTTGACTGTTATAAAAGTTACACTATTTCACGTCTTACTTATTTTTTAACACAACTGTGAAACTTTTTAGCATTTTAATTGCTTAACTTGCTTCCAAGAGGTGGTAGTTAAATTGTATTGAAAGTTTAAATACCCAGATAATCGATGTTTAAATTTATGTTCTTTTTTTGCATTCTCTAATATTAAAAGCATACATCTTTTGGTAGAAGAACTTCTGTGATACTGTATTTGCCAACTCCTGCCGAGTAAGTATTGTACATTCTTTGCAATAATATTTGAAAGAAATCAGTGACTATACCTAATTATGCTGAATACTAATACTTTAAAATTAATTTCAGGAAAATACTTAATAAATATTAAATATCTTAAATCATTTTATTACACGCTATACTTTAAATGAAATTAATTTCAGGAACATAGATAAATAGTTCCTTATTTGTCTCAAGGTAGAAATTTATAATTAATAATAATGAAAAAATGGAATATACAGCAAATTAGTTTGAAGTGGAGGATTTTATACTTGTTAGTTATTAATACCTTTACACAATATGTCCTTATAAATGGTTTAACAGAAAATGTAATATCCTTACACAATTAAAGCAACATTACACACAAAGAAATAACAATATATTTTGTGATAGTTTCAGTTAGAGTAAAACACAATGATAGCACATTAGGCCAAGTGTATTGTTAAGAGGTAGTATGGATTTAAAAAAGGGTAGAAATCAATAATGACATACAAGGGAGAAATATTTTAAACAATATAGACAGATTTAAAATATTATTAAGCCAATCCATATTTGACAGCACTTGCCAATATTTTTAAAATATAATTTATGAATAAAGTAAAACATTTCATTGTTCAACTTTGGACTTAAGTGCTAAATATAACATAAAGCTTACTTTACTATCTAGCTAAAGCAACATTTATAAATATCCTAACTAGCTAACTGCATCTTATTTTACTAATGAAAATAATACTTGTATCTGATTATTTAATTTTGTGTCTGATTATTTAATCTTTTGTGGTACAGGGCCCTTTTACCTCTTTCTAAACTTTGATAAGAGCTTTTCACAGAAAAGTAACACTATAAAGCTACCTTTTGTGACAAAGCATCAAAAATCCCCCAAAATAACTTTCTGGATAAATGAAGTTCTTCTTCTGATGCAGCTCCAAAATTTCCCCATCCTCCAGGTAGACAATAATATTTCCAGCAACGCTCATAATGGTTTGTCAACAACTAAAACAAAAAAAAACAATATTTTTTTAGCACCATAAAGCATTTATTGTTGCATTGCACTTTTCTTTCTCATATTAGACACTGAAACCAAAGAACAAAGGAACAGGGAGAACGCAAAGCACAATAAGTTAAAGAACATCATGCTGAATTTGAGGACTTTGTACTGCTACCATACAAGTGAAAACTTGGAAACATATTTCTACATTTTTTCAGCTTGGTCTAAAAGTAGTGAGACAAGAAGCATTCTGGCTTTATAGATATTTACAAGTTTTACTGTCCTCTGACTATAACCAATTAATCACCCTGATTGATAGATTTAAAATTCCACTGTAAGTGTGAGTTTTTGAGGGCTTCACCAGAGATGATTGTTGTTCTCTGCCACAATTTACAACCTCTCGGTGACAAAGAGCGATGAAAGACTAAACTGTTTTATTTGCAGTTTTCTGTAAATGTAAAATGCTGCTGCAAGAATCATTGCTAGAGCTAATCTGTACAATCATATACTGTAACACTTGCCCAGTAAATAAATAGCATAAAGCATTCCCTTTTCTTTCTCACTCTGTCATTTTCCTTCACTCTGGCCTTTCTCTTCCTTAACTCGAATGTTTGCTTCAGCTCACCTCCTGAAATCACATGCAAAGGGCAAATTTTGTAATGCTTTTTATGGCTATATTGAAGCAATGCCTGGGAACTACTGTATTTCCAGCATCAGCAATGTCTACAGGACGTCATGTGACCATCATTTAGAGCTGTCTTGGGTCCAAGAAAAAGGTGCATCCCTGAACCTCAATACCCAAATTAACCTCCCCTGGTACCAACACACATAAATGGACAGAACAATCCCTTCTGTCCTGAAATAGTGATAACTTCAATTTAGAAAAAAGATAAACCCAAACAAAATCCAAACAGTCTATAATAAGTTTAAAATGAAAAAAAGAATATCAGCATGTCAGTGCCTCCCTGTATTACAGGTATGTTTCCGAGAACATTCATCTTTAGATATATGAATACACACTGCTTGCATGTACAGCTGGTGAAACAAATACAGCAAAATGCTTATATAAGAATGTATTCAATATTTAGGTGTCACAGAGCAATCATCTTCTTACCTTAAGGGGCATTTTTGTGTGTTCATTCAAAAGTGGAACATCAAACACCAGTCTTCTGAGAAGATGCTGCATCATTGAGGGTCTCAGCTGCCTGCAAAATGTAAATATTTGTTGCCAATTTTGCAGCTATCGTGAAATACATATATTAATTTAAGATGACTGGCAGTAACCAGCAGTAAAAACTATGCTTGGATGCACCTGAAAGATTTAAAATAATTTCTCAACACGGAAGAAACATAGCTTAAAAAAAATAAAAACTTATTACAAATTAATAAAATTAGTATAACATTCGAGTGCACTGAGAAGTAGGTGAAGCTTTAGAATCCTAACTCTTATGTTTGGACTGCCAGAGGAAACCCAAATGAATACAGAGAGAACATGCAAACATCACGCATGGAGCACCAGCTCTTAAACACCAGGTTCCATACTACAAGGCAGTAGCATTATCACTGCTGCAAAATATAAATAAATAAATAAACAAATAATATATATATATATATATATATATATATATATATATATATATATATATATATATATATATATATATATATATAGGTCAAATTCCGTTACAACGAAGTACCAGGGACCTAAAAAATATTTTATTGTAATGAAAATTTTGTAGTAATGAGATTCTGTATTTGTTGCTATAGTGCTTTCTTTAACTTGGGTCCAGGCATTTGCAATCATTTGAATAGCCTCTTTCACATTAATTTGCATTTCCTCCTGTCTGCAAGTTACGCTGACGAGAATTTTTCTCAGCATTTCCATGGAGATAAAACATTTTCAGGGTGCGGATGATGCCCAAATCCAATGGCTGAAGCACTGCCATGTAATTGGGTGGGAGGTACTCAACTCAAACATTATCTAAATGTAGAAGCATGCTGTGGGCAGCACAGATATCAATCAAAAGCAGAATCTTCCTCTTCTTCTTCTTCATATTGTGAGGCTTCTGAACTTTTTTGGGAAAAAAATTACCTTGAGACGTCCTAGCTTTACCTCTCCATTGGGTATGTCTTTGAGAAAATATATATGCTTAAAAAATACAAACTACAATTAGCCATAGACGGTTGGAAACCAACATCTAACCATAGTACACAAAATACAAACTTTACATCAGCTGAGTTGGTGTCTGTTGTTTAAGAAATCTGTTCCAGTTATCAAGCTTCTTAGACATGGTTTTAAACTACATGATATTGTAAAATTCTACAGAATGTATTTAAGATTCTGTTTTTTACTGATGTTTTGGGATATGACTTATTGTTATAAAACTATACAAAAAAAACAAAAAGCTACATCTGTCTTTTTAATTAAATAAATAAAAACAAATTAAAACTGCTCCAACTTTCAATGCAATTAATCAAGGCTCTGAATGCACCTTATTTAACACAGTTCCTCTGGTCTGTTGCATTTTGTAATGTGCTTAATTGTCTTTTCTCCTACACTTGCTTCCATAAGTCTTTATTTTTTCTGGTTAATTTCAATGATAACAACTGAGGTTAAGTTAGTTTTGGGGCCTGTGCTTGATTCTTTTTTCCCCGTGTTTTACAGAATGCAGTACTACTGTGGGTGGTTTGTGGATTAATGAAGGTGTGAGTTAAAAGTATAGAAAGGAGATATAGGAGTACTTTTGGTCAGGTGTCTGAGTGTGACTGTTATATCTGAGCTGACTAGTCACTGTGCCACTCTATAGAAGGCTTTGTGGTTTAAGAGATTATTATATTCATTATTTCTGATAACAGCACTATTTATCTTAGTGTAGTATACAGAAATGTCAAGTTACTCATTTCACTTGGACAGAAAACCTATTAGATTTTACATCCAGATATTAAGTTAACAACAAAGCTCTTAATTATTAATTAAGGGCATTCTTGTTTGATATACTGTATCTTTACACATTCAATGTAACCCAAGAATTCATTTTAGCAACATTTAAGATACTATGCTGCTTTTTGTTGCACAGAACAAATCAGCAGAATGGTACCATTTTTTGAGTACTGAGGATTAACAGTAACTGCAGAAAAACTTGAAAACAAATGACACAGACAACACATGGACTTCATTCAAGAATGCATTTTTTTAAATAACAAATTAATTGTTTTCTTACCCACACACAGCCAGCAAACACTCCTCAATAGAGTCCCTTTGTGCTTTGGTAAGACAACATCCTTTGGATAATCTATATACAGTATGAAGTAAGGAGTCAATGAGGGAGGCATAAGGCTCCGTACCAGCGAAGAGTGGAGCACACTTAGTAAGCAGTGGCAGTACAGCAGTACACAGATAACGGTTTAAAGCCAGTGCCATATCCGTGGCACTGAGAGCAGCCTAAAACAGGAACAGCAACAAAGATTCATTTCACCAGTAATGACTAACAAAAAATAGCAATGGCTGATAAGTAGTAACATAAACTATATATATAGTACACTGCATAGAAGTAAGATTTTTCATAGACATCATTAAGTTGGACCATAAATTCTTTTAATAATTCATTCATCTCATAAAATGTCAGAGAAAAGGGAAAAATTGGAGAAATTGGGAAAAAGGGAAAAAATGTCTGTATTATTACAACTTTATTACTTTATTTCGCATTTAATTAAAAAAAATACATATATATGTATATAGAAACATTACTGTGTCCAAAGATGCAGCTGCTCGAAGGTCTGGGAGAAAACCAACTTCCAAAAGGTGCAAAAGGAAATTTTGGTCTTCAATTCCATAAACTCTATCTAAAAACAGCACCATTGCTGCTTTATGGTCAGGACAAAAACCAGCAGACATATCAGGCTCCACCACGGTACCATCTAGGCAATAAAATAAAGATGTTTGATTGGTTTTATTAATATTTAAGGGAATGAACACTCACTCCATATTATGTGACAAAAACATGAGAAAAATAAAGTTGTATGGTTTAGCTAAATGTTATTGGCATTAGCCCTTTATTAATTCACATTGTCTGTGTGAGTTTTTATGGAGTACTCAAGTTTCCTTACACATTCCAAAGATGTGCAAGCTAAGTTAATTGGCTACTCTTGATTTTCCGTTCATAAATGTGTAAGATGGTTCCTACCTTACCTCTGATGCTTATGGGTCAGGTTCCCCCTGCAACTCTGTAATGGATTAAGAATGTTTAGAAAATGGATAAACCACTCCATAGGCCTATAAGGGTAAATAGGCTGCCAGGGGTTGATAACTCTTGTAACTGCAATAAACATCCTATGGTCAGATACTTTAAGAGGTTAACTGCAGGATAGAGGTTAGTCAGAATGGCATGACATCTATATGGTTTCCCTACAATCAATGGGTGAACATAAAGGATCTCGACAGAGAACAGGTGGGATTGTACTCCATATTTAAAAGAGAAAATAGCCCAAAAGTGCTTACAGATACATAACCATTTAAGAAGCAAAGTAGTCTCACTGCTTCTCTTTCCCAAGGAAATGTTAGGTCTTCTGACTTGGTTATGCAGGAATTTCATATGGCGTACCTAACTCTGGAAAAAAAAAATCTAAAATGACTGACAAAATGAATCAAGGGGGTTTAATGGACACAAGATGTTTATTACGACAAAAACTTGGTGGTAAAGAAATAGCGAGGCCACAGAATTAAATAGATAGAGGAAAACAGAAATTGAGATGTCTGAAGAGTAGACACAAATAGACATGCCAACTTTGTTGTGTATTTATAATTTGGGTAAATTGAACTTTATCTGTGACTACCTTCAACATGTCTATTTAGTGAATAAATCAAATGTTTGATACTTCTGGGCTTAGTTTGTCCATTTTTAAATCCAAGCTGAACGCCCATTAGGAGGTGTTCTGTTACAAACCATACATAGTGTGAGACATGGTGTACAAGAAATGGACCCCAACCTGTACACTAAAGCTAAGGCAGTGCCCTATACAAGTTTAATTTTTATGCATTGTTTGTCACCTATCTTGTGTATACATTATAAAAGTTCTTGCTTTATATACTTAAGTATGGCTTCATTTTCTTTTAGTGTCCTACATTTTTAGATTTAGAGTATTCTCGTGTCAAAAATTAAAAAGCTATGAAGTTATGGATCTGTTTATTTATCTGTTTTTAAATTCAAGATTGTACTGAAGTTGAATAAGTGGTATTTCACACAGTATTTCTAAGATGGTGTTGTTAAATGAAATAAAATGACAGTTGAGTATTTGTCAAACACTGCATGCTGTATATGAACTGGACCTTTGATTGATTAATAAATCAATGCATACTTAAGTATGTTCCTTGAATTTATGTCATATCAAATTATACTGACCTCCAAACATCTATTATCTTGCTTTCCATAAAGTTTGTGAAAAAGCATTTTTTATTCAAGATACTCAGAAAATGTACCTTTGGCTAATGTTGGCATTGGAAATGGAATGCTGATAACGCCTTCAAGATCCTCTATAGGTATCAGAGAACGGAGAATAGCTCGTATCCTAATAGCTTCACCTTTCCCAGCATGGATGAGCTAAGGCCAAAAAAAAAATAGAGAATGAAAACTATGTTTTATATGAATAAATGTACAGTAATTACATATACACTTGTATTACAAAACCTTTTACATATTAGTAATATACTAAAACATTGCATTTATCTCAAATATTCTAAATAAATTTCTTGTCTTGTACTCTTATGTACTGTGGATAAAACTTTTGTTTTTGATTTTTTATAATTTCTCTTTGGTCTCAAAATAGATTGTTTTAGTGCTTTTAAAGGTCAATGAATCTTGTGGTTCCATTTTTTGAAAGCAAATAATGATATCCAGCGAGTGTTATCTGTTGCTGGTTGCTATGTCGTTGCTAGATAAAATTAACCAGAAGCATGTGGTATGTGACTTCACCAGGTCAAAAGTATAAAGGTCACCACTGCGCACTTTCTGATTGTCCAAGTTTAGATTCTCCCAAAAGAGTTGTGTGTTCATTCTGTGTTGCTTTGAATTCCTGGTTACAAATATTTTTTAACCAGCATTTCGACTACAATTTATGATCTATGATTTGGCTCTGATTACATGTTCCTTTCGTTTTTGTTTGTCAAACTTAGCTGCATGATTTTCTGACTAAAATTCCTGAAACATGTTTGTTTAACCAGTAGATGTTTTGGTTCTGACACCTGGCTTGAAATTTTTCATTTAGCGATATCTCCTGATTTTGGTTCCATTCAGACCTGCTATTACCATGTACAGTCAGTAAAGTACGATTATTTTGAGTTAGTTTCTAAATCTGTTCATGCACCCATGTGTCAATTAACAAGGTTAAAATGAGCTGGTTCCTATCCTGGCATTATTAGCTGGAAATCAGTAACTGACACTGAATGAGGACACATGTTCTTCACAGAGCATAAACATGTACCAACCAACAATTACTATCCATCCATCCATTTTCTAACCCGCTGAATCCAAATACAGGGTCACGGGGGTCTGCTGGAGCCAATCCCAGCCAACACAGGGCACAAGGCAGGAACCAATCCTGGGCAGGGTGCCAACCCACCGCAGGACACACACAAACACCAAGCACACACTAGGGCCAATTTAGAATCTCCAATCCACCTAACCTGCATGTCTTTGGATTGTGGGAGGAAACCGGAGTGCCCGGAGGAAACCCACGCAGACACAGGGAGAACATGCAAACTCCACGCAGGGAGGACCCGGGAAGCGAACCCGGGTCTCCTAACTGCAAGGCAGCAGTGCTACCACTGCGCCACCGTGCCGCCCCCAACAATTACTAATAACAAGTAAATCTGGAAAAGCCAAATAATACAATATAAATATCTTTTAGATGTTGTAGGAAAATAAATAACACAGAAAAAAAACACCTGGCAGAAATTTCTCCAGTGCTGTCACCATCTGTCTCAGTATTTAAATCAAAACTGGAAATCTGTGATTTTAGCATAGTGTACACTTGTTACAGTTTTTATCTTGACTAGAATTATGGAAGTCTTTGGGACTGAATGTTACTCAACCTTTCCCATTATTTCTCTCTACTCAGTGTCCTCCATCTGGTCTAGGAATTACTCTATGCTAAGATATGCCACTGAAAAGACTTACAACAGAGTACACACAAAACTACAGCCTTTGAGATTTTTCAGACATTTCTTTAAAAAAACCTGGCAAGTTAAGTAATATTAAGCAAAAGTCTGTTACTGTCAAATCAATAAAGGTTCACTATTTAATATATGCGAATACTGTGTCCAAAACAAAATCCCTGTGTAAAGTGCATAAATTTCATTACATACTGTAATGTTTCAGAATATAGTGTACGGGGGTGGCACGGTGGCACAGTAGGTAGCGCTGCTGCCTCGCAGTTAAGAGACCTGGGTTCGCTTCCCAGGTCTTCCCTGAGTGGAGTTTGCATGTTCTCCTCATGTCTACATGGGTTTCCTCTGGGTGCTCCGGTTTCCTCCCACATGCAGGTTAGGTGCATTGGCGATTCTAAATTGTCCCTAGTGTGTGCTTGGTGTGTGTGTGTGTGCGCACCCTGTGGTGGGCTGGCGCCCTGCCCGGGGTTTGCCTCCTACCTTGCACCCTGTGTTGGCTGGGACTGGCTCCAGCAGACCCCCGTAACCCTCTAGTTAGGATATAGTGGGTTGGATAATGGATGGATGGAATATAGTGTACAGATTTCAGCATAAAGTGTATGTTCTATTAAGAATAAATGAAGTCTTCAAAAGAACCTCATATAAGACAACATCTTACTTATTGCAACCTTTTTTTAAGCCTCAAACAAACGGTGTCAGAATAGGCCATTGCTTTGTAGAGTGCAGTGATAAAAAATAAAAAGTTTATAATAGTGTATGTTGGGAAGGCATCATTAGTATAAAACCATATACAGGATTTGTACTAAAATGGAGCTGCGCATTTATCACATTCTGAAATGAAGGCATACACATTAAAATAATAAATACTACAATATATCATATTTTGAGATTACATTCTTCATATATAACTATATAATATCTGTTAATCAGTGGAATACAGTGTACTAAGGTAATTTTAAAAAACATTAAGTAAACTTGCTCACACATTTTCAGTTTTAATGAAACTTTGATTATTAAATTTGTTTACAAGCATACAAATGTTTGTTATCTTAGATCATTTCAAAGTGTACTGGACTACTTGCAATTTACCAAATTAAATCTATGTGAGCTTTCATTGCTTTATGCTCATATGAAAAATGCAATCTCATATTTAATACATAGGTATAGTTTTCATAAGGTTTAGGGTGAAGGCTGAGTATTATGTTTGAAATTAAACAGCAGCATAATTCTGAATTAAATATTAACAAAATTGCATAAGGCTATTCTAATATTTATATTACTTGTGTTAGATGGATTAACAGTAGCAGAGAAAAGCTTCTGAAGAAAAAGAATCAAGTGACAAAATACAAAATGATTCAAAGGAAACTTACATGCATTTCAGGGGCACAGCGACCAAGCAAGTCAATTAGGGCTGCATAGAAGGTCATTATGGCATTTCCCATGTGAATAGTGTCATCCTCTTCACCAACTGCATCACTGATAAATTTAAATTAAAATTAACATATGTATGCAGTATGCAGTATAAATTTCAATACCTCATCAACCCTGTTGTGCACGTGCAACATGGCAGAATTTTATTTGCATAATAGCTTGAATTTATTGCATATAATATCTTTGTTAGTTCCCTTTATAATATAAGAAAATATAAGAAAGGGCTTCCTTATGGTTGTACTATATTCAAAAATATTGTTTAAAGTGACTGAGCCATAAGGGTGTTCTGATCCCTACACATTACTGCAACTCACCTCAAATTTAAACCCTATAGGAACCAGGGTTGTTACCTACAATGAAAACTGTAACTAAACTGAATACAAAATATAGTTAAAATAAAAATTGAATGAGAAAGGAACACTAAACTGAAATTAAAACTACTACTTGAAAAGTAACTGAAATAAAATGAGTGTAAATGAAAATCTGTTTTTTGCATTGTTTTAAATAAATCAATTGATGATAAACTATGGTTGATTATTGTTCCCTCTGAAGTAAGTGCAAGTGCGTGTGTATGCGTACACAACATGGTGCACACAAAAGTGAGACGAGAAATCCTCCTCCGAAAGTTTACAAAGGAGGGATGGAAAAACAGCCCTGCTCCCAGGAGTCAATCAATAAAACTTGGCATTGAAAGTCCATAACACTCTGAAAATTCACATTAAAGTAACACGGTTAATTTGAGTTTTGGCCACCTGTTACAAAGGTTACTTGTGCACAATTTGTTGGTTATTCAGTTTGAAGTTAACGGCTTGTGAATCACAGTGAAGCAAAGCTAAGTAGTCAGTCACCAAATATTTCAACCAATGACCCTAATGAAAGGCCTAAGATCTGATTTAAGTTGAAGCTATTGAGTCAGTCGAGCCCCACAGATGACACTTAAGAATAAAGTAGGTCAACTTTTAAATTGATATAATATTCCCCAAAAATCACCTAGTTTTATTCTCAGTGATAAGCAAAGTGTAACTGGTCTGAAGACAGCACGGCAGGAAAAGTGAGTTTTCATAAAATGTGGAAACACAAATACACACTGATTCGCAAAGCCTGGTATTCAACTTGAAGATTCTTCCATCTTTACAGTAAGCCTACACATTTTCTTACCCTTCCTCTCTGTCTTTAGCTTTTTTTAATTTGACAAAATGCTTTTGATTAGTGATGCATTGTTTTCTTGTATTATTTTTTAGTATTTTTAAGAATTAACATTTTTGTATATTGTTTTGATTACAGCCTTGCGTCTGATGACGTCAGGTTAGGGTCTGGTGAATTAGGTGGATTCAGTTATGACTGAATGGATGGGTGGAAAACATCATTTCATTTTAAACAGTCATTTTTGTAAGTAAAGAATATGACTCTGCTTTTCGACTCCACTGCAAATAAAAAGTGATATTAAGCAATTTAAAATCCATTTTGAATGATTTATAATTATTTAGCTGTATGTAATAAGATATTACAAAAGGTACACCCTTAAGTTGCCCAGGCAGTATCTTTCTTATACCTTCGGTCTTAGCAACCTAAAGCATATCAGTTCAGCTTGATAAATGGATGAATTTTAGGCATCTGAACAGTTTAAATAAATATTCTATTTAAACAAATACATTTTCCAAGTGCTTTCTATAATTTGTTCCTTTCAGATTATTACATATGAATCGATAATTACAGTATATTGCATAATAGGAAATAGTGCTCATAGTGTAATGTACCTAGAAACATTTGCTCATGCCAACCTGGTTCTTAAATTGAACTTTATTTAATGACTATGTAGTTAATGAGCTTGACAGCTGTCAGTTATCTTGTGAATAAACAGAATGTGTTTTTGAACATGGGCACACAGAAAGGAATTGATCATTAATAGGAAGGTAACGTTTAGGAGTACTTTGAGCATGAAATTTACAGTAGCAAGAGCAAATGCATAATCATTGTAGGCAGTCACATTATTAAGGCTCAATTAGAACGAGAGAATAATACAAACTTAAAATACACACTTAAAAAACTTTCATAAAAATTTCAATAAAGAGGCCAAGAACCATAACATACTACAAAACACAAACCTACTAATAAAAGTTAACTGACTGACTACGTTGTGTGATATATGGCCAGCCGTTCATCCCAGCCAATACCCCCAACGCCGCCAAATGGAGCCCTGCCTGCAGCAGGGCCTCATGGACATTGGAATCTTTATTCGCAGCCCTGCTGGATACCATGGGGGCCACTAGGAGACGCTGCAGGTAGGAACAACGATTATTTGCCTTACGCCCCGGAAGTACGTCCGAGTCACATGGACAAGGGGAATGACGTGCTTCCGGGGTGAAGAAAAGGACTAGGAGATCACATGGACTGGGGATTGGAAACATTTCCGGGTCAAGGGTTATAAAAGGACTCTGGGAACTTCCAGACGCGAGCTGAGCTGGGTGGAAGGGTGGCAACGCGTCTGGGAGTGGAGGATTGTAATATTATTTGATTATTGTAGTGTATATGAGTATTGTGGAAAGTAGGGTGCTTTGTGCACTGTGCAGTTTGAATAAAGTCAATATTTGGACTTTTACCTTGTGTCTGGCATCTTGGACAAGGGTTCAAGGGAGCAATAGCGGACCCAATCTGTCACGGTTGCTAAACAGACTTTAATCTTGTCTTTGCTGTTGTCTCATTTCCTCAGTTGATTGAACAAAAAAAGAGAGACAGTGCACTGGCACAGATATTTACTGAATGATCAATAAATAAATTACCAGCAACATTCTATGAAGTTTAAAATTCCTAGTCCTGCCAAAGTAAAGTGCATGCTCCTTAAAATGGTGGGACATACAGTATTTTAAAAAATATTTAGCAGATAACTTTATGTATACAGTAGGTGTTTGAATAATAAACAGTCCAACTGAGTCTTTTATGGGCATATCATTATGCTTCTACAGTCTCTCTGCTATGTACTGGTAAGCACAGTAAGCATTTCTTAGTTTTCATTAAACTAGCCAACCCACGGCGTAGCATACGCCGCATAATCAGGCCACTTTTTAAATGATTTTTAAGCACAGAGGAAAAAATAAACATTTGAAAAATCTGTAATTTAATAAACCACCAAGAAAAATAACATTGCAACAATGCACGCTACGAACCAACATACAATTGTCCGTGACTGAAAACCGGAGAAGCGCCGTCGTGCTTTCTCCTTCCAAAGCGAAGGACGGGGTTGAACGGCGCTCGTTCAGTACGCACTGCCCGCTTATGTGCCCGCCCCCAACTCCCTACCTGAGTCGCTTTTGTCTGTGTACAGTCCACACGCACCTGTGAGTCACGTTTACTGTTAATTTTCCAAACACCGCCTCAGTCGGTTTCCACGTTGACTTTTCATTGTTCTTTGCGGTCCCGGCTGCTTTTTTTATATATAATCCACCAAGTCACCCGACCATGGGGGGCTTTACAAAGGGCAGGGACGTAATCAGTGCGAGCATATGACCCGCACGTACTGGGAATTTCTCGTTCGTGGGGAAAAATTGGATGCCACGGTCTCCATCACGAATGGGGTTCAACGGCTTACCCACGCCGAGTAGACACACGTTGATCCATTCAGTGTAGCGCGCGTGCAGTACCGGACATACAAGTGCATCACAGACCTGTTAATGCTCAATCTCACATGGCTGAAAGCCACTTGTCCCTCTAAGAATTTGGACGCCGACCGCTGTTGGGTCGTGTAACTATTTAGCAGGTGCAAGTCTCGTTCATTTTCGGAAATAACCAGCCAAATCGCTCCACCAACTAAGAACTGTCATGCACCACCACCCACAGAATTGAGAAAGAGCTATCAATCTGTCAATCCTGTCCGTGTTCGGGCCGGGTGAGGTTTCCTGTGTTGAGTCAAATGAAGCGAAAGGCTCAACACCTGGTGCTGCCCTTCCGTCAATTCCTTTAAGTTTCAGCTTTGTAACCATACTCCCCCTTGAACCCAAAGACTGGTTACCCGGTTGGCTGCCCGGCGGGTCATGGGATGACACCGCTGGATCACCTGTTGCGGGGCCTGCATTGGTGAAGCAGGTGAGATGGTAATGAAACAGAGGCACAGGGCTTATTGGTTTTTAAAGACTGCTTCCTTCATTGGGTCGTTGTCGTCTTTGTACAGTCCAGATGCACCTGTGACTCACGTAGACTTTTCATTGCTCTGTGCAGTTTTGGCTGCCTTTCTATATATAATCCACCAAGACACCCGACCACGGTGGGAGGGGGGTGTGTACAAAGTGCAGGAGTATCTAAGAAGACGCATGTTTGTCACGGATGCGAATTGCTGTATGTAGCATGTAAAACAGTTTGCTATAGTGCACGCGGTCGTGCGTCGTAACCGAAAACTCGTTTTTTAAAGACTGCTCACTTCATTGTGTTTTAAGCTCAGTTGTAAAGGAATGTTTTATGGATCCCATGGGATACCCCTCGCAAACAGTTTTACACGCCGCATATGGCGATTCACTTCCGCGAGAAACATGCCTCTGTTAACAGTCAATGCGGGTTGGAGCTGCATGTGACCTCTACGACAGACGAATATAAATGATGCCGGTTTTTCTGTGTCGTCGCATCCGAGTTGGTGGGCGTGGCTCTGTGAGTTGTCGTCGTATCCAATGGTCTTGGAGTTGGTGGGCGTGGCTCCTTCCTGCGTGCACCATAGATGTCTCACTTGTCGGCGGCTTAGTGAATCCACGCCCCTTCCGGCGTGCTTTCCATGGTCATGTTGTAATCTAAAATGTAAACTAAACTGAAAAGCTTCTCTCAGAATAATAACTAAGTGAGGCAAGTCACCAGAAATAAAAGTGAAAACAGAAATGATTACAGAAGTCCATAAAACTGAAACTAAACTGAAAATGAAATGACAGGTATAAATATTATACAGTAGAAATAATATCTAGTTTTAAAAAATTGCTAAAATAACCTTTATATTAAACATAAGGTAAGAATAATTACAGAATCTCATCTAAAAAACTAAAATGTATAGGTATGCAGTAGCACATTGTGTGCACATGGTACCGTGGCATTAAAGCATATATCTTTTGAAAATAATTGGGTATATCATTGGCTGGGCTGAAAGAAAGAGGGGAGTTTTTCTAAAACAAGACAAAATGCATATCACATAAAATATACTGAACAACTTGTTTGTTAGCAAGAGCACAACAAAAAATATAGACAGAAGTCAAAATTTTAAAATGAATTAAGGGTGCATCAGATTACCAGGACAGTAAATCATAAACAACAAAAGTCTCTTAAATACATTTATATTGTTACAAAACATGCCATGATGTCTACGTTATCTAGAATGAATTTATATAACTGTTTTCAGAAATCAAGTCAACTCAATGTATTTCTATGATGTATGGTGTTAGGAGTAAATTATTAATGAATTTCTTACATGGTTTTACTAGATCCAGTAGTAGGAGAAGGCCCATCTCTTGCTGGGTCTTCTGAGATCTTAATTGCTTCTCCCATAGCTGCCAAAAGACCATTTCCTCCTTCACCACGTAATGCTGGGCCGAAACATTCTGGTCGCCGAATAAGTAACCTTACTACTACATTAGCATTTTCTTCCACACTTTCTCCTACAGTTACAGTTAAATAATTGACAAAATGTTAGATGAAATAGTATTAATACAGTTTAAAATGAAAACATAAATATTGCATGTTATTTTGTCAGTACAAGTAAGTGATATTAGGCTGGTACAGATTTTACAAAAGTATTTTCCACAAGAAAAAGATAGATTACTTTTTCATTACCTCAGTAATACAAGCAACTGTAAAAAACAAGAATTATTTTGTGTGTTACTCTACTTCTGTTTGTTCCATTAGCAATGGGCAACATTTTGAAAAGTTTTCACTGTGTAACCAACATTCTTTTTATCTACAATATACAAATATTTCCATTAAGATATTCAGAGTTATATTCACAGGGGGCCACAAACGATATTCCAAGTAGTGCACAAACAAACTTTTATTGTGGAGTTACATTTTAAATAAATTGCCATAAGGCAGTATTTTAGCAATGCTTTCAAATGAATTATTAATTCAAAAAGTAGTTATAATCACCATTGCAGAAGACAGCAAAACGTAGAAAATCTAGATATCGTTCTCCCTCTACAGGATTCCAGCCGATATCTGGATATCCTTTAGATACCAGCATAGGACAGCTTTGCAAACCACAACCAGCCAAGTACTGTACAACCTGTAAAATAATATTCAAGCTGAATGTGTAAGAAGAAACAATCACAAAATTTCAGTTTACATAGAGCTCAATTTTTTTTTCTTTGATCATTGTTAACTTTATGCATCGCCAACAGCCTTTCCTCTTCAAACGGCCAGGTTCTTAATCTTTATCAGCATTAGTTGCACTAGTTAAATTCCATACTAAACTATAACTTGCAAGAATTTCAAACTCATCTCATCATCTACTTGATTTGATTTGATGTTTTTTCCTTCTTTTACCCTGTTTTGTTGTAAAATCACACCACAATCAGTTCCAGTCTGGACATTTGCACTGTGGTAGCAGTGGACAGCTCTGAACCCATGACTCAGATTTAAAAAGTTGTCAGAAGCAACTCCTTCTGCACTGTGAGATAATGGGACTGCAAACAGAATGCTTCCAGTTGATGTCAGCTGAGCTCTCTCTCTGTCTCTCAGCCCCAACCTTTCTTGCATAGCACTACAACTTCACTCGTCCACAGTGCAAATGTTGCTGACTGTGCCAAGTGTTTTTCATGGAATAATACCACAATCTGAGTCAGCTGGAGATCACGGTGATGAAAACAAGCCAAACTGAAGACTGTTAAAATTTGACCTGAACTTTGCTTCTGAGACAAAGTACAATAAAAACAAAGACTTTTGATAGATTAATTAGAATACAGTTTAGCTGCTGAAATTCTAAACTGATATTTTGCATTATTTAACTGATTGTAGTACAAACTGCTAGGTATTGGTTTAAACCCTGCTACTTTGATTTGAACGTTATGTTTTTCACACCTTTGTTTTAGAATTTCACACTGCTAGATATATCAGTTATAATTTCTTTGGAATGTCTAGAAACATATGTATTTTTCACATGGGGTAAATATGCTTTGTATGGGCATCAACCTGGGAAAAGAACACCATTTTGTATTTTAAGATTGTAGATCATTTATGCAGTCACTTCTAACTCCATGTGGAGACAGACATTTAATTTTGGAATACATGCTACACACAAAGAGAGAGAGAGGATTTTCACCAGTATCATGTTCTGCTGTAAAGAAAACCATAGTGAAAGGTAGTATGCATGACCTTATCAGTGGACATTTTCTAATGTTCATGATTTTGGATATAAACAACAAATATTTGAATTACTAAAATGAATTACCTTCTCCAGGTCTGGTTCCCTCAAGGCTAAGGCAAGTTCATTGTTGTCCATCACTGATGCAGCAGCAACATCCAATGGAGTGGAACCTCTCATGGAAGGGGATGCTTTAAGAAGAAATTTTAAAATAAAATAAAAAATAAATCTTATTGAAATCAAATATTTCTAACAACATAAAAAATGATTTTATGGGATTAAAATTTAAATAAACCATTAGATAATAGACCACTGGTATGTAATGACAGACCCTAAGGCTAGAAATAAAATGCAGATAAAATGTTGTAAATCCAAAATAAAAAGAACATTGTTCTTCTTGTTGACCACAGGCATTCTGATGAATAAACACCCTTAACTTATACACACACACACATATATATATATATATATATATATATATATATATATATATATATATATATATATATATATATATATATATATATACATATACACTGTATATATAATGTGTGATGGACGGCCGGCCGACACAGCCAGGACGCTAGGTGGAGACTTCCCTGCAGTATAGCGGTGCCTCGGATCCCCATAGGACACTGTGGGAGATGGAGTTCATCTTCCCAGCCCTGCTGGGTACCATGGGTGCCGTTGCTGGGAGACAAAGGGATTTCTACTTTCTACTCCCATGTCAGGGGGATAGAGGTGCTTCCGGGCGGAAGAAAATGCAACTCTCTATCTGACCCGGAAGTGCTGATGAGCCACATGGATGGAAGGATGGAAGCACTTCCGGGTCAAGGAATATATAAAGGACTGATCAGAACCTAGCAGGCGAGCCGGAGTTGGGAGGGAGTTTGACAGAGCTGCTGGGAGGAGAGAAGGAAAATTATTGTGTGTCTTCTATTGATTTGAATTTCCCCTTGGGATTAATAAAGTATCTATCTATCTATCTATCTATTTATTGTGTTTTTGGTAAGTGTGGTGCTTTAGAGGCACTATCGCAAAGAAAGACTTAAAAAGTCTGCTTAGTGCTTTTAAACTTGTGTCCAGAGAATCTGTCTGTTGGGTTTCACGGAGTAACAGTGCCCCAAAGTTTCCACAAATGCTAAAGGTTGTCTAGTCATTCAAAAACTAGCAAACCATTGGGCCTTGAACCTTGATCTTGGTTTTAAGAGCTTATGATGTAAAATGCATAACAGAAACCCACAAATTTGAGGTGCAGGCTACCTCTGCCTTGTAATTGAGCTTGAGGTCCATCTCACAGCAAGCAGTGTCTTGGCCACATGACATGGCTGACAGGAAAAGAACTGCTGACAAAGAAGAACATTCCAGAGGCTGACTGTTTATTTTCATCTCAAATGCAAGTCGTACACTCTGAGCGCAAAAGGCAGTCATACACAATGTTCGAGTGTGAAAATGGCGCAGCACCATTGGCTAAAGTGACCTCTGGGGAGGGGTCCTTAAGAAGTACACAAACCACCCTTCTTTGAGGACCAAAAGTCTGAGTATACCCTTTTATTTAATAAATATCTGCAGTGCAGCAGTCTTTTACAGTGTGCAGAATCAATCAGATATTTTATAAATTATAAAAAATAATGAACTGCACACAAAATTATTGTTCCTTAGATGGAGTATCATAACTTGAATGCACCTGCCGTCAGTCAGGATGTGTCTATATTATAAGCTGCTGTTAGAGGACAAGCAGAATGAATATATATAATGCAAGAGTAAAAAATATGTAGATACAATGGAAAGGAGGATGGTAGAGGTTTAAGAGAGGGCATTCTCGTAGGCTGGGTACCTGGTCACCTGTATAATTATGCCAGAAAGGAAAAATGTATGTAATAGCTGTGATTCACCAAAATGTATTTTTGACCATTCTGTAACATTTTATGAACAAATATAACACTGTGGATATTGTACAGCACAGAAATACAGATTTAAGCATGCAGCAAACATGAAAACAACTTACCGAGACCAACACTGCTGTTTTCAAGCAAATAACTGAGGTGGTCAAACATGGCCTTTTGGTTCTGCCTACTTATACGACAGAAGTAGCACAGGAAACGGCAGCAGTTGGCTACCATCTTAGGAAAGGTAATTTCCTTAAAAAATGCAAACAATATGGAACAAAACAAAAGTTACAATCACTACTATATACTCAGTACAAGTGACAATACTGCAACAACTACTACTACTACTACTACTAGCACTAATCATGTGAAATTTAAAAGGCCTGCATCAGAGTTATTGAACCTGAAATATATTTTAAAAATACCTGTTATTCAAAGTATGAAATAGATCAAAAACTATTAAAGCATGAAATTAGTAAAACACATCCAGTTTTGGGTGGTATAGTGGCCTACTGATTACTGCTGTTACCTTACAGCTCCACAAACCTGGCTTGGATTTTCAAATTAGTCATTATACATATGAGTATGTGTGGCATTTTCATAATCTCCATTAATATTTGAGGGTTTTCTCAGGCTAATCATCCATCATCCCACATACAGAGGACATGTGAATTAGGCTCATTTTCTGCCCTCATAGAAACTGCTTATTGAGTATTACCACAAGAACATGAGTCATCAAAACACTTTTCCATACTAATCAAGCCTTTTTCATTTCAAATCTCATGGTAGACAGAGCTCATTTAACCTTCAGCTAAGCTTTTACTGATGCTATCCAAATTTGGATGGGAAACTAAATCTTATCCATGTAGCACCCAACCCTGAAGTGATGTCATTTAATTATTAGGCACACTTTTATGCACTTCCACACTCACTTACATCCAACCACTTTATATTCTCTAGAAAACCTGTGCTGATGATGACCACACTCGCACTTTTTCACAATTTAATGTTTTAGTTAAATCCAGGTGGTGTATAGTTAATTCCAAGTAAACTACAACTAAAACTGTCCAATTAACATCTTTATAAATTTTATTAATATATGGCTGAAGTCTAATAAAAATTCTGATCTCATAAAACCCAAGCACTTACAAAGTCAACATATGTCAAAACAAGAAGAAACATTTATTACACTTAATATTTATTTGAATATGACAAATTGTTTTTTGCTAACTATGGAAGTGGTGCTCTAGTATTTTTACTAATTATAATATCTAATTAATAACCAGGTACTACTGTAAAGTTTAAAATCTTTTTAACCTCTACAATGATTTTACCCCCTAATTCTTGACAAGTCATTCATTTATATGCAACAGATCTCTTTCAGCTAATCCCTTTGGTATGTACAGATAATTTAAATGAAATCATCCACTACCTTTGACTCTCCTCCACCAAGGACATTTACCATAACCTCCATCACTGTCTCATGCATGCCCAATGCCCTCATTAAATTTGGGTGTTGGTAGAAAACTTTGTTATTCATAATATCTCTGTAAGGCAAGAAAAACACATTTTACATACATTACAGTAGAAAAGAATGTACCTACTCCAGGTTTATAACAATGACATATAATGAATTAATCAATTAATTACTGTTTATATTCATGACACCTAATAGATTCATCAATCAATCTTTGTTAAAAGTTAATCATTAACAATATGAACCAAAATAAGTTTATTTACACAGATAATAAGATTACAATGTGATGTTAAATATGATGAATACAATAATAATAAAATTAAAAAAAGAAACAGAAAATACAACAAATCTACTAATGCACTGTCTGCTTTCATTACTTTTGTGACAAGCAGCATATGCAAAGTTTGTTTTAGTAACAAATAAGATGAACAACATAATTTGTGTATTGATTACAAATATGTCATTCCTGCTATTAGCTTAAAGATGTTCTTTTTCAGGAGTGCAAAATGCTGTGAATTGTTTGACTTCAGGAAATCTGTTAATATTTTTGAAAATATTTCATTGCAATAAAGTCTTAGTATTTGTGTGTTTTACAGATATTTTATTTATTCTTAACACTCCTGTTACAAAACAAATGTATGTCTTATATGCATTTTCTAAACATAATCTTTTTAATAACAGGAAGCATATCAACCGTGTCTCAAAGAAAGATTATCTGGAAATCAATTACTTCAAGTAAAATTTATATCTTATCTAATACAACAGTAAAACAAGAATAATTTTCATCGACACTACACTCATAAACCTGATTACACAAAATTACTTTAGTGCAGTTATTGGACTAATTGGTCTCTGCTTGTATATAATGTTTATTATTTTACATGAAAATATTTTTTAAAAAAGAATCCCCGTAAAATAAGTTACACTTGTGCCATTGCAAGCACAAGATAGGGTTGCTTTACTTACCCAAGTCCACGTATCATTAGCTTCTCTTCCTCTTTCCCCATACGAACACTAAGCAGTGATCGGATTTGTCCCAAGGAAGCCAAAAGATTTATTGTGTCCTCCACAGATACTGAATTAATGGTATATGTTTTGGGCAGAGCACGAACCTGACCTCCTATGCCATCGTATTGTCTGTGAAGTAGAACAAACATTGCTCTGACCAGTTCTGGGTCTTCAATCACTGATTCCTGGGCCCAGCGCACCATGGTTTCTGATATTAATTGCTGAAGAGTGCCTAGTGAAAACAAAAAGAAAAATCATGCAGGATTACTTTATGGACAGGTAAATGTTCCAAGGTGTATCTTTTTTATGTGATTTTTAAGAAATGAGCATCATGCAAATAATTACATCTTTGTGATCAATCCTAAATTTATACTCATTACACATTTTTTAATTAATCTACATTCTAGATCATCGAAATAATCATTAGATTGAGAGATTAAATATGCAATGCACTATGATATTCATTTTTTGATAATTGGAGGTATCAGTTTGACATACAGCAAATAAAATTATAGAAGTAAAACTCAGTTTTAGAATGGTGATATTCTTGACCAAACATTTAAGTGAACAGGACTCATAAAGGAAAAAATCACAATGATTGCCTTGTAGTTTCTTATTGAAAGAAATGTATTTATATAAACACTAGGACAAATATGAGTTTATTAGAAAACATTTGGTTCTTTCAGAAAATGTACTACTATTCCTGATGATGGCAGAGTAAAATTATTAGGATTAATATTAGATAAGATAATGGCATTATAATGACAAAATAAAGCTTAAAATCTCAGAGAAGTCCATGTGGTTTTCAGGACTGCAGTTGCTATAAAGTACAGTGCTATATAATAAAAAAGTACAATTATTAAATGTAAACAATAATACATACTTGGCTTTTTCAATTTTTTCTTCTTTGGTAGATCTGACATTTTTCTCTTCAGATAGGCCACTTTCTCCACTAAGTATAGGAGTCTACCTTTAATTGTAAAATCTGTGTCTCCATCACTAGTTCTATCATCATCTAGTTCAATTCCTTAACATGAGAGAATATAGACTCAGGTTAAAAACTACATCACATTTATTTATGTGTACATCTATTTGTAAAAAGTCGAAAGGCCAGAGGAAATGTGTTTTCTTCCACATAGACTTTTTTGGGCAAATTTTGCAAACACATCATATTTAACCAAATAACCAAATTTACTAATCATATTTAACAGATTAAACAAATATAGAATAAATAATTCTTTGCCAATCCACAAAGCCAACACAAAATTCACACAATGTTTGGGAGAAAAAATTCACAACGAAAAGCAATTTTAATCTTTTGACTTAATGAATTATTCATTCTACAGTATCAATAAATCATAAATAAAAACTTAAAACTAAAACATCATAGCCTGAATTAACAAATAGACACTTTTGGATGTAAATAACACAAGCTTTTACAGATTTAGTACCTCATGGAGACAAAATTTTACAAAAAGGTAGTAGAAAACTGGATAATAATGTATGTCTCTGAAAAGTTGCAAATTGCTACTTTCTTTACATTGATGTCCAGAATGATATTTTAGATTTTTCTTTCAACATAACAACATCATTTTTTAAAATTTCTAATAATAACTTTCCATTTATATTTTTTTAAAAATTCTAATAATACCTTTCCATTTACTTTATTTATTGTAACACTGAATATTTAAATCAACTAATACACTGCCAATATGTGATTGCTCTGAAGCAAAGCAAATGTTATGTGTGTGCATCTGGGCTGTCAAGTCATTTTTTATGAACTATCCATCCATTTTCCAACTCGCTGAATCCAAACACAGGGTCACGGGGGTCTGCTGGAGCCAATCCCAGCCAACACAGGGCACAAGGCAGGAACCAATCCCAGGCAGGGTGCCAACCCACCGCAGGACACACACAAACACACCAAGCACACACTAGGGCCAATTTAGAATCACCAATCCACCTAACCTGCATGTCTTTGGACTGTGGGAGGAAACCGGAGCACCCGGAGGAAACCCACGCAGGCACGGGGAGAACATGCAAGCTCCACGCAGGGAGGACCCGGGAAGCGAACCCGGGTCTCATAACTGCGGGGCAGCAGTGCTACCCACTGCGCCACCGTGAAGCCCCCTTTTATTTATATTTTATTTATAGTTTGCCGTAATTCCACAATAAATACTTAAATCGATTCATCAATACTAATGCATGTTTATAAGAAATAGAAGATGCAGCAATGAATTCTTCTTCAGAAGCCAAGCAGTTAATTTAACAGCATCGTATTTTGTGGGGGGTGGGGTTTTGCCACAAATTACCTACCACAGTGAGTCATTAGGTCATCATGAAAGTCTAATAGCTGTTCCCGTATATCTTCAGGACATGGGCAATCTTGTTTATCATCTTTGAAATTCAACAACATGTTAATCTGGGGGATTAAGAAAACCACAACAAATAAATTACATATAGAATAACCACAGTGAGATAAATAATATGCATACTACAGAAAACAACAATTAAAATTTTAATTCTCTTAAAGTTTGAAAAACACAGAGAGCCTTGTTCATAATTTTACAATTACAACAACAGCATATTTTATATTTTAATACACACACACACACACACACACATATATATATATCTACATATATATACATACAAACACAAACACACACACACACACACTCACCAGCCACTTTATTAGGTATGCCTTGCTAGTACTGGGTTGGATCCTCTTTTGCTTTCAGAACTGCTGTAATTCTTTGTGATATAGATTCAACAAGCTGCTGGAAATATTCATCAGGATTTTTGGTCCATATTGACACAATAGAATCATGCAGTTGCTTTAGATTTTTGACTGCACAATCATGATATGAATCTCTAATTACACCACATCCCAAAGGTGCTCTGTTGGATTGATATCTGGTGGCTATGGAGGCCATTTCAGTAAAGTGAACTCATTGTCAAGGTCAAGAAACCAGTCTGAGATTATTTGAGCATTGCGACATGGCGTATTATCCTACTGGAAGCAGCCATCAGAAGATAAGTACACTGCGTCATAATGGGATGGACAAGGTCAGCAAAATACTCAGACAGGGTGTGGCATTTAAACGATGCTCAACTGGTACTAAGGGGCCCAAAGTGTACCAAGAAAAGATCCCCCACACCATTACACCACCACTACCAGCCTGAACTGTTGATACAAGGCAAGATAGATCCATGCTTTCATGTTGTTGATGACAAATTCTGACTCTACCATCTGAATGCGGCAGCAGAAATTGAGACTCATTAGACCAGGCAACATTTTTTGCAGTCTTCTGTTGCCCAATTTTGGTGAGCCCATGTGAATTGTAGCCTCAGTTGCCTGTTCCTAGCTGAAAGGAGTGTCAGCTGGTATGGTCTCCTGTTGCTGTAGCCCATCAGCTTCAAAGTTCAATGTGTTGTGTGTTCGGAGGGGTTTCTTTGCATACCTTAGTTGCACCGAGTATTTGAGTTACTGCTGCCTTTTATCAGCTGAAACCAGTCTGGCCATTCTTCTCTGACCTCTGGCATCAACAAGGCATTCTCACCCAGAGAACTACCCTCTGTAAACCCTATAGATGGTTGTGTGTGAAAATCCTAGTAGATCAGCAGTTTCTGAAATACTCAGATCAGCTTGTATAGCACCAACAACTACTGTATGCCACATTCAAAGTCACTTAAATCACTTCTCTTACTCATTCTGATACTTGGTTAGAACTTCAGAAGGTCATCTCGACAATGTCTACATGCCCAAATGCATTGAGTTGCTGGCGTGTGACTGGCTTATTAGATATTTGTATTAACAAGAAGTTGAACAGGTGTACCAAATAAAGCGGCCAGTGAGTATGTGTGTTTGTATATATATATATATATATATATATATATATATATATATATATATATATATATATATATATATATATATATATTCCCTACTTGGCTGGGAGGATCTTCAGTTTCTATCCTAGCCCGGAGAAACAAATAATGGATGGAAGAGGAATGACTGAATTTTACGAACAGTTTGTCCCCCAACACTAAGTGCAGCAGTGCTCCTCTGACTGGGTGCGAGTGTGGACACCCAAAGGGTTGTTGTAGTCTGGACGGGCAACCCTGTTGGGGCCTTTGGGTGCCACAGGGGGTGCTGTAAGGAGTGGTGCTCTCTGTTTTAGTGAACTTCTGTATGGCCTGGAAGGGCTTCAGTTGTGCAATGCTGTGACACCAGTAGCTCTCCTGTGTCCATCATGAAAGGAAAGAGTCTGTAGGCGGTGGACAAAGCTTACAAAGGAAAAGTGTCAGGAAACAGAGGTGCTTATTTATGCAGTGTTGGACTGACTTAAACCTTGTTAAGGTATTATTGTAAAATAAGTATAATTTATTATAAAGATATTCAGCCTTGGAGACAACAATGATTCTCAAAGGGACTCCAATTAATTGTAGTACACATTTACACATTCAGACTTGTTAACATAAGCCTATTCAAATTTCCCCATTAACATAAATTGTTGTGTTGCTATGTGGGTTGAAGTTGGAGTTGCCAATGAAAATTCACAAAGATACAGATTTGGGTATACAGTAGACTGAACATAATTTCCTGAAGCTTTAATTAAGACAGGTTTCTAAACATTGTGCCATCAGTCTTTTAATTTAATATGAATACATTGTATTACAAATGATAATGAAAATTGATAAGTTTAACCTGTTCCTGAGGTGGGGAACGGAATTCTTTTGTCTTCCTAGCTGTTAGTGCTGCAGACATATTTAGAGCCTGCATCACTTCATTATAACGGAAACGCTGGTTTTCCTGGAGGCTTGCAACAAAATCATCTGAGAATGCTACAACAGCCTCAATCCTGTGTCGCACTTGGCAGTCACACAGGTACTGCAGGAGGTGACACATCTGCAAAATCCAAAAAGACAAGAAAACAGACACATAAGTTTTATTATATGGAGTAAATCTAAAATGCTTAATATTGCTACAGAGAAAAAGGAATATGTCTGAAAATTATAAAATTTGACTCAGTTTTTATATCTTTCCTTGAAAAAGGTAAATTGCTGATAATATTTTTGCTTTTCTAGAAGTTGCAATCAATAAAACACAATGCCATTTTTCAAATTCTTTATACTATAGATCACCATAGCTTTAGTTTCTAGTTTTGATGAGGAGTAAAGTATTTATTTAGGAACTGGGGACCACTGAGCTGCAGATTAACTGAGCAACCATATTCTCTACTGTATAAGGCAGTAATTTTTGTCTCCAGGAGGAAATTTGGCTTTTTGCAAAAGCTCATTAGACAGACAGACAGACAGACAGACAGACAGACAGACAGACAGACAGACAGACAGACAGATAGATAGACAGACAGATAGATAGATAGATAGATAGATAGATAGATAGATAGATAGATAGATAGACAGACAGACAGACAGACAGACAGACACAGATAGATAGGAAGGATAAAATTGATGTTTCTACAAACATCACAAATATATCCAGGTCACTATAAGGCAATACAACAAATCGACAATAGGATCACCAGATAGAATAAGTTAATTTCTTAAAACCTGGAGGACTCCATTTGTTTGGTTCTTTATTTTTTCCAGAAGAAATAAGTTAGGGGTTGGAGTTTTTAATTTTTTAAGAGAACCTATTATGAAAAATTGAGCCTGAGAAATTCTGGAATTACTACTAACATGGTTTATAGCCACTGCTTTTTTAATCCAGCATATTAAAGACAATTCTGAATTCTTGCAGACAAAATCTGTAAATCAATACAGTTGATGTGTTCTATGTTTAAAATGGCTGTAGAACATTCTAAGGGTTTTCCCAATATCAATAAGATAATAAACTGAATCTTTGAATTGTCTGTGCATAAGTAATCAGATGAAGATTAAATATCAGGCGACAATGATTTAAAATTACAACTATTCAGCTCTCTTGAATAATGCTCTTAAAAGGAAATTTGAGTTTTTCTGAGTATTTGTTGAAGTGCTGCCATAACTATAGAGTATTATATGTCTCTTTTTAGTTAACAACCACTGAACTAATTTGCCTACTTGAATCTACAAGATTCTAACATTCACTTACAGTTCTGACACCTTCTTTGAACATTCAATACTCTAAGATTTAAATGGTTTCTATGACAGCAGCTTCCTATAAAAAAGCAATCTGCTGATAACATTTTTGGGTTTTTTTTGTTGGCAAATTAGAATGCCTTAAACAAAAAATGTAACTTTGCCACATAAGGAAGTTGATTGATTGGGCAAAACTTTATATAAGGATAAACTAGAAATTGTTGTCAAGAAATTCTAAGTAAAACCAAATTTTTATATTATCTGAAAATCTTTATTTGCTGTTTAGCTTTGGTCTTTGATAAGAAATAATAATGTGCAGATTACATTTGTCAAGATGATGAAGCAAATTACTCTGGCAAAAAATATAGTGAATTTGTCCAGCTCTTGATTGACACTAACAGGCAAAGGTTTCAGAACCTGAAACTGTGAAAAAGAGAAGAAGGCCTAAGGTAGAAGGAGGCAGTGCAAGCAAGCTAAAGCAAGCGCACTCTGGAGAGAGAAGGCAGGAAGTTGGCAAGAGAGACCCTGGAGAGGAGTGTGTGGCCGACACTCGAGAGGGTTGAAGTGGGTCAATCTGACTGAACATGTCTGAGGAGCAGGAGTGACCAGACCACTAAGGCAGTGGGAGTCAAGGAGGCTTGGGAGGAGAGCTCCAATGTGAGTATCATGGACCCAAGCCTAGGTCTGGAGAGAGAGCCTTACTGTAGCCATGGGATGGCAGGGACCTGGACCTGCAGATGGTCAGCTGTGTCCGTCAGTAGGGCGACTCCTTTGCTACAAAGCCCATGTGGGATAAGCAGGGAAGCCACTAGTTAAAAGAAGGCACATGGCTTATAGGATAACACAGTTTCCTGCTGGTTGGTTTAAACCTGGTTTTATTGACTTATTGATTTTTTACTATTTTACATGATTCATGTGGTGCCACAAAAATTTTAAAAACAAAAATAATATGATACTGAAACTAACCTTAAACAATGGAAAAGAACAAATAATGATTATTAGCCATTTAACACCTTCTAATAGTATAAATACAAGAGATGCCTAGAAGCCATTATGAAGTAAACTGTAAAATTTCAAATAAATTACCTAACTAGGGATTAACTTTACTAAGGGAACAGTAAAAGGTTAAATGAAATATTTAACTAGGACGTAATTTGACTCAATAATTCCTGAAGTTACTAAAAATGTTTTGGACAGTAGCCTTTACCTGAAGTTTGACCGGCTCTGGTAGCTTCATCTGAAGCAGCCCTTCTTTAGGAACTTTTACAGAGATGCCTTCCCCTTGTACTCCCAAGCCTTCAGCTTTCAATTTTCCTTTAATGCCATCACAGTCAGGATTGGCAGAATACTCTTGTACCACCTCTTCAGAGAAGACACTGGGCTCAATCAGACGCAGAATGTTTTTCAGATCTCCATTGTGGAAGACACCCATTATAAGAAGTGTGTAGAACAGCTTGATGAGCGGCACAAAAAGAAATTCTGTGCTACCCCCAACAGGGTCCCGTACATGCAGATTGCCTTCTTGGACAGCTTCTGTCAGCATTTCAATAGTCTTAGTCTTAAGAGTTTCTAAAGGAAACTCAGGACTGAACTGAAAGGACTCTCCATTAATTTTCACAAAACTGGGAGATGAAAACTGCATTCTTGGTCTTAGAGATGTACTGAGGCCTATGCCTGGAAGCCCATGTTTTTTTTTCTCATCTGGGAACAAAGTTATACTTTTGGTTTCTTCTGTCATGGGTACAATATATTCATTGTTCATCATAAGTCTGGCTGTAGCGTAACTACTGAGATGAATGTCAATAAGTAGATCATAGTAGCCCGTCCTAAGGAGACCAGGCATATATTTATTTTCAATAGCATGAAGGAGCTGTGCTTCATCCACATGACTGCACAGTGCATGGGCAACTCTGTTATTTCCAAGAGCACAGATAGCAGAATACAGGCACAATGTGTGGTAATGAAATTTCAATAGATCCTCTTGTTCTGTGAGCTCTAGGATATCAACAGACCTATAAAATAGCCAAAAGTACACATGAGACAGCAAAAAAAACACATTCTAAATATGTTATTAGGCTCACTCACTACTTTTATAAATTGTGTAGTACTATGATGTTTCAAAATCATTCCCCATTACTGGAATTAACAGTAGCCATTAGATATAACTCCTTAAACACTAATCAAAAAATGAAAAAATCTGAATTCATTACATAATTCAAGTATAGTATTTTATCTTCATAAACATATAAATGTTGGTAGACAAATCAAGGATTTCTTCATGATATGTTAAGAATTACCTTGGCATATATGTTATGGATATGGTTAATCTATGCATTGTTAGCCATAATGCTCTACAGTGGTGTATGAGTATATGAGTGTTAAATTAATGTAGACATTCAGGACTTATCTTTATCAGAAATGCCTTAATCATCTGTCACAAAATAATGTGACTAAGTGAATTTTTTCATTCATGGAATAATGAGATACAGGGTTGATTTGTGCAGGTACATGAAGCTTGAGTATCAGTCTAATGAAAGGATTGTTTTACTTGGATCTGACAGACATCTTTTACCCAGTTCCTAAACTTGTTCTGAGGAACGCATGTCAGTAGCTTCCCTCAATGCATTCTCGTAAAATGTATACAACAGAAAAGACTGTAGTAATGGCTAAGTCTTCCAAATACAACATATTATGACAGTTTCAACATTTATGCAGTACTTCCTGAATCTATTAACAGACAAAGAATTTAGTCTATCATTCCAAAGAGATGAGAAAAAAGGTTTTCCTTTTCTTTTTTCTAAAAGAATTAAACACTTTGGAAATGTCATTTATATTAATTTACAGGATTTAGGTTTACTTTTGATTACTTGACAGGTTACTCTTTTCTCTTCAAAGTAATATCAATTACTAGAAAAAATGCTATAAAATTGTGTCTTAAAGATAAAGTTCTTTCAAGTGTTGTCTATAATAATGGCATAGAAAAATACTTAATCTTATGTTGTCATGGAGAATGGAGATAAAGTTCCTGACATAACAGACCTCTTTGGGGACCAACACTGAATAAAACAGCAAATAATATCAAAATGTCCATGATAAAAATCTCCATTGATTTGCATTATATAATGCATATATATTTGAATACACAATGGGAAGTTTGAAAATCATAAGTACACCTTATGGGAAGGATTTAGGAGTCGTGGTGGACTTGACACTGTCAACTTCTAGACAGCATTCAGAAGCCATTAAGAAGGTTAGCAGAATGTTAGGTTAGGTAACGCAATGGTGAGGCCTCATCTGGAGTACTGTGTAAGGATTTGGCCACCAGGCTACAAAAAGGACAAAGCAGTGCTAGAAATATTTCAGAGAAGAGAGACTAGGCTGACTCCAGGGCTACAAGGGCTGAATAATGAAGAAAGATTAAAAGACCTGAGCCTTTAAAGTTTAAGCAACAGAAGATTACGAGGAGACATGAGGGAATTGACTGATTAGGCAAAACATTACAAAAGGATCATCCAGAAACTGTAGTCAGTATGCTTACTTGGCAATCTGAAATTCTAAATGAAACCAAATTTTTTATTTATTTCATCTGAAAATCTTTATTTACTGTTTACCTTTAGTCTTCAGTAAGAAATTACAAATATTCAAATTACATTTGTCAAGAAAAATGTAATTTACATTCTTTTACAGAACTTTTGATTACTTGACAGGTTACTCTTTTCTCTTCAAGGTATTACTAACTACCAGGAAAAAATGCTACAAAAGTGGTTCTTAAAGATAAAGTTCTTTCAAGTACTGAAAACAAACACCTTGATAAAATCAAATAGTTTGACAAAAGGTTATTGCTCTCTGCCTTGTGTAATTCATGTTCCATTAGAGGAGTTTGGTTGTACTGTATAGCACCAAACTAAATGCATTACAATGTACAGTTTACAGTACTAAAAATTCACATTCCACTAAATGGTGCATAACCATTTATATAGGATGGCTTAACTGGGAAATGAAAAAGCTCAGGATACAATTAAAGGATTCATGTTTACACAGAACTTCAAACGAAGATGGTGAAATTTTCTCTGTAGAACTATTGTCCACTTCTTGGGTGACAATAAATCCAGCCTTTTGAATCTTCAATACATTAAGACAGCATACGGAAGTGATTAAGTAGGCTAACAGACTGTTAGGTTATATTTAATGACATGTGTAGTACAGGTCAAGGGTGATTATACTAAAAAGTTATATAATGCACTAGCGAGGCCCCATCTGGAGTACTGAGTACAGTTTTAGTCTCCATATTACAAAACAGAGATAGCAGCACAAGAGAAATTCCAGAGAAGAGTGACTAGGTCGATTCTGTGACTAAAAGTTCTGAGTTATGACGAGAGATTAAAGGGGCTGCACCTTTTCAATTTAAGCAAACAGAGATGAAGAGGTGACATTATCAAATATTTAAAATTATGAAAGAAATTAGTACAGTGGATCTCAGCTGTTATTTTAAAATAAATTCTGTAAAAAAGATTTTCTTTAAGCAAAGAACATAGATTAAATTACCAAGTAATGTGATGGAGAGATGGACTTTAGCCACCTTCAGATCTCAACTTCATGCTGTTTTAGACTAACTACATGAATAGGATGAATGAGCTTGTTGGGATGAAAGGCCTGTTTTTGTCTTAACTGTTCAAATGTTCTAACTGCTGCATTCCATTTGTCCATCAAGCTTTGTAAAGGTAAGTTTTTGATCTTATCACCTTGCCAAACATTTCAGTAGGTATTTGCTACTGGCTACCAGGATGCATCATTTTATGCTTAACTAATACCCCAAATGCAGCTTATAAATATTAAGAGACAAGAGACTTGTCTTATTTACTTCTTAAGGAATTCTTCTTAGAAGTTGGACTACAGGTCTGTACTGATGTCCTTAAATATATTGAAAGTCTGTTTTGAAATACAAAAGGAAAGGAGCAATGGCAACTTGGTCTTGTACTACAAAACTACAATGACTTCAATATAATTTTTACAAAATATAAAATGTTAAAGCACTGATTTTGTAACAGATATGGCAATTTTATGAAAAATTAATAATGTAATATAATATTTGAAGATGTAACAATGCAAGATATATTTTAAACTTAAAGGGGAATAGGCCCTCCAAGTGTCACTCACATTTTTCAGAGGTATTTCTACTGATTTGAACATGAACTTTGACAGACAGAGAAGGTCTACACTGAGGTATCACATGTATGCTAGTTAAACATTACAAAGAATATCAGCCAACATTTGTAACAAAGAAAATCAAAACTAGAAATATTGGTATTTAAATACATTTGTTTTAAAATAAAAAATCTTGTTTACAATATCTTCTTGCCTCCCACTGATAATTACCTATTTTCTTCAGGAATGTGAAGGCACATGAACTGAAGTGGCACTGTGCATTGTACTTGCCAACCATGCCTTTCACTGACTCTCGAAACATCCACCTTTAGGAAATCATTTGGAACTCGGCTCCACAGGACTGGGGTCAAGAATTGAACATGAAGTCGAGGAGGACACTGGGGTGTCGCATTTTTACGTTCACTTTTGAAAAGTGCAGCAGACAGTGGCATGACATTCTACAGCAAATAAACCAGACATAAATCTGTGTATTAAATCATTTTGTTCCATAATAACAAAAACTAATAAGGATATAATGAACATGAATGGAAACACCATTAAACAAACTTGACAAAGATTTTAGATGCATACAGTAGTCCACAAGTGAAACATTGTTTTTCAAATTATCAATCCATCATTTGCACAATCTGCTTTGTTCAATGGAAGATCAAGGGGAGTACCTGATATTACATGTTTCATGTAGTTAGATGAACATAATACATAATTCTTAGGCAAAAACAGACAGTTCACTTCATTTACCAAAAAGCTAATTTTGCCAAGAATCTCTTCCACTAAGCTCTTAAAAGATTTAAGGGTATATACAGTAATAATATAACTTAGGAAATTGTTTCAGGCTGCCTAAACAAACCATCACAAGAAATGCCTCCACATTTCTAATATGAATGTGTTATGTCTGATTATTCAAACTTTAACTGGAACTGGGAGTTTTTTTTGTTTTTACTATATAACTAAATAATTGTTTTATTTAACCTTAGGAAAAAGATAGATTCAATTTTCAGCATCTGAAAATATTTTAGCTATGTAGAGCCAGGTCTAAGATGTTAGTGGCTCTCTGTCCTCATCCCAGTTATCTGGTATTCCAAATCTGACTCTCTTGAATCCTGAGAGTGGACAAAATGTTTAAAAGAATGTTCTAACCAAAAATGATACTTCTGTTATCTTTTACTTAACTTGTGTTGTCTATAATAATGGCAAAGAAAACTACGTAATCTTATGTTTCCATGGAAAATAGAGATAACAAAGTTCCTGATATGATAGACTTCTCTGGGGACCAACACTGAAAAAACATCAAATAATACCAACACGTCCATGATAAAAATCTCCATTTATTTGTATCATATAATGCATATATTATTGAATACACAATGAGAGGTTTTTGAATACCAAATGGGAGGTCTGAAAATCATAAGTACACTTTATGGGAAGGATTTAGGATTCATAGTGGATTCTACACTCTCAACTTCCAGACCGTGTTCAGAAGCCACTAAGAAGGCAAACAGAATGATAACTATTGAGCAGGATGTGTAGAGTACAAGTCCAAGGAGGGTCTACTAAAGCATTAAAATACACTGGTGAGGCGTCATCTGGAGTATTGTGTGCAGTTTTGGTCACCATGCTACAAAAAGGACATAGCAGCACTAGAAAAAGTCCAGAGAAGAAAGACTAGTGTGATTCCTGGGCTACAGGGGCTGAATTTTGAATAAAGATTAAAAGAGCTGAGCCTTTTCAGTTTAAGCAAAACAAGATTAAGAGGAGATATCATTGTGGTGTTTAAAATTATGAAGGGAATCGGTACAGTGGATTGAGACGGTTATTTTAAAATGAGTTCATCAAGAACACAGGGATACACTTGTTGAGGGTAAATTTCACACAAACATTGTGAAGTTTTTCTTTACACAGAGAACCACAGACACTTGGAATAAGAAACCAAGTATTGTGGTAAACAATTGGTGTTTAGGGACTTTCAAAACTAGACTTAATGTGTTTTCAAAAGAATTAAATGGATAGGGCTGTATGACCTGTTCTTGTCCAGATTGTTCTGTTGTTCTAATATGTCAGACAACCAATCGTGTGCTCATAATGTCCTAAACATATGTATTTTGGCGAAAATATTTCTAAATGCACCACTTCTAGAAAATGCTCTTATGAATGGCTAGGAAGAGTGTTCAGATGGGATTGAGATTTCAAATTGAAGACCAACCTCTCTCCTCATTCAGTCATTGTTAATCCACAATACTGTATTTCTGTTTTTCAACAGCAGTTTGTGAAACTGCACAGTTGAATGGACCTTCTGCTTTTTGAAGCACCACAGACATGCAGAAATACATAGCATAATTTCAACATGATAATGTTTTCACTTTCTTTTCTTTCCTAGATTTTCACCTCTCTCAGACTATGATTATGCATTATGCAACAAAAGTAAATGAAGATTTTCTCATGGCCACTTTGATATTGCTTTCCCATTTCTTTAGCACTAGTCCCCATAGAAGCCTACTGCAACAGGAAATTGTTATTCCCATTCTCCATAGAAACACTGAATAAACTTTTCTCTCAGACATTACTACAAACAACATGGGTTAAGTAACAGATAAAAAAAGATGGAACTCCTTTCCTAATCCCAGCTTTTTCAACCACTGGCAAGAAGAATCTACAGAGTTAAGGGTTTCAGAATGTGTTCACCTGCAAGACCATAACTACTCAAATGTCCTCAGTCCTTTCAGAGACACACCTAAATATGACAGCCTATGAAGAATCCAAATAGAATAAACTAAGTCCAGAATAAGTACATAAAATAATGATCATATAGCTTAATTTTAGATATCACACAATAATTATGTATATTCAAAATGTTTTGGTGGATGGCTGGGACACCCTATGATGGAAGGATCGGGGCAAGGGCATATTCAGGGCAATACCTCCCCCGGTACATGAGAGGGTAACCTCCCTGGCTTACAGGGGAGCCACAGGTTTGGAGCTTATAAGCTCAACCCTGCTGGGGCCCATGGCCTTCACCAGGAGGTGCCTTGACTGTTTCTAAGCCCTGGGTTGCAACATTTCTGCCACCCCCGGAAGTGCTGCCAGAAGAAGAGCTTGGAGCACCTGGAGCACTTCCATGTGCCCTATAAAAGGGGCCACTTCACTTCATTCCAGAAGCCAGAGTCAGGAGAAGACGAACAAAGCTTGCTGGGAGAGGAGTGGAGGTGGCAGAGAAAGAGAAAAGGAAGAAAAGACTGAGTTTTGGTTTTGGTACTGTATTGACTGTGCTGTGAGCGTGGGGAATGGGGAAAAGCGTTTGGCCCCCATGGAAAATAAATAAAATGTGTGTGCTAGACAGAACATGTGTCTCACGTCTATCCTTGTCAGGCAGGGTGGCTGGTATGCCCCCTGGTGGTCCACAATATATATATATGATTAATGAAAAATTTAGTGTAAAATCCTAATCCATTCTCTTGCAAGCTTTTCTAACAAATATAATCAAAGACAATTTCTGATAAAACTTGCAAAAATATTCTCAAAAGCTAAAGTTATTTGTGTTTATCTAGCAGGTGCCTTTTGCTATTTAACTAGAAGACGTCTAAAAATGTGTAATACTCTCCAACTACCTAGTCTAAACAGCATGAAGCTATTTGTAAGCGGTCAAACTGAAAGCATGCCAAACTGTTCCACATTAGTAACATGAATAAACCTAGAAATATGAAGGAAAATGTAAAATTATTTATAATTAAAACAAAAAAAGCTTCAACAGTTCTTTAGCAGAAAGCAATGCCATTACTAAAATTGTAAATCATGTTATCAATTTGTTATGTCTAATTTTATTCACCTGAAGTCCACTCATACTTCAGTAGCATTAAAAATAACATAAAACTAGTTAATTGAATTTACGGAATGAAAAACATAACATGGTTTGTCTGTTAACACAGTTGCTCAATTTATAAAGAAAGACTTACAATTTTTTTTTGCTGAAATGCAGAGCCAGAAGACAAAATAACTTATAATCCATAGACATACATAACATATATAATTAGAAAAAGCAATTATAAGACCTTTTACTGTGAAAAAGGAAGTAGACCTCCTTTCAGTTCTATGGTTTTACATATCAGGATATAACTAATAATCACCCAGTCTTCATCAAATAAAAAATGATAAATCTAACCTCATGTGATAAACAACATGCAGAATATATCAATCCTCCTAAGCCTGAATGGCTGGCTGTGGGCAGTTAAGAAGAAAATCTTTGGCATGTTTTCAGCTAGATTTTGTGTATAGGACTATATAATAGTGTCTCCATATTGTGTTACCTTAGTAGCTTTTTACACCACTTAAGAATGTTTTAAAAGAAGCCAATATTATAATCTTGTTACGATGAGAATGTGATATCCTAAATCATTAGATCAGCATACTATTTTGTAAATAGAAGACAACATCAGCTTCACTGAAAAGCATGTGTGAACATCAAAGTCATAAGCCATCATAACAATGCTGAAAGAATCTACAGTATATATCAAAGCACTATGAACACTTATTAACCATATTTAGAAATATACAAATTAATTAAAAAAATAATGTTGTAGACTTAAGTCATTGCTAAAGTTTTTTTAAGGCATAAAAACTAAATCAAGCCCTGATTCCTTCACACACTTAACACATGTAATAGCAAGCAAAACAAAAACAAAGTACTGCCAAGGCAGATACAGTTAAACTTCCCAAGTTTCACTAACTCTTTCTCTCTCCAAACATCTTTCGAAATTTGGCCTATTCTACTAACACTAGTTATCACCCTCACATGACAACATATAGTTCCAACTATCCTGGTAATAGATAATAGCATCCACTCTTAACCTTAATCACTGCAATGTCAAACTATATACAAACTGAATTCTCTGCTCATCTACAGTGAAATCTGTAGTTATACAAACGTCTGATTATTTCCACATCAGCCTTGGGCACTTTTGATTCTTTGTGTCAATCAGATGACCTCACAATGGTATCAAGACTTATGATACACTCACACTGCGGGCCTGGTGGTGGAGCTATTATGCTTCTCTAGCAACACTATTGCAACTCTCTTGTGACAAGAATCCTCAGTGTGGCAGTTTAGTCTCTGCAACTTGTATCTTCAACTACAGTAGCTGTGACACTCTATGACAATTCTTTTGTATCATGCAACTTCATCCATCCATCCATTTTCTAACCCGCCGAATCCGAACACAGGGTCACGGGGGTCTGCTAGAGCCAATCCATGCAACTTCATGAATCGCTTGTCTCTCTTGTGACAACAAACACGGTTCATGACGAGACTCTCTATAAATTATGAATGAAAATTCCTGCACAACTTTCTGCAACTTCTCTGTCAAATCACTCTGTGAACACTACACTAATAAATTTCCCTTGCCACTCCTCCCAACTCATCTTTGATATTACTGTACTCAACTCAAAAGAAAGGACATTTATGTGGTATTACCTGCAAAAGAGTATCTTAAACTTGCATTCCCTATCCTTTTCACACATGCCTCCTTCTCAGACCATGATTCACCAACAGCAAAGTGCCAGATGACAGACATAACCTATTATATACAAGCAGGATACGTTTCCCAATTAAACGGTGTCACTATGCTCTTTAACAATGTTTTCAATATTTATTTGCATCCTTCTGTGCAATTAGCGTCCTATACATATTTTATTTTGTGTTTTTATCCAACAAAAAATAAGCCATTTGGAAAAGTCATGTGTTAAAAAGTAAGTATACCCTAGGATTTACGTAGCTTAAAGATCAACTTGTGTTATCAGTAACTTGAAGAAATTGTTTACTGCGTGGGTTTTTCAGTTTCTTAACATCATCCAAGAAAAACGTTAGCCCGCTACTCCTTACAACACCACATTAGTTAAGTTCACAGCTTTGTTACTGTACTACCAGATTTCAATATTGTCTTTAGATCTGGGCTATGTTTTGCTCATGTGAATGTCGTTATCCTTTTCCTTTTTAGTCATTCAATTCTTTATCTGCATATGTACTTATGATGACAGTCCTGTTGCATAATCCAATTTCAGTATAACTTAGATATCAGACAGATGGCACTTAGAGTTTCCCTTAGAGTACTCTACTATAAAGAAGTGTTCAGGTGAACGTAATGATTTTAGGTTTTATGGCTGCAAAACAACCTCAAATAATTACCTCTTCACCACTGGACTATGTGGCTGGGCTCAAGTGGTGATAACATTCTGTTTAGTTTGCGTAAATATGACACAGTGCAAAAAGACCAATAATTCCATTTTGGCCTTGTTGACTCAGAAGATATTGTTTTTTGGAATCTTATACTGAACATCATTCATCTGCAACTTTTCTAAACCTAAGATCCTAGATCTCCTATTTAAACTGGTATTACATTTACACTTGCTATAATATTTACCATTTGGATAGAGGTCTGTTGACCAATAAATGCAGCTTTTGGGTTGTTGAAATTTCGAGAAGCATCATAAATTCTGTTCTAGGAGAAAATTTGTTGGCATACAGTTTCCTATGAAAATCAACAACTGTTATAAATGTTTTTATATAATCATTATCATAATAGAGAAATGGACTTACAATTATATGCAAATATTCTTATGATCCTGAAATTGCTTCAGGTGTTTTATGTCTTTTGCATATTGTTAACACAAACTTGAATGTCACAGATCAACTACCAAGCGTTCTGCATTTCTATTGAAGTGGTTGCACTAATAATGTTAATAAATAAATGTAAACTAACTGAAGTTTATTAGTTAACTAATAATGTTACCTGATAGAGCTCATTTAATGAGTACCATATCCCTTTAAACACTTTCTTAAATGACACAGAAACAAAAAGGGTAGACATACGTTTTCACACATGACTTTAAAATATTGGCTTATTTTCATTGAAAAAATAATAACAAAGTGTAATATTTGTGTTTTTGTATCCTGAGGTTAGATTTATTTAATTTTAGGACTAGAGGTTTATAGGATTGTATATGATGTCCTGAATTAGCAAACCACAGAAATGAAAGTGAGTGTACTTACTTTTTTGCTTGACTTATATCAAGCTGTGGGCTATGGCAGTTCCTTACGTATATAAATTGAAATGCACAGTAAAAAGGAAAGAATACAAAACATCAAAAGAGAGCAGTTTATGTTACCTACAAAGTGTAATAAACTGGATTTTACATTTAGTCTAATGTAATGACCAGAAACACATATTCTATATTTGTTTAGCATGAAATTAGCTTTAATTATTTTTCCCTTTTTGCAGATGCGCACCGAAGGAATCCTGCTGTAACTTCATTAATACAGGTTTTTTGCCAAAAATAAAAGAAGTCATTCTCTCACCTTATTTTCTAATACAATTGACACTTTTATTTTAAAACAGATTTAGATAACACCATTTTTATTTACCAGTAGATCTTTGAGCATTTTATGTGATTTTATTCATACAATTTTGTCAGGGTGAAGTGTAATAAAATTCACAGATTACAGACAAACCAAAAAAAAAAAAAAAAAGAAAAAAATCATTTCGTACTCAGAGTGAAATTACCCAAAGGTTAGCACCTGTATTATGGAGAAACTATCAGAAATAAACAAACAAGAGATGCAAGGAACACAAAAGGATTTTAAATAAAATTTCTTGCAATCGCACATTATCATTTTTACTTGGAATATTTAGTAACAAGCATAAAATAATAGCAATCATTTCTGCCTATGAATTTCAAATTAATTTTATAAATGTATTCTAATCAAAATTTAAATTCACGCTGTAGTGGTCATTCGTGCAGGATGTACAGAGACATGAACTGGAACTTCAAGGTGACCACATCTTATATTTATCAAGCATACAATATAAAACCCAAAAAAATATGCTTTGATCAATATGCAACTCACTTTTATTCTTCCAAGTTCAAACTGAAAAACATTAGGACTTGTAGCTTGGGCAAAAACAGCAGGAAACAGTTTTGTGCTGGGCTCCACCTAAGTACAAATCAAAACGTTAATGTCTTTAACAAAAATACTAATACAAATCCAATCCTGTCTTACTGTACACAGCTCTATTATCTTGTTATTGTTAAATATTTTGAATATCTTTAAACAAATTACATTCTTCCTGATCCAGGTGGGTGTTGTAAATCTTACTCATCATTACACATTAGGAAAAAAATGTACCTGGTAGTAAGTGCTTATCTCTTTCCCATTGGTTGTAAATGTTAGCAAGCCACTGGCAGTATCCACTAGGCAGCCTATTTCCAATCCATTATTGTTGCGACCTTGTCCTGGGCTTGTACTTTCTCCTGCCCACACCATGTAGCAGTTACTACGTTTAATGCTGAGAACAAAACAAAGACCTTGAGTAAACCTTTTAAAAATGAATCCTGAACAGCAACAACACATGAATAAAACATTGCATTTTATTTTAGTGTTATGTTTTCCTGTCAAATAGCACATAATTAAGAAAACGAAACTACACAATCTAATCTAGAGATATTCAACTGGTAGCACATGAACTGAATACAGACCACAATAATGTTCCCCCAAGTTGTGTGACCAACTGACATCATAAACTCCCAAACACAAAGGCTTCTAGTTATAGGACAGAAAAATAGTATGGACAAAAATGCACTTATTTTCTGTCTAAATGTGACTCTGAACTTTTAATGTCCTGTAGGGTACAAACAAATATTTAATCAATACTGCCCTTGTGCAAGACTAGGTGGAGGGGTATACGGAGAATAACTAGCTCATGTTATAGATACGATATTTCCTGGCTGGGTTAAGTAGTAATTTTGAGATGGCAGATAACTTGTTTACTTGATTATAAACTAACTCTAAGTTAGCAAAAATAAGAGAGAGAGACAGACAAAGAAAGAAAGAGAAAGTGGAGGTGAGCTGTTGGTACACTTTACTGCCAATGGAAAGGTAGGAAGGTAGAGGAGATTCTCCACTACATAATCACAGCAAAGACATTTTTAATATTTTGCTTACCCACCTACTTAGGCACACAAAAACACTGCAAATATAAATTGATTAAATACAACAGATTAAAAGTACTGTTTTATTTAATAACCTTTCATGGACCTTTCCTTTTTCATCTCCAAGTGTAACAGTCACTGTGCGAACCTTCTCCATTTCAAAGGATGTGTCATGCTGGTGAAAGTCAGAAGTAACCCATCCAACCCACACATTGGTAGGTTCCTGACCAGGAAATATTCTAACTGAGTAGTAATACTAGATGAAAAAAACAAATAAAAAACAAATTAATATATAGCTATTTCTTGACAACTAAGGCTCTTGCAATAAATATGTTATCAAGTTATTTGATTGTTTTTCTGTCATTTTTTTCAAGAGGGTATTATATTCAGCCTCTTCCAGATTAGTAGGTTGTCTGCTGTACTTGCGACTACTATTAGGAACAAGTAGTAATATTTTCAAAAACAAACCATAACACACTTACGATTGATGTCTGCATCAGGTATTCATAGTCGTCTCTGTCATCGGCTAACACTTCTTCTGAGAGGCGGGCTGAAGAGTGATTTATGTTGTAGTCTGGCTTTGTTCTTTTCAACATAAACCTGCAAAATATGCCAAAAAACATATACTAAATTATCAGCATGGATAAACACTTTTTTATTTTGCTGTAACAAGTCAAACAAAATTTTATAATTGAGGAAATACATGCAGTACTTGACACAATCCACAAATAATAAAATACAAATGTACAATTCTACTGTGTAATCATGTATTGTTTTCTAATAAAAGAAAACAAATATTTCATGGCTATGTGAAAATAAAATAAAATATAATGAATAAATCATTGCAGATAATGTTGAGCACTAACCGCACAACAGATGCCTATGCAGTAAAGAAATCCTATGCTACTTTTTCAACAGTTTGTTAAGCTGAACAAATTTTCTTTTAAATATTTAATTACAGGAAGAGTGCATGATGAGATGTCAGTGTTAGACACAGTAAACTTGAGTATACTGTCATTTTATAAAAATGTATTTAACATAGCTGGACAAATCAAACAGCAAAGTTTGGCTTGAGTTCCCTAAAAAGTATTTTAATTTCACCTTGCTGCCTATGTCCCTTTTCCAACCTTTATCATCCCCTAAACACTCTTTCTAGCCATACAACCACTGCAGTAATTGGCAGGATTAAAAAACACAAAAGGTGAACACTCTGAACTGTTATTCTCCTAAAGGTGAAGCGCAAATTACTATTGTCACACACGTGAGAGCAGGAGGTAGCTAAAGAGCCTGAGTAATTGTGATACCACCACCGACCACCGGGTGGCGGAGTGTGCGGACTGTCTTTCTCAGTTACTTGCAGACCATTCCCGGGAAATCCCGCCAAGTTCCGTCACCCTCAATGACGTCACTTCCAGTCCCGATGACACCACTTCTGGGTCTGGTCCCAGAGATGATGTCACTTCCGGTTCTGGCCCTAAAGATGACATCACTTCCTGAATGGGCCTTTAAATCTGCCATCTATACTATAAGTGATCAGTTCTGTTTTGGACTCAGTCTTATCAACAACTCTTTAAAAATTTCTACTTTTGCAGCCAGGACACATTATACAGGTGGCTGCCCCAAACCAATGTGATGTCTGTGAAAGATGCTGAGAAATTAGTTCACGCATTTGTTTTCAGTCGACTAGATTACTGTAACGCACTCCTCTCAGGACTACCCAAAAAAGACATAAATCGTTTGCAAAGAGTGCAGAATGCAGCTGCTAGAATCCTAACTAGGAGAAGAAAATCCGAGCACATCTCTCCAGTTTTGATGTCACTACACTGGTTACCTGTGTCATTCAGGATCGACTTTAAAATTCTGCTTATGGTTTATAAAGCCTTAAATAATCTCGCCCCATCGTATATATCCGAATGTCTGACACCTTATATTCCAAATCGTAACCTCAGATCCTCAAATGAGTGTCTCCTTAGAATTCCAAGAGCAAAACTTAAAAGAAGTGGTGAGGCGGCCTTCTGCTGTTATGCACCTAAAATCTGGAATAGCCTGCCAATAGGAATTCACCAGGCTAATACAGTAGAGCACTTTAAAACACTGCTGAAAACACATTACTTTTACATGGCCTTTTCATAACTTCACTTTAACTTAATCCTGATACTCTGTATGTTCAATTCATCATAATAACTATTCATGGTGGCTCTATAATTCGTACTGACCCCTACTCTCTCTTCTGCTTTTTTTTCCGGTGCCTGCGCCACCACCACCTACTCAAAGCATCATGATGCTCCAACAATGATGGATGGATCAAAAGCCAGAAGTCTACATGAACATCATCAAGTCCTTCCGTGAGAACCCTAAATACAAAGAGGACTGTTTCATTTATGTTAGGTAGAATGCCCAGAGGGGGACTGGACAGTCTAATGGTCTGGAATCCCTACAGATTTTATTTTTTTCTCTAGCCGTCCGGAGTTTTTTTTGTTTTTTCTGTCCACCCTGGCCATTGGACCTTACTCTTATTCTATGTTCATTAATGTTGACTTATTTTATTTTCTTACTGTGTCTTTTATTTTTCTATTCTTCATTATGTAAAGCAATTTGAGCTACTTTTTGTATGAAAATGTGCTATATAAATAAATGTTGTTGTTGTTCTGACACAGTTGCTTGCGGTTGTGACCTCCCATCACTGGCAACCTCTTGCATTGCATCAACACTTTTTGCAAGTACTGTACTGTTCAGGAATAAAAGTACAGCAATAGGAATAAGAACAATTCCCTTCAGGCAGCAGAAGTGTGCCGGAGCTGATCAGAAGACAGCATTGTCAGGACACACAAAGTTTTGTGCTTACTAAAGCAGGATGTCCTCCAAGACCATTGGTAAATCATTTTCTGCTAAACTAATTTGGATTGCAATGTCCTTGTCTTGCTGGATTACAGCAATTTCTGTCTTAAAGTAAGTGATTTTGTCATGGTTTGTGTTTAGCCATGTTGCATTTCCAAAAGGCAGTTTTTCTTTGTTTAGTTTCATTTAGACCCTTTTGAGAAATATACAGAACCAGCTGAGGTGTACAGTGTTCAAAACCCTTAAAGGACAACCTTCCTTTCTTTCAACCATCAAAAACTTTTAAAACTCCGAAACACCCTTTTTTAGTGAGAGTTACATTTCCTAAATCGCATGCAAATTGAAGTTTAACATCAATTTCTCAAAACTCAGCAGTTTCATTCACCACTACCTATTATTGTGTGATGTTATATTATAAACAGATTTTTAAAATGGGACAGATGTATATTAAACATAATGGAGCAGGATTTGAACCACTGGATAAGGACTCTGGGAAAGTATTGGTCAAACATGGAAATAGGAATTTCATTGCATTATTTCTGTAGTGAACTGATGCAGTATATTTTTTATCAAAGCAAACGCATTTTTGAAAAAGCCAACACTATTATACTCCCACATATTGAAAGGACTGAGTATGTGTGCACACTGCAGACTACAAATATGTGCATCAAAAAACAAAAGGATGCAAAAATGGATGGAGATAAATGTTAAACTGTATTTAAGTCCCCAGATTACCTCAACTATTAACACTCTCAGTTGGATTACTGTATCTATAGAAAAAGTTATATTGTTATAAGATCAAGCAACAACACAAACCTCTGTTTAAGTCTAGAAGGTTTCTCCTGTGTATAGTCTTTATGGTTGTTGAATTCATCCTTTATGCTGTCCTTTTCCTTCTCTGGTCCATTGGAATTCAAGTGCCCATGTGCAGTTTTCATAAGAACTTCAAAGTCAGAATCAGATTCAAAATCTTCAAGATCTTTCTTTGGTGAAATGTAGCTGCTGCTTGGGGGCAAACTACTGCCCGGTGTCCTTGAATACCCCTCTGCACATTCAACAGGCATACTTAAGCGATAAAATACAATATCGGTGTTGCTGTTTTGTGATCCAAATGATCTCTGAATCACTTTTAAACATGGAGGACTATCAATTGTCCCATCTATCCTTGTGACCTGATTAAAGAAAACGAGTCAGTTATTAGTCAATAGTGTTAATATATTGATAGGAGAAAGACTGGAGGTTATGATGGTGCATTGCTAAAAGATTACAAAAAACGTGATGCAACAGATTGAGTAGAAGGTTTGCAATAGTTTTTCTAAACACAAATGTGGAGAAAAGAATATGTGAATTTAAGTTCTTATACAATTAAATACAGAAAGAATAATTTCCTATAACAACATTAAACACAAATTAAGATGCAGAGTGGGTTTGCCATAGAATCTATGTAGTGAAAAAAAAAAAATGAAAATAGAAGCATCTAAGAGAAGAGTTTCCTCTGCCCTCAATCTTAAAGCATTTCTAACTTTTTCCCACTGGCAAAGTTGAATGATTCTTATTTCAGCTCTGGGTCTCCAAGCAATTGAAAGTTTGAGTTACCTTGGAAAACAACAGTGTGAATAAGAAACTGTGTTTTTTCTAGTTCATTTACTGTAAACTGACTATACATTCCAGCTACCAAATCCTTTAACACTGAAAATATTCCTATAGTAGTAAATGCAAAACAACTTAACACTACCACACATCTTTTTTGTGCTAAATAAGGAAGGATAATGAAGAAACAGATGCTTTAACTGTAAGCATCTTTGATCATTGCACATGCTTGGGAGTGTAAAATGCAGCATTAGATAATATGCAACATATTTTACAACTCGCTTATTCATTTCTCTTCATCTGGAGTTAAATAATTAAAATAAACATTTTGACATTAACTGTAAGGAATAAATATGAATTAGTGCTTCAGACATCAAAATGAAAAAAATGGCCAGAATGCTTTCTGGATGACATTGGCTCATGTTTCTTGTAGACAGCCCACCTCAATGTGCTCGTGCCTTGAAGGAACAGGAGTGAACTGTGGCAGCCGCTTACTCATCCACATGGTAATGTCCCTGTTCATGTTCACAGCAAATGGTTCATAACCTTCCTGTAACCCACATATGGTGAAATACTTTAATGTGCCAACATTCTTGCCAAAATTCATTCTCCCAATCTCTGAAACTCCCAGGCTACAGACAGGAATAAACCCTATTGAATAAAAGTAAATTGAAAAAATAATTATAATTAATTTTTTATAAATACTTAAAACCTGTTAAAACTAATTTAAAAACACGCATACAGTAATAGCATAACTAACACATCAAAAATGTTGAATACTACATTACATGTTTTACATATCAATTTAATTCTATGTGTGATCTCCTAAAAAAGAAATTTTTGCTCGATGCAACTTGTGTCATCTCAGAAATTAGCTGACGTCCAAGCGATTTTCATGCACTATAATTTATAGAGTAATAGGGTGTGATAACAAAGTACATCAAATAAGCAACAGATCTGTGGGCGATAACAAATTGTTAATGATGGACGTAAAAGATGACAGTCTAAACTCGCTTAAGCTAACAAACGCCATAAATCAAAAACAGCTCTCCACAATAGAGGGGCTCAAAAGGGTATCTCTGAACACACAGTATGAAGGACCTTCAAGCAGATGGGCCATAGCAGCAGAAGAAAATGCCAGAGTTCAATTGTATAAGACAGGTACACTAAGAAGAGGAACAACCAAAGATTTGGAAATGTGGTTTGACAAATCTAGATTTCTGCTGTGACAGAAAGTGAGGTTTGAATTTCGAGCAAACAGTAGAAAGTTACAGATGTATCTTGGCTTGCGTACAAGTAGCTAGTAGTCAATGCAATGGATATGAGAAATGCTGTGTTATATATTTTTTAGATAGATAGATAGAGAGAGAGAGAGAGAGAGAGAGAGACAGATTGTGTATAAGTATTAGAAGCAATACTGTAATTTGTCACTCACACAGGGCCAATTTAAAATTGTAAATTAATCTAACAGAGATTTTTTTTTCCTAGAGTGTAAAGAATATGCAGACTCTACCTACAAAGTGATTAAAAACTGGGACGCTGGATCAAAGAGGCAAGAGTTGTAAAAAATATAACACTCATGAAATATTCAGCTAGACAAAATGATCCTTGTAAACAAAACTGTATTGAGAACTATGATATGCAGGTGAATGATCCTTTGATGTCCTGGAGAATGGACTATCTGTTGGGAAGACCACAGTTTGTGAGACTCAATGGCTGTGTTTCTGAACAGATATGAGCAAAACTGAAGCACCACAAGGAACAGTCCTTTTCTATTCATGTTGTACATCTCTGACTACAAATATAACACCAGATCATGTCACTTGCAGAAATTTGCAGATGATTCTGCACGTATGGGGTATATCAATAAAGGGGATGAGACAGAGTATAGGAGTCAGGTGGAAAAGTTTGTTTCTTGATGTAAAGAGAATTGTCTACATCTTAACCTCAGCAAAACCAAGGAACTACTTATTGACCACCCCCGGACCAAAGGAAGTCTATGTTCAGTGACTATTTAAGGAGTCGATGTACAGGTGGTCTATTCAAGTACAAGGGTTCCACATTAATAACAGATTGGACTGGGCTGGTAATATTGCTTCAAGAAAGCCCCACCAAATCATCAAACGAATTAAAATAACAAGCTCACTTATAGGACACACTCTGGACCCCTGGAGGTTGTAGCAAAGGAGAGGATTAAAACAAAACTGAGTGCTGAGATGCTGCAAATCCTCTCTCTAACACACAAACACCGAGGACTTTCACCCAACAAATTAATTATTCAGCCAAAATATGGTAAGAAATACTACTGGGGCTCCTTTATACCAACAGCAATACATCTGCATAATGCCTCAATGTGAGTGTAACAGCCAAGTCAGAATTTTTCATTTTTTTAATTGCCTTGCTTTATAGTCATTCTGGAGTATCTCAAGACCAAAGTGTGTGTATATTTATTTATTGAGCTTCTGTAAAAAGCCAGATTTTTCCCCTGGTGACAAATAAGGTTCCATCTGGTGACAAATAAAGTTATATCTATCAATCTGTATGTATGCAACTGTTTACAAAGTATGTATTTGTTCTGAGTTTAGCATTTTTAATAAACAACATTCTACTCTAATCTGGAGATTACACACAAAAACATCATGAAATCCTTTGATTTTCCATGTACTATAATAGCAGACTTTCAGAGTACTCATTTTATGAGTTTCATAAATGACCTCATTAAATACCATAATGCACTGATTCCGACTCTTCCCATAAAAACACTATTCAACAATTACACATTTCTAAATCATTGAGCTAAAAACTGTTTAAAAACTACCTCACCTTCACCAATTTCAAAGTCCTTGAAGGCAAGCTCTGATCCGGAGTCATCAAGAAGGACTTCACCATTCAGGGTAAATATTATGGTATGCTCGTTTAAGTCTACCATACAGCCCACAACATCCCCAGCCTGCCAGGAACGGCCAAAATGCTCATTTCCTTGGTGCCATCTCTGAGCCTGTAAAAAATACTGACTGATGAGACAACAATATTTTCCCTAATGACTTTACATAATTTGGAATAAACGCAGTAACTTCTAAGAAATATTTTTCACATCTTATTTCTAAGGAAAATATAATCAGATTAAGGTTGTCTCTTAGAGTCTTAGGACAGAATTTCTTAGTCTGACTAAGAAGTACATAACCTTTTAGTTCACTATTAATTTAACATACTTTAAACAAATAACAAACAGCACTTTTATAAATATAAAGGAAAACTGCTTGCTTTCTGACTAAGTCCTTATATCACAAGAGTTTGGATTCCGATTACTTTCATGAATAATATATCAAATGTGATTGTTAAAAAAATAACAATAATTGATCAAAAACATAATAATGTGATATATTCCACATTTTCTGCTTATCTTTAAACAATATATGATTCAGTAGATTACTGGATGCTATTTTCATCAAAATGATCCGTGTGTGTCAGGTTCACCAATGGACAAACAGTGCAGTGGCATATTGCCTGTAAAATTATACAAAATTTTGAATTACTTTTATGTTTATTTCTTGTTTAAACTATCACATCCAGCCTGTATTTGCTGAAGGTGTTACTGGTAAAGGGAACAGGATAGTGATGATGTTGGCAGGTGTATGTCCCAAAGTATTATTACATTTATATAGAAGTCCTGGAAGTAACACTATGGCCACAGTTTTAAGAGTCATATATATGTAAGCAGTGACTTTACTATACAAACATAAATTCACCCAAGCCAAGAAACTAATGACTGCTCATAACAGTTTATGATATGAGACAGTAACTTTTTAAGAAATTCTTGTTCAAGCCTCAAATCATAATAAAAATATTGAAAAAAAAATGTATATCCCCATTTACTGGTAAATTATGTGCAGTATGCTACAGTATCTCTTGGAAAATTAATAATGACGCATATACTTACTTTAAAGCCATCAAAAACAAAGGCCTGATCATCTGACCCCAGTTCCTTATCTGGTAAACAGCCAGGTCTTGACCAACCAATGCGCTTTTCTCCAGCAGTCACTGCTTCAAACTCAAAGTACCATTTCCCAGCTTTCACTGCGTATGTCTTCTCAGCTCTGAAAATCCGGAAGCGCTCAGCAGAAACGTTGCAGGTATCTGACCTTGCAGCTGAAAATATAAAAACAAACATAATGCCTAGGAATTCTGACTAAAAACAGGCATATTATATGCTTTACATTATTATAAAGTATCCATGCTAGAAAATCTACTAATCAACATCTTAGAAGCTATCAAAGGAGATTTCCAGTGAAAACAATACAAGAATATCATAATTAATTTTCAATTGGACCTTCAAAAACAAAAATTCAATTCATAGAAGAAAAATTGCATTCAATCATCTATTTACATTTAATATGCAAAGTAATCTCTTAATTTTATTTATAAGAAAAACACATATTAGTAGGAATTTCTGAAATTATACAATGAACACAAGATTTGTTAAATATAAAAGTTGCATGAATTGATTCTCTGTTATTAGTCAAGCTCTTTCCTGGCGTGCTCAGCATCACTTTCTAAAACATGTTCACTTAAGTTATTTACATCAGCCCTAATATTTTGTCTTCCATTCTGGTAACCACCTTGAGTTTCTTCAGGTTTTGTTTACTGAACCAGAGAATGGAAATGAAAATACTGACAGTCAAAATCACACAATATGTCTACTCTGATAAGTCTGAATATAATTCAATGTAAAATCATTAAGGGAATGGGTGCCAAGATATTTATACACAATTATATCTCCAAATCATATCCAAAAACTATAGTGATGACATACTTTACAGATTTCTGTTTCCAAAAGTAAAATGTATACTGTATATTTAAATATACATATATTTTAAAAAAGCAGAAGTGGTCTTGCAGCACTTGACTAAATAGTCTGTCTAATGCATGGCTTTCACCTACTCTAAACATGGTCACTGTGGTTTCATTGTCAAGCATGCACATGCTGTTTGTTCTGCTTAAGATTACTAGTATACAGATTAAACAGTGAGATAGAGGCTTATTGCCACGAATCAAAAAAACTGACTTATTTTGCAAAAATGTGTCATTGAAGTGACACATTAAGCAGATGCTTAGTATTAGTTTTAAGCTGTATGCACAGTTGTAATCTAGACAGAAGTAAACATCGTTTGTTAATTGAGAGCAACACATTTTCATAAAAAATAGGTAAATAATGTAATCCTTTTTCAAAATAATGCAATTAATATTTCCTTTTGAATGGAGGGAGTAAGCTTCTGTGAAGGGATTTATGTTACAGAAATACTTTGAAGTTAATTTAGTCTGAACTGCATAGGGTTATGTTTTTAGTTGCCCAAACTGAATGTTTTGAAAAGATTTTCAACCTTTTAAAAACAATGTTGATTTGTGTAAAATGCATACAATATTTTATTTTTGTATTATGCATCCTTTTTAGTCACTTCAGTTTTATTGTAGGTAGTACATTTCATTTATTTAAAAATGTGCTTTATGTTTTTTGAAAATGTTGAAAGTCTTTTAAACTTTAAACCAAAGTAACTTCAGAAGCTTTTGACCATTTTTTTCTTTAGCCAAGTACTTTTTTGAATGAGTATTTTTTATTTGGCAGTACTTGTGCTTGACTACAGGGTTTGGCTACTCTATCACCAGTAATATGCTGGCATATATCAAGAGATTACTTTCAATGTTTGGTGACTTAACAGCTCACAAAGGTAATCATAAAACTGGAAATTAAAGTATTTTTTTAATTTAAATAGCTATTTGTTTAAACATAATGCAGGGTAAAGTAACAAGGGACAAAAAACATACTACAGGGAGATTCACTCGAAAGAAGCTCTGAATATTCTGTTGTAACTCCCACTAGGGATGAAGTAATCTGAACCAAAAGAAATACGATATATATCTTGATGTATGTATAATCAATTACATTACATGCGATGCTGGAAGTGGCTTCCATTTTCTACCAGACACATTTCAACGCGGCGCTCCATATTCCTGAACGTATCGGCAAGCATCTCGGGGGGAATAGCAGCAATTTTACGTTGGATGCTTTCCTTCAAATCTTGCATAGTATGAGGCTTGTTCTGATAGACTTTTCCTTTGAGTATACCCCAAAGGAAGAAGTCTGGAGGTGTCAGGTCCAGCGACCATGGTGGCCAAAACTCTTTTGAAATTACCCTGTTTGCCGAAGAAGGACTCAATTTCTGCCATGCTCCTTGCCGATGTGCAACACGTTGCTCCATCTTGCTGGAAATAACTATTATCATCCAGTTGATTCTGAAATCGCTTAAATGAATTGGTGGCCCAGCAGGTTTGCACCATGAAGACGTGCTGCTCAATACTGTACACCACCATCCTGATGAGAAGTCCAGTGACTGGGTGAAGGGATATGGACAGTTTGCACCCAGAAGTTGCAAATGGAGGTTAAACAATGCTCCCACGCAGTGGCATCTCGGCTTGTTCGAAGCTCCATATACTGAGGAGCACATGTTTTGTTCAGATTGCTTCGTCCTATTGAGAGTTATTATAGAATCCTCTTTCCAGTGAATCTCCCTGTAGTTATTTGATTTTTGATTGTGCTGGGAGCCTTGAACTGTAACATCATCATAAGAAAACTGGGCTCTGTCACAGACAGTCACATTATATTTTTCATGTATACATGTACTACGTTTACAGATATGCAAGATGTATGATACAATTTGACAGATAGAAAGAAAAGTGGGGCATTGTGCATTTGATCCTGTGTGAACTTATCAGCCAGTTCCACTACTAAAAGGACTATGGAGCTAGAGAAGCTATCACATCTTGCAGCAAAATTACCTCAATATTACAGCAACCTGGATTTGGCCCAAACATGTGCATGGATCAAACTACTGCATACCAGTCCAAAAGCTTCAGTTTGTATTAACATTATTTCAGACTGAGCCATTAGCTGTTATCTTTTGAAATGCATCAAAGATAAAGGGAATTTTCAGAGAAGAACTTGAATAGAAAATGTCACTATATGCAGATGATATGGTATTGTATATATCAGACCCATAAAAACCTGCAACCCTAACTGCGCTAGCAGAATTTGAAAAGATATCTGGACTCAAAATTAATTTGAACAAAAGTGTATTCTTTCCAGTGAATTCTCTAGCAAACAACATTAGATTGGACACCATCTCTTTTAGCATTGCAGTTTAAATACCTAGGGGTAAACATCACAAGTAAATATAAAGCTCTTTTTCAACAACATTTTGCTGACTGCTTGGAAAATCTTAAACAAGACGTGCGTATATGGTCTATCCTCCATTTCACTTTAACAGGGAGAATTAACACTATCAAGGTGAATATCCTCCATAAGCTTCTGTTTCCATTTTAAAACACCCCCATACACATTAACAAATCATGTTTTAAGAAATTAGATTCAATCATAATTTAATTTATTTGGAATTCGAAAATATCCACCCATTCTAAGGGCAACCCTACAACAACCTAAATCAGAAGGTGACATGGCTGTACCTAATTTTCAATGTTCTACTTTATCTTCTACTCTTTGTCTTTTCTTCTTCTACTGTTTGTCTTTTATTTCTACCCCCGTTTGGACAGGTTAGGTTTTCAGTTCATCTCTTGGCACAAAGTCTCATCTCGCGGGACATGAAATTATATCTCTGAAAAAGTCTTGTCTTGTCCCACGATTTTTTTACAGGGTGGTCCAGATCTAATTATGCAATTTTCATTACGCGATATAACTTATTAAGTTTATTACATAGAAAATCACCTGAAAAATCCCAGACCATCGAGAAGTGTGCGAATTGACGACATGAAGAATCGTGTTCGTGCCGAACTGGAATCACCCTCGCATAAATCAAAGTCATCCAGACAATCTGGATCTGGACAACCCTGTATATAATACACACATACACACACACACACACACACACACACATACACATACACATACACATACATACTATTATTAATAGAAAGCTAAAGAATAATAGAGGTATCAACTTGTTCCATTTCTTGATCATTTCTTTACCTTAAATGCCAGCCCCCTTGTCATTTTCCTCTGAGCACATGTGTAATAATAATTACTTTTTTGCATAATATTTCTCTCAGCAGTGGCAAAGAAAATAACATTGTTTTCATGATTAAAATGAGTTTTACTCAATACTACAGAGTGAAGGCCACTTTATTAGGTACCTCTACCTCATTGAAAGTCACTCCCCCATCTGCCCACTGAACCACCTCATTTTATTGGTGCATGGACTATAGGCATGGGATGCTGGCAGATGCCAAATGCAATATGTTCCATTGTCATGGCAAACATGGGGGAAGTGCAATTCTACTTCAAATAAGTTTGTCATGTTATGTCAGCCACTTTGATATGAATTAATGATATCAAGGCTTTTCTAGTCATGTGGCATAAAACATGACTGTGCTACAAAAGCCCATACACAAATGGTTACTCTGTACCTATGCAGGGATGCACAGCTTTGTCAATTTAGATATTCTGTAGATTTTGGTTATTTCTTTGTTAATACTTAGCAACACAATGTTTGCCACTATAACAGGGATTAAGACAAATTGCTGATGCTGTCATTATTACATGTCCTCTCTGCAACATGCACTCAAGTCCTATACATAGTCCAATGAGGAACAAACTAATGCTTTAAAGATATAACCTACTGAAGAATTAATTTACTCAAGTGACTATTCAGGCCACAATAATCAATCCTATTTTGTGTTTCATTTTTTAACAGTATTCTTTCCAAACAAAATGAAATTAATCAACTCAGAAAGTGCCAACTATATTCTCATACTCTTACAGTATATAGAGTTTTGGAGTGCTTGGTAAGTTTAATGGGTAAGGTAGACTAATCATTCTGGGTATTCTTTTTAAAATAGGAATCTAATTGTAACTATTTGATAGTATGTTGTATATTATATATTACAATACCTATGTATACTACAACTATATATACAACAACATGTATGGAAAATACTGTATATGAACGGCAATCTGGCAAACATATATCAATTGATTACACCAACGGAATACTTTATTACGAATGATGCAAAAGAGTAAAATAAAGTAGCTAGGTGTGTAAACTTCATATTCATATAACTAAAGGTAGTCAATGTCTTAGTAAAATTTAATTCCAATTTTTAAAAAAATAGTATGTATGAGCCTTACTACCTCATTTATAGAAGATATCAGGTATACACACTGAGGAAGTCTGTCAACATAAAGAACAAAGACAATGAAAAGTAAATCAAAAAAAGAGGTTTATCTCCTTTGCTTTTTTTTTGTTATTGATATAAAATTCATAATCTGAGTTAATTTTGTTACTTTCACGATAACAAACAAGAGACAACAGCATTAAATCCTAGCATTGTTTGTTGCTACCATTGTAGATCCATTTGCCCATTAACTACACATTATAATTTGCAGATGAATGCACTTGAACTACAGTGACAACATTTTGACAACTGCTCACTGCTGTTTCTACATGCAAAACCAACAAAACAGAAGTAACTGTTAGCCTAATTATTTAAGTTTAAATAACAAAATATATTGCAGAATTTATATTTATTCTGTGTAAGAGCTGTAACGTAAGTGAACCTTTTAATTTAAACAAGAGTAGTTTTTAAATATTTGTAAATGCACCATCGTTAATTGAATGTGTTTTAGTGAGAGTTTTTGTGCGCATGTTGTGTGATTCCAGATGTGAGAGGGGGGAATTTGGCGGGCAGAAGGAAATGGAGCAATGGAGGAAATGGAGTTTTTGTTGTTCGAAATAAAGTTGTTGAACATTTAAAAGAAGACTCACGTCAAGTCTAAGCAACAAATTAATTCACTGGAAATTACATCCTGCATACAAAAGAAGGAGAAACGTCATTACATTTTGTTCACAGTGTGGTGTCCTCTTGCAACAACATCACATTCTCCACATGATTATGAACTGCTAGACATGATAGTTGGACACAATAGATAGAATGATTTTATACTTCATAAGGCTTAAAGCACTGGCTCAAGTAATATCTGTGTGTCTTGAAAGTGCAGTGAGGGTGTGTTACACAGTGGGGTACTCTATAAATATCCACAATTACTGCCAGCAGGAAAGATAACAGGAGACAAACAACACTGCAATAGTAGCCCACAAACTGGAAAAACATACACCAATACTTTGTGATCAAAACTACTGTAATACCAATATGACATGGTTTTGGAATTAGATATTCCAAGGCACTTTTGTATCAGCGGGGCAAATTTCATAAGCTTTTTACAGCAAAAACAATCATTGTATAATAAGGACTTTATGAGACTTTAAAGGAGTCACTAGCTACAAAAACACAGCTCTCCTCTTTGGTTAAATTACTAAAGCTATTACTACTGTATTAATGAACAGTTTACTACACAGCCTACCATGGTCTTGATCTGGAGCCTCCAAATTGTAGCCATAACCCAACAGAGTGCGGACTGCTTCTCGAAGACTATCTTTATTGGATTTTTTTGTTCGTTCATCCAGCAAAGCATATGGAACAAGCCTAGGGTTTCTTTTGTTCTTGATGTCCTACATGAACAATCAGGGAAAATTTTCATCATTGACAAACTTATTCGACTTTTAGTCTATTTCATTTAACATGATGTACTACAATGAGAACTAAACATACTTTACAGCAGTGGTCTCAAACTCCAGTCCTGCAGGGCCGCAGTAGCAGCAGGTTTTCATTCTAACCCCTTTCTTAGTAACCTGTTTTGCTGCTAATTAACTTCTTTTGAATTTATTTTAATTGACTTGTTCTTGAAGACTCAGCCCCCTCAATTGTTCCTTTTTCCTTAATTAGCAGTCAAACAATAATGAGATATAAAATGAGCCAAAACATGACCACCAAACTGTGACCATTATATAATATCTGAAAATAACGAAAGATGAAGGTCTCAAGAATGATGATCTGCTCAGGTCCACAAAACATTTGAATAGTTCTCTTAGAAAAGAGAAAATCAATAATTTTGGAAATGTATGCCATTGCATGATGAGAGCTGCAACAAGCCATGGAATTAAAGAATGAGTTTAACGACAATCGGCTCCTAATTAAGTAACTGGTTGGAGTGAAACTGGTTGGAGTTTAAGACCTTGACTCAGTTGGTTTTCTGTTGGGTCACTCACTTCACGTTTCATTTCTGTTTGGGTGCCATTTAAGGAAAGAAATTAATGCAATTTCAGAGGAACAATGAAGAAACTCAAGAGAACAAATCTTAAAAAACAAGTCAATTAAAATGAAAGGAAAAGGAATTACTTAGTAGCAAAAACTGGTCACCAATTAAGAAAAGGGTTAGAATGAAAATCTGCAGCCACTGCGGCCCTCCAGGACTGAAGTTTGAAACCACTGCTTTACAGTATGTTTTTTTATTAAATAATTAATCATCAATTCAAAAACATACTAAAAATTGTAGATATATTAAAATAGTAAATTTCATAAAAAAATAAGTCTAGAAAAAGTAAATCACCCAGCTGCTAATTTTGAAACCATTTTTATAATTAGCATAAGAACTACTACTTTGGAGTAAAGGAAAGCCACAACTTACATCAAAACTAATATATAACAACACATCAATATACAGTATATCTTATATAGGCCCTTATGCAGTTAGTGCTGTCAAAAGAATTTAAAAAAGAAAACACAAAAGCAATACAAATTATGTTAAGTATTTCAGATTGAATGGCACAAAGATGTCAAACAATATAATGATGGGTTAAAAGACAATGATAATGAATAAAATAAGAAATGATAAATAGTTCAAATCAGGTATCAAGTAAAGTTCTGCTGAGTGCATTAACTGAGCAGGCTTAAAAGAAATGTATACGAATGGTAACAAACCAAAACATAAACAAGCCAAATGGTCAATACAAATATTTAAAGGCTTAAACAAAAATTATTCAGAAATTATAATATTACTACTGAAGACCAAAATGATGCTTATTAAGAGTCTAATCTTGCATTTCTTGCTTGAGCAGAATAAAAACTACACAGTTTATATCACACATATAGGGAGAAAACAGAATAGATGGTCATCTTTGTACATCAAAAAAGATGTGTGGTCTGAAATAAAGCTTATACGTACAAGATTATCTTTAACTCAGCATTACAAATTTTTAACTAACACAGTAATACAGTTTCTGCATTGAGCTCCACAAGACGTCACCTTTCAAAAAGTGAAGAGGGAATATAAACAAGCACACACACACACACACACACACAGAAGAATATTGTTGTTTTAGCTACTTGAACTTTTGTGGTTTGCAATTCTACAAAATAAAATTAGCTTTATCTTCAAAATAAGCATTAAAGATATGATAAAGTTCAAATTTTAGGCCCAGAAGACCGTCCACCACATCACAACATAAATATAAAAAGGATGCCAAACAGTTACTCTGTTGGACAGATTGTTAAAATTTCAAAAATTTATTGAGATCTTAACGAGTTTAGCCTTTAGATATAAATTCTCCAGCCCAACACAATTTGTTACATCTTTTTTAGAAGCCATTTTAATTATTAATAACACCATACTGTACTAACCTGTTGAATTCCATAAGTCCAACCTTGCCGAATGCGATCTCGAGCCCAGACATTGTGTGCATTTTCTGCCAGCTTGTCCACCATAGCCTCCTGGGTCGAAGTCAGCTTAATATGGCTAAGATCCATGGGTGCTGGCTTGTATCCACCTGTCAGCTCATAACTGCACCATTAAAGAACACATTTAAATACTACAGACCACTTCCTAGTAGCAGTTTAATTTTTTTTTATTACTTTTATCCTGCTTGGAATGTCTTACAACTTACTACTTCCTAGTCACAAGATCAGGTCTTGGAGAAATAATTAATGTGCTTTGTAGAACACTTAAAAGGTAGAGAAAGTCAACTAGTAAAAAAAAAAAAAAATCGGACTAGTTTCCAGTCAATTTTTCTACATATAGTATTTAGAATACATGCTTGTATTCATAAACATATAGGAAAAATATATTGGAAACTAAAGAAGGAATAAATATGCAAAAAGTATGTGCATCATTACAACAGAGAATCTAGCAACTTTGACATACTGTACATATTAACAAAAAGTATTAACAGAAAAAAAAAAAACTCACCTTGAGGGAAGATTGAGTCTTATTACTTTTTCTTCTGCATGATCATCAGCAATTCCTACATGACATCCCAAAGCTAGCAACGTCCTTGAAAGAAATGTTTAACCATTTACTGTATATGTGGCACAATTCTGGATGAATTTAGCAAGACAACTCATACAAAAAGAATACATTAATGCACTGACCAATCAACACTAAAGTAACTTAAACAACAATAAAGAAAATAAAAATGGACATACTGTATATTACGAATGTTATAAGAAAAAAACAGAGAAACTTATAGAAATTGTTAACATTTTTGACGATAAAAGCATGACAGTAACATTGTGCAGAAGAACAGTTCATTAGAAGCTTTGCAAATGCTTTGCATGAATTTTTGATTCAAACTAAAAATGAGATTTTAAGTATATTCTGAATGAAGTAAAGTCATATTATAAGGCTGGAGAGAATAAGGGAAAAGGTGATTACTGCTCTGGATTCAAAGCTAATCTAGAGTATACATTTTGAAAAATTCTTTTCCTTTATTATTGGTATCCTTTATACCCTAGGTCACCAATAGGCACAGTCCGCATCCGGACCCAGAAGCAGTTCTGTATGGACTCCGACCTATTAATATATTCGGACGGATCATTTCTATTTTATTCTTCACAACTTTTCTTGCATTTACGGTAGTCAATGTATGTCCACAGGAAACACACAGGCCAATTGCGTGCATTGTAACTTATCCCATGTGACGCTATTCAGTCAATCAAATCATTTATTCATAGTAACGTTGTAAGTTAGGCGAGTGTGTGTGTGTGTGTGTGTGTGTGTGTGTGTGTGTGTGAGTGAAAATACACAGAAAAATACTTCCCACTAGGAGTTTAAAACCAGTTTGCCCCATATGCATTGAGATGGTGGCTATAATTAAAAGTAGTAATGTGAAGTGTCACTATGAGACAAAGCACAAATCTTTTGAGCTGTTTAGTTATTAATATTTGTTGAGACTGTTTCTATGTGAAATGAAGGTAAGAGAAAAGAAGATAGGGGAAACTCAAATTACACCTTTTTATTTATTTTTTCTAAAATTAAGCACTTTAATATGCCTTTTTTCAAAAGCTCTTTATTTTAATTTTAAATGAAAACTTTATTTTACTTAAAATGAGCAAAAACATTAATTTTATTTATTTATTTTATTATTAGAGTGAAAATTAATAATAAACATTGCTGAAATACAAACCGGATTCCAAAAAGTTGGGACACTAAACAAATTGTGAATAAAAACTGAATGCAATGATGTGGAGATGGCAAATGTCAATATTTTATTTGTAATAGAACGCAGATGACAGATCAAACGTTTAATCCGAGTAAATGTATCATTTTAAAGGAAAAATATGTTGATTCAAAATTTCACGGTGTCAACAAATCCCAAAAAAGTTGGGACAAGTAGCAATAAGATGCTGTAAAAAGTAAATTTGAGCATAACGAAGAGCTGGAAGACCAATTAACACTAATTAGGTCAATTGGCAACATGATTGGGTATAAAAGAGCTTCTCAGAGTGGCAGTGTCTCTCAGAAGCCAAGATAGGTAGAGGATCACCAATTCCCACAATGTTGCGCAGAAAGATAGTGGAGCAATATCAGAAAGGTGTTACCCAGCGAAAAATTGCAAAGACTTTGCATCTATCATCATCAACTGTGCATAACATCATCCGAAGGTTCAGAGAATCTGGAACAATCTCTGTGCGTACGGGTCAAGGCCGTAAAACCATACTGGATGCCTGTGATCTCCGGGCCCTTAAATGACACTGCACCACAAACAGGAATGCTACTGTAAAGGAAATCACAGAATGGGCTCAGGAATACTTCCAGAAACCATTGTCAGTGAACACAATCCACCGTGCCATCCGCCGTTGCCAGCTGAAACTCTACAGTGCAAAGAAGAAGCCATTTCTAAGCAAGATCCACAAGCTCAGGCGTTGTCACTGGGCCAGGGATCATTTAAAATGGAGTGTGGCAAAATGGAAGACTGTTCTGTGGTCAGAGGAGTCACGATTCGAGTTCTTTTTAGAAATCTGGGACGCCATGTCATCCGGACCAAAGAGGACAAGGACAACCCAAGTTGTTATCAACGCTCAGTTCAGAAGCCTGCATCTCTGATGGTATGGGGTTGCATGAGTGCGTGTGGCATGGGCAGCTTGCATGTCTGGAAAGGCACCATCAATGCAGAAAAATATATTCAGGTTCTAGAACAACATATGCTCCCATCCAGACGTCATCTCTTTCAGGGAAGACCCTGCATTTTTCAACAAGATAATGCCAGACCACATTCTGCATCAATCACAACATCATGGCTGCGTAGGAGAAGGATCCGGGTACTGAAATGGCCAGTCTGCAGTCCAGATCTTTCACCTATAGAGAACATTTGGCGTATCATAAAGAGGAAGGTGCGACAAAGAAGGCCCAAGACGATTGAACAGTTAGAGGCCTGTATTAGACAAGAATGGGAGAGCATTCCTATTTCTAAACTTGAGAAACTGGTCTCCTCGGTCCCCAGACGTCTGTTGAGTGTTGTAAGAAGAAGGGAAGATGCCACACAGTGGTGAAAATGGCCTTGTCCCAACTCATTTGTTGACACAATGAAATTCTAAATCAACATATTTTTCCCTTAAAATGATACATTTTCTCAGTTTAAACTTTTGTTCCGTGATTTATGTTCTATTCTGAATAAAATATTAGAAGTTGGCACCTCCACATCATTGCATTCAGTTTTTATTCACGATTTGTATAGTGTCCCAACTTTTTTGGAATCCGGTTTGTACTATTGAATTGTACTTCTTTATATTATTTTAGAACTTAGTGGATCTGATACAAAGCTGGTTTCGTGGAGACACTTTTGAGCGTATTGCAGAAAAGCTTCCTATTGACACAATCTTGTCAGTTTTGTAGAGCATACACCAACTGTCAAGTTGTTTCTGCTCATAGACCCGCTATGGCTCCCCTCTCATGATGCCTATTTTGGATGTCCCTTTGGAGAGGGTTGGGTTCGAAATTGCTGGCCCACTTCCCAAGAGTAAGAGTGGTTATCGGTACATGCTCGTGTTGGTTGATTATGCCACAAGGTACTCCAAGGTGGCGACTCTGTGGAAGGACAACATTCAAACTGTTGCTAAGGTTTTATCAGAAATATTCATGCATTTTGGTATTTGGTATAAATTTACCCAGTATTTATAAAGATGAAATAATGACAAGGGCCTTACTTTAAAGTTTCAAGTGACATCTGTAAATTGTAATTACACTCTTGCTCTGGCAACTTGGAAAACTCCACCAGACATGGATGTTGCCGTTTATTATCATCTCTTACCTGCAAACAAGAAGAATTTGAATTTAGGGGTACAGTTAATCTGTAGACAGCACGTCCCCATGCAAAAAAAGAGATTTTATATTTAACCATTAATCCACCTGTCTGTACACAATACACTGAAGAAACTGTCTGTTAAAAATACACTTTTACTCCATTTTAAAGGGATAATATCAGATATTCCTTGGAAACAATGAGCTGATATTTTCCTTACACATCATATAAACACACACTTTATTATCCTGATTGTCTGAAATGCAGAAATTATGCGTGCATTTTAAAAGATAAAACTTTACAGAGTGTAACTATTTTGATTAAGCTGGTTGTTTAATATCACCGGAATATATATAGTTAGTGATCACAATGGGAATTTATACTTTGACAAATAATTTAATTTATGTACAGTATCTAAATTTAAAGTGACTTAGTAGTACAAATGGTATAAGCTTTAAGGTTAGATGAGATAAATTATATACAGTATTTGTCTATAGCATTTGTACAACTGACTCATTCAGAGCTACAAAATAAGTCAATACTGGGAACTGAAACAGAAAAGTAATAGAAACTTAAAGTATCTACTGTACTAATTTGAAAGGCTACATGAATCACTTTACTTAATTTTCACTGCATTTACCATGGATAATTAGTCACCACAAAGCATTATAAGAACCCTTTTGCTTCAATAACATCCTTAATTCTTATAGGGTAAGCATGTACCAGTTCTGGTGCCTCTGGACAGTAGTTTTCAAACAGTGCCACAGATTCTCAAAATGTTTAAGAGCTGGACTTTGACTTAGCCATTCCAAAACATTTACCTTTCTGTATTGGAGCCATTCCAGTGTCATTTTGGCCTTATGCTTAAGGTCACTGTCATGTTGAAAGATGAATCTTCTCCCAAGCTGTAGGTTCATAGCAGACTGGAATAATTTCTGCTGCCATATTGTGTGGCGTTCATGTCTATCCATTGTCCCTTCAACTCCGTCAAGATTCCCCATCCCAGCACATGAAAAGCATCCCCATAGTATGATGCTGCCACTATTATATTTCACTGTAGGTATGGTGTTACTTGAGGCATTGGCACCGTTAGTGTTATGCCATGCATACCTCTTTGAGTCAGGCCAGAAAAATGTAATTTGGTCTTATTTGACTATAAAACCTTCTTCCACATCTTAACTGGGTCTCTCATGCTTTGTAGCAAATGTCATACATGCATTTATATGGACCTCTTAAGGAATGGCTTCTCTCTTGCTACACTCCCATGTAGGCCTGTGTTATGGACAGCTCTTGAAAGTGTGGACTCATGCACCTTAATTCCAGTTTGAGCCACAGAGCATTGCAGATTTCTGAGAGTTACGACTGGATTTTTAGTAGCCTGTCTCACCAGTTGTCTTCCTCTGAAATGTAGTTTTGTGGGACGGCCTGTTCTAGTAAGACTTTGGGTGCTATGACAAACCTTCCACTTTCAGATGATGGATTCAACAGTTCTTAATGAGACATTCAAAACTCTTCAGTATTTTTGTAGCCATTTCCTGCCTTGTGTATTTCAATGACTTTGTTTCTCACATCAGAAGAATGTCCCTTTGTGTTAATTTTTGTAGTAATTGTCCAACAAAGACTATGACCATTATAAAGGGTGCTTTTTATATCTAGAGATATAAAGGACTCACAAGTAGTACCTACCTGTTTAATTATGGTCAAATGACTGTCACCTTTATGTTGTTTATGATGACTTTCAAGGGAACTGAATACTGTATATTTAAATGATTTGCATACATTTTGCAGTGAGAGGAAGGGAGTCAATATTCTACAATTACACATCTTATAGAAAAAACAGAAAATCACTTTAACTGAAATAAGTTCATGTAGCTGGGGACATTGAGTTTTGAAAATATGCAATTCAATTAAGGTCAGGTTAATTTGCTCAAATTATAGCCACGATAACACTTGCAAGAACTGCTTTAGTACGAAAATCTTTAATCATTAGGGTGAATTTATAATTGAATATATTAGACACAGTACACAAATTGAACACATGAATCTCAAATGCACTGTGTATTTGTTAAACAAAAATAATTGTCAGGATGCAAAGTGACTGGGGTAAAGTGGTAGAAGATGAATAAACCTTACTGTTTATTGTTCAGTTAAAGCAATTTCTGCAAGGTCTACAATTTGCAGATACATGAGCTCTTACCAGTCCATATGTCCAGCCAAGCTCAATCTTGTTCATGACCCAAAGTTCATGGATATTTTCTGCAAGCTTTTCTCTTATACGTTCCAAGTGAGGTGGCAACACAATCTAAACATTAATATCAAAAATGGGTAAATATAACTAATAGTACTACTGTAGGTTTCAAAAGAGTAATCTGTTTCATTTTGCCAATATGCAGTGAACCACAAAAGACAGACAACTGATATTTATATAGTTAATAATAAACAATACTCAGGTTAAATAAAAATTAGCTTCAGTTTATTCTTTGAGCACATGCATCTTAGTAGTTAAGCTCAGAATTATAATTCTTGCACAGATTTAATATATAAAATAGTAATATAAAATGCAAAACTATAACAAACAAAGGTGGCGCAGTGGTAGCGCTGCTGCCTCACAGTAAGGAGACCTGGGTTCGCTTCCCGGGTCCTGCCTGCGTGCAGTTTGCATGTTCTCTCTGTGTTTGTGTGGGTTTCCTCCAAGTGCTCCGGTTTCCTCCCAAAGATATGCAGGTTAGGTGCATTGGCAGTCCTAAATTGTCCCTAGTGTGTGTGTGCATGCCCTGCGGTGGGCTGGCGCCCAGCCTGGGATTTGTTCCTGCCTTGTGCCCTGTGCTGGCTGGGATTGGCTCCAGCAGACCCCCCCGTGACCCTGCGTTAGGATATGGCGGGTTGCATAATGGATGGATAACAAACCACATTGCTAACACACAACCATTAAAAAAAATGAAAGCAGTAATTATGAAGTTCATATTACTTATGTTGCATTGTTGCATAAGCTACAGATCCAGATCAGTAAATAGATTAATTATTTTGCTCTACCTCTACATTTGCTACTCAAAAGAATTAAAAAGCAAAGCTCTTTCTGATTCACACCATTGCTGCAGCTAACAAAACACAAGATAAAGCACAGTCCTTTCCTGTCCTCTCTCATTATTTCTAAAGCTATTTGTGACACAACAGCCATATAACGCACCAGTAACAAAAGCAGTGGCACTGTTTTGGCTTTTTAAGTAGTGCAGTCCACCGGCTGCTTAAGTAGCCCTAGGCCTTAAGTGTTGCAAGAGGCTTAAGGATAGAGTTATCTCTAGAGTCACCAGAGAGCATTAAGGCTTGGCTGGCCTGAACATTTACACACCCTGCATCTCCAAACAAAAAAAAAAACACACACACACACAGAAAATTCAGGAAATAATTATGACCCTGGCCAGGAGTAACCCCCATCATGGAGTTTGAAACTGCCTCAAGCCAGAAGTCCTGTACTTCAGTGCTCTGTCTGCGATGAACAATCCTTGTATGGTTTTTGTATGCATATCGTGCTCAAACCTATTTTGTAGAAGAATGTTAAAGGAGGCCTGACTGGGACTAAGGCTAGAGTGGGATGACAAGTGGTTTAGGACATAGGCTGGGCTGTAAAGTGTGAAAATAAAATGTGTATGATATCTCTCTGCTTAGGGTACAAGAAGATCACTTTACCAGCAACTTCTTGAGCTTCGGGTTGAGTTAATGATGGGATGTAGGAAATGAGACCATAGTATTGAAGTTTAACTGGGAAGGTTAGGCCCAATGGGGGTAATTATCTCTTGATTTATGTTTATCACTCTATTGCTATGTTCCTTCTTGCTTAATTCCTTTCCTTATATTATTGTTTGCCTTAATAAAACATTGATTTGTATGCATTTGTCTTCACTGACATTTATTTTCGGTTAATCCATGATAACTAATGTACCTGACTTGTGTCAACAGGCATTGGTGTGAATGCAGCTTGATTAAGGGAAATTGTTGGTCCCAACAAGTCTCGGGTTGTGCCATGATCTTGTTTATATTCTCTACTAGGCTCCAACCTCATTTTCTCTCTGGGCAAAAGAGCTTCGAAACAGGGAGCATAGCCTGGTGGTGGAAGGAACTTGAACTCCCCGTGGCGACCACCTAGAAGGAAACGGGCTCTGTGAAAAGAAATTAAAATATTTGATACAGTGGGCTACAGAGCAAACAATTGTTTTATTTCTATAATATTTGCAACAAAATATCACATAATAGAAATATGCCAGGTAGCGCAAAATTCTGTTCTATTAATATTTCATTATGTACTAATTCACAATATCATTAGTAAAAACATATTAAAACAATTAAAACTGCACAAATTTTAAAATGAAGAATGACCAGTTTCTCAGAATGTTTCTAGATTATCCATAACAGTCAGGGAAAAACTTCCTATAGATAGACATATCAAAACTACAAATTTGTGAACTACATGTACTTGATTGCCTATACAGTAGTTCACACTATACTGCAAATTAAGAAACTAATATGAGTAGACTGGTTTAGTGCTAGTAGTGTCCTGATTTTAGGATGCTTTTCTGAACTGGGACCTGGATGACCTGATATGAAGAAAAAATGCATTTTCCTATGTATTATACTGTTCTTCAAGGGAATTCCTGGCAATATATTCAAAGGTTGAGGTTAACTTACAATTAAGTCATATGGTAAGGCAATGATCACAAATGCATAAAAAAAATGAAGAAAAAGAAGTAGAGCTTTACAGTGGACAATTCAAAGTTCAGAAAAAAAACTCTAATGAAGTTGGCAGCAGAACCTAAACCAAGTATTTTAACCTTGAAAACCCACAAATGTAACTGAGCTGAAACAGACGAGGTTGCCTGGTAGGAGTGGTGGAGGAAGAAAAAGAGTGCTTTGCTGTGTGTTTAATTTGGTGTGGTGTGCTTGGGACTGTGTACTGTCTGTGGGACACGGGGAAGACGTGCGCTCACAGGTGAAGAAAAATAAAATAGATTATCTGTTTTACTTGTGCCGCAGTGTCCAGTTTGTGTCGGGTCGGGCACCTATATAGCGCCTTTTCACACTAGATAAAACTCACTGCAAAACACATTGGTCGTGTGTGTTATGAATGAATAACAACAAAATCAACAGACAAGAAAAATGTATTAATTTTTGTTGATAAAGAACCCGATTGCTAATGGTACAAATTATCTTTCAAACTGAGAAACCTTGATTCTGCATTGCTGGATTCTATCACTAGTCAAACTGCTACAACTTAGTTTATGAAAGGATTATTAAGGATATGATTAAGTATTTTTTTACAGGTCTGTAAATAGCTGCACCACAGATAAACAACTCCAATAACTTTATTCATTTTTTAAATTAAGCATTGCAGATGATTTTTATCTTGATGACACAATTCTAAAAATATACATAAGGCCATTTGACAGAACGCTGTGGTAAACAAATACTGAAACCTTCTACCTGGATTTGAAAACAAGTACAGGATGTGACTAACTAAACCAGTCCAAATTCATCTTGTAAATAGGCATTTGTGGCTAAATGGTTGTGAATGTGAATCCTAAATTATATTCTCATCTTGATCCAGATAGTAAACAGTGTCACTTAGGATAATTAAAAAGTTATCCTCAGTATTCCTGGCCGAATGACTTATACCCTTATTTGAGTTCAGGAGGGGTATAACCTAGAGGAGAAGGTGCATTAATAAAATTCCGCTCAAAACACTTCAATTCAACTGTACTTAGTGCTACTGAACACAGAATATTCCACATGCAGTAGTCTACTGTTTTCGTACTTAGTGATAAACAACATTTCTCTTCCAAAGGTCAGTCTTTGCATCTGTAACTAAGGAAATTAGATAGCCTAGGGAGCACATTTCATCTTGTATACTCCCCTAACTCCTATACTCCCATAATTGTGATTTCCGTGGATAGAATATCAAGAATATCAAGATAAGGACCAAACCTTGGAGATTACCCATTATCCGAAACGAAGGATTGCGCCTGTGTTGTTTACAGAAGATGTTGTCCTCTGGGCCTCAGACTGTGGTGTCCTGTTTGAACTGGAGTAGTTCAGAACTAAGTGTGATGCAGTCAATGCTCCAAAGTAATTAACAGCTCCAAAGTAAGGAAAAAAATGATTTTCTTCCTAATAGAAACATGTTAGCAGCTTCTCTAAACAGAGGCTCAGTAGTACGTCTGGGGTTTGTTACAACTGAAGTAAGAGGGTGGTTACAAGATTGAAAAATGAGTAAGTGCAAGAGCAACCTTTTAGTTTTATTTTATTTATTCATTTTTTTTGAAAACTTTGTCCAGGACAGTGGTGGTGAAGTGGGACCCAAGGCATTGGATGAAGCTTTAAGTTTACCAGTCAAACTCACTTATAGCCCATAGTTCTGGATAGCAGTCAACAGAATGAGGTTAGTAGCACAAATGGTTCAAATTAGGTTTGTGTGTAGGGTTATTTGAGATCGATTTTACTATATGATGAGGAGATCAGAAATAAAGTGCAGAACAGCTGCTTCTCCTTATACAGGAGAGACAGATGAGGTTCTTTCAGCATCTTCTTAGGATGCCTTAGGCTGCTTCACACACTGGACTATGATTATATAAGCATATTAGATAGTAATCCTTTATAATTTATTATTATTTGTACTAATCTACAATAAAAAGATGAAGGTAAAAAAAAAATGATAACTTCCAAATCAAAATGTAACTTCTTTGAGTAGTCACATTGCGCAATGGATGATAATCCAGCTGAAAAATATCAGTGCTGAAAGATCACTTGCTGGCACATTTTCAAAGTTGTACATAATATTGTAATATTGTAAAGATCTGTCAAAATAACATACAGTTCTGTAGAAAAACAATTCAGATCCAACTTAAAAGACATTCTCTTAAAGGAATGCAAAAGAAAATAATTGAAGCACAATATTTTTGCATCAAAATATTGTAGTTATGCTATATTGGTAGATGATTGATAAAACAAAACAAATTATTAATAAAACTACTGACTTTACTCCGGCGGAGAAGCTAACTGCTGGAAAGAAGAAGCCTTCGGCGTTGAAATTCTCAAACATGCCTTGAACAGGTTGGCCGTTGATTCTGAAAGAGATGCTTGGAGCACTCAGATCGAGGCAACAGCTGACCACATCATCATCTCTCAGTAAATGCTGATTAGGTGAATTTACTGACCGAGCAATGCAGCCTGAAAAGAAAGATGGATGAATTAGAACTGCAGTACTATTACTGCAATATTGCTTGATTTTCAAAATAAAGTGTTCTTCATTGTATTCCATTCTCTTCCTATGATATTATTTCTTTTTTTGCATGGTCTTTGTGAGTGATCAAGAGAAAACGCATCATCTCAGTTTTCAGTCTGACATTCTATGTGTTTGCTATTTAATGGTATCAGTTTAAACCGCTGTAGCACATATTGACAATTGGTGATTGTCATAATAAAAAGTGTCATGGGTGCTTTTAGGATATGTGTGCAAAGCAGGAATTAATTTTCAGCTAAGAAGTGGGAGTGCTAATTTAGCATAAATCATTCATGTATAAAAATGCTAAAGGAGCACAGCAAACATTTTACTGCTCCAGTGTTAGATTGATATTAGATTGAACAAGTCTGCTCAACTATTCATTTATATATATATATATATATATATATATATATATAGCAGAATCCCTGAATGTATAACACACTGTACAATATATATTGTCACATACAACATAAAAAAGCACAAGCCCATATTCATCTACAAAAAAAATTGAAAATAATGTCATACAAAGAAGAAAGGACAAAGAGTAAAAAAGGCCAACAAGTGTATTTCTTAAGTGAGTAAAACTATAAAGTCAAAATACAAACAAGTACTGAAAGTGGACACTACATTTAGAAAAATAATAAAGAAAAAGATTTTACCTGACCATAGATGTAAACCATCGAACCCATATGAATACAGGTCATCTCCAACACCATTTCCTCCCCATCCTTCACCACCACCTGGGTATGGAAAATACCCATCTGCAGATGCCCAGCCGACACGAAGATGAGTTGATTCCGCCATTACGAAGGATTCTATATGATCCACAATTAGCTCATAGTACCACTTTCGGTACTGTGCCGAGCCATCACTAATGCCCAGAAAAATATTAGGTCGAATACTACAGAAAACAAAATACAGATGTAAAATCTGCTATAGTAATGCTGAACACAAACTGAATAAAAGTTTAATTTAGCCCACATCTATGGAATGCAATTTAATGTACTGTAATAGGAAAAAATAACACAAAGCAGGAATGTGTGAATACAAAAGAAGAAAAGCTGGGTCAATAATACATAGTTCAGTTCTACATTACTGTATTTAGTATTTAAAGCACTGAGATATTTACTGAGCCTGGAAAAACTTAGGGATCTACACATAGGAAATACATACAAAAGAAATACTATTATGAACCAAAATTATTAAAATCTAACAAATAGTATTTGTTAAGTGCCTGTCAGATTAAGTAAAATAAAAATAAAATATTATCATTTACATAAAAAGCACAAAGAATCTGTTTAAGATTGAATAGACATAATTGACATAAAAGTTCAGAATTAGAATAAGAAACAAATACATCTCTGAAAATGTAGAATAGTAAGCTTTATACTTGACTAGCTGACATAATTTAAATGAAATGCAGTAATGCATGTAGGCTTATATAATATTGATAAAATATAAAGAGCATTAAAATAAACTGTACTGTTAGTAATAACAGTTGTATACATTGATAATATTTCCAGATCCAATAGAAGTTTTGAAGAATCTGTGTTCTAATGTTACAGCTAACTTTCCTTTGATAGACACATTTTCTGTATTGGAACTGGTTATATAGAGAGGCAGGGATTAAGAAAAAGGAAGCATAGGAATTGGGGGTTAGTATACTGTATATATATTGGAGACATACAGTGCAGGTACAATAAAGAAACTTACACAGAGGAGTATCCATTGAATCCTGTGTTTTTTACATGACCACCAACACCTCATGATTCCTACACTTTAATAGTAATTACATTGTATAACTGAGCTATAGCTGATGCCCATTTTTACTCCCACCCTCTTGGTGCCTAGACACAAATGCTGTGAAAGGTTTCTGCGTTGAACATGCAGTGATTTTCTATCACCAATTACTTTATATGGATATTCTGGTAGCTCAACCAAGGAATATGCACAATGCTTTCATTTGGGCTAATTTAGCAGTGTGTCAAAAGGAATGAGACAGTAAGTGGTGTTGGATGGCTACTCTGTTAACTTCCCTTTGTACTCCTGTAACTAAATCTGAGACAGCAGCCAAAGAAAACACAACACAGCACACCAGCAAATCGGTGGTTTTTGGAACATGTGATATGTATATGGAATATGAGCTCCAACATAAATTGTCAATTGTAAGCAGATTTTCACCATGGCGGTGCAGGTTACTTATTTGCTGAGTGAAATATCTGAAAAAGGGAGACATTAAGAAAAAACATTTTGCATTGGATGAAGCTACAATGATACTTACTAATGTTCAAGTACAAATCTCACACAGTACACATAATATAATACTTTGTTAGGAATTCTAAGGTAAAGATGTTATTATTGATACAAGTGGTAGGTTGCTTCAGTCATGACAGCATTATTATATAAACCAACTAGCTGTCCCCTGCGGTGCCGCCCACATAGTAGTGATGCAGGACAGTGAGGAGGGCCCTGCCCAGCTCCCTACACCTGATGTCACGCTACTCTTCCCTTCATCCTGCAGTCTCTGTCTCAGATTAGCGTGAATATATCACTCCTGCAATCAAACTATTATTCTTAGATTGGATTGAGAGAAGTTGCAAAATCAACTGGAATGTTCAAGCAATTTATAGAAAAAAACCCAATCTAAATCCGTTAAGTTAGTTCTCTTGTTCGCTAGCTAAGCAGAGGTAAGAAAAACCCAGAGTCTGGCGCATGCGTGAGGAGGACCCCGCCCCCCTCCCCTCGCTCCGCTGCATATCTCTCAGATTCGCACAAACAAATCGGTACCACAAGTGAACTACGATACATAGTGCAATGACAAAGTCGCAAAATCAACTGGAATGTTCAAGCAAATTATAGAAAAAGTAGTTCTCTTGTGAAAAGCGTACAAACATACAGACACAAACATTGCATTTTATATACAGTATATATAGAGATGTATTTGTTTCAGACATTGCAAAAATGAGACTAAGAAACACTTAGCAAAATATCCAGTAAATGTAAAGTTTAGCTTATTGACAAACAATGATTGGAGACTAGTATGAAGGACAGATTAGTTAGCTTGGAACCAGTCGTTTATCTTTAAGTAAGACAAAGCAAATCAAGCCATAGCACATGAGGAAGAACATAGTTGGCAAATTCATATAATTATAAACATGGGCTCAGAGATACAGTAATTTCATCAGAATGAGCACTTTGAATAGCCTAGTTTAGTACCTGCTCACATGGTTGACAAGGCGTGTCTGTAGTAGAAGATCTCTTCCAGGAAGTAAGTTGTCACATATGAGGTTTTGATTAGATCTAACAGCTACACCATGACATACACACAAGGAACATAGCACATCCAGAACCTAGGAAAATTTTTAAAATGAAATAACCCTTTAATAGTCACTTACTAATTTACACAAGATGATACAGCTTAAATCATTAATGTTTAAGATTCCTTCAAATAATTTCTAATTCAGAAAAAAACATGCTTCTCATTACTTAGTTACAAACCTTAACTCTTAAGACTAATCTTGCCACAGCATGCTTTCAATAACACACTTAATGGCTCACTAGGCTACAGGTTTGGAAACCTGCTTTGCTTTACTATGAATTCTCCAGTAATATTGTTTCTTCTAAAAATGATTTACTCTTTATTACTTCTCTTTAATATACTGAGCACAACTTAGTGGCTAAGTACACCACATCTGGTACTCAAAAACAAAGAAAATGATCAACTAATTAAAAAGAAAATTAAATCATGTCTACTTTATTCCAGTCAGCTAGGCTGTAAATAATTGGCAATTACAACAACCATTAGGCTAGCTTAAACAAATGAAGCTTTTTACCTTATGGTTTCTTCCATGTTTATCTAAGAGAGAAATGATAGACTTGATATGCCCTTCTTTGATAATATTAAGGGCTTCTGGGCTTTCAACAAGGACACAGTGTAAAACTTCTAAAATACCTAAAAAAAAAAAAAATCAAAAACTAAATTAAACAAGACTTGTTAGCAAAGATAGAGCCTGTACAATCAAGCAAGACTAAAGACACTGAAGGAAAAATGTCATTTATATTGAATACATGGCTTATGTAACATGATAGATAATAAGCTATAAAAATATTGTTATAGGGAAGCAATGTCAATATTCAGGTTAAGAATAAAGCAAACTATCAGATGAAGGTTTGAGGCCAAATTTAGGTGTTGTATAAGTACAGATATCCTCTCATTTATATGCATGTCCAGTACTTGACTGGAAGAATAACTTGCAACAACAGATTCTATATCTGACAGAGAATAAGTAAGGAAAACAGCATCCACTGAGAGAGCTTAGGTGCTGTGTTTTGTGTGTCACGAGAGCATGTAGCTTTTGAATTAGTTACGCTTAACTTTTATCCATAATATCTGTAGCAGACTATGATGACTAAGATTAAGAAATAGTCTATTTTGTATCTTTTTTATTTAGCTGAAAATAACCTGGAGCTGCAGAAACTGAGTACATTACTGGACTAAAACGAGACAGCTACATGGAGACCTAATTAAGGTCTAAAAATTCTCCAAGCATAAATAAAGATGAAAAAGAAATATTTCAACAACTGGATAGTGTCACAGAGGACAACAGGGAGAAAAATGTGGACATATATTCAACAAAGGAGCCTGGGCATGGAGCTATGGTATTCCCCTTGAGCATATGGACTTTCTAAGATCTTTGCTACTGTGGGACACATACTCAAGAGTGGGCTCTGTGTTTGTTAGGCAACTTTACTTTCTTAATTTACTGATTGTTTCTTCAAAAAGCCCAGTAAGTTTTTTTTTCTTCTTCTCCTTCAATTTTGTACTTCTCCTTTAAGCTAATCCTAAGTTCCCATCACACTGCATCATGCTCTGCACCCCATAGGGGAGAAAACAGAGCGGGGTACATTTTGAGAATGTGGCCATGTGCTTGAGGTTACAGAGACACAATTAACTTGTTTCTGGGCGATTTCCTAGTGCTACTATCACCAAAAACAACATAGTTTTTGTTTACTTCAGAGTGCAGTAGTCGCTCACCTTGAAAAACACCAGTGACTCCAACATAGCTTTGTGCATTGTACCCACACACCATCTATAAAGGGACCCTATAATATTCGACACAGTTCTCTGACTGGTTGGAGACATCTTTCATATGACCAGTGCAACAGTTATCTTATTGTACTTAAGTGCTGCCATTCATCTGTCAACTATATAAAATAGCCCCTTGGCTATATTCACACACTCTTCAGTCTTCAACTTTTCCAGAACTGGAAAATGTAACAAGTAAAGAATAATATAAAAAATGTCTTTAAATATTTTACCAAATTCAAACACAGAATGTGGGCATTCGCTCCTATTATCTATTAAACTATCTGTTATCCAGGATCACTCTGTTTCATCATGTTAGTATACTTTTATAGAGAATCAGTAAAATGTAAAATTACCAATTACAATTGTGCATAATGGTAAAGAATTATGACTAAAGTAGCATGTTAAATTAAGTTGTCCCTCTAACAACAGTCCAGGTATATTTTGTGAGATATTTAGGCAATCTTATAACCTGTAAAATTAAAAATGTTCCTGTAAAAAATCAAATATATTGTTCACAGTACAATCAAGAGTCCGTTATCTAAGTCTTTCAGATGTCTTTTATAAAGAAAGAACTATTTCTGTGTTGTGTTACTAAATTAAGCTTAATGTGGAACTCATTAGTGCAGGGGTCCCCAACTCCGGTCTTGGACGTCCTCAGTGGTGGCAGGTTTTCATTCTAACCCTTTTCTTAATTAGTGACCAGTTTTTGTTGCTAATTGACTTCTTTTGAATTAATTGTAATTGACTTGCTCTTGAAGACTCATACCCCTTAATTGTTTCATTTTCCTTAATGAGCAGACAAACAATAATGAGATACAAAATGAACCAAAACATGAAAAACATTGTCCATCACACAATATCTGAAAATAAAGAAAGGTGACAATCTCAGGAATGCTTATCTGCTCAGGTCCCCAAAACATTTGAACAGTTCTCTTAGAAAAGAATTTCGGAAATATATGCTATTGCACAATGAGAGCAGCCACAAGCCATGGAATTGAAGAACGGGTTTAATTAACAACCAGAATCAACATCTAATTAAGAAACTGGTTGGAGTGAAATTGTTTGGAGTTTGAGACCCTGACTTAGTTGGTTTTCTGTTGACTCACTCACTTCACATTTCATTTCTGTTTGGTTGCCATTTAAGGAAAGAAATGAAGCAATTCAGAGAAATGATAAAGAAATTCAGGGGAACAAATCTTAAAAAAATTCAAAAGAGGCTAATTAGCAGCAAAAACAAGTCACTAATTAAGAAAAGGGTTAGAATGAAAACCTGCAGCCACTGGGGCCCTCCAGGACTGTAGTTGGGGACCCCTGTATGTGCACAAGTACTTTGCCTGTACAGGGGATATATCATTTTGACTTCATAAACATATAAATCAATATTTATTAATATGCTTTCTTTTAGGACTAGACAGCAGCATACTACATATGAATATTCATGCAGGGGTTAGCCTCACAGCTAATAGGTGAGAATCCGGACCAGTCTGTTTGTGTGGCATATGTAGATGGTTCTAGCATCTGTATACTCTTTCTCTTGTTTCTGCAGATTCCTCTATACAAAGATATGAATGTAAGGTTGATTTGGAACTCTCTATGAGTTAGGATTTTGCACCTACGTTAACAAGACAGGCCATGCCTTCCCATCCTTCTAAATTTGCACAAGTAATCTTAGAAAATTAATGAATAGTGACATTATGGATTGTGGTGTATGATTTTATGTCATGGTTTTTCAGGAATGTAACAGTTTTCAAAGGTGCAAATATCAGTGTTAAATAGTGCTTCAATGAATTCCCTTACATCAATGGAAATGTGCAAAATAAGCAGAAACCACTGAAATCAGTCAACCATGCCATGACTGGAGATATACTCACCAGAAGATGCTTCTAATCGCTCTAGCCTGCTAATCAGCCAGTCCAAGGAACCTGAAAATTGGGCACAGTTTTTCCTGTTTCCTCTTATCAGCGCAGCTAAAATACAAAGGTGTTACTAAACATTAAACCAAATGGCTTGCTCTCTTAGCTCTATGAAATTATATCCTACTACAACATTATACAGCAAACACCTATTATTTTTAACCTAATGAAAGATAGAGTAATAATTCATTCTTAATATATATATATATATGTAAATGTAAATGCTGAGTACATTGCTTGTTCTGTGTGAAATAGGCATTAATTTATGATCATTGAGAAAATTAAACAATTACCATATTTACTAATTTCTTACATTAACTCTGCATTTATAGGTTCATCTATTTGTCTAAAAATGGATCAGAAAACTAAATGCATGAAGCATTCTGACTGGCGGATAGCTAGAAAGTAGTAGAAGTAGGAGTAGTCTTGTAGCTGTTTTCATGCACCTAACAAAACCAAGAGCTGAAGAAAGATGGCAGAAAATAATGACTGCTTATGTTCAATGCAAACTTTATTTGTAATTTATACTGATAGGATGACAAGATATTTTGTAATTCTCTCATACATCACTCGTAAAATAAAAGTATGCATGCTTTTCATCAATCAATAAAATCTTAGCAAAAGCGCCCACGCTTTTATTTTACGAGTGATGTATGAGAGACTTATTTTTTACTTTTTAGTGCATTTTTTAACTTAATATAAGTGTGGTTTTTAAAAAGTATTTTTTATATATATATTGTTTTTACACATTTTAGTGTTGGGTTTGTTTTAGTATAATTTTGTTATCAATATTTTAACACTGCCCTTAATATTTCTATCCGTTACTAGCGCCATCTATTGGTGAAATCTTTAACTACTCTTCAAATGAAAATTTAATTTCTTAATTATAGTGAAACTGATTATTGATTCATGTATTGTCATCGGAAGTGAATACGTGTGCAAAATTTCAAGTCATTTGGACAATACGAAATGGGTTAAATATTGATTACAAGATTTGTACCAGACTTCAAACAGGTGAAGTTAAAAGAAGCGTGGTAATAAAAATAGGTTTACATTAACTGAAAGACTCCATTGAGACATTTATTCTTAGATGCATTCCCACTTTACAACCATTTTAATCTAAAAAATTCTGTTTTTAAATCAAATAAATAAATTAATATCTCATTATGCTTAAGTTCATAAGGTTGGTCACCATATTGGCTGCAGTTGTTCAATGAAGAGATCTCAGCAACTTAACTATTTAGGTATATTTCTCTGGGTTTCCGGTGACTCCAATGACAAAGACTAAAAAACTTGATGATATTTCTTAAGTAATAGTGGCTAAACTGATTTTGGCACGAAAGTCAGAGGGAGAGGCATTATACACTGTAAGCTATGGGCAACTGTGACCTATAAACTTATTCACAATGCTATCCAAGCATTGACTCAAGATATTTTATATATATGGTGCCCTGTCTTTTTTTTTTTTTTGATTATTTGGGTTACAGAGCATACCTCCAAAACAATAAAAGAAAGGTTTTCCTACTAATCAGTTTATTTCCTGCCACTCACATTCATTTTTTCTCTATACTGCAAACACTCCTACTTATTGTCTCCTGACTCTCTACTCAAACCATCCTTCCACTGCACCTTCCTTTTTCTCCTAACTTCTCCTGTCAATCATCTCCTAAGAGGCGTGTCTTCCCCTTACAGAGCAGAGACCCTTCACCCAGTTCCATCACTTACAGCATTCATTCCACCTTTTCTGCTCCTACATAGCCCATGCCTACATGTCACAATATATTAACAAAGCATAATATAACAGAATTTAAAAAGAAAAGAACAGTAACAGAAGAGCATTAACATTAATACAGAATAACATTACCGTTAGTGGTTACCAATTTCAACACATTTTCAATTTTGTCGACATCACAGTTTATATTGTTCACCACATTGTTATCCAGCTGTGAATATGTGAAAGATTCTGGACTGGTGCCTTAGATAGCATTTCATACACTACTGTCTTCAAAATCCCAGATGAATGAATTTTCAAAGAAGAATTGTGTTTTATGTTATAGTTAATAAAGAATCTATGGCAAGATCCATTTAAACACTTCTGGTACCTTAAGACAGCACAACACCCCATTAGGATAATTTATATAGATGTGTCTTTTCTTTTGTCAACTACCTATATAGAATGCTACTGTAGTTACATGAACTATTCAAAAAATGAGAAAAACTACACATCTGTTATATGGTTGTATTATCTATTAATGGTTTGTTTCTGCCGCACCTTGTTGTATGTTGCTCACGGAGATACATTGTCTCAACTCACTATGTATATATGCACAGTTGCTGATGACAATAAAGTAACCTTGAAATACCCCACATTGTGGTAAATACTGACCTTTAATGGAATATTTAAGAACATTGTAATTGTTATTAAACTACATTATATTATATGTCTGGAGACAGCTATGAATGAATTTGTCTTAAACGTGGTCGGGAACAATTGCTGAGTGTGCTATTTCTAAATCAGTCCAATGCATCATACAGGCAGAGTTCAAGGAAGGGACAATGACTTAGACAGCAAAGAGCAATTGTGCTATTGTCAATGTCAGCTGATTAAAAGCAAGCACATGATTTTGATGCACAACCCATCTATGGCTGAAAAGTAGTTAAACACCAGTTAAACTAATACATGTGGGTCGAGAAATCATTACATATGTTAAAAATAAACATAACCTGGGAAAAGGCATTCTGTTGAATGTGATTATTCTTTAGCATTCAAAGACATCACCAGACTATTTTAAAAAGTAAACAGTGCATTGCTGGTAGCTGTATGCTGGCTCCCAAGGTTACAACAAGTAATGCAATAAAAAAAGGACTGGCAGCTACATTAAAAAAAAATTTAGTCTAAAGAGTTAATTCGAGCTAAACAGTTTTTTGTCACACTAGGTTGAAAGGAAGTGAAAAGAACACCTTATAAGCAATGTCTTTTTGCTGTTAATATTGAAGAGCCACAGGAGAAGCAGATTTTGTGTAGTCAATACATGCAAAAACATAAATGTGCATAACGACTCTGATACTAGTAAAACCACGGACCACTGACAATGCTAGACAGCAGCCAAATGCACGTCTAAAGGTACAGTATAATTAAAGTAAAGAAAACTTACCGTGCAATTGTAAATACCAAACATGCCACACCAGAATACAAACAGAACGCAGCACTCAATACTGAACACTACTGTACTCTTAAGACATCAATTCTGAAACATTACTGTAAATGTTGCCTTAACAAATATAATGAATATGAAAATGAATTCATCAAGATGTTGCTTTACTTGTGTGTTCAGTTGTACACCAAACATTTACACTCCACAGATTAAGCAAAGCTGGAAGGGGGCTTTTAGAAAGAACCCCGGAGGACATAGCCTTTTCTCATTTTGGTGTTGGTGCACAGAAGACAAGTGGTTACAAATAGCTTGGCCACGAACAAGATTTTGCAGGGGTGAAAAAGGTTTCAAAAGCAATCTTTGGATGGTCAAGGAGCCACACTAGCAGAAAGAGACTACCTGCACATACAACCAAGGTGGCTAGTGAACCACTAGGGAGCAGTATGCCACTATAGGCAGTTCTACCTTGGGATTCTTGTAGATCCTTTTAGCAGAATTAGAATCAACTGACCCTCGTTGCCATTGTGACTTACACAAAAGGTCTTGACAAAAACATTTAAATTGTACATGTTATTAAGTCTTTAAGGAGTAGTATTTCAGTTATTCAAAAAGAAATTGAACTTCAGTGGCAGATTTTGTAACCTTGTAAGTAATGATGTAGAGACAAAGTTGGCTGAATACATATTTGTTGAAAACATATTTGACAGCCAGTTACTATGTATGAAAAAGCATTCGTAATACTCTAAAATACAATTTCTAAACAACTTATAAGTAGAGATTTCATTAAGGATTTGTTTAAACACGTCAAAAAAAAGATATAACTACTCCACAAAAACACATTAATTTGAATCCTATTCATCTTCATCTAAAAAAAACAAGCTAATAGTATGTCCTGTTTTTGTTGTTCTGATTTGTCTTACCTAATAACTCATATAATGAGTTTAGTATAGACTTCCAGGCTTCCCCTGCTTCTTTTCCAGCCACATCAGCAAAGTGTGCTGCACTGCTATACACATGTAACCGGTCAATACATTCAAGAACCAGGTTTATCATACCCTAGGAAGAAATCACATATAGTACACATAAGGCTTATGAATTGTTCACTAATGTTAAAATCGATCTCAAACTGGTTGGAGTTGCAGGAATTAGGCAGCAAAAACACCAATAAATCGCAGGATGAACACAAATGCAACCAGATTAGGCTAATTTTGTGAAAGTCATGGAAATGACAAATCAGAGTGAGGTAGAAAAAAATCCAGTCTGTAAGTATATAATGCATATGTATGAGGCACACCATCCAACAATCAAGACAGACTTGTAATGGTTCCAGAATGAAAAGTGAAAAAACTTGAAAATTAACAAATCAGCTGTTTCTCTGAAATTACTTTTTCATAACAGGATCATGAGTTGCTAGACCTAATTGTTGAAGCAATGGGTGCATTGCAAAAAACAACTCTGAGAGGAATACCTCTTTAATTAATATAATGGCATGATTCTGGCAGACAACTGAATCTTCAAGAAAAAACACAAAGAAAAAGAATGAGAATGTGACAAACTGTCACAAGGGGAACCCGACTAGAGAATCATATGGAAACTAAGCACTTTGCCAAAGTAATCCTGCCTATTGTTGCTAGCATGCCACCTACAACTGTCATTCTAAACAAAATGATAATTATTCAGTATTGCCATTCACCACCCTTTTTGAAAGTAGAGAAAGCTACCTCTTCCTGGAAGAGATTTTGACGGTTCTTTAATGCCCGAAGACGGTTTTGTTTATCTTCATGTTCTAGATGCTCATCAGGTGGCTGAAAATAGCCTATTAAATCTTGTAGGCTCAAATTCACAGACTCGATTGGCAAATCTAAGCAGCATGATTTGCCCTTTTTGCTCAAGGTATCAAGACCCCTACAAAGAAAAGCAGAAAAAGAAAAAAATGTTCATACAGTTACCTGATCACTTAATAGACTTTAAAATAAATCACATTCCACCAAATATAAAAATCACTAGTGTGGCATTTCTAAATAAAATATGTACACCATTTTATTCATTATAGCATTTATCAGATATAGGATGTGCTTTAATCACTTTTAAAAACTATGAGGGCCGTTCAAAGCATTTCCGTACTTTTATATTTTCGTTGGAAACGGTGAAAGCAGGATGAGTAGTAATTGGGCATTAAAAGTTGGTACAAACGCTGGGAAAATTGCATGGCGAAGGAAGGTGACTATGTAGAATAGTGATGTAATTTGTTTTTGAAATCCCTACAGATTTTATTTTTTCTCCAGCCGTCTGGAGTTTTTTTGTTTTTTCTGTCCCCCCTGGCCATTGAACCTTACTCTTATTCGATGTTAGTGTTAATTTATTTTGTTTTATAATTATGTCTTTCATTTTTCTATTCTTTAATATGTAAAGCACTTTGAGCTACTGTTTGTATGAAAATGTGCTATATAAATAAATGTTGTTGTTGTTGTTGTTGAAATTCTTAATACATAGAGTTAAAAAAGTGGGGAAAACTTTTTGAACATCCCTCATATTTCAACATTCTTTTAACACAGTTGGTAAGTGTCCTTTGTCCCAAACATTTCTTTTATTATATAAAGTGTATCTCTAAACGATTTACAAATGCAGCCAATAAAGCAACATTTCAACCTTGAAGCAAAATCCTTAAAACTTACTTAAAGCATGTGGTCTGAAGTGGAAATTATTCCTGGGCATTGATTTATGTTTTAGGATTGTGCACATATTAAATACAATACATTAATAATACTGTACATTACAGCAATACACAAACAATAATATAACAAAAAAACTAAATCCAAATCCCCACAAGTAGTGCAATAAATATACAAGATTTAAACCCCGAATTCTTTAAAATAAACTGTAATGACAAATATAATCAACCTGGCAACTGAACTGACAAAATATTGTAGGCATTCCAGTGCATCTTAAATATTAAGGAAACATACATAAATAAATAAATCACACCAGATTTCCTGTTTGACAAATGGTTAGCTAACCTTGTTTTACTGTCTCACACGTGTGTTCATCTAGCTTGAGTGACCATCAGTAAAGTCTTCTTTGTAATGCATTCCAGTGTAAAAAATCTTTAGCCAACTATGATATTTTGACAAATGAGGGATCCCTTAGTCTGGCACACATAACACAGGTCCACAAAGTTATTAGTTTTCTTGTGTGCCTTTTTCTCCTTTTAGTCTGTGTCTTTGCTTTCAATAGCCAATTTTAAAAAGTTCTTCAACTTCACTTACTCAAGCTTTCCTCAACGCTGGCTGCACAGCACCAACAACCAGAGCAAGAATAATCATATAGAATGAAATACACAGTATCCAAAAACAAAGAGTTATTAACATTATAGCATACTTAAAGTGTTCTTACAGAAGTAAATTTAATTTATGTGAGACTTTATAATCACTGAAAGAAGTCCAGCTCCTCAATTCTTTCCTACTCGCACAATTCTATGTCTTCACTTGTGGCATGGTGACTGGTAAACTAAAGTTAACAGATTTACTTTGATGGTAGTTCTTATGCTTCAGTTGTTTTTTTTTTTAATGTGTCCACTTCCCTTAAATTTAGACACCGTAAGTTTAGCACGTATAACTGATATACCAAAAGCACTGATTCATTTTACTGAGCTCTCTATCCTTCTGACCTGTTTCTCTGACTTTATTGTACTTTCGCCCTCTCTCCGGCAGCGGTTACGAAAGCGCGCCTCCGCACTCGGCCGTCAGAAAGTGTGAGCGATAAACGGCCTCAGACGCGTGCCTTGGTGTCGGCTAGTTCGAGCCCCACGACTTGCTCTCAGAGCCCCCCTTCGAGCAACCCGGCGCTCAAACCGCCTTTAAAAGTTTGCGCCACTGACGGTGTTGTGCATGACCTAGTGATATGAAAATGAAGCCTCAGGAAGCTTTGATGCTTTTCTTTCTATTTGTGCCGAAAAAGATTCAAAGATTCGAAGCTTCAGCCCCAGTATGAACAGCGACATCTGGTGGTTAACTGAAGTCAAAGTAACCTCTCAAGAGCGTAAGCGGCACTATTTCAGTCTTACGTCACCAGTAAAAGGTCAGAAAAGTCTGTGTTCATTTTATTCTTCTAAGGTCCTTGTCCATTTATACTATTTAACTTTTAAACGCCGTTTTCCGCTGTTAGTCGCCATCTGTCAACAAAGCTCTCCAAATCTCTCTCCTCACAACCCAACATTTTTGAATGGGAATGATGCGTTTTATATAGGCTACCTATTAATTTAGCACCAAAGCTGTCAAAACAAATCAATAAAGCACTATGTGAAGCACTGATGACGTTCGAAGCTTCAAACGTCACGGGTGACGGGTCACGTGACAGTGGTGTTTCGACACTGCGATTCGTCTCTCATCGCTTCAGTTTGACACAAGCTTCGACGCTTCTGTATCATTTTCCCACCTCTAGCATGAGCTAGTTCAAAAGAACGCGTTCTTTGTACAAAGTAATTTTTCAAAGGGCGGTTAACTTAACGTAACGTATTTGCAAGTGAAGAACTTGAGCGCGAGCTAGTTCAGTTTCATGTGACATTCTGGATCTGGTTTAGTTCCAGAGTAAACGTTTTGCCTTACCCTGTAATGTAGGGGTGGAGCTGAATCCGAATACGGTATTCGGATAAGCACAAACACTGGATTTTTACAAATAATTATTTCGTACGATTTTTTTTTTGCCATTTATTTGTATTTGGAAAAAATAACGTACAATCAAATAGGCACTGTATGTGTCTGTCTGCTTGTACTTAAGCTGCATCCCGCTGACACGACCACGCAGTGAAGCTCCGCGTTCGCTTTTAGGAAAACGTACTTCGCGAGGCCACTGTCTATTTTTACCCGTTGGACATGCAATATGTGACGCGAATTTTGACAGGCAGCGTAATAGGTTAGTTCACCTATACGCTGCTTCCACAGTCACCATTTGTGTCACACGGTTGGAAACAGTGTAATTTATAGGTATACTTGCATCTATTTAATTTCTTTTTTGACCGGGAGGATATTGGAATATATGGTTATACGTGTTTGTTGTGGATATAACTCAATAAAGTGTATAAATAAAAAAGTCTTCAGAATTACTGCATTTTATTCACGAACACTGTAATAGGCTAATATAAGACATGCAAAATTGAAAAAAGTAAACTCATGGGTCATTTATTCTCACACCATAAAAAATACAAAATGAACTGAACATAAACTAGTTCAAACTTGAAATGGAGATCTATGAACGTGAATTTATTCATTTTAATCTGTGAACTGAATTTTGAGCTCGTTCTTGTGAGATGTGAGCTTGCACAACACTAATCTGTGAAGGGGCGCTAAAACAGGTAAATGAAAACTATTTCTTTAACATCATTCCCCAAATGTCCGTGACAAGCCAAGAAGCTGCCTCTATATTTGCATTATCTACAGTCACTGAACTTGGCTTATCACAACGGGAAGTCTTTATTACACCAAGCATATTCACCTTGCTGTTTACAATATGGCCGGACAGATGTAAAAGCACACAGTTTTGACAATGCATATTTCAAAATATAGCATTCGGCTGCACATTTCTATAGTTTATTGGGACATTGTCATCTAATCAGAATGCTACTAGTTACTGCTATAAAGAATCATAATTACTGAAGACAGGTCAGTGCAAATTGCAGGTACATACTTTGCAATTTTGTTTTCTTATCATTGGTATTTGCATTTATACAAATGTTTATGTATAAATGACATGCTATATGTGGTAGAAGCTGTATTTGTTAAAAACCTAAATACAAGGTTCTGTCATGTCCCTAATATTTACAGCTGTTAACATGGAAATTCTACCTACACTATGTATTCTGAATAGAAAATGTATCATTTCTGTCAGATCCTGCCATGGGAAAGGTGCTCTACAAATAAAATGTGTTATTATTATACATTTGTGACAACCTAATCATTTCGTACTTAGCTATACACTCACAAGCTTGCTCTGAAATGCATAAGACATCCTTTGAGAAATCAAGAGCTAAGCTGACTTTGGAATTAACTTATCTGATACATTTTAAAGCTTCTGTTTTATGCTGGTCCTGCTGTCCCACTAGACAAAATTGTAGGGAGACATATTATTTAAAAAAAAAATACTAAATACAGCTACACTTCACAAATCCACATGCTTGGTGCAAATAACAGAACACCATAACTCACAAATTTAAAAATACTTAACTTATTCTTTACATTATTAAAATTATTACATGCAAGAATACTCATTGTACACTATGTACAATGTCAACTGTATCAACTATTGATTATTTTATTCATTCTTACAGGATGTTGGCTGACAAGTGACAGCTTCAAGCTAGCAATGCTTATGACAGGCAAAAGATTTAAAAGATAGCAATCCAGTGTTGGTAGACACAAGCAGTTAGTGGCCAAAAGATAACAGGAAATTTGAGTAGTTGTGGCAGCCTGGAAGAAAGCTGATACAATTTCCAAAAAATGCTTCCAAGCAGCACAAAATAAAGGACAGGAAACATAGGGATCTTCTATTTATAAATGAGGGCAGGCAGCCCAAGAACTAAACAGGCTCTTTAATAGTGGTTTGAAAGCTTAAGGTTGGAATGATACCATCAGTAGGCACCGTGGCATGGTGGCCATAAAATCTCATATAAAATCCCTGAAACTGGAAGAAAAAACAGATAAGTTTAACATTTAATCCATACCATCTGTAAACTGGGCCCAGATTTTAGAGGTGAGCAAGAAATTTCTAAGGACACAGAGATGGCAGAGAACTTCAGAGACCAATAAACAGAAAAGGAGATAAGAAGGATAAAATGTGGAAGCCATCCTTAGCGTTGTGGGGAAAAATTACTAAATATGCCCAGTGGAACTAAAAATCTTTGCTTTACAGTTATTTATCTGATAAATTGTTACTCTCTGTGTTTATTCCTCCCTTGCTGTTTTGAGGTAATAAAGGAATATTCTATTTTATAAAAATCATAAAAAATAATACTATTTTACTGTAACAATGTAGTGAAAATACTACTGTACCAACTACTATATTTTGTGCTCCTTTAGCAGTAAACTTTGGATTGGTACAACTCCCAGCTGTATATTGCAGGCTATATAAATGAACTCCTCTATAAAAAAATTTTCTCCAGTATTTTGATAAACACATTACAGATATTAATCATTGGTAATCACTGATTGATGTGTCATTAATACAGTATTTTGAATAATTCTACACAGCACATTCACTTTTACTGAATTTTCAAAGTGACTGTTACCCGGCTTGCATTCTGTTCAGCAAGAGCTACTAGTTTTAATATTAGACATGGTGTTTCTATTTGCCATAAAGTGATGGCTGTACCTGATGAATCTGTTAAATAGGAAGACAGTGCTGCGAATAACCCGTGCTGTACGAGACTCTTCATGTTGAGAACGTGACAGTGTTAACCCATCATCCATGTGGCCTTCATGGTGCATTATGGCCTGAAATATAAATTTTAAGTAAAAACTGAAAGTAATCTGTAGCTCATTTAAACTCTGTATTCAATAAACAACATAAACAACAACATAAAACATATTATAAAATATCCTGAAACTGAATGCTTCACTTTATAAATCATCAGGTCAGCATTTCTTTAAGCACATAAAATTGAATTCTAGTTGTTCATCTAACAACAAAAATAACTACAGTATTACACTTCTTATATTTAACCTTTCATAAACTTTGCCATAAATACCAGGCCAGTGATGTGGATGTCCTTGTACTGAGCTTGTGGAAGAACCTCAAACCCAAGGAATAAACTTGGCAACATTTCCAGTGTGGTCAGTCCATATCCTAACCCATCACTTCAAAGTAACGGGAATTAGTAGACTTGCATACAAGTCCATGATTGCCCTGGCTTTCATGGCAGAGACTGCAGCATCTATCAGTTTAAAATTTAACTTACAAACTACAGTAGATGTTGCGTATCATGGAGTTCAGTACATTGCTGTGAATGTATACAGGGTGGTCCAGATCTAATTATGCAGATCCAGATCATCTGGATGACTTTGATTTATGTGGGGGGCGATTCTTTATGTCGTCTGTTCGCACACTTCTCGATGGTCCGGGATTTTTCGGGTGATTTTCTATTTAATAAACTTAATAAGTTATAGCATAATGAAAATTGCATAATTAGATCTGGACCACCCTATAGATCACTGAGAGAAAAAACAAGCCTTATACATTGCAGGTTACAGTATATATATATTAGGGCTGCTGTTAAAGTAAAAAAAATGAATCATGATTAATCACATGATTACAATTTTTAATGGAAATTTACTGCATATTTGCAATTTATCATATTTCCTTCAAACATATTTTTCTTTAAAGTAGAAATAAATCAGGAATTAATTTCTAATACAAAACAGTTTTAATAATAACTTGCCTATACATATTAAATTATTCCAGTTAGTTTATTGAACAGTTTTGTAAAACCGAAATAACACCCAACATCCACCAAACACCTCGCAATAATGTTTGGGAAAATCAGTATGTTGTGAACCGCTATATTGCAAGACAACATACCAAGTACTCAGAAAATGAAATATTAAAAAACAGAAGCATAAATAAAATCATAGTTCAGCTTTTGTGCACAGTCAGGTTGTGCTTAATTGCATGATACGCAAAAGTCAACTCCACTGCTTATAATTGGACAGAAGGAGTCATTCATTAGATTGAAAATTTGTATAAATTACGCAAAAGATTAACTGAAAATAACTTGTGACTATGTAGCTGATAGTGTCATTTATTTAGATGTTTTATGTTGCAAATGGTCATATAATGTATTTATGAATGAAAAAATTAGTCTTACTATATACCCTTTATCCAAAATGGATGGAAATATTAGCATGATCTGTTTGTTCTGATTATTGCCTAGGTTTATTGGTTACAGTATAATATAGGCTAATATTGATTACTGTATATTGTATGCTACAGTAGGCAACATGTGATTAATTAAACAGCAAAAGACTTGAAATATCTGCTTTGGGGGAAGTCTGAGTAAGGTATCAGGAATCGAGTGATTCCACTCTGTGTCATTTGCTCTTGCTTGGATATGGGTAGCACCTGCACTGTACTGTTTCGTGTCAGATATTCCATCATTGGTGACTGAAAAAGACAGCAAGTTTATTCATCACCAGGGACAGGGCTGACCACTGACATTCTGTCTACAACTCAGATCTATAACTTGACATCCTCTTTTACATGTGGGATTGGATTAACAACCACCACTATAGTAATTTCTGCGCTGCATGTACCATCTTCTTTTGATATACTGTGCAATGTAACTTTTTTTTTTTTAACTATGTGTAAATGCAGCATAATGCAAGTCTGATACTGGCTAGTAGTCTTACTCTGCATACACTGCTTGTCCCACTGCAATGCTAGGACGATACAAAAATTAAACTCATTCCTTCCACTTATACAACTGGTGTGATTTTAATTGTTCTTATATTATTTCCTGCATTTTGAAGAGCTAATGTAAAAATGAAACAATGTGTACAAAAATACAGGATGAATCGCTTCCATTATTGATTCAATACATTACGCAGGATTTTATGTTTCAATATGAGATGATCCCATATTATAAGGATCAAGTGACAATCATATTGGTGTATGTGGATGAAGATATTTATCTGGAAATAACACAGGAAACAATTAAGCGCCAGTGACCTGCTACTAGTATTAACAGACTTAGATTAATTTGGCACTGCTTTATTAACAAAGTGTCCAGCACAGTCAAATTAAAACATTTAGGGGATGCATTAAAAAATGTAATCTCAGAAATTTCAACACGTTAATCACACAAATTAACAGTGACTAATCAAGAGCTCTTCTATCTGTCTATCTATCTATCTATTTGTTATATAGTGCCTTTCATATCTATCTATCTATCTATCTATCTATCTATCTATTATATAGTGGCTTTCACATCTATCTATCTATCTATCTATCTGTTATATAGTGCCTTTCATATCTATCTATCTATCTATCTATCTATCTATCTATCTATCTATCTATCTATCTATCTATGTTATATAGTGCCTTTCATATCTATCTATCTATTATATAGTGGCTTTCACATCTATCTATCTATCTATCTATCTATCTATCTATCTATCTATCTATCTGTCTATCTAGAGATAGGGCCAGACTACGCTATGTAGATAGCAGACCAGGGACCATGCTTGTCCATTAGGTTCTCTCAGTTGATAAATCTTTAATTATTTCAGTTGGAAATAAAGTACACCCTACAAATAGCATAGCAGGAGATGATCAAAGCTTTTAAATTTTAAACCGCTAGGGCCATAAACTACTTCAATCTGACCCTGTATATGAGGAAGACTTTGTGCCATAAAAATTATTTCATTTAATTTGTTCTACTGCTTCTATTCCATTTGTTAGACTGAATGTATAAAATATTGCAAAGGCAATGTATGAGCTTTTTATCTAATTTAAAAGATACTTTCAAAGTGACTCAAGTTTACAAATCATAGGGGTGAAACTTATTCCATATTTACAATTTTTATAAGTAATATAAGTTTTGTGGCGTACAGCAACTTAATTTATGTTACTCGTAGTCTTTATGTTAAGCCTGGAGAAGCAGGAGCAACTGAGGTTGCAGCTGAGGAACTGCTTTCCTTGGTATTTATGACTAAGCAGAAGATAATACGACTGCTTCAGCATTGCTTTTGCTTGTGATTTCTGATTCTGACTTATGATTCTGTCTTTGTTGAATTTATAGCCTTCAAGCCCTGCTCCTGGCACTCTTAATTATTTTGTAGATTATTGAATCTGTTTGCCTTTTAGTAGGCAACCGTATTTTGGGCTGTTTCTTGCACTTTATTTTGTACCTGCCTTATTTTTGGCTACTCTTTTTGTATCCTGCTAAATAAATATTTAAATATCAAGGAACTTTGTTGATCTTTCTTGGACCAGGTTTTTTATGTTTTTTTTCCACTCTCCTTTTGATATTCCAGACTTTAATAGCCTTTGCCTCATTTTTGGGCCTGTACAGGCTATAAGCTTGCCTGTTGGTTTAGGGCCTGGCTGTCTGAGGTGGTAAGTACTGCTGTGTTCAAGGTGACTTAGAGTAAAGAGCAGGTCTGGCTTGTATTTTTGAGGCCTGCATTTCTTTTTGAAAGGCAGACTCAAAATGTTATGGATCAGGCAAAGTTCTTCTCTGGCTTACGTTTATTTTGTGTATATGTAATATTTTTGTTGTTTATTAAGTTTCCATCTTTCATTATTTATGTTTTTGGTTTCTTTTTACATCAGATCATATTTTCTTTGATTATATTTTCTTTATTTTTTTTTTAATTTACAAGTATTGTGTTTCTATATTTTTTGCATGGTCCTCTAATGTACCCTGTACATTGCAGATGAAATGCCAACATCCCTGCTGAAGGACTATCCTCTGCATTTTTAGTGTGATGCTGACAGCAGATCCTGAAGTGGTCCATTTATGTTTTTTAATATTCATAAATATTGGATATCTGGTTTATTGGATTATTAGCTACAATTTTTTGTTTCTGATTATTGGATTGCATATTACAACTTGTTTGTTATGGGTTCCCTTTTCAGGTAAACCCTTTTTGCCTCATTTTTGCCCTCTTTGTAATATTTAAATAAATATCATTTAGAAAGATTATACTTTAGGACTCTAGCCAATGGTTTTACATTTCCTTTCACTAGAAGAGTATTTTTGATATTTTTATAAACTTAAACACTTTGGAACTTGGAAGGCTAGTTCCCCATTTGGGGTCTGAGTAGGCCAAACATTCTGTGTGCAGTTGGTAGTTCAGACTGCTTAGGGTGAGTCTAATTCTAGGCAGACTAAAAAGACCCGGCCTAATTTGTGGAGCTTTTAGGAGCCCTCATAATAGTGCATAAAAGTGCATTTGAATCACAATTGTTGTTTACAATCCAATGTAATAATTACCAGGGAACATGGCTTACATATACAGTATAGTCATATATGGTTTATTTTATTTATTAATTTATTTGAATATAACTCCCTTATTAGTTACAATAATTAATGTCTTTCAAGGTTATTCAATAACTCCTTTGGTTTAAAGGTTGGGAAAAATGATTGGTTAAAATTACTGATAAAATGATAATCAAATGTGTGTGTTTCAATCTGAAATACAAAGTACATGGAAACCTTTCCAGTCTCTACCAAGCAGTTAGTTCCTTTGAAATGTGATGGATATGTGTACTCACCACCTAAAATGCATTTAGTTAGTGTGATGTGAAAGATGCAATTTACGACATACTTAAGATAATTTTCATTTATACAGAATTGGTTTCTGCTATTAGAAAATCATCTTCTAAAAGATGGTGACGAGACAAGCACAAAAGAATTGACAATGTAATGTCCAGACATATTGGGTGTTATATGTGTGTTGTATACCAGAAATGAAATATAGGTTCATTGGGCTGCTCAGATACCAAAACACGTGCATCATTTCTGTTAGTAGCTGACAGGAAATAGTAATGCAACTTACATTTTATACATCTCAATATGATAGAGAATCCAAAATATTTTACCTTGCGTTGAATAGCTCCCATCCGTGCGGATTTTGCATCAACAGACTGATAACTGAGCCACAGACAAGTTTCCACATGCTGAATATAGCATACTGAATCACCATACTTTATCTCTGGAACACCCATTCCATCAACTTCTTTCTTTATTCCTGAATCTAGCTTTTCCTAAACAAATAACATTTAGATGTATTAACATACTGTATATGTTGTAGCAAACAGCAAAACATGCATTAAGCCCATTATACTGAGCAGTGGCTAGGAAGACAAGAATCACTTGCTTAGCTCTGTTCGCATTTGAGTTGATAGACGCTGGAGTATAAATGAGGCATCCATTACTTATTTTTTTTGGTTGATAAGAAACAAAAAAACCTTAAAATGAAAACAATAAAACTTCATGCTTTATATTTCAATCATGATACCTGGGAGAAGAGACCCTGATTTAAAAGGCCCTTTTTAAAAATCAGTTTTGTCGGATTTCCATGGCTCTCCTCCCAGGCAGCACTAGAGAACAACAATATGGAAGCTACTGGAATAGTGAAAAACTGTCAGCTTATTTTTGAAAGAAAAAAAAAACATCTGTTGTGAGGAACTGCTTGGAATAAGGCAGTCCTGAACCACCATAAAATGATCAAAAACTTTGATGGAATGAGGACTAGAGAGGATAACCTGTGAAAGGGGTGACTGACGTGATGGAACAAAGAAAAGCGGTGCAGGACATTTGCATATTACATTGTTCATTTATGAATTCCTTTGAACTAGTACTTGAACTAGTGCTAACTATGAAACAGTAACCTTTACTTGGATTTAATTCTTTGGCTTAGACACTATTCTAGTACTGCTGCTACAGATTCAGGAGTACTGATGTGCTATAACCACTGGTAGGTGTAATGTTACTTCCTTCAGCATCAAAAATGCTTAGTTTATAATCTTGTTAGCCATCTAATAAAATTGATGGTAATAATAAAGTACCGTTTGTTGATTACACATAGAATCTTTAAACTGCATACATTTGTAAAATTGACAAGATGCTTTGGTGCTGTGTGCTGCCTGCATAATTTTAAACACACATCAAGAGGAATCTAACCTGTGTGTTGTCTCCTGTGGTCAGATAGGAATTACAAACATCCCGAAGAAAAACTTTTTTTAGTAACTCATGCATTTTTTAGCCTTGCATTTGGTGATGTTCCTGTAGGTCTTCATCCCAACTTTGAAAATGCTGCTCTCTGCAAAAAATTCTCTAGTACACTAATGTTGGTGGTGCTCTGTTGTGGATTAGTTATAGAAACTGAAATAGTGCTAATACTGAATATAAGCAGGAAAAGAACGTGCTCAAGACATAATCTGTGCAGTTATGTGATATTTCTATCATTTTACCTTACAGAAATAGCTTGTCTCCTAGTTTCAAAGTTATTAATAAACATTGCTGAGCTGCATTGACACTTTTAAAATTTCAGCTGTTTGCCTGTCACTTCATCCAACAAGACAGCTTCTCCCAAGGAGGTTTTTGTCTTCAGTGTTTACTGATTTAAAACACCTAAAACACTATCGTCTGCTTGCAAAATTCATTGCCATTGTCAGAAGCACACTACTGCCTCACACAGCTGGTTATCTAACCCATGTAAATTATTTTACTGTTAGCTAGGTGTGCTATTAAAACAAACTAATTCAGTTAACTGACATGTCTCTTTATTTATTTAAGTACACATACAAAGCCAGTAAGACTTTTTTCTGCACAATTAATAGGAGTGGGGATTGCCTGGTATTTTGCAACATGATATTTTCATTAAAATTAGTTCTTATCATTGTTCTGATTTCTTTTCTTCCAGGAGGCATGCTGAAGGGTTAAATACTCTTCAGGGTACCCAAAACAATGCTGGAGTCATAAAACAAACTGGAAGTAGTACAGTATCCTATTTATGATCAAATTCTAAAGTAGACATTTTTCATCCTAATAGTCTTTCAGACTACCTAATATTTTATAGTGAATTCTAGTCATCCCCCTCCTCCCACATCTAACATCTCGAACGATTAGGTAGGGAAGTAACAAGTGAAAAAGAATTCAAATAAAATAGTCAGACAGAACTGACTTAATATGCACCTGAATATTTCTCTATGTCTCCTCATTCACATAAAATATGGGAAGAAAATCAATCACTGTGATATAATAGTAGATAACATAAGATGTATAAAACGTGTAGTAAATACATTGTTTTATAAGTGCTCACCTTGGAAGACCGAAAACAGAATGCAGTGGATTTCACATCTGCTTTTTCTTTGTCCATAAGCAGAAGACCTTTGTCTTCAGTCAGACTTAGATACTTTCCAGTTGTGACATGTCGCAGTCTAAAGGGTTGTCCCCATCGTATATGACTGCCACTCCATCTGAAAAGCAAACACACAAAAAAAAAAACCACCAAAACATTTTCAACAGTGCACTGGATATGTAAACATATGTATGTCATTCTTTAAAATGAGAAAAATTGGGAGGTTTTAGCACATTACTCAACTTTTTAATACAAATATACAGTATAAATAAAACAAAAGTCTTCTCATTAAAAACATGTGCATAGTACATCTACCCAATTTAAAGTTCACTAAGCAACATCTTGCACTTCCTTGGGCAGGAAACATGAGTTAAGAGGATAAGGAGTTAGGCCACATATCACGCGCCTTTTGCTTTATTGAACCCTAGAACAAATCACTTAACATTCTGCTACTCCCAACTGCTGAATCATGCACTAGATACTTATATGTAAGCCAAACAATTTCTCAGCATATGAATAGATTTATCAGACACAATATTACTTTTTGTCTGTATGATGCTCTTCTCACTAATACATTTCAGACTTTGAATGTAATTAGTGCCCAGCCAATACAGTGTTTTTAGACCAATGACAATTTTAAATATGTTGGCACCAAAGATGGCTGATTATTGATACATATTGTAATGATATTGCTAGTGTGTTTTAGTATTAGTTTTCCTAGGAAAGTAAGTGTATTACTTTTTCACATGAATATGCTTTGAATCAATTTTTATACAAGTGAAGTTAATACTGAAAATAGGTATGTACTTTAACTTGACCCTTATTAGTATGTTTGTCTAAGCCACTTTCACTGTCTATTCTCTTACTCTGTCTTATTCTTTCTGAAAGGAGGAGATACCTTTTGTTTACATATAAATCAAGCTAAAGTCTCAGTACTTCCAGTCCACCAATAGCAGATGGAATGAAGGTAAGAGAGTATTTGAAAGACTGGTAGATTATTTTATGTACTGAAAATGTATGAACTGCTGTATCAGAAATAGTAAGTCGTGAATCTTTTAATAACTGCCAATTAATTGAGTTTAAATATTTCTAAACAGAAAGCAATTTATAAAAAATAATCATAATAAATTCACTTACAATAAATTGTAAATATTTGTAAGTAAATATAATCCGCTTGTATACAATGTCAATCTTAATTCAATTCAATGTATCCAGAGCCTATCCAGCATTAAATTCAACAACCTCTAGACACACAGCATGGTGATTGTGAGTTTGGGGTAGGATAACATAAAACATTGAGAGTGTGACCAAAAAAAATATATATAATATATATAAAATGCATTTTATATATACTGGAAAGCACAGAGTAGCAGTGAGCAGAAGCACAGAGCATCAGCGTCTCGCATTCGCATGTAGCTTTTCACAAACACCAGAAAGAAAAAAAAATTAGCAGGAAACTAATCAGATCCTCAGGTAAGTACAACTGGAGTAAAACTAACATCCAATGAGGAGAAATAACCGTGAGTTGGAAGTCAAAGTTAAACACCCAGCAGGTGGTGAAAGCTTATAGCCTTCAAGGCACCATTTCGGACCCAGAACAGATTCTCAGCAGTTTCCAGCATGCCTGTGGATCCTGAGAACAATAAAGTGCTCATAATTGGTGATTCCATAGTGCATAATATTTGAATTCCATACTATGTTAAACCAGTAGTTAATGTTAAATGCCTCCCGGGATGAAGAATTCTGACATAGAGGTTCATTTGGATCATGTTGCAGGCGATGAAGTATCTACCTTGTTGCTGCATGTCGGCACTGAGGTATTAAAGAGGAACTTCATCTCTCATGCATCAAAGCTAAAAGAAGATGTTGGAATTTAACTGTATCTGGCCCTTTACCAAGATTATGTAGAGGGGATGTGATTTATAGCAGATTACACCCCCTTCACTGCTGGCTAAAAACCTGGTGTGCAAATAAAAGCAATTGTAAGCAATTGGGATGATTTTTGGGAAAGGCCTGGATATTTCAAGAGATGATCTACATTCTAATTGAAGGAGATCTTTTGTATTATCCCAAAATATGGCAGCAAAACTGCCTGGCTGACTGATTAGAGCACCATCAAGGTCGCAGTCTGGTAATCTTAAATCACAAGCTGTTGTTTATTCCACTTGTTACTATCCTGTAGCTGTTACCCATAATCCCTGTTGTGGGGCATCCTATAAATTTAGTCAAACCTTAAATTACTTGATAACCAAAAAATAAGGTGCGTAATTAAATTAGACCAAGAGATAAAACAAACCTTTACCAAGGCACCTGTAATAGTAGTTCAAATTAAAACAAATAATAGATCACCAGTTCAGAAACAACTATGCAGTTTTAAATGCTGCTTATTAAACATTTACTCTCTTGGAAGTAAAGCTGTTTTGGTAAATGATATTATATTAAGTACAAAACCTGATCTGTGTGTTCTCACTAAAACCTGGCTTAGTAAATCTGACACGCTTCCCTTAGTTTAGGTGTCACCAGATGGATACACATTTTATCATAAATCTAGGGATTCTGGTCGAGGAGGAGGCCTTGGAATAATTGATATGCTCTGATGAAAGAAACTCCACTATAATTATATTGTTAGACCTAAGTGCAGCATTTTTTCACCATCCATGCTACTACATAGGCTGGAAAATGATGTTGAGCTTACACGCAATGTTCTTGTCTGGTTTAGTTCTTATTTATGAAATCGATTACAGTACGTACATAAATGTGCTGACAGTACTCCATCATTATACACAGAAGTGAGATATGGTGTCCCACAAGGCTCAGTACTGGGACCTTTACTGTTTTCACTTTACATGATTCCACTGGGATCTATCATTAGAAAACATAATGTTAATTTTCACTTGTACGCAGATGGCACCCAGTTATACCTTTCTTTTAGACCAAATGAAGTTTCTCCAATGTTGTCTTTAATTAGTTGTTTTAGTGAATTACAGGAGTGGCTTAGTTGTCTTGACCTCAGGGTCAATTACAGAAAACGGTAATAAAGTCAATTTAGACAAGTTTGAATGGATGAATCCCTAAATGATTTTCTCATGCCTCTTTGTTATTTAATCCTTTTTTGGCACCAACCCTTCAACTTTGACTTTGTCCTTGATACTTGTGTTTTGTTTTGGTTTTAAAGATTTGAGTTGCTTTATTTCCTGGTTTTTGATCCTAGCACGTCTTGCTTCCCAGTCATATCTTGAGTTATTCTTTGTTTTGTCATCATCTTTAACAAATCCGTCTTTGTTAACTGGGTCCAAAAAAAAAAAAAAACTTAATTAGCACTAGAACTTACGCAACTCGTAGAGTTTCCAGTCTCCACAATGATCTTGCATGGATGGCTACTGCTCCACCTTCATAATGGACTGATCTGTAAGACAGTAAAAGTGGAAAGACGCTTAGAATATCACTGGAGGCAATGCACCTTTTCTAAAGATGTATAAAGAATTTCTGAATCACCATTTTATAAAGTATAATACTCTCTCGAGTCTCTGCTAAGGCTAAGAAGCAGCTAGACAAAGTATACTGATTCTAAAAATTGCACTATGCCATCTTCCCTCTATGCCTTTTGCCATTCCCATGGACAAGCAAGAACTACTGGCAAGAACTTAACTACTACAGCTACAAACAAATGTTATATATGAATCAAATAGCAGTTATTTACACATTGATACAAATTCTTAGCTTTGCTAAGAGTTTTTTTTTTCATAAAAAAAACAAAAATTTGCATAAAATTTCATCGTAACAGTTTCACTATAGTCGTCTAAATATATACTGTAGCTGGCAGTTAAAACAAGAAAAAGTACTTTAATAAACATCCAGTTCTACTAATTTGGTACTTGTCATTATTTCTTTCTTAATTTAACTTTAAAGCAATATGAGTGATATTAACATGTGATATTCAGAACTTTTCAGAATCTGTAAAAAACTAATGTAAAAAAAAAAAAAAACTACTGTATATCATTCCAGCACACAACCTAGTTTTTCCTATTTAAATTTACATTGTGGGTTACTTAGGCTTATGCAGCATCTGCTGGCATGTACTAGTAATGAAACTGTGTAATATTCCTGCAAATAACAGCAATAATACTATCGCTAAACCAGACACACATTTGACTTTCTTCAGGGCTCTGAAACTGACCTCTAATATTGGGAAAACAGAACAACCCTGTTGGAAAGACAAATATTGTCATTTGTCTTTACATTTAAAAATTATTCAGCACTTAGTAGACTTCTGGCAATGGATGATATCATCGGCAATCTACCAAATGGACATTACTTTGACGTTGATTTGAACTGTGAAATTAACCACGTCCTAAATACCCAGTTTACTCAAGGTACCTGCATCTCAGTTGTATATAGACAGGCTATACTTTAAATGCATCTTTAGCAAGTAGACTTGTAGCCCTCACAAAATTCAAATTAGCAATCTGACAACTTTGTGGAACTTTGTTGTGAAATTCAACATGGTGGGTGCACCAGAGATTTGTAAAACATATTATTGAGAGAAAACAACAGAGGTACAGTATGTTCCATAACATGCCAATTATTACAGCTCTCATGAAAGCCACAAATGTGCTGCAGTCAGCCTGGATGCATGAACAGAGTTAAGATTGGTCGGATTAAATTGTACTTGGATTATCCATTAAACGCGACTGTCTATCTAATCTCCATAAGCATCACGACGCATTTTTCTATATTTGCAAATGACTGGAGCTTCTGGTTAAAAGAAAACATATACATGTGAAAAAGCAACATGCAGTGGTGTTATGGTATCTTGCCATTGGCGCTAGTTTTTATACCTTATCCAATCTTTTTGGAATATTCAATCTATCAGTAAGGCCCTTAAGGATATGTAGATCAGTCTGCAACAGGGAAAGTGACTCTATGAAATGGTGGCTTCAATGGGAAATGGGAGTTTTCTCAGCATTACAGTGCAACTTATACACACAAATAAGATCCAGATCATGAGGGGGCGACTGCCCTGGTTGCTTTGGGGACCACGGGTAGAGAGCTTGGAAGCTTAACCCTGGAGGGGCCCGTGGTCACCGCCAGGGTGCGCCCCAATGCCTAGAGAGCCCTGGAAGAGGAACAGGACACCCGGAGTGCTTCCGGGTGCGCAGCCGGCACTTCCGCCACACAGGGGAGTGTCGTCGAAGGAGTGTCAGGAAACACCTGGAGCTTGTCCGGGTGTGGTTAAAAGGAGCCGCCTCCCTCCATTCGATGGCTGGACTCGGGTGGAAGTGGACAAGAGTCTTGGCGGAGAGGAGTGGAGGCGGACCAGAGACCAGAAGAGGCATTGTGAGAAGGCCTGGACTTGAGGGGTGATTGGTGCTGCGGCACTGGGTTTGTGCACTTTAATTTGTACATAATAAGTGTAAATAAACGTGTGTGGTGTAAAACATCCAGGCTGTATCCCACAACAACTACAACCTTCCAGCTTCATCAAAAAATAAATTTGGTTAAAGCTTGTGAAGCCTGGCCCCGGCACAGACAGACGGACAACATTGTTTCACCCAACACACTTTTTATTTACACTATATTATTTACAATACGTGCTCACGTGCACCCCCAGTGCCTCCTCGCACCGATTTCCCCAAGTCCAGGCCCACAGTCTCTTGTGCCTTCCTGGCCGCCTCCAGTCCTTCCTCTTGCTCAGTCCACTTCCACCCGACTTCCACCAATCACTGGAGGGAGGCGGCCCCTTAAATAATGCCCCGGATGAGCCCCAGGTGCTTCCGCCTCTAGCCACGCCCAAGCGTGGCGGAAGTGTCGGCTGTCTTCCTGGCAGCTCTCCGGGTGCCACACAAAGTCTTCCCCCCGGCACTTCCTGGTGTGGCGGAAGTGCCGGGCTCCCGGGATAATTAGGCACCGGGGCGCCGCCTGGCGGTGGCCACGGGTCCCTACAGGGCTGGGCTTCAAAGCCCTGTACCAAGCCCCTGCCTAACCAGGACGGACGCCCCACTCCGTCTGGAGGAGGCACTCGCCTCCTCCGGTCCTCCAGGGCGTCCCGGCCGGGCTCCTGCCCCGACCGGCAACTGCACGGGATAAACCGGCATCGGGGCGCCGCCTGGCGGTGACCACGGGCCCCTACAGGGAAGGGCTTCCATGCCCTCAACCCGTGGCCCCCAACAGAACCAGGACGGACGCCTCGCGGTCTGGAGGAGGCACAAGCCCTCCTCACGTCCTCCTGGGCGTCCCGGCCGGGCTCCCCACTCCCATTTACTTTGAAGCCAAAGAATTGCCAAATTGGCAAAGATGATTTTTTTAGCCAGCAATTTGTTCATCTATTCTTTTCTATATTTCATGAAGGACTTTTGTACCTTATTACAATGCATGACTATTAACAGAGAGGATTACCTGTGACCCAATTGAAAATTACAGGAATTTCACAACAGCAATGTTGTCAGCTGTGTCTAAGAGGATGATCAATCAACGTGAGAATGATACACGCCCAGCACTTTCTTTGTTGTTGTTTAACAAGGACTGAAAACTCAGGCCTAACATAAATTCAAGCATATCTGACATATATCAGTTGTTAGGTTTCAGCTAGGGTACTGCCATGTCAACTAAAAGGGAAAATGTTGTCCTACATTGACTAAAATTGGAGAAAAATTCTCATGTGAAAAACAGTTTTAGAATTTTTGAGAAATTGACAAGAATTGATTGATGCTATTCTAAAATAAGCATGACAGGTCTTTGCAAAACATCTTTATATATTGGATTAGGCAGGGGAATAAAAAATATATTACTGATTTATGTAACTGACACAGATGCGACTCATACATTGGAATGCTTAATGATGTGCTACTGAAATTAGATTTGACTGCAGGTGTTTGCCTCTTCTGAACTGCATCTGCAGTGATGTCATTGTATGAGGACACACAAATGGATGTCAGGACAGCTCATGGGGATAGTAAGAGTTTTGAGGTGAAGGTGGGGTTGCACCAGGGATTCATTCTGAACCCATTCATTTTTATGACAGTGACTGAGGAGGCAATAAAGAAAGTTTTTAAAAGATTGTCATGATAACACTTGCATGCTCAAGATCTTGTATTGATTGGAAAGGGTGAAGCAGAACTGAAGGAGAAGACATTGAACTGGAATACTTGTTTGGAAGTGCCGGCCTTCAAGGTAAATATAATGCATTTGTTGTTGGAAGTGGATACACAAAAGATGTAGCGTTGTGAAGGGTAATCTATAGGTAGTGAATGGAATCTTTACTTGCAGAAAGTATGAGAGGGATTCAAAATGCTAAAGTAGTACTATAAATTTACGTATCAGCAATGAAATTGTTTTAGAGAAAGTAGAGAAGTTATGAATCTTAGTGGACATGTTGGTTGCAGACAGAGGTATAGGCAAGGTAGTGGGAGTAAGAGGTGCTTTGGAGTTGTCCCCCATTTTAACTTTTAAAGGAGTCTCTCTGGCATTGAGGTTTATAAAAAGCTCTGTGGGATTGAGAAGTGGCTGCTTATAGTGGAAAGAAAAGAGAAGAGAATGATCAGATGGATATGTGGAGTGTTAGAGTATAAAAATGTTAAATTGAAAGAAAAACTTGGGGTGAAAACAATAGGTATTGGTGAGTTGGTGAGGAGAAAGTGAGTAAAGTGGGTTGGGCTCATGGATGAAAAGGCAGAGGCTGGTTGGTTGAAGAGGTGCATCAAAATGGAGGTTGGAGATAATAAGGACGAAAGGGAAGCCGAAGATGATGTTTTTGGAGGTAGTGATGAATGATGTGAAAAGAATGAATGTCAATTCAAAGGATGCAGAGTACCATGGACAACAGAGGAAAGAAGTTTCAGGGCAACCATCTAACCTGGGTAAAACTGAAAATGGCTGTTAAATCAGTGATGAGGATGACGATGATACTAGTGTTAAAGCGGAGTATATTATTAAATAATACAGTATGTACAATGATATACGTATTTACATACTACAAAGTGATTCGTGTTTTTATTGAAAATTATTAAATTTTTCTTTAATCATGTTGCATTTTCAAATGTGTACAGTGCTATGGGATTAATTTTATGCACACTATTTAAAAATACTGTACGTTTAATTTGATTTGAGAATGACATGTCTTTAATCATGTCCTTACTCTAAATACTCTCACCTTCGCTGATCTTCCCCATGCTCCCCTGAAGGCACGGTCAAGCATTCATCCATATGCCCATGTAATAACCGTAAAACATCACCACCAATAAGGAACCCTGGAAATAAGAAGCACTTCAATTATATTAAATTGTGCATGGGACACAGAAGATATACATACAATTTCTAAATGATCAATTCCTGAAAGTAAATCCCACACATTAGTTAAAATTATCAAGAATATAGCATAGTTACTTTCTTCTGACATTAAAGTTTAGTTAAAAATTTGTAAAAATTAGACAAACATTTTTGACAAAACAACATCAATTGAATGGAAGTGGATTTGGTGAAGTTCAAACTCATATAAATAATCCTCAATACAAATATGAAACACAAAGATGAACGAAAAGATTAGTAATCATACTCCAACAGTCCAAAAACAACTAACGTTAACGTAGACGCATTTGAACATAGCATTAATGACTTTAAAAGTTAACTCATGATCATGAGAGTGGGAAAAGTGGGTCAGAAAAGATCCTAATGGCTTAGTTTTGGCCTGAAAAGTAAAGTATGATATATTAAATATCATGAATGTAGATACCCTATATTAACAATGTATACAGTACCTATAGCTACTAGTACCATGTCACAATTACACGTAAAAATGTAGTTTAAAACAGTATTCACAGATTCTAAACATTCTTCACAATTCACCTTTTAAAAATGTACTATGCTTAGTATCATTTACAATTCACAATGAATTTTTAAATTAATGACAAACTAATTACAATCAAGTAAATGTTATTACAGATTAGTAATGTACAATTACAGTGTAACAGAATAAGCTGGGTACTCCTGGGTTAATGCCACATCCCACAGACTTAGTTACCTGGAAACTCTAACTTAAATCATTAGAATAACTAATAAATCCCAATCACCAAGTTTCTCCAAATAAAATCAAGTTGAGTTTGAAAGTCTCTGAAGTCCTCCTCTCAACAACCCTACTTGGTAATGTATTCCAAGTGGGTATGGTTCGTTGCATGGAGAACACCTTTCTAACATTTGTTAGGGAAGGTACATATTCCCTTACAGCATTTCTTGTAAAAAAATCCATCGCTGGCACTGAACCCAACTGATCAAGTACAAATAAATGAGAATAGAAAA